>NC_068329.1:16272500-16877500 GCF_000147395.1 Oryza glaberrima
CCCTATATTTTGCTACACTTAAAAAAACCAGTTGCGTCCTATATTAAGGAATGGAGGGAGTACTGTTTTGCTTCAGTTTCTTCAGCTCCTGGATCAGGGAACGCATTACATTGACAGATCGGAGTAATTTGCAGATCTTAATTAGCTTAGGTTTCGCGCGAAAAATATTATTGTTTCCATACTCCAAGACTTGGAGTCCAAGTGGGTGTTTTAATTTGTTTGTGTTCTCTCCTTCTAGAAACTTAATTGGTCTCAAACACATGCATGTATCGACTTTTTCCAATATACTTGCTAGTAGTTCTTTGCAAGAGGTCTTTCTTATTAACAAGTCAAAAAGGCACAAGCCCACGAAAAGGTACTTTGCATGATATTTATTATTATATCGTTTTTCTTATATGATTGTAGGAAGTTATATAGAGGTTGGAAGTGGTTTTAGAGTAATTGTATCGTCTAGATGTGTAATTTCTCAATAAAACTTTTTTATCTGACAAAATACCTAGGCAAAAATATTTGGTAAAAAGGAGCACAACCTGACTAACTTTTAGGTAGCATCTGTGTAAATTCCTGCAAGGTGAAAAACTACTTTAGCACAGCCATGCTCAAAATGAGGAAATTTCAAATTTCACTTTGTCTTTTTCAACAATTTCCTCCCTCACACGTCACCCATAGAAATTAGCTTTTGTCAACATCTATGGTCCACCAAATGTCTAAAATGATACCAACATTTTAACCTACTTTGTGATCTCGGAAGCGCACTAATTATTCAGTGAAGTGAAATATGGATAGATTGCTACTTCCATTTGATCGAAATTGTACATAATGTTATATTATGATTTCTCTTATTATGGCCACTAAGCTTTCGTTACATTTACACAGCAAACATGCAGGGATACACACCATGACAAAAATGTTATTATTGCGAACAAATGAATCCTCAACCAGGATCTCAAATTTGTTTGTGCCAAATATCAGATTCAATGTTATTTTCAGCACATTTATTTATGTTAGGAAGCAAAATTGGCAGACATTAACCTAACATCAACCTCCCACAGACAGAGGAAACAACTAATCACTTTCGCAATCAGAGATGTGATAGAATGACCAATCTTACAAGGGCCCTGTTTGGAAGATTAGCCCAGGGCTAATTTTGAGAGCTAATGTATAGTCATGAATTAGTAGGCTAAATATTAGCTAAACATTAGCCTAGGGTGGCATGTTTAGATCCAAGGGCTAATTCAAGGCTAAAAGGTGGAGAGAGAGAAAAAAGAGAGGAGAGAGAAGGAGAGAGAGAGCTGCTTTTTAATGGTCCCTACACAAAATTAGCCCCATTAGCATCCTTTGGAGGGGCTAATGTTTTGAGGGGGGCTAATTCACTTTAGCTAAAAATTAGCACACCTATTTGGATCCTTAAGGGCTAATTCAGAGCTAAAAGGTGGGGGCTAATGTTTAGCCCATGGAACCAAACAGGGCCAAGGTTGCCACTCATCGTCACCTCTCCACTCAGAATCCCAAATAAAACCACTATCCTTTTGCCTTCTCATCTTCCTTTAATTTATCGCAAGTGTTCTCCTTATCTAATTTGGCTAATCATCCATTTTTTTATAACATCATTTTAACACTATCCTATTATTCGTCCATATGAGTAAATAGAAACACATTTGAATTCCATAAATTTTAACAATTTGACCCTTTGTAAAAACTAATTTTACAAATAAATCATGGCCAAAACTTATTTCAAAAATAACCTTTTTTTTTCAGCGCCAAATCGTATGGCGCTGAATCCAAACACCTCAGCGTCAAATAGCACGACGCTGAGTGCACGTTGGCACGCCGACTCAGCCTCCCATCCGTGGTGGCACGGCATTCAATGACAGTTAACGTGACGCTGAGGTGTCTAAGTTCAGCGCTATACGATTTGGAGCTGAACAAAAGGGTCAATTTCTTAAATAAGTTTTGGTTACGGTTTATTTGTAAAATTAGTTCTTGTAAAGGGTTAAATTGTCAAAATTTGTGTTTGAAGTCAGCATGCATGTGCAAAAGAAATAGTACTACTATCCTAAATATGAAAGAAACACATGTTCACGTAACACAAAGCTATACTTAATTAATTAATAGCAGCAGCAGTGCCACTGTGGCCATTAATATATTGTTAATTTAATGCTAATTAATCTATTATTGATTTACATGTATCGATCAGTTCAACTAAAAAATTAAACTGATGAAAAAGGACGGGCAATTTACTTTATATTCCAATACTCCCCCTCACACAAGGTCTCCTCAAGTCTCTAACGTAAAATAGAAATGAGCTGCAATTTTTGTTTAGTTACGCATTAGTCAAGATTGGAGGATTCGAACTCAAAACTTCAGACTCTGATATCATATTAAATTGCATCTGTCGATTAGTTTAATAAACACTTAAACCGAGGAGAAAAGGAGTACAATCCATTTTATTCCAACAGATATATACACGGGGACAAAATGGGCAGTCTCTGTCTCGAGCGCCGGAAGCAACCGGACGATCCCCTCTCCATTTCGCAGCAGCTCCACCTGTGCCTCCTTCCTCTCCTCTTCTGCGCGGCTTCAAAGTTTTCGGCTTTTGAGGGAGTTCTTGCTCAATATCCCGATTTTTCTTTCTTTTTTTTCTCTGCCTCTGCGAGAAATCGAGGTTTTGACTGTTGTTTTGGAGCGTTTCTTGGGAGTTCTTGAGCCCGGCTCGTCCTGTCCTTTCCATGGGAGATTAGAGGTTGCTGGGATCTCTGCGAGTGAAGTGAAAGATGAGCCTGAGTAAGTGGAGCTCCCTCGTCGTTTCCCTTGTCGATTCTTGGTTGGATAGACCTTCCTGTGAGTTGACCTGGGGTGAGGGTCGTGTTCTTGACCGTGGCCCGTGGGTGTTCTTGATTCCTGATGCTTGTCGTGGTTTCTGGGAGTAAGAAAAAGATGGCCTTTTGTCTAGTTTGTGTAGGAAATTTGACCCTGCTTTGATTTATTTTTTTGGGTGGGGGGATTTTGGAAATAGATTTCTTCGGTCCTTTTATGTCGTTGGGGCCATTGATCAAATTAAGTGTTGGTATGATTCTTACTAAGCTCGGGTTACCCTTTGTTTTTGGTTTGTATTACTGCTATTTAAGTAAACAAAAGTTGAATTGTTTGCTCGAGGTTGTGTATTTAGTTTTGACGAGGCTGTGGTCCATGATTCCGTATGCAGGAGTTGGAATTAAATTAGGTTATCTTCCATAAGAAAATGGCATTCTCGAGTCTCTGCTGAAAAGTTAATTAGGGGTTTTTTGTTCTCAAGTTTTTGTAGTATCTTTGAGATGACAAGATTCAACTCATTACGATGAATATGGAATAAGCAACAAAATATTGGATATATACCTTAATGTGGGGTTTAGTACACACAACTAGAAATTATCTTATCTTATCTTCTTTCTCTGATTATAGGTTTTGATATCAACGTGCTTCACAAAGAAGCAAGGAGCAGGTGGCTAAAGCCTTCTGAAGTCTACTATATCTTGCAAAATCATGAGAGGTTCCCAATCACCCCTGAACCGCCAAAGAAGCCACCCAGTATAGCACACATCCTTTAATTTAAAAGGTTTACATCTTAACTTATACCTTTACGAGGATACATTAACAGTGTTGTTTGTTGTCCAGGTGGTTCTCTATTCCTTTATAATCGCCGTGTGAATCGGTATTTTCGGAGGGATGGCCATGCATGGCGGAGGAAGAAGGATGGAAGAACTGTTGGGGAGGCTCATGAACGATTGAAGGTTTCTTTTCTAAAGCTCAGTTTATTGTCACATTATTCTATTTCTTAAATCTTTCATCTTTACAGTACAATAAATTCCTGAGCATAGCTCTTCTAGTACAATTTACATGTTATTTGGGGAAATGTGTGTTCCATAACTTATTTCTAGTACAATTTAAATTTAATTTGGGAAAATGTGTGTTACATGTGCATGTTGACTAGTCTAGACTCTTGACAATGAACTTTGGTTATTGGGTGTACAGACTTTTTTTTCATCAGAACTTCAGAATCAAATTGTTAACCAGCATATTTCAGCACTTCATCATATATATGACATGTTCTTTATCTTCACAGGTTGGAAATGTTGATGCTCTCAGTTGTTATTATGCTCATGGTGAGCAAAATCCATGTTTTCAGAGGCGATGTTTCTGGATGCTGGAACCGTAAGATTAATTTTTGCTCTTCAGCTAGCTTAAATCTTTTAAAAGCAGTGTGACTGTAAACTGTTATTTATGTGATTAATAATCTGCAATTGTGCTAAGATTAGTGCAAGATGTCATTTGTTTGTTGTCTAATGAACTGTTGGTAGCATGTCAGTGTGCAAAAGGTGGGCTAGTAGTTATTGTCATAACATAGTTGTGCTTTTTGCAGAGCATATGAACATATTGTGCTGGTACAATATCGAGAAGTAGGAGCAGCTGAGGTATGTGACAAAATCTTTGTATGCAAGTATCCATTGCATATTATCCTTCCTCTAACTTCTGTGACATTTTGGCAAATTGTATTCACTGCAAATAGATATTAATTGACTTAATCAGATATTCAGGATTGGCATCCAAATTCCAAAATATCCATCGGCTTTCTTTCTCCAAACAAAATAGACTAATTTCTAGAGGGATGCTCTTGTTGAACTTGTCATCATATGTCAAAGCATGAGGAGTCACAGAAAGGAGCATCATTTATATGCTCATTGTTCTGCAGATTTCAATAGCATGTGGTTCCATCGGTCCATTTCAGAATCCAGTAACATAAACAATCATAACAATGGTGACCTGTGTATGTTCAGTGCCCTCAAAATATTGCAGTAATAACACTAAATAAGTAAGAGTGAGAATTCGATTTAAGATTGCACAATACTGCTCCTTCGGTTTTTTCCATGATTGATTTTCACCATTCCAGAGAGAGAGTTTGTGTTTCATGATACAACCAATTTACATAAGATTCAATAGGAGCTTCTTTGGGTTCCCACCAGCTTTATAGAAATTCAATAGGAGCATAATATCCAACAGGTCAGTGCCTGAAACTTTCTTTCGTTGCCCAGGGTAGATATAATTCAGCATCACTGTTGAATGGGCCAACAGATTCTCTTTCAGTCTTGAGTTATCCAAATGCTACATATGGAAACCAATATCTTGGCTCCACTTCTGGCGTTAGTGATGGTAGTGAATCACGCCATTCTAATTTGAGCTCTGTAACGGAGGTAAGTTCCTATTCTGCAAACAAAGACAATGGTATTCTGCAAAGCATACAGGAGCTCAGCCAGTCAACTATAATGGGTGCACCGGCGCTTGGCCAGAGTAGTCTGGAGCAAAGTATTGAAGTTCGCTGGGTAGATAACAGTAATTCAACAAATAAATCTGGGCTCAACCGAGCTTTGAAGCAAATTGTTGAGCAGTTAAGCTTGGGGGATGATGAGGATGATGACTACATACACCAAGCACAGCCTTTTGACTTCATTACAAATATTGAAGCTCCAGATAGGCAGCGTGATGCAAGCAGAAATGTTTCAGGTACTCGTACATTTATTTTAAAGCTAAATATACATGAGATAAAAATTCTCTACATGTTTTATTCAAGTAATTTATAGTCTAGCATCAAAGTAAATGGAATTTGGCAAAATAACATCTTTGTGCTTCATTTGCTACATTTTTTCTAAGAGTTAACTTTGATATGCGTACTTTTAGCCTTTGAAATACTACCTCTGTTAATTTTTATAAGGTGTACTTTAATTTCAGAAAGTCTAAGATTAAACTTTGACCATTAATTTCTCATAAAATATGTTCTTAATACCTTTAAAACCAGTACTGTGTGAAATCACTTGGTATATGAATCGATTTGTATAATTTTGATACACAAAATTTATTTGTAATTTGGCTAATCGTTGGTCAAAATCAACAAGGTTTGCCCTTTTGAAATCCAAATATGCCTTATGAGAATCAATGGAGGGAGTAACTCAGAAATACTATCCCTGGATTCAGCCAATTCTATGGGTATTCAGTTATTTACTAGTTATAGTTTTTATTTTCCTTGCTGTGTTATTTTTCCTCTTTTAGGACTTTATGTCAACTCGGCACTAATATTTTGTTCTGGATTACACTAATAATTTGTTCTGGATCGAATTATGTGTCTTGTTGCAACAAGTACTCTATGTCAAGTTAAGCATATACATTTCTGTATATCTTAAACGTCTCCTTGGCTCCTTGTGTACTTTCCTGATTACAATAAGTACTTTTGCCATCATGCTGTTAGGTGTCCAAATAACTAGAGTCAGTATATTATATTTGTATAAACAAAGCCATATTTATATTCAGGTGGCAGCCAAGCAAAACAAATTCGAGCAGAAGGAATGCAAAATGGTTTAGGCAGAGGAATACCATCATCATGGGAAGATGTGCTGCAGTCCAGTTCAGGTTTTCCAGCTCCTTCTATATACCAGGCAAGGAATTTATTCCTTTACGAATTATTTTCCACATCATTGTGGAACAAAATATTTCTTCTAATTCATACAAGCTGTGAACAGCCTAAGATGATTTTCTGTTTGCTTTTTAAGAGAGATAACTATGGAGTGTTCCTGGTTAAATATTTTGATGGTTTATTGCCCTAATTGAATTGTATTGATGCTCTCTTTTTGCATGAGCAGTCAACTCCCCACTATCCACAAAATTCAGAATATCAACCACCAGGAAGTCTATACAACAGTGATATGCAGCAGATTTCTGCTGCTAAAAGATTTCTTTTGGAGACAGAAGACTCTATTGATTCACCATCTTATAACTATGTGCCCAGAGAAGAAGGAAACAATGGCACTAATACTCTTTCAGTTCATGACTATAGTCTTCAGAGCAGTCTGAACCCAGATTGGAAAAAAACAGCACCTCTAACACTTCAAAGCAATTTGTATGGCTCTGAAATACCAAGCTTATTGTTGGACCATGGTCAGTTTGAATCATTGTCCTCTGGTGAAAATACAAGATTGATCTTGGGTCAAAACCCCCGGTTTAGCATCCGTGAGGTCTCTCCAGAATGGACATACTGCTATGAGATCACCAAGGTACACCACAAAGCTTTTAGCCTTTTGTTGACATTTTAACATCAGCTATTCTTATTTCGCTCTGTTTCTCTCATAAACGCAGGTCATCATTACTGGAGATTTCTTATGTGATCCATCAAGCTCATGTTGGGCAGTAATGTTTGGTGATAGTGAGGTGCCAGCTGAAATTGTTCAGGCAGGTGTTCTTCGCTGCCACACACCATTACATAGTAGTGGGAAGCTAACAATCTGTGTTACTTCTGGGAATAGAGAAATTTGCAGTGAAGTCAAAGACTTTGAGTTCCGTGCAAAGTCAACAGCTTCTAGTTTCCTAGACATTTCACCATCATCTAGATCTCTGAAATCTAGCGAAGAGTTGTTACTTCTTGCGAAATTTGTAAGAATGCTATTGTGTGAGAATGGAAGTCATGCAAATTCAAACGGTGATCCTCAGTCTGTGCAGTGTCCAAAACTTAAGATGAATGACGAGCACTGGCAGCGGTTGATAGATGAACTCAAAGGAGGATGTGAGAATCCATTAAACGTGTCTGATTGGATTATGGAGGAGCTTCTTAAAAGTAAATTGCAGCAGTGGTTATCAGTTAAGCTACAAGGATATGATGGCATAGCCTGTTCTCTGTCCAAGCATGAGCAGGGTATTATACACTTGATCTCTGCACTAGGCTATGAGTGGGCTCTGTCTTCAATTCTTAGTGCTGATGTTGGTATAAATTTCCGTGATACGAATGGATGGACAGCACTTCATTGGGCTGCTTATTTTGGAAGGTAATCAAAATTTATATTGTATTGTTAGTGATGTTACATTTTGGCTGGCTTGAAATTTCTACATAACAATTCTTTTGGATAGGAGGCACATGTTTTTGTTTACTCAAGATATATTTTCGTTTCTCCAATATTTTTAGAAATCAAAACAATAGTGTCAGTGAATTGTATTTAAGTATCCTCAATAACAATAACTCAGTAAGTAATAGCCTACACAACAAAGTATAAACATTGATCTTACATTACATAAACATTGATCTTACATTACAGTTGAAAATCAAAATTTTAGTTTGCAAGATGTTTCGGACTGTTTGTGGATTCAATATGTACACAAAATGCAGCATGCTAGGTAGTATTGTGAAATGATAGCATACTTTAACCCCACTTCTCTCTTTCCACAAAACATTATTAGCAAGTCATTTTTATTGCAGGGAAAAGATGGTTGCTGCACTTCTTGCTGCTGGGGCGTCTGCTCCAGCAGTCACAGACCCCACTGCACAAGATCCAGTGGGAAAAACAGCGGCTTTCCTGGCTTCTGAACGGGGACACTTGGGCCTTGCAGCCTATCTTTCAGAAGTGTCACTAACTAGTTATCTTGCGTCGCTCACTATACAAGAGAGTGATACTTCAAAAGGATCAGCTGCAGCTGAAGCAGAAAGAGCAGTAGAGAGCATATCCCAGAGGAATGCCCAGCTGCATGGTGGTACAGAAGATGAGCTCTCGTTAAAGGACTCTTTGGCAGCCGTGAGAAATGCAGCTCAAGCAGCGGCTCGAATTCAGAACGCTTTCCGTGCCTTCTCTTTCAGGAAGAGACAACAAAAGACTGCTCGACTTAAGGATGAGTATGGGATGACCCAAGAAGATATAGATGAACTTGCAGCTGCATCAAGGTCATATTACCAATCTCTTCTTCCAAATGGTCAGTTTTATGATAAAGCAGCTGTCTCAATTCAGAAGAAATTCAAAGGTTGGAAAGGACGAAGACATTTTCTCAACATGCGCAGGAATGCAGTTAAAATACAGGTAAAGGAATTAGGAAATGTTAGGTTCAGAGCCTCTTTTTTTAAAAAAAAAATGAATTCATCGGCACATGAATTGAATTTTAATTCCTTGATCTCTCTCAAGCTGTATTTTACACAAGCACAAGGACCTTACCTTAGTGGCCCATTCTTTGTACAGGCTCATGTAAGAGGCCATCAAGTGAGAAAGAAATACAAGACTTTCGTCAGCACTGTCAGTGTGCTAGAGAAAGTGATACTGAGGTGGCGTCGGAAAGGACATGGTCTACGTGGCTTCCGAGCTGAGCAAACAGCAATGGCTGAAGCAGAAGAGGATGACAAGGATGATGATGATGACGACTTCAATGATGATGAAGCAGTCAAAGTGTTCCGCCGACAGAAGGTTGATGAATCTGTCAAGGAGGCTATGTCAAGAGTACTGTCCATGGTGGACTCTCCTGAAGCAAGGATGCAATATCGTCGAATGCTTGAGGAATTTCGACAAGCCACTGTAAGTAGCACAAATTGCTTTAGCAATGCTCTTAGCCTCTAATGATAAGCCATGTTACCCAAGGAAAGTAATTCTGCCAGAAACCAACAGTAGAAACATTTGGAAAACAAAAATATTGATCTATCTATCTGTCTTCAGGAACCAAATCCAAATCTAGTTCAGTCTAACTTTTGGACAAGGCTTACTGTAATGATAGGTTCCTTGTGCAAATTTCATTATAATAAAATGAGTAAATTGCACTTTCCACCAGGTACATTGTATCTCGTTTCACTTTACACCAGATTTAGTACGTACTTTCACTTTACAGTTTACACAGGGTAAAGATGAAATAAGTTTCGCTTTGCACTAGATTGTGTCACATGATTGAAAGAAAAATTTGTAAAATCTAGGTGAAACTTACAACCATCGCAGTACATTCAGCTTTGCTTAGCCAAATTCTGATCCATGCATCCTGATTGAAATTGCAGGCTGAATAGGGTGCATCAGATGAAGCGGCATCAACACTCGACAATGATTTACTAACAAGAATCGACGACTTCATGCACTGAAACAATGCATCAGACAAGGGGCGATCACGGAGCTGTCTACAGTTAATTAGGAAATAGATAGTCTGCAGCTAATTTATGACCTGATAGTGTTCCGTTTGTACAGTCTTTGCCTGATGGATCTATCTAATGTTCTGAGTAAATTATTGTTATTTAGGAACACTTTACATATGTAATTCGAGGGGAAATAATATAATGTTCTGAGTACATTATTGTTGCTTAGTAGGATTTGATTATTGCATTCTGCCATTTCCCATGAAATGCTGTATGACTTGGGCAGTATGGTATATCTGTTGGTTAACCTGTGACTTGCAGAATATCCTTGGATGTTTGAAGTACTACAAAAGTTCAAACTGGTAACTACCCAACCCTTAATTGATGGAACAGAAGAATCATGAACATCTGTTATTTCCACATCATGTCAGCTAACCGGTCAGCTTCTTGTCTTGGCGTATTGGTCCTGTTACTCGAAACTTGTGCACATATGGCAGATCAATTGAAGGTGTTTGGCCAAGTTACTATTAAGCAAAGCTTTACCTCGCCAAAGAAATTAAGATTAATCATATGTATTACTGTTTCCATTGCTTGTGAGGACACAAATATCATCATGCTCGACAAAGGAAAAGGTGTACAGAGGTCATGGTTGCTCAAAGAGTATACAGAAGTCTTGGAAATGAAAGCAAGGCCAAATTGGTGGGAAAATATACACCAGATGTTTGTTTCAGTTACTAGCTACTTCGTGTTTATCACTACTCATAGTACACTTTCTGAATACTTGAAAGAAAAATCATTACAATATTGTATTTGCAAACTGATTGTATCCCTTCAGATTTCTCTCTCAAGGTCAGCTGATACAATTTTGCATTAACATACTTCTAGCTATGATTTTTGGATTCCTAAAGGATAAATGCCGATGAGTTTTCACACTGAGCAAGGACTCTGCCACATTGATATGTCCGATATTAAATCATGGAGTTGGTCGATAAGGAGCTTTACATGCTTGTTTTTGCTTTCAATTTCCTGCAGTAAACATCCTGTATTAGACTGGTTTACGGTACCAGAGAACAGTATGCCACATTACTAGGTAGAAACAAAAAATGTATTATATATGTCAAAAGCGTGAGGACTCAAAACTTCCACAGACCATGATACCACGGGCATATATAGAAATCTGAACTAGGACACATGGGATCAGCTAATTGAGATTGTAGTGACCAGTGTATGTTTAAAATGAAATGCTTTGAACTTTTTAGGAACAAACTATGTAATCGAGGCATTAGAGAACACTGTTTGCTACATAGTTATTAGAACTAGACCAGACCAGTGGTCCGATCAGAAAAAAAGGGAACCAGGGCGTTGGCTGGTCCAGTCCAGCTAAAAGATCGTTGAGCAAACAGACCGGCAAAAACCCATTGAACCGGGCGGTTTTCTGCAGAACCAGACAAAAACCGAAGGTGGTTCGACTGCTGGAGGGTGTCACGTGGAGTTAGAGAAAATAGGAAAAAACCTGCTGAACTGAAGATCGAACCAAGACCTCCTTGCTTCCACGGAGAGTCTCAGCCGGCTATGTCACATGTTGTTCTAGTATTCTAACACACATCTATTTGAACCGCTTTAAACCGGCGGTTTGACTGGTCCGACCAATAAACCAGTGAACCGAGTACCCTAACAGTTCGATCACCGGTCCGGTCTTAATAACTATGGTTTGCTACACTTCAAACATAGGAGTACATGAAAATCACTGATCTCAATAAATCATACAAATGGAACTGAATAAGCCACAAATCCATTTTTCTATACACATTTATACACATCAAGGAGAATAATCTGTATTTATGCTATAATGATCTAGCATAGATAAGGAGTAGTTGAGACTTACAAGGCCATTACAGCCAACAGCCCTCCAAAGGATGAAAAGGATTTGCTAAATAGTCCAGAATCCAATTAGCATCAAAGGTGGATTTGCAAAAACTTACTCCCTCTGTCCCAAAATAACAAACCTAGTAACAGACCCCTATCCAGATTCCTAGTATTAGGGTGTGTCACATTCCATACTATGTTTATTTATTTTGGGACGGAGGGAGTAAGTTCTAAACTAGCAGGCAAATCCAAGTATGCAAACAATAATGACATCAGTATCCAGTGCAGAAAAAACAATGATAAGATAACAACTTAACAAGCATGAATATTGCCAGGAAAGATCAAGATGGAACGCTTTTTTGACGAGTTCAACAGAATGAACATGACTATCCAAAACACTACAAGCAACACAGTATCACAGCTTGCCAAACTAGATCCTGGCTATCTAAAATGGTTTCAGGTAAAAATTGGGGATTACACTCTTCTCAGGACTTTTTGAATTAAAATGATTGAAGCATAAAAGGAACATATATATATATACATATATATATATGTATATATATATATATATACATATATATATATGTATATACATATATGTATATACATATATATATATACATATATATATATGTATATACATATATGTATATATGTATATACATATATGTATATACATATATATATATGTATATACATATATATATATGTATATATATATATGTATATACATATATGTATATACATATATATATATGTATATATACATATACATACATATATATATACACACATATACATATATATATATATATGTATATATACATACATATATACATATATATATATATATGTGTATAGATATATATGTGTGTATATATACATACATATATACATATATATATATATATGTGTATAGATATATATGTGTGTATATATATATATATATATATATATATATATATATATATATATATATATGTGTGTGTATAGATATATATGTGTGTATATATACATACATATATACATATATATATATATATGTGTATAGATATATATGTGTGTATATATATATATATATATATATATATATATATATACACACATTATGTTCAAAACAGGTTGTTTGGGAAATATTTGGGATTGACATGGCTAAATAAGCACCAGTTACCAACTGGTTCAGGGAAAAATTCTGAATACAGCAAAATGATATTGATTATATTGCTAGAACATTCCCAAGATAGTACCTTTCTCAAAGCAGATGCATGTTCTTCCAATCTCTCAATCTCAGCTTGATCAGCTTTGTGTTCTGTCGATCCCATCTCCTACGAAGAAAACCACAACATCATTACAAAGAAGTAAACTGTTATGAGGTTTCTCCATAGCACCATATTTTGCACATCAGGATTACACTTACTGCTAAAAATAGAATCATATAAAACTACTATTTTTGTCTCATGAACATTGAACACTAAAAGCTCATGTTGATTGAAACATATATATAGTCCACATCCATGTAGTCCGAACCTACATCACAACATCCCTTACATTCCCTTACATTGGTATCAATAATAAGAAATTTTCTTTTGCAAAAATTATTTGGCTCCCTTACCAATGTATAAGCACCTAACTTGATATCAACAAAGAGTGCAATACGTTTCACAATTTCCACTAGACGATCACTAGAAACACGCATTTCGTGGTTGCATACATACTACGGGAGCATGCAATGTCGGGTAAATTCGTGTGCTGACCTGAGCACAGGACGACACGGCGGCGATGGACGCGCGGAGCGCCGCCATGGCGACCTTGTACCGGTGCCTGGCCTCGTCGAGCGACCCGCCGGAGCCCGGCGCGCCCCCGGGCCCTCCCCCGGCGGCGTCGGCGGCGTCGGAGTCCGCGGAGTGCAGCGGCGGCGGCGGCGGAGGGAGACCGCCGTGGTGGTGGTGGTGCTGGTGGTGGTGGTGGTGGTTGTTGCCGTGGTGCTGGAGTCCGCCGGCGCCGCCCGCCGCGGCGGCGGCGGCGGAGGAGGAGGAGGACCAGAGCGTGGGGTTGCAGAGCTCGTCGTTCATGGAGGAGAGGATCTGGAACGCGGCGGCGATGGTCTCCTCCAGGTGGCGCTGCCCCTCCGCCGCCATCTCCTGCCGCCGCCGCGCCGCCGCCGAGGAGGCCATCGCCGGAACCCTAGCCGATCTGCTCCTCCTCTCGTCGGCGCTGGCTGTGAAGTGAACTAAGCTTAGCTTCAGAGCCCAACATAGTCCAAAAGCCCAAAGGATATGTTGATTTTGGGCCGAAGCTCGAAGCCCAGGCCTGGCCTTATCAGGGCCCTAGTATTTGAGCGGAATAAGTCCAATTTGTCTCCCTCGACTATAGGTCCAATCTGATTCGTTCTCCCTTAATCGCAAACCGTGTATATCAAACCCTCGGCTATTAACACCGGTGAATAAAAAAACTCTTTTTAGTTATTTTGAGGGTGGTTTTCGTTAACGTGGCTCATTGAACTGGTCTAACCGACTAAGTCAGCATGCGGGACCCACATGTCGTCCCCTTCTCTTTCTCCTCATGCTTTTGTTTTTTTCTTTTCTTCCCTCTCCTTTCTCCACGCGGTGACGAGCTCAAGCATGAATAGTGTCAGTGACTTAGACGACAGAGCCACCACCGACACAACCAACTAAGCTTGGTTCTGTTGGCAACCTTGTGGAGCAAAGGAGGGAAGGGCCACAGCGGTGATGGAGAGTCGGAGAGGCCCAGTGCTGCCGTAGATGTCCTCTTCATTGTGGGCTCCAACGGTTGCCACACCGAGGCCCCTCACTGATCTGGACAAAGCCGGGTCCCATCAGTGTTTCTCCTTCACAGATCCGAGCCTCAAGCCACTTCCCCTTCTCTCTGTCGCCTCCTCTAATCCGACATCCTTTTCCCACCTTCACCTCTATCAACGCCTCGGTTAATAAGGCCTAGCAATGGACAAGGATGGTGATTGACCTCGCTGTCATCGAGATCTAAGAGTCCTTCTCCTTTATATGTTGTGGAGCCATACATGGCAATAGTGAGAGAGAGAGAGAGAGGAGGGTCACGTGCATATCTCTTCATGGCCAAGGGATAGCCACCACCCGTCGGAGGACATGGGGTAGATGTCGACGAGCTCTTGTAGTCATCATTGCCACCGAGGGGGAGGTCATCCTCGATGGCTTGCTGGAGCACGTCGTCCATGTCGCTGACCTTAATGACAGACTCAAGCTGTAGGCAATGGCGAGCACATGCCCCCTATCTTTGGCGGGCGTGGCAACCTTGTTCCGCTACCGTTCTTGGTGAGGGCAACGAGGCAAATCCAATGAGGCAAGCGAGCTCGATCTTGATGAAGCTTCTCCAGAGATAGGAAATGTCGACATGTGTGTCCTCGATTGCTGGAGTCCAACGTCTCCCGCCTGTCTTTAGCCACCTCTTAGACGACACTTCGTTTGCTCCACCATACCGAAGAGCGGTGGTCGGTGTCCTCTCCTGATCCCAGGAAGGGGGTGGAATGGGAATTGGGAAGAGTCACCTTCGTCAGATGCTCAGTGGCATCCCTATCGTCTTCCCTTGTTCTACTGACCGCCTTCCCAACTAGAGCTCATCACCATGTAGGGAAAGGATAGGGAAGAAAGAAGATAAAAGTAAAAGAGGGAGGAGGGGACGCTGACATCTAGGCCCCATATGCTAATTCAGTCGGTTAGATCAGGTCAACAAGCCACGCCAGCGAATATCGTCCTCAAAACACTCGAGGGAGTTGTTTTATAACAGTTTTAATAGTTGAGGGGTCAATATATCCTATTTTGGGTTAATTGATACAAATCAGGTTAACCTATGGTTGAAGGAGTCAAATTGGATTTTTTTTTTTTCGAAAAGAGCTATATAACATTCGATAGTGTTTTAGATAGAAGACTTTCAAAACGTAATTAATGTAATTTGAAGTGCAATTACACTGTAACTATCTTATAAGATGTAAAATAAATAACTTGTATGTAATTAAGCAAAGGTCATGCGCGATGGCTGGTGACTACGCAGGTCATGTGTTCGATTCCTGCTTCCTGCCTGCACGAATCTTGATGTGATCTAACGGTCCACAAATCGATGTTAAGGAGAAACCAAATTTGTGTAAGACATATAGCAAACCTACCCTTTCGTTTTTCCTATTTGAGCCACGCCGGGACGGGCTAGTATTAAAGCCCCATATAGGTTTTGGGCTGAGCTTGTGCTAAAACTATCGGAATGCTTATATTTTGAAACGGAGGGTGATGGCAACAAAATGCTCGATCTTTCGTCAAATAAAGATGACTATCGATTTGGTGGAAACTTAACACACATGATTTGGCTTCCAATCAACATGATCCAAACCCTGCAATTGCAGCACCACGTCTACTCTAGTTATCAACCATGCCAAAACCTGATTGACCTCACCGAGAAGACTAATCCTTACGTGTGAATCAAGAACACAATCAAGAGCAAGAAAAATAGCAACTCAATTGCAGATGAATGATTATTCAAGAACTCATGGGGCTTCACAAAACCGATCTAGCAGCGAAACTGCGAAAGCAGAAATAATCTAAGCAAAATCCAACCATAAGTCGATGGCGGCTATTGAATATATAGGATTTAGGGTTGACCTTCGACCCCTGGATGCGTCTCTATTAGACACCAACACGATACACGGCCCAACGGGCCCAAAGACGGTGACGCAACACCCGCACAGATTCTAAACGCCTTCTTGTTTTGAAGATTTCCGTTGACTCAAAAGGAAGTTTGACGTGGGACCAGATCCATTGAAAAGGTGGTCTTGTTAGCTTTCCATACATATGTAGAACGTCGAAATTGGAGTCCAAATGCAACCTGGGCAAAGAATTTAGTGTGAACTGCTCCTAGAACCCGAAGTGGACTCGAACTTGATATGAGTTGGATCTCTATCTTGACTTAAACGTACATGATGACCTTGTCCATTTCTTAGCCTCTCTCCAAGTGCTCCATGGTTATATCCATAGTTCCTAATCATAATTAAATCATTAGATAGAAATCTATTCTCAAGAGCACATAAAGAAGTACTTAGAAACGAGCTCATATGTAAATTACTGTCGGGCGCGAGCTCTAGTGATTGGACCTTGCGAAATAACTTGAGAAGTAGCGTGCGTATAAGAGGAGTGATGCCCTCGTTAGAGGGAGTACATGATGATTTCTCGTTTTTATAATTACTAAAGTTACATATATAGAAATGATTGTGTCCAACGAGATTGCATGCATGCATGATCCAACTTAATCCAATAACAAATATAGAGAATGCTATAGCTATATATCCTGTTTTGCAAACAAATTAAAACATGCTACAATAATCCTGTACGTCGTTTTCTTTGATCTTTCTAAAACTAAATTAGCCAAATCTTCTCATCTCAGAACGTCATAATCTAATATCGACCCTATATCAACATATGTACTATACTTAATTTCTTTTTGCATGGTTTCATGAACCTTTCTTCTTCCGAAGAGGCGCACTGCGAACATGTGAGCCTGACCCACCCACGCATTGGTTGGCAGAGACTAGCTTAATTAGCATCACACATGTCGGCGTTTTCACCTAATCTGTGATCAAAATACAGACAAAAATAAGTTCTCTCCCTGCAAATTGCACGACCCCGACAAGTCAAAATCAAATCAAAATCGTATTTGCAAACTTGTTGTGATTGATTATATACTTTCGTTGTATGTATCGCGATGTTGACTTCGCACACGTTAATTGAATGAAACTTATCAGGAAGAAAAAAAAATCAGGTACGAAGAAGAAACAGTGTTCTTGTGCTTGTGCAGTGTATCACATCGCTCGTGAGGATTAATTAAGGTAACCTTTTTCTTTAATTATATACGGAGTATATAGCAAGAGAAACATGTGTTACGTATCTTAATCAGAACGTCAGTTTGCTTGCAAGTACTCCACTAGCTAGTAATATCGTTGGTTGGCTTTCCTCGTCATCGATCTGCATGGAAATTAATGATTTGAGTTTTGACTCGATCATAGACTTAGTTTTCTATGACTAAAAATCAGAGTTTTTTTTCTACGAGATTAGGAGGATGTGACAAGCAAACAAAAATTATTTAATATGTTTTCCCATGTGGCATTTGTTAGGCATGATAAATGCATAATTGACAGCTCAAAGTCCGACTAATTCGAGTGTCGACGATACAATGTTCATGGCACGAGAAAGGTTGTGTAATTAAGGAATTTGTAAAGTCATTTGGTGTGCACGTCTTATTTATTTCCCAAGTGATGTAATATGTGCACACTAACTAATGATTTAAGCATGGATTTAATGTAATGGAATTAGAAATGTTTTGTGTAGAAAAACAATAAGCTAATCGCCCTGGAGAGTGGAAACCATGGAAAGCGTAGTCTCGTTTGAGTCAGATGAAGAAGGGGATAATATAATCGGGGAAAAACTGTCGAATTTTTGACCGTCGGATCCGCATGATAACTATAATTTGCGTGCTGCGTGGGGTTCGAACCCAGGACCTCATTCCCACCAGCTATGCATGGTAGCCACTTCATCTCTTGCAAGTTTTTTTGAAAAGTTTGCAAGTTATAGTTAGTTATACTCTAGTTACACCCTAGTTACATTGTAGTTACACCCTAGTTACATTGTACTAGAGTGTAACTATACTATAACTATATTGTTATCTCTATATTTATTAGATATAAAGTTGCATATATTATTTTAATATATATATACAAGTTATTATTATTATAGTATATAGTTCTAGTGAAATTATATACTGTAGTTAGATTTGAAAGTTTTCCCCTCAAAAAACACTCGACAGTTTTCTAGCTAATCCCTAATATAATATACTCTGTATTATAGGAAATATATCATTGGTAATGATGAATTAAATATTATATATATCATAAAGTTAACAAATATAGGCTTGAAAAGTGTTCATGTAAACCATACCAACCAAAAAAAAAGTTTTTCGAGAAATCCTAATTTTGAAAGATCTGCATGAATAGATCCGATACTCATAAAAATGGTTATTTACTTTGGGTTATTGAGAATAGAAACATAACAGCAACATATTTAGGCATAATAAATATGAAGTCGACCAACACTATCAGAGGTAGCTCTTGGACCGATCAAGCGACCATCAAATCTAACAGGACTCGTGCTATGGCATCGGCCGTGACCGAATCGCCGGAAATTAACCACTAAACTCTAAACGTACATGATCTCTCGCTTAGCTCGCTGGCTTCACCACTATCCAAGAAGATGAAGACAACAAGACGAGGAGACACGAATGGCCTCATCGTTTGGCTGGTTTTAAGTATAAGCGAAACGGTATATTTAAAAAAAATTATAAATAAAACTTTATATATATATATATACACACACATCTAAAAGTAAAGACTGAAAAATAAACTTTGATGAAAAAAACTTTAAAATCAACTCCAATTTTAATGTTGAAAATTTAAATTTTGACTGATAAATATAAGCATAAGTGAAAAAATAAGTCCAGTAAACGCTTTTCTTATTAGCTCGGCCGGGCCGTCCCCTTTCCTTACATCACACTAATCCTATTATCTCCGACAAACTCAAAACAATAATAGGATTAGAATGAAGAAAGCATCCCTGAGCTTGCATACTCCCAATATCTCATAATATAGTAATTTGTAATCGAATACGATGTATTCTAATATATAAATTTATTATAAATATAATAAAATACATCATATCCGATTTTAGATTGCTGCTATATTCTGAAATAGAGCGAACTGGTAACAAAACTGCACGGCCACAGATCCGAGAACGAGCATGCCAGATTGGACCGCACCTGGCCCTCCTTAAATATCGGGCAATCATCGTCACACACAGTGACAGAGCCGACATCATCGCCGTGGAGCTCATATCCATCCATCCATATAAATATAAATGGCGATGAAACGCCTCACCAGCTGCTGCTGCTGCTAGTGCCAACAGCTGCATCCTCCCGTAGGCGTAGGCAGCTAGCTCGATCGAGGCCATCTCCATTTCCGGCCTATCCCTCTTCTTCCTCCTCCTCCTCTTCCTCCGCCTGTCCGGTTCTTGTTCTGGTGCTGCTTTGCTCGACACCATCCGATTTTTTGGAGGCGATTGCCGTGCTGTCACCGGAAAAAGGAAAGAGAAGAAAAGAAAAGGCTTTCCTTCCTCCAACATCGTGTTGAATCTCGTCGATATATATTTTGCTCCGATTGGTGCCTTTTTCTCCTGGAATTTTGTGTCCTGTTTCTCTGTGTGGGTGGAAGGCCTCGCCTTTCAATCCTTCCATCATCTTGCTGTCCCCCCCTCGATTCTTTGCTTCTTCTTCTTCTTCGAAAGAAAGAAATTAAATATTATTACTTGTTTGATCTTTTCCTTTTAGCAATTTCTGCCAATCCCCAGGTTCAGTATTTAGTTTCCATCCGAGCAGATTTCTTGTTCTTCGCTTCAAAAATCTGCGTATCGAATTCCATCCATTTTTTTGCTTTGTCCAATTCGTGGATAAAGAAAGAGAGGGGGAGCTACGAATCCGGCGAGATGGGGAAGGTAGGGGAGAAGGTGAGGGCGTTCGCGACGAACAGGTGGCTGGTGTTCGTGGCGGCAATGTGGCTGCAGTCCATGGCCGGCATCGGGTACCTCTTCGGGGCCATCTCGCCGGTTGTCAAGGCCGCGCTGGGGTACAACCAGCGCCAGGTGGCGGCGCTCGGCGTCGCCAAGGACCTCGGCGACTGCGTCGGCTTCCTCGCCGGGACGCTCTCCGCCACGCTGCCCGCCTGGGCGATGCTGCTCGTCGGCGCCGCCCAGAACTTCCTCGGCTACGGCTGGCTCTGGCTCATCGTCACCAGGCAGCTCCCTGCGCTGCCCCTCTCCATGGTACTACTTTGCAATGGCCAATGGATTGGTTGTTCTTGGATTTGATTTTCGGTTCTTGGATTGCTTTGCTCGTGGTGGAATCCCTTGATTTGATTGATTGATCAATTGAAACTCAAGATTGCAATGTTAGCTTAGTTAGCTTGTACTGTTGGTGATGAGCTCTGAAGATTGCTTATTAAATTACTGTACAAGTTGTCTATTTGTTGCTTGTCAAATTCATCAGGAACCAAATGTTTTTGTGATTGTTCTCCTCTTGATCGGATAAGGAGTAGTAGGAATTGTGAAGAAGGTGGGGCCTAATATGAGATGGTGACAGCAAAGCGTATGATTTATATAATCCGTAGCTGAATGGGATGGGTTGGGGAAAATGGCGTGGAGGATAGATCTTAGATTAGATCGAAGGTGTATGGATGATTTTTTTAAGCACCGGATTACTTGTGAAACTAACCAATCGAATTTCTGGACCAGCGAAGCAGTGATGGTATATTCTTGATGTATTCTTATTTGGGTGACTTTGTCACTTTATGTTGGCCATATGCATCCCTTTTGTTTCTTCAGCTGTTAACCAGATACATTTCATAATGACATCAATGTAGTGGAGGTTCATATCAATTCCGAAGTAACCTGTTGAGTGTTGGCATGTTGCTTTTGTAGCCAAACTCTCTTGATCTGCTTATATACATTTTTTTTTTCATCTTCTTTTCGGATGGTAAAGTGGTCAGGTTTGACTTCCTAAATTTAGCATGATGTGTCCATCCAAATTCCATGAAAGAGGAAGTGATTGTGCCACGTACAGTGCATGAGTGCGTTATATTGTCACGAGTATGCACACAGCTTTGCCACATTGTGAATTTTTATTGGAAAATCTGAATTTGAAACCATGAATCTTCACCTTTATCCTCGTGTGTGTCCACACAACATTGCAAGGTTTTGGTGTTTGAGTGGATGGTGCTTATAACTTGTAAGTTAACAACTAGTTTATAAAAATAATTTGCATGTTTTTCTAAGGGATGAGGGGTTGAGTGTTCAATTGGGGATGGTTTAATCCATGATTTTTTTTTTGTCTTGCCATGCAGAATGATTTTATTTGTACTGTTGTTTTCATATTTCTTTGATTTATGGAATAAATCCAGTTTAATATGACATGTGCCCATGTTCAACAAAAAGAATTGTATAGAATAGCATTGACTTGTCATATTAAATTAACCAACAAATGCTGTTACTACCTGATATTACTAAATTATATGGATTAAACAGGGAATCCTGTACTTTCCATCCTGTTTATGTTCATATCCCCCAATTCTACATGATCAAATGAATAATACAAGTACCCAACTTAAGCAATTGTACGATTTTATATTACAGCTGAAATATAATCTGTCACTGTTTCTTTATCCAGATGTGCCTTCTTATCTTTGTTGGAACCAATGGCGAGACATACTTCAACACAGCTTCACTTGTGACATGCATTCAGAACTTCCCAAAGAGCAGGGGCCCAACAGTGGGTATCCTTAAAGGATTTGCTGGCCTAAGCAGTGCTATTCTGACTCAACTGTTTGCAGTATTGCACACACCTGACCATGCCACACTTGTCTTCATGGTTGCGGTTGGACCGTCATTGGTTGCCATTGGCCTGATGTTTGTAATTAGGCCTGTTGGAGGTCACCGTCAGGTGCGACCATCCGACAATAACAGCTTCATGTTCATCTACACCATTTGTTTGCTCCTTGCTTCATATCTGGTCGGTGTCATGCTCGTTCAAGATTTTGTGCAGCTGAGTGACAATATGCTAGTTTTTATCACGGCGGTTCTTTTCATCCTGCTTATTTTACCAATTGCAATTCCTGTGACCTTGACATTTTCGTCAAAAACTGAACATCCGATGGAGGAGGCTCTCCTGGCTGAACCATCAAAAGGACAGGCAAGTACTTCACAAGAAAAAGAGCCAGATGTATTTTTAAGTGAGGTGGAAGACGAGAAGCCTAAAGAAATTGATTCATTGCCCCCATCTGAAAGAAGGAAGAGGATTGCAGAATTGCAGGCCAGGCTAGTGCAAGCTGCAGCACGAGGTGGTGTTAGAATCAGGAGGCGACCGCACCGAGGAGAGAACTTCACCCTGATGCAGGCATTGGTCAAGGCTGATTTTTGGCTAATTTGGTTATCGCTTCTGCTTGGCTCGGGATCAGGGTTGACAGTGATCGACAACCTGGGTCAGATGAGCCAGGCTGTTGGGTACAAAGACGCCCATATCTTTGTTTCATTGACGAGCATATGGAATTTCCTTGGTCGTGTCGGAGGTGGCTACTTCTCTGAGAATATTGTCAGGTGTGGACACTACAAAATCTTCATTTTAGCCTAGCATTCGCTGTTAGTACATTCAAAATTGTTTCTATCATCTCACACTAAAAATAAAAACCTCTTTATTTTGGGTTTATTTTTACTTCAATCCATAATTTATTTTTTTTGGCTAGGACATAGCACACTTGTCTGTTAATACAGAGTCTGCTCCACAGTGTCAATTTCCTTGCTATATCTTCAGTTATCCTTTTTTTTCCCCTGCACATATATTTTTCAGTTGTCTTGTCACACTAATCATGATATGAATTTGCGTATTTTTGACTGATTAATATCAATAGTTAGTGTTTTTTTCACCATATATTTACTTAGTATTGTTCTGATCAGGGAACGTACATACCCAAGGCACATAGCACTGGCTTTTGCTCAGATCCTGATGGCTGCTGGGCATTTCCTCTTTGCAATGGCTTGGCCTGGAACCATATATGTGGCAACCTTCCTGGTTGGGCTTGGATATGGAGCTCATTGGGCTATTGTGCCAGCTGCTGTCTCTGAACTTTTCGGTGTAAAACACTTCGGCGCAATGTACAATTTTCTCACAGTAGCAAACCCCACAGGGTCACTGATCTTCTCAGGTGTCATCGCTAGTAACTTGTATGACTATGAAGCTGAGAAGCAAGCGCACCACCAGAGTTCTTTGTCTGGACGATCTCTTTTCGACATGAGCTTCCTCGCAGAGGGTCCTCTGAAGTGTGAAGGAGCTGTTTGCTTCTTTGTCAGCTCATTGATCATGTCAGCATTCTGCATTGTTGGAGCTGGCCTTAGCCTCATCGTCGTTCACAGGACCAAGCGAGTGTATGCTAACCTCTATCGAGCTGTCCGCTGACTTGAAATTTCCATGGATAGAAGATGGTGAATCCCCCTTTTGTTGTTCCATGTTACCTGTATTATTGTGTACATGATTCAAGATACACAAAGTCTACCTGTAAAGTTTCAGATCATTTCAGAGATTGTATTGTAAGAATAGCTATTCCCAAGTGGAAGTTTACATGCACTATAAAGTAATGATCATGGGGCATTCTTTATATTTTAAGAGCCTGTACTTGCAATCAGAAAAATAGTTGCATACTCATGTATTTTTTTTCCATACATGAATCTCTTATCTTTTAGTTGCAAAATACTGATATAGTATCCTTTTGTTCATGAACGCATCTTCAATGATTTTAGCAAAGCTGAAAAGTTAAGCTGTTGCTTACTTTGCTTTCTTCCAGGCAATATTATAATGTTGCCTCTTGCATATCTTTCCATTTTTCTTTGGTCTAGATAAAATTTTAGTTTGGAAGAACAGCTGCAAGAGAAAAGGATCAAGAATCAACCAAGATTGGGACCTGGAACAACAGTAAGCACCTTCACTCCAACCCTTTTTATTGTTGCAGCTTCTTTATATGAAAGTCTGTAAAATTCTAGTACTTGATTTGCACCTTCCTTAAAACTTTAATTCCGTTATGAAGCTGGATCACATCAATTGGGAACTCTTGTGTGCTACCATATTGCTCTTGCTATAGCTAGCTGCTAGTACTGAACATTGTCATTTCTGTGGAAGTTTAACCTAAGGAGAAGCTGCAGTTTGTTTCCATTTACTGTTGCTAAAAAACTATGATTCTTATATATTGTAGATTGCCTAAGCTTCTGAATATAATGTAACATAGCATGTGTATCTTAGTGATCTTCATGTCCAGTAATTTCAGTTCCATTTTATGTCTGCCATTATAACAACTGATTCTGGCTGCTACTGACAACCAAATGAATCTCTGAACCAAACCATGGATTGAGGGAAACACAATTTTGCTCAGATCTCTGCTCTTAACTCATACCACTAGCTATGAAACAGCTTCCACATTTTTCTCTTGTGTGCATGTTTACTTCTCCAAGATTCTGAAGTTTACTTGTGTAAGTGCATCAAGATCATCATCTGCTTGACAGCTCCAGCTCTGCAGCAGTAGCAGCAACAACACCACATTACTGCAATCCTCAACAGCTGCTGTTTTTTTTTCTACTGTGTTCAACTACTCTTACCTCTGAACTAGTATGGCAGTCTTTAAGTGTGTTCTTAATTAATGTTCAGTTACAGTCTCTGCATGATAGCGGGCTGGCATCGTCAGGCTCCATCTACAGAGTGTGTGATACCAAAGATTCATTCAACTGCTTTGCTGTTGCCGCCTTTTCTCCTTACCAGAATTCAGAAACCAAACTGCATTCTTGAACAAAGAGTGGCAGTTTATCATTTCTTCTTTTGCAACATCAGATGATCCAGATTAGTGCCTTAATAATCCTGTCAGGACACTACCCCTTAACATTTTTCTGATCTGCTGCAAATGACACAGGAAGTGAAGTGAAGTGACCCAGCTGATGTGTTTAGTTTGTGCTAAAACCAACAGGAGATATTTCTTTTTGTACTAGTGCAATAGTCACATTTTTTTCTCAGATACCAGTACAAAGTGCTGGTGAGTGATGATGTAGAGAGGGGAGTGCTTAAAGAGGAGTAACAATAAGTGGGTCCCACATTTTGGGGAAAAAAGGTTCTCTCACACAGGCATGCACACACACAAGGTATCTTCTCTGGAGTGAGGAAAAAATAATATTATTATTCTGATTATTATTGTTATTAGGGTTAAGGAGGGGAGGGAACTTTTTCTGTTTAGTTGGGTGGTTGTGATTTTAAACCCTAAGCATAATACCTACAGGAAATACCTAAAATATCCCTGACATCTGATTTGATCCAACTTAGGACCTAGTGCGATTTTACACAAATAGCCCCTTATTAAAGTGTCACTCACGCATGCGTATACGTATACTACCTGTATACAAGTACATTACGAGTTCTTTGTGTGTGTGTGTGTGGTGGGGGCCCACCTGAGGATATTTAGGACACTTTCCCATGTGGTTGTGCCCCTATGTTAACATCAAATCTCCATCAAAAAAACAATAAATAAAATCCATTCAACTCTTTTTTTTTAAAAAAAATATCAACAGATAAATCAGCAGCCATAAGATTTGCACACCTATTTCCATTCAGAAAACAAAAACAAAAACAAAAAACTTGAGATGCCAGAAAAGTCCTTTGGTTTATGGCTTGAGCCTGTACAGTTGAGGAGAATTTAATTTGAGGGGCACCAAGGGCAAAGTTTGAAACTTTTAAGGCAAACAAAAAACAAAAGTGGAATAATTTATATATATATATTTGTTTTTTTTTACAGGGACAGCCTGACCTACTCTTTTTCTACTGCTACTGCTACTGCCCTTCTCTCTCCCATTTGGTATTACACAAAATTTGGGGCTTTGACTAAAAGTCTTGAGCTAAAAAAGCTTTCATTTTTTAGAGCTTTTGCTGCTCCTCCCTTCTCTTCTCCCTCGAAAGAAAATAAAAATTCGGGGGCAGGAAAAAAAAATTTGCAAATTTTTTTTGCGAGCCGACGAGCTGATCCGCATGGGTGCGCGCTGAATCGACGAATCCCCCCCCACCGCCTCTTTCTTGGCTCTCGATCGAGGTGTTTCTCGCCGCCGGCCGTGGCGGCGAGCGGCAGATCTGGGGGGCTTGGGGCTTGGGGCCGGCTAGGGTTTGAGCTTGAAGCTTTCCTTTCTTGGAGAAGCTCTCCGATCTCGTCTCGTCTCCTCGCGAGCTGCGCCGATCTTCCGTCTCGCGAAGCTGGGGGGCATCCTGGTGAGCATCCTGTCACTTTTTTTTTTTTGGTCTCGAATTTGCTCGCGTTAACCCTAGCTTCTCTTGTTCTTGTTCTTCTAGATCTGGAGGTTTTTTCTCTTAATTTTGCCTTAACCTTTTAATACAAGTAGTACTACAGTTTTGTTTTGTGGGATCCCCAAAAAGTTTGGGGGTTCAACTACAAAGTTTTTATATCCGCCCCTGATTTGATTTGTGTGTGTGTGTGTGTGTGTTTCTTTTTTTTTTTTTTGTTTACATGCTGTTGGGTCTCACAAACTCAGCTTCAGTGAGCTGATTCTTGATTTTTCCTCTTCATTTCCACCTTAGATTTCTGACCATTTCCTGCTTACCTGCAGATCAAATCAGCTGAAGTATCGTAATTGTTCGAGTTAGATGAAGAGTATTGCAGCGCATTGAGCACCTGTTCAATTCCCTGGGCTCGCTGTTCTTTTTTTGTTTTTTCTGCACTAGTCGTCAGTCTGTCTTGCTGCTGTTTTTGCCAAGTCAAGTCCAAAGGGTGGAGTGGAGATGAACGTGGACTACAATATGGATGAGGCTATCAAAGCGAGAGGCGTCGCGGAGAGCAGGTTCCACTCGCGCGACATCAGGGGCGCGCGCAAGTACGCGATCAAGGCGCAGAACCTCTGCCCGTCCCTCGAGGGGATATCCCAGATGGTGTCGACGCTCGAGGTTCATCTCGCCGCGGAGTCCAAGATCGACGGAGAGAGCGACTGGTACCGGATCTTGTCTCTGACCGCCTTTGCAGACGAAGAGGAAGTGAAGAAGCAGTACAGGAAGCTGGCTCTCCAGCTGCACCCCGACAAGAACAAGTCCGTTGGCGCGGAGGAGGCCTTTAAGCTTATCTCCGAGGCGTGGAGTGTGCTGTCTGATAATAGCAAGAAGGTGTTATATGATCAGAAGAGGAAGGATCATTCTGTTGTCAATGTAACCAATGGCATGTATACTTATGATAAGAAGGCAAACAAGAGAGCTCGAAAGAATGCGGCTGCTGCAGCAGCGGCAGCAGCAGCTGCAGCCGCCGCTGCTGAGGCTACTACACGTCCTGCGGGGGTTGATACTTTCTGGACGTCCTGCAATCGCTGCCGGATGCAGTATGAGTACTTGAGAATTTATCTTAACCATAATCTTCTGTGTCCAAACTGCCATCATGCATTCTTGGCAGTAGAGACTGGATTTCCTTGCAACGGGAGCAGTTCTTCATTCTCATGGTCAACCAAACAGCAGCCGCAGAATAACAATTCCACCAAGCATTCATATGGCTCGACAAGCAGGACTTCTAGCATTCCGGGGACAGGGCATGGGGGTTACCAGCAAGATGGTACTTATGATTCCTACAACAACCAAAGCTTCCAATGGAATCAGTACTCCAAGACAACACCTGCAGCTGGTACAAATGCATACGGTACCCAGGCCTTGGAGAAACCGAAAAGGAAACATGAAGAGAGCTACAGTTACAACTATTCTGCTACTGGCAATTCATATGGCCATGAGAGAACTAATTCAAGGCGTGGCCGGTTTTCAAAGAGGAGAAGGCATAGTAATGATGGTTACACTACTATGGATTTTGGTGGAGATAACAGAGAAACTGTAGCTGCCAGCACAGAAACAACTGCTTTCACTGACGTGGCAGTGGCACAAGTCAATGGCACTTCAGGGGAAAAGTTGAGATCTGCAGTGAGTGGAAGAAGAGCAAACGTTTTGAGAGAGATTTCTCAGATTGATACACGGGCTCTACTTATTGAGAAAGCCAAGGCTGCCATCCAGGAAAAATTACAGGAGTGGAACATCACCTCATCGTCACGGCTTGCAGAGAGAGGAAAATCGCAAGGAAAGGTATATCCCAGTGATAACAACATAAAGCAGAATGGGGGCCTCTCTGACAAACATGTCAAAGGGCTCAAGCAATGCAGCTCAAGAAGTGTTGATACCCAAGCACCTACGGTTGATGAAAAGAACCCGGAACAGAGGCGTGTTCCGGTGTCAATTGATGTCCCAGATCCTGACTTTCATGATTTTGACAAGGATCGCACAGAGCGTGCTTTTGATAGTGATCAAGTATGGGCTACATATGATAGTGAGGATGGTATGCCTCGTCTGTATGCAATGGTTCAGAAAGTTCTTTCAATGAGACCTTTCAGAATCCGCATGAGTTTCCTCAACTCCAAGTCCAACAGTGAACTGGCACCAATAAGCTGGGTTGCCTCTGGTTTTCAGAAGACATGTGGTGATTTCAGGGTTGGGAGATACCAGATTTCTGAAACAGTCAACATATTTTCGCACAAAGTCAGCTGGACTAAAGGCCCCCGTGGGATTATCAGGATCGTTCCTCAGAAAGGTGATACATGGGCTTTATACCGAAACTGGTCTCCTGACTGGAATGAGTTAACACCTGATGATGTGATATACAAGTATGAGATAGTAGAAGTTATTGATGATTTCACTGATGAGCAAGGGCTGACAGTCATCCCATTGCTGAAGGTTGCTGGTTTCAAAGCTGTGTTCCATAGGCATATGGATCCGAAAGAGGCCAGGAGGATACCAAAGGAAGAGCTTTTCCGATTCTCACATCGGGTTCCTTCTCGCCTGCTGACTGGGGAAGAAGGCAACAATGCCCCAAAAGGTTGCCACGAGCTGGACCCTGCAGCAACTCCAGTGGACCTTCTTAAGGTCATTACAGAAGTTACGGAAGATACAGCAACACAACCTGCTAAGTAGAAGAGGGCAACTATGAACACTGAAGATAGCTTGGATGTCTCAACTGTCAAATGCACTTCACTGAACTCAACATTTGTTGGTCACTTAAGTTCTAGTATGTCATCTTATTTTTGGCTGATGACTTGGACAACTCTACCAGGGCAAGCAGCTTATGTCGCAGAATTCTGACATAATTCTTAGGCATTTTCTAACATTTTGGTTTTACTGCAATACGGATATCTTCCTGAGAGTAAAAGACTATTTGGAGGCCAGTTTTGGCAATTGACGAGGCGACCAAGTGGTGCTTGCTGAGGCTATTAGTCAACGGAAGCTAAGAAGCCTCATGAATCGCTGAAGGTGCTACTTGTTTGTCACTCTTTAAGGTACGGCGCTCTGCATCCACAGCTGAATTTGAGGGGAGAACCACTAGGCTTCCCCATGTACCCGAGTTTGTGTACTGGTTTACTTATTAAGATGTTGTACTTCCTTTAATCTATAGTAATTCATCCCTATAATGTTGAACGTGATGATTCGAAATTCTAGTTAAATTCTGAGGACCAGTTCGAAATTTTTAATATCATTATATTTTAGTAGATTTTTTTTTCTATTTTACATTCTTCTTTTGTTGCTTGATCTGATCGAAAATATGGACATGAAATCATTATGCTGATGGATGGTGTATCAAAGTATAAACTCGTAATATTCTGTGGTGCTGTCAGTGTATGATGTTTTATTTCTATTATCTAGGGATTACTATGTTCATGCTGTTATTACTCTTCTTGAATTAATGGTAATAGCCAAGTTTCGTAGATCCTTGCAAAAAACAATATGTAAATCAATTCAGAAGAAATAATGTGAATGATTTCAACTTGCTTCCTGTGCTCAGTTAACTAATTTATATGTAACTGTGCCAGCTTTCACTGTTTATCTTTTTATTTTACTGATTGAAGCATGTGCATGCCAATTATTTTTAATGAAAAAAGTGGAGGATCATGCTATGCACGCAGTACATAGTTTGCAAGAGCTTTTGTCCAACAAATATCTGGATAGATGTTGTAATAAGGATTACTGGCCACTCACTGTATGCCCTAGCCTATTATTAAGAGAAAAAAAAGGGCTTGAAAAGACATGTATGAGCACCAAAGATGAGACACCAATAATGGATGCAAAAGCTTTCAAAGGGTCACAAATAATTAAACCACACAGGCAGTATGAAGTGGATGTATTGATGAATAATGATGAGAAAGAAATACTAATTCAGAGAGATTAGATTGGGAGCAACAGACTTGCTGATGGAAACACAAATCTTATCCATATCATCCACTGAAGATCGAGTCCTCGAGACAGTCAGAAAGTTGGATTGTTTTGAAGCTAAAATGGCCGGTTACATCCAAACGGTTGCAGATAAATCTGTGTCAGAGTGGAAAGCACTCTGCTCTGCTATGCTCTCTCCAGACAGAATACATCAGGCACAAGGATGAACCAGACATCCCTGGCCACTCAGGTCGGCAACCTGAAAGTGAAAGATGAAGTACCACATAGTAGTTGATTTGGGTTTGAGTAGGGTAGTGATGTCAACTGTTGTTTAGCATTGCTGTTGATCGTAGTATTTTTCTTGTTCCAACCTGCATCATTTTGAGAAACTGCTCATTTTCGAAAAAAAGAACAATCTGAGAACAGAAGTTCGTACTCCAGCAGATGACAGGAATGGATAAACGCAAAGCACCATCGTAGTTCTAAAAGATTTCTACTCTTTAATTTGTTGCTGCATTGCACTGTTCATGCACATATCCAGACAACTTTATAATGCCTGCTGATGAGAAAATTTTGCTAGGAAACGAATCGTTAGAAAACTGGTAATTAGCCTCTATGATGCACAAAATGGCCGAACTTCTTGGGCCTATATAGCCATAGTGGATGATCACCATTCACAATCCACATGGGAACGCTGGCTGCCAATATCAGCATCCAGCGGTCCAGCCATGCAGAAAGCCGAATCAGGAGTCAGGAGAAAACAGTCAAAACGCAACTGGAGATCTTGGCCGGAAGTTCTTTGCAAAGCTGATACAGTTACATTAAAGAAGTTTCTGATAAGTCTAGCAATATGCAATACATTTTCCCACCTCAAAACAGCAGGTACGAGCATGGGTCAGAGAGAGATCACAACCAATCAGCTTAACGATTTTGAAGTTAAAAAGCACATCAGTCGACTCTGTTCCACTCGATCTATGCGTCATCCGTAAGGGTCCTCTTCGAAGTGCTGATGTATAGAACTGCATTCAGAGAACGAGCATGAAAATCAGAATAGACGGTTGAGGCAGATAATATGATTAAATTCTACAAATATCACAGGCAGGCAAACCAGACAGGGAAAACTGGGGTTTTAACTTTAAGTCCAGGACATACCATTGTTGCCTCTTATGAAGGCATCACCATACTTGTTCTTGAGTTGGCCATTCACATACTCTTCCGTTTGCTCCATTGCAATGTTCATATACCCATCCAGGCAAGCCAAAATACCTGATTATCAGGAAAAATAATGGTCAGAAGAAAATTGGTAATATTCGTACATAACTTACAAAAAGAACTAAGACATTGTCCGTAACTCCGTATCACTTGTCAAGTCATACTATTTTCCCTTCTGAGCACAGCATTTGATAATTAGAAACATACAATGATTGTGTGCATGAGTTACCATCAAATGAACACAACCAAGCTAACCACTAGGATGGAGAGAATAAAATGAGTTCAACGTAAAATAGAGTGCCAACATGAGCTTGTCACGAGCAAGGAGATTGGAAGGAGGATTACGGCGGAGGGAGTATTTGAAGGCTGTAACAGGACGCGGTCCTGGACCTCGTCGGCGCGGAGGAGCCGTGTTCGGCACCGCACCGGCGAGGCAGGAATAGGTCTGCAGATTAATCTCACGTAATTGATTGATTCCAAAACCAAACTGTCTTACAGATTATATAGCAATTCTAAAGGATAGACTCCTAACAACTTACGGAATAAGAAACTAACAAACTATCTAACAAACTCTGAACCGAATCAAAACAGAAGTAAAAAACTATTCCTCGTCACGCCTTGCCGTCGCCCGCCTGTTGCTGCGACGCTTGTATTGCAATCCCCACATGACATCTCTCCCCCCTGGAGAAGCAGCTCGTCCTCGAGCTGAAAATCCGGATGAAGAGTGCGAAATTCATCCAAAGGCATCCATGAAGCTTCGGCAGCAGGCTTATCCTTCCACTGAACAAGAACTTGACGAACTCCACGAGCCAATCGACTCTGCGTAACTGCGGCAGGCTGCAAACACACTTGGCCGTGTTGAATGGGCGGTAACGGCGGAACAGAATCTGGCGGAGTTCCACGAAATGGCTTCAACAACCTCACGTGAAACACATCATGCAAGCGAGCACCCGGAGGAAGCTGAAGACGATATGCCACAGAACCAATCCGCTCGGCAACCCTGTACGGCCCGTAAAATTTAGGCCCCAACTTACCACGGCCGGTGACCCCGAGCGAAGCAATTGGGCGATGGAGCAAACGAAGCCACACCCAGTCGCCCACACTGAATTCCAATGCCCGATGCTTGCCATCATACGCCGACTTGTGTGTCTGCTGCGCTTGCTCCAGGCGATCACGAATCTCACGAAAAATTCATCTCGATCTTGCATCGCCTGTTGGACTGCCGGCAGACGAGTGGATCCCGGTTCATAGGCGCGCAGCGTAGGCGGCTCACGGCCATAAACCACACGGAACGGCGACGTGCGAAGAGATGATTGGTAGGACGTGTTGTAGCAGTACTCCGCCCATGGAAGCCACCGTAGCCAGTGCCGCGGCCGATCGCCGGTAAGACAACGGAGATACATCGCAATGATCTTGTTTGTCACCTCAGACTGACCGTCAGACTGAGGATGAAATGCCGACGACAAGTTCAGTCGTCCTCCGGCCAATCTGAACAACTCCCGCCAGAAAGTGCTGGTGAAGACCGGATCTCGATCACTGACAATAGAAGCTGGAACACCGTGCAGACGAACAATTTCCGCAAAGAAGGCCGCTGCCACCGAGGTTGCCGTGTAGGGATGAGCCAATGGTATAAAGTGGGCAAACTTGGAGAAACAGTCCACCACCGTTAAGATGACCGTCTTGCCATGGACGCTTGGCAGACCCTCCACAAAATCCATGGCGATGTCGGCCCACACCGCCGATGGCACCGGCAAGGATTGCAAGAGGCCGGCTGGTTGTAGGTGCTCCGTCTTGTTTTGCTGACACGTGAAACAAGCTCGGGCATGCTCTTGTACCACCGCCCTGTCCCGTGCGAGGTGGAAGTCAGCTCGGAGGCGAGAGAGCGTCTTCTGCGTGCCCTCGTGCCCCAGGCCGTGTGCCAGTTCGAGGATGGCCCGCAAGGATGGTGATGATGCAGACACAAAGATACGGCCTTTGAACGTGATGAGGCCGTCCGTGAACGCCCAGGCCAGCGGTTTTGACCCCTTGGCAATGTCATCCCGAATGGCAGTCAGCTCGGGCGACGTGAGCACCTCGTGCCGCAGTTCATCAAACAGAGAGAACTGAGGGGCTGACAAGGCGAGAGCTTCAGCCAGGTGTTCGTCCCTTCTGGAGAGGGCGTCTGCCACCACGTTTGCTGTTCCCGGCTTGTACTCAACTGCAAAGTCGAAGCCGAGTAGCTTGCTTGCCCATTGGTGCTGTGGAACGGTGGATAGACGTTGGTCCAGAAGGAAGCGCAGACTGTAATGGTCGGTGCGGATGAGGAACCGGCGCCCCCATAAGTATGGCCGCCAATGGCGAACTGCTTGGACAAGTCCAATCAGTTCACGCTCATAGGCGGCGAGCTTGGCGTGGCGTGGCGCTATCGGCTTGCTGAAGAACACCACCGGTTCGGAGCCTTGATGAAGAACGGCGCCGAAGCTAGAGGCATTTTAATTTATCTACTATGATATTTTTGTGTACACAGCAGAAGATGAAAAGAATAAGCGATGTTCATCAAATAACAATAAGACACAACTTTTATGTATTATTCCTAACTTATGCAGAGTATCCATCAGAGAAACAGAATGTGATGCATTCTTGCAGTATGACTGTGCAAAAGATATGGAGTAACAATGTATGTTGACATGCAAAGAGTTATTACACAGACTATTGTGAGGCAAGGAAAAAGTTGGATAAATAAGGTATTTCATCTCTGTTTTAAATATCGACTATTAAAATCACGTGAACAAATAAATGTTACAGTACTGCAGTCTAATGACAGATAATGCTTCTTTATTAAAAACAAGGACTTGACAGCTTTGCATAAATGCCATCAACAAATACGAACACTCCATGCTACACCCAGATATAGTCTACTGTCAAAGAACTGAATGAAGAAATGCAACCTGGTGACTGATCAAAGATAACACACTGCTTCCAAAAGTGCACACCATTTGACAATGTCTAAAGCTGTGCTCTCCTTTGTAGCAACCATTATTACAATTATATTGCAACAGTGAATTGGAAAATTTTCATAAAATTGAGATATCCGATATATTTGATCATAAGTCCATTGTTAATCTAATAAATAAGATTGCAATGAAATTCTGGTACATCACTTTGTAAAATGAAAATTCATGGTTCCACGTGTCAATGTTAAATGGGCTAAAAAGAACAAGGATATACTCCACTACTCTATTTCATCAATTTGAGGTGTCCATGCTTTTTGCATATGTATGGGGCTTGCAAAACAATGGGAATTGGACAGGATGATAAGAAGATTAATCTCCCTTCTACCACAAGTTTGGGCCGCATTTGGAGTGTGGGAAACAACTACCTGCCAAATTTCTACATTCTAAACATATCCTTATGGTATACATCGAAAGCTTATTGATTGTTTATTTAAATAAAATAGGATGAGAGTGGAAATTCTTGCTATGAACAATGCTTGACATACTAAGCAGCAGGATGAAACATATATGGAGACTATGCCCACGTGAGGAGTTAGTTACCAGCCATCTATGTAACACATTGTCAGCTAAATAGATGGTTGGGATTAGCTCCTCACATGTGGATGGTCCCCACAGAAGTGATCCTGCCTATGGCTCCATGAACGTTTAGTGTAACAGAATTACACATTTGACTTTTCGAGTAGTATACGGAGTATGTAGTAAAACAAATTTGTGCAGTCAGACATTTAAGTATGAGCAAAAGTCACTACACAACTTAAAACTTCACAATTCGCGTGCTAACTATATGCATTTTCTGAGTGAAATTCCAGTTCTTTATGGCATCCTTCATCACTCTCCCCCTTCTTATCTGCTCATCCCTAACGCAAGCCGATGAATGACCAGCTATTAGCCTAGTAATCCCAATTGGTGTTTGAGCCTGAGCGCGGCAACTAGAAGAATGCACTTGGTGACACAACAAGAAAAGGAAGGCCAAGATTGCCACTGTTAGCATCTGCTGAAGTGGTAGATTGGGTAAGGGTGACTGAAACTGGGGAAGCTTTCGTGGGGTTAAGTGAGCTGACAGAATTTTTTAAACTTGGAATCTCTCAGCGGCATAATACCAATTTTCTCTTCATATAAACCTTGCGCAATTAAAATGTGCTTCGAAAAATATCGTTGCCCAATTCGACATGTCTGTGACTCAGAGATGTTGGGGGAGACCTAAATCGAAGCACTGAGGGCTGAAGGCTTTGAAGCACAAAAGAAGCAACGATTCGCATCGGAATCATGCTCTTGTGTTTCCGGAGACCTTAGTTGACACTAAAATCTCTTAAACATCGAATAAGTAGACGATATTTTTAGAACAAGAAGGCCATGGTTGGCACATTAAATCTCTAATAAATTTTCTTCTCTTTTTTATGATGGGGATCTAGCAATGAGTCACAATTTAGCGCACCTAAAACTCCCCAAAAGTGGGGGAAACTAACCAGAAAGCCTCTAAGTTTCAGGAGACAGATTATAGTATATCTGAGAGGGAGTAAACGCGGGTGCTTAGGGTTCTTCTGGTTTAGCGGTGTAGACTGTAGAGGGGAGAGAGACACTCACCTCGGTAGTCGACGCCGGAGTTGAGCTTGACGACGACGGGGCGTCCCCTGATCGACTTGAGGAAGTCCGAGGGCGTCTTCACCGCCCCTCCGCCGCCGCCGCCGGTGCTCATCTCTCTCGCTGTCGCCGCGTGCGTGTAGAGTTGGGGTTGGGTGGGTGAGAAAGAGAGAGAGACGCCGCGAGGAGGGAGGGGTTTGGTTTGGTTAGGTTTTGTTGCTTTGGGCCTCTCCTTGCCTTTCAGTGATGGGCCGGGCCTTGGGGGCTGGGTTGCTCGCTCGTTTGCTCCCTTCGTCTGATCCTGACCGTTTGCTTGCGCCCGATCCAACGGTTGAGATGTGCTCCTATTATAAAGACTTTCACCATGATATATTATACATACTCCCTCCGTACTCGTAAAGGAAGTCGTTTAGAACAATGTTTAAGTCAAACCTTGGGAATATAAATCATGAATAACTCTCAAGTTGTTGAGTTTGAAAATATAAATTTTATATAAATAGATTTGTCTTGAAAAATACTTTCATAAAAGTATACATATATCACTTTTCAACAAATATTTTTATAGAAACAAGAAGTTAAAGTTGTGTCTTGGAGATCGTGTCGCTATCCAAAACGACTTCTTTTACGAGTACAGAGGGAGTACAAGGTAAAATTTGCTACAGGATACTCAAAGTTTGTGTAATTTGCTGGCAGACATAAAAAAACCATGTCACAGATGAAAGACGCTCTTAAAAACTGGTAATTTGCTGGATGATACTTTCGGCTCAATTGGAGAGAGAAATTCTTCAAAAAGACAAGAATGGTCAAAAGCTTTTGAGCTGAGACTAGAGCGAAGATAAAATATAATGTATACTAGTGATGTATTTGGGGTGATAGCAAATTTAAAGTTGCATAATTTCGTAGTTTTTTACTTTAAAATCATGTTTGAAGCATTTGGTCTGAGGGGCAATCTAGTCTTTCTTAAGAATTTATCAATCCAATTGACTCGAAAGTGCCCTCTAGCAAATTATTAGTTTTTTGGGATGTTTTTCTGCCATGACACGTTTTTTCAATGTCTTTCAGTAAATTACACAAAATTTAGGTGTTCTATAGCAAAATTTGTCTACATCCAAACTAGTATGACTAGCACCCATACAAAATTATCTAATTTTTTTACACATATTTTTATTCAAATTTAGTTAAATGGTTTTCTCAATGTAAAAGTCAAACATTACCATCATCGGATTTTCAATTTTTAAAAGTCATACCAGCCAATACTCCTTATAGATAGCCATAAGGCCCGAGGCCCAACGGTCCGGCCCAAGGCACGGCATTTGGCCCGGCCCAAGCACGGCACGACCCGACTGGGGGGTCGTGCCCGTGCCGACCCAGCCCGACCTTTGGGCCGTGCCTAGGCTTCCCCACCGGCACGATGGGCCGACACAGCCAGGCCTGATACGAAGTTTAGGGATGCACATTAGACTTATTTTCAATCATATATAAGGCACGACACAAAGAATAGAGAGCAATAGACAGGTTGATTCTTCTTGGGTCATGCCTAGCCTGTGCCTAGGCCGGGCCGAATGGCCATCTATACTACTTACTTTTTTCCCCTGTACTTTACTTGCTTACATGTCCGCTACGACTTCTATTAATTCTAATTAGAACCTTTAAGCATCGAACTTCAATGTCGGGGACAAGCTCTCGAACATCGAGCTCGAGGCGAATGAGAAGGCTTTGCTGGAGGCGACGCTCATGGAGGCCCACAGGGAGAGGGAGAAGAGTATCCTCAAGGGGAATAGGAACTGCTGCCTGCCATCACCAGCCCACTCCAATATCGCTGCTGGCACCATCGACGAGGAGACATGCAACTCTTTTTTTTATAAATTTGGTTAAACTAAAATAGTTTGATTAGAAAAAAGTCATAGCAACCTTTAATATGAAACGATGGGAGTATCTTCTATTCATGGCATCAACGAAATGTCCGTGTAGTAGAACAGGGATGAAAGGGAGGAGGATGAGAAAAAAATAGACCGTGGTGGATAATTTTTGTCATATGATTTATAAACACGATAGATTAATATCTATTAATATGTATTATATCACTCTATAAAGATAGATTAATATGTATTATATCACTCTATAAAGATACTCTATAAAGATGTAAATTAAAATTTAACTTACGCAAGTTGTAGAAGAAAAAACAACAAATTCGACATCGTAGAATCAACGTAGCAGTATGACGGGGTTTTGTACAATTTTAACCAACTCAAACAAACTTTAATGTCCAAGCGATTCAAATTCGAAGAGGAAATTTATGAGATTTACTTCCAATGCTGCAGTTCTGCGAATACAGTTAAAATTGATTTGAAAAAAATCGCTTGCTACTTTATACTCTACTGTACCATGTACCAATTTGCACGGCAGAATTCGAGACGATAAATCATCGTACTACATATAGGTATAAAGAATATCATAAGACGCACAGTCTTGTTGAAAGTAAACCATCTCCAACGCATCTGTCTGATCAATGATCATTGTGCAAGCATAAACCATTTGCCAATCTGATTTATTGATATTTAGGAGTTAGGACCAACACAACACATTGGCCTAAATTACCAGCTTATTATCCAAGATAATAACTACAAGAGCACATATCAGGGCAAAAGTACTAAAATCAAAGTCTCTTAACGGCTCACATCTTTGAACATAATTAAGACAAATCGTAAGCTAGGTGTTCGTCCCAAATCAGGATCATGTCCGGCGACCACCACCGTCGACGATAATGTCCTTGAAAGCGCCATTGCTGGGGATCATCGGCAGCACGTGCTCCTGGTGAGGCACGACGACGTCCAGCAAGTACGGCCCCGGCGCCGCCATCATCTCCTCGACGGCGGCGCGGACCTCGCCCTTCCTCGTCACGCGGGCCGCCGGGATGCCGAAGCCTCCGGCGATCGCCACGAAGTCCGGATACACCTCGCCGCCGCCGTTCGCCGCCGGGTTGCCGAGGTAGGTGTGCGCCCGGTTGGCGTCGTAGAACCTGTCCTCCCACTGCACCACCATGCCCAGGTGCTGGTTGTTCAGCACCATCACCTTCACCGGCAGGTTCTCGACGCGGACCATGGCGAGCTCCTGGATGTTCATTAGGAGGCTGCCGTCGCCGTCGATGTCGACCACGGTGGCGCCCGGGTTGGCCACCGCGGCGCCGGCGGCGGCCGGCAGGCCGAAGCCCATGGCGCCCAGCCCGGCGGACGAGAGCCACTGCCTGGGCCTCCTGAAGGTGTAGTGCTGCGTCGCCCACATCTGGTGCTGCCCGACGCCCGTGGCGACGATGGCTTCCCCGTTGGTCACCTCGTCGAGCACCTGGATGGCGTACTGCGGCGGGATCTCCTCGCCGAACGTTCTGTAGCCCAGTGGGAACTCGGCCTTCTTCTTCTCCAGCTCCGACCGCCACGCGCTGAAATCGAGGTTCTTGCGCTGTTGTTGTTCCAGCGTGGCGTTCATGCCCTGCAGGGCGAGCTTGACGTCGGCGCAGATGGAGACGTGCGGCTGCTTGTTCTTCCCGAGCTCCGACGGGTCGATGTCGACGTGCACGATCTTGGCCCTGCTCGCGAAGGCCTCGACTTTGCCGGTGACGCGGTCGTCGAAGCGCACGCCGAGCGCGAGGAGGAGGTCGGCGTTGTCGACGGCGTAGTTGGCGTACACAGTGCCATGCATCCCGAGCATACGCAGCGAGAGCGGGTCGTCGCTGGGGAAGTTCCCGATGCCCATGAGGGTGGTCGTCACCGGGATGCCCGTCAGCTCCACGAAGCGCCGCAGCTCGTCGCCCGACGCGGAGCACCCGCCGCCGACGTAGAGGACGGGTCTCTCGGCGTCGCCGACGAGGCGGATGACTTCGTCGAGCAGGTTGGCGGCCGGCGGCTTCGGCAGCCGGGAGATGTACCCCGGGAGGCGCATCGGCGCGTCCCAGGACGGCACGGCCATCTGCTGCTGGATGTCCTTGGGGATGTCGACGAGCACCGGGCCGGGGCGACCCGTGGTGGCGAGGAAGAAGGCCTCGTTGATGACGCGGGGGATGTCGTCGACGTCGAGGATTAGGTAGTTGTGCTTGGTGATGGAGCGGGTGAGCTCGACGATGGGCGTCTCCTGGAACGCGTCGGTGCCGATCATGCGGCGCGGGACCTGCCCCGTGATGGCGACGAGCGGGACGGAGTCGAGGTGGGCGTCGGCGAGCGCGGACACGAGGTTGGTGGCGCCCGGGCCGGAGGTGGCGACGCAGACGCCGGGCCGCCCCGACGAGCGCGCGTACCCGGACGCCGCGAAGGCCTCCCCCTGCTCGTGGCGGAGCAGGTGGTTGCGGATGGCCGGCGACCGCGTCAGCGCCTGGTGGATCTCCATCGACGCGCCGCCCGGGTACGCGAACACGTCGCGGACGCCGCACCGCTCCAGCGCCTCCACGAGGATGTCCGCGCCCTTCCGCCGCTCCGTCGGCCCCCACCTCCGTTGTAGCGGCTCGGCGGCCTGAGGCGGCTGTGGCGGCGGCGGCTGGGAGCGCGTGGTGGTCGTGGTCGTGGTCGTGGCAGGGCGGGTCGACACCGACACCGTCGAGCACCCCACGCGCGTCGCGTGGTGGCGGAGGCGGAGACGGTGGACGGGGGCGCGAGGCGGCCGGATGCCGCGCGGTTCGGGCGCGGCTGTAGCAGCGGCGGCGGCGGCGGCGAGGGAGGCGGGTGTCGTGGCCATGGCGGCGTCGCGTTCGCGTCGCGTCGCAGCGTGCGAGAGGGAGACAAGGATGATGATGATGATGACACTGGGCGGGCGCGGCGGCTGGGAACTGACGTGTATTTAGGCACGGGAGATCGATCAGTGACGTAGTGGGGGTAGAGTGTGCGCGGGACCCACTCGCAGTGACACGGGGTCAAATGTGGGGACACGTAGACGCGCGCGTGGAGCACATGGTACGGCGATAAAAACCGCGGGTTATTTTTGCCTTTTGTCGCGCACTGCCGCGGCTTGGAGTTTTTTTTTTTTCCAAAAGGTGCAACACAAGTACAACTATTCTCTAATAAGAAGGCACACGTATAAAACTTATCCCGAGTAGCATCTCTAAAAACTACTAGATGGGTATATTTTGAGATTTACAAAATTAGTATAGATGTTCTAGATATATCATCTATATTACTAAAAAGTAGTTAGTCGTAAATATAAATACATGTGTTAAAGTTTAAAATTTAAATCCAAACAAATATATTTTATCACAAAATCTAACAGTTAAAATACGCTTACTTAATTTCATGTCGTGGCTTGGAGTTTTTTTTTTTTTTTTGAAGACAGTGGCTTGGAGTTGGAGGGGTGGCCTCATCGGAGGGGCCAAGGGGCGCGTCTGCTTTAATTTTTCTTAGTATCGCATGTATCTCGAGAGATTGAAAGGCATCATCTGCACTTGCTAATAAACCGCTGCCGGACCACGGTTAATCATTATTTTTTATGACCTTAAACTATTGCCCAAGAATAACTTAACACAAGACGGAGCACTAGTACTGTGTACAGGGGAGGAGCTGTTAGCTAGTGTCAGACCATCACTCACCCTAAATAAAAATTAAGACTTCCGAGGATGACTTGGTACTACACTATAGTATCATGTGGAATGTGTAAGTGCCTGATTGGTTGTCATCCAGGAGCAAAAATAATTAACTTGACTAGACCTTGTTTGTGGTTGATATATTATACTGAGACCACGTTTGCCTTGGGTGGTGCATGGGCTCCAGCAAAAATGCAGTTGCAATGTTATTCTATTTGCAGCAGGGCTCATTTTCTTGTCATTACACAACCACAGATCTATCACAGTTGGTTCATAACGGGCATTTGGGTTTGCAGGTTCCGCCTACCGGTCTAGGCCTATTCTGATGTTTTTTTTTTTTAAAGTAGTATTGTCTTCACGTGAATCAGTGCTAATTAATTAAGTACTGCACCACCTCACTGTGTCTTATTTGCTTACATCTTATTTACCTGTGTTCATTCGGTGAAACTTTATGATGGTTGACAGGGACGGATGGAAGAGGATTAGGATAGGTGGCTGTGTTATTACGTCAAGAGATTATATAAGGGAATTCTTAATTTTATATCGACTGGAATTGTCAGAAATTTCAGTCCCCTTTCAACCTTGCGCTGCAAATGAAGAGGGAGAAGGGATGGAGAAGAGAGGAACATGACTGACAGGTGATAGATCCGTGATGGTAGCGGCAGCGACCACATACCCGAGGGTCCTCTTCTCCAGTGACGGTGTGACGGTGATGATGAGATTAGAGTTTAGGGTTTGGGATTGGGTGGGGGTGGGAGGGGGCTATGGAAGGGGGAAGAGGGAGGATCCCTGTGGCTTAGAGGATCGATCTTGGCCTTGGGCTGCGACAAGTGGACAGCGAGGCTATAGGGGTGTCACTGAAGCCGTGGGGTGTGTAGGGATGGCAACGGGGCGGGGCGGGGCCGGGTTGGGCTGGAACGGCCCCGCCCCGACCCTCGAACTCTCCACCCGCCCCCGGCCCCGGCCCCGAGTTGGCATGCGGGTGGAAATCATCCCCCACCCCTGACCCCACGGGGCCCTGCAGTAAGTAGCAACTCTATCCATTCAGCCAAAAGAAAGCAAGACAATCTGATGTTTAGCAAGGAAAATATTGTACATACTTCATACATGTGACACATCGATCATAAAATAGCATCATCAAAATTCAGAAAAAACAAAAAAAAAATTATCATCCATCAGATTAAGGATGGCATCAGATCATCAACAAAAATCATGTTCTAATTAGGGATGGCATCAGATCGGAAATTAGCGATGAAAGAACACAGAAATATAGATCAAGAAATACCTCTCGGAGTCTCTAAATCCTTCTCTCGACGTGCGTCAGTGCGTCACACTGTCTCAGGCCCTGCGCTTCTGCGCTGCATGGCCGCCGCGCCTCCTCTGCCTGGCCGCCGCATGTGCTGCGCCGTCGCGACGCAACGCCCTGCCCCGCCGCACTGCCGCGCCTCTGCGCCGCTGGAAGAGAGGGGAAAGGAGGGGACAGGACGATGGAGAGGGCAGCCGGAGGGGAGTGGACAGCGGAGAGCCGGAGAGGGTGAGCCGGCCGGCGAGATCTGCGGCCGCCTGCTGCCAGAGTCGCATGTGTCAGGGTGTGTCTGTGTGTGGCTGTGTGCAGGCCGTGCGACGCGATGGAGGGGTTGGGGAAGGGAGCCGAGTCAAGGTGCTAGGGTTAGGTCTGCTGGTTTACTAGGAGATGGGCATTTTGGGCCTCCGATGGGCTACGATTTAAGAGGTAATATACCCCACAGGGACCCGCGGGTCACCCGCGGGTGGATTTTTCCCCGTCCCCTCACCCGAAAAAATGCGGGGCCCTGCCCCGACGGACCCGTGGGGCAGAAATGCCACCCTCCCCCGCCCCCGTAGGGGCGAGTACCCGCAGGGGACCCGGCCCCCGCGGGGGAAATTGCCATCCCTAGTGGGGTGAAGGCTGGCGATAGGCTGGGTTGATGGTGGGGGGTAAGGGAGCCGTGGGGTTAGACGGTAAACAGCAGTGAATCTGGTGGCACGAGCTGTTGAAGACAGGGAAGCGGGCAAACGGGAGAATGGCGCGGCATAGGATTAGGAGAAAGATCTGAAAGTGGAGGTGGCCAGTATGGCGGGTCTCACCGGTGTCGTTGATGTCCTCCAGCCAACCAACAAGGTCGGGCAGGGGCAGGATCGGAGGGCATTGCGGGCGCCGGGCGAGCAAGTGCATCGAGCGCCTTGTCCGTGTGCGAGCATGCTTGGGAGGGAAAAAAGGGAAGGGGAGGATAAGGTAACTGTTCAACATCAATATAATCTTGATGTAATATTTTTTCCTTTAGAAACACCTCGATGTGATCTTGACCATCCAAAAAGTTGACTGAAATTTTAGTTATTTTGGATCACCTGAAACTACAAAGAGGCCAGCATCTGCTCTTAAACATAGACCTTACCCAAGTAAATCATCAAATAAATTTGTGCTTAAACATAATTAATGTAACCATCACTTTATAATTCCATATTACTTTTCTCCTAAATAGTTTACCAACCAATAAGTTCCGCTACGGTCATGCCTCATCAGGATAGGTCGTGCATGTGTGCAATTATAGGAGGGAGGGTGCACACATTATGAGGACCTGCATTAATTTGTAATGTGTTTTAAAAAAAGATTAAATAAATATAGAGAATTGCTAATTACGTTGCAAATGTTTTGTTAAAAAAACTTTCAAATATAAATATAACTAATAGGATGGCCCACGCAATTGCGCGACTATCACCTAAATAAAATTGTCTAAATTTGCTAAATAGTCATATCATTATTTTAGGATTTTTTGAAAAAAATCAAATCTCATTAACCAATTTTGTAGTTTTAAAGTCACGAAAACCACCATCCCTTTACTTGCTTGTTCAATCCACTACGGCTTCTATTCATTCTCCATAGACCTTTAGAAAATTTGACCTTATAAATATTATAGTTCATTGTTTTATAGGGTTCACTTTTCGTAGCTTTTTAAGTTTCCGTGAAACATTAAGCTCCTTTACAAGTGGAAGGTCTGTTTTATATTTTTAGATGCCCCATTAATTATGGTCCAAAATACTAGGTAGACTTTTATGATGAGGTGGAGGAGAGGGAGAGGGAGAGGGAGAGGAGAGAAGAGAAGAGAGAGAGGAATAGCACCCCTGGGGCAGCCTCGCGTTTGTCTTCCCTCACCCACAGCCTCATCGTTTGATATATTTTCTGAATATGCCAAATGGTATATTTGCAAACGAAAATCAATTTGTGAATAAAATTTTATATATGTGTTCTTAGCAATCTAAAAACAAATGCTGAAAAATAAACTTCAATGAAAAAACCCTAAAATCAGCTCCAAATTTAACGTTGAAAATTTAAATTTTGGCTGATAAGCATATGAATATGCCAAACGATGAGGCCCCCAATCTCCTCCTAAAGTTCTGGGCGGCGGAGCGGGGTGTACGTCCGCTACCGACCACCTGCGGATGGATCTGCAAATTGCGCAACCGTAGGGAGTTTCTTGGCCGGTAACCGACCAGGGGTGCTAGCTGTGGAAGCAAAGCTTGGTCACCATCGATAACATATCCTTGCAGCTAGTTGCTAAGGCCTGTGAATGTCGTGACTCGTTAATTTTGTACATGTATATAGAGTAATCATTCATGTTGAGCCAGATGAATCGAGTTAGATTTGTATCATCTAACTATACCACCCTTCCAATCCTACAGGCCAAATCACCCAGATCAACCCGTACCGTCCATCCGCCATCTGATCTAATCTCATCCATCCGCTATCCTCCTCACTGTGCGCACGATGAGCGATTCCACCAATTCAGAAATCACGCGATGACTATGCCGCACAAATCCCCACCCCCTCCTCCGCCCCCTCGCTCCTCCCCACCGCGATAACTCCGCCCCCGCCTCCTCGCTCCTCCCCCGCTGCCATAGCCCGCCGCCTCCTCGCTCCTCCTCGCCGCCCGCCCCACGAATCCCCGCGCCTCCTAGCTTCTCCTCCGCGCCCGCGAATCCCCGCCGCCTCCTCGCTCCGCGCGCATCCTCCCTCCTCGCGACGGGGCAGCGAGGTCGTCCCCTTCCGCTGCCACCCCCGCTGCCCACGCCGGAGACGAGGTCGTCCCCAGCCACCGCCGGAGCCGTGGTCTTCCCCGGAGCCGACGTCGTCCCCAGTTGCCGCCAGAGCCGAGTTCTTCCCCATCCGCATTGGATCTGAATGCACCACATATCTTCCCCTCTGGAAATTATTATTTTTGGATGAAATTGACGGAATACCAATGGCTATTGCAACAAGGTAATTTGCCCTCAACCTTTAGCTTTTCAAATCAGAATCAGTTTAATTACTTCTTTGTTTCTTTGCATCATTTTCCCCTTGACTGATGCTTGCACTGATGTACTATGTTGTCATGGGGGATGTTCTAGACGTGAGGACTGGCAAGCCATCTCTTCATATATTTCTTGCTGATATGAGAACATTCGAGGTATTGCCATGTAAGTGCTATTGCCTATAATGTTCTTTAGACTAAACACAATATTATAATTTTACCTAACACAAGTGCATTGCATGTTGTTCGGGTCAATTTGGAACCAGATAATTGATTTGTATTTCAAGCTCCTCCTGCTGTAGCAGCAGTAAAAAAAATGCTCGAATGTGATTGGGCGACACATGTACATATGCTTTTAAGGTATGCGGGATTATCAGAGTTCTGTTGTTGCTTCATGTCACAAAGGAGAGGACCATTTTATTGGTACCATTTATCCATATCATGATGGCCATGGTAAAGTTGATCCGCACATAGTAGCGTAATCAAATCTCATGCTTACTGTCATAAGTTAGTAACTTTAAACATTTTTTTTGTGATTAAATGATTTACAACCCAATCAAAACACCTTGAATTACTTCAAGGCAAATTAGGAATTACATATCTTGGTAAAGAGCTCATATCATTATTTTATTTTGTTTTTAATTAAAACTTTCATTTTTCCTCAGTAAATCATGAAGTTACAAGATTATTATTTTGGTTTTTTCGTCAACGAACAAATCATTCCATGAGAATGTCAATGTATGCCTGTATCATGCTCAAACACCTCGATCTAATTTTCAGATGATGTTAACGATTGATTGCTGCAGGATAGAGGCATACAAAGTGCAGGCAATAATTATGTTTTTAAGATAGCTCAAAAGAATATTTAGTGAAATTTTATCTGGGGTGAATATGCTGGGATTGCGAGTCCTCCATCTTTAATTGTTTCAGGGTAGAGGCATACAAAGTACACACAATATTTATTTCAGGAGTTCTGTCCTGAAGCTATCGTTTTTTCTGCAGTCCCTTCAGTGACATCTGGAAACCTAGGATCTCACCTACAAAAATAGGTAATTTTTGCCAACTGCTTGACATTAACTGGAATATCCCCTTTGTATATACCAGTGATCAATTTTGGAGCTCCAGACAATGAAACCATGCCTTAATATCCCTGAAAGAGTGCATTAGGTGAATCCAGTGATTATCCTGGAAGTCATGAGCATGGATTCTGATGCTTCCTATTTCTCCTCCGATAATTTCAATTAAAGACGTGTTTTCTCTAGCATTTTGAATATTGCAGTATGCCAATGACTTAGTTACTAATGATGTAGTGCATAAATTTTATGGCAAGTTCTGTTATTTCTTTTCAATTGGAAGTAATTTGCTTGAAAAGTGGTTAAAGGAGAAAATTTCTAATGCACTGTTTGGTTTCTCAGGAATCCAGGAGTTGGAGCCATTCGAACATGCAGCATGTCTCTTGCTAATGTCTTCCTGAGCTTTCAAATCATAAGGCCCTTGCCTCACTGATCAAAATATTCAGGTCACTAGAGGTTCTAAATTTGCTTGCAATCCTTATGGTTTCCACTCATCACAGTGATAAGGCACCATATTCTTATGGCCAGTGCTTCTATGTTCTGAGCTTACTGGTATCCATATTTTTAAGCACTCTATTTCTTTGCTCTGGTTTCTTTTTTTGCAACCAGTTTCTGATGGAACATTTCTTATGGCTAGAAATTGTCACGTAATCTTCAATGCGCTCTAGAAATTTCAGATTGAGCTATTTGAATTTTGCTATGTTAATTTGAATAATACAGTATTCCAAAGCGGCAGCGGATCATTATAACCAACTACCACAAACTATTCAATTGCAGAATTTCTGCATTCCAATTTTTGCATTTCTCAATTTAATCATGTATTTTGGTTTGAGTAATTGCAAAGTAAAATTGATTTTGTAATTGTAAAAATGAATGAATTTTCTGGACAACATTTAATGTGATTTTATCAAAACACAATGAACCTTTTAATTTGTCCGTATAGTTCTGTTTTCTTTTATTTTCAAAAGTAAGATCCTCAGTATAAGCTTTTGTTTGTGGATCTCTTAATAATGAATATTGGGGGTCCAATCCTCTCTTGCTCCACCGTTGGACCAGTAGTAGCAGCAGGTTGGAAGCTGGTGAACACGATCTCAGGGAAGGACACAATGGCGGCTTCGTACGATCTCACATATGAAAATTCTATCATTGCCTTAGATTTTACCAACCAAAGGTTAGATGCACCTGCTTGGTAACTGTGAATTTAGATGAAATAAATTTGAAGCAGTTCTTCTGATATAAACTGATGTGATTTCCTATCGAGTTATTAAAAATTATATTTGATGAAATATTTTTCCGAGTCCATCATGCATATTAATTCCTTACTGAATGTGTACTCTTTCTTTTGATTTGGCAGATGCAAGGGGTACTCATTCTTTTGATTTTGTCCAGATGGACAGCTCCAGTCCATAACATTCTATCTACACAGTCAACGACTCAGTTAATAATAAAACTGAAAAAATGTTCTCTTTTATTTTTAAATAAGATTTTCACACAACCTGAAAGTAAGATATCAAAGGAGCACTGGCCTGATATAAATGATTTTTTTCTGACGAATGTGGACTACCAATGTAATGCACATGCCTAAGATATTTAAGGTTTTTTTTTTCTGCAGTACTTAAAGACTTGTATTTTGTAATATTGTAGGTTAAATCTCAACTTCTGATGTATCTCAAGTGTAAATATGGTCATTGTCATATTGCTAATATTTTGGATTTAATCAAATAAATGATGACCATTGCTGCCCCTCACGTGTCTTTTTTTTTTTTTTGTTCTAAAGGACACTGATGTGTTTGTTCTGGTTTATCATTTTGTAACTGAAGAAATGGTTAGGTAAGCTTGTCTCCTATATAGCTATACTGATTGGTCTATGGAGCAATTATGCACTGATGTGTTTTGGTTTATATTATATCATGCAAAATTTGTATTTTTTATGTAAACAACTATGTATCGTATGATACATGTAGCTGAGAACGTGCATTGCACATGCACGATTACTATTACTAATATAAAAAGGAGTTCACCCCTAGCAATCCTACTGGTGAAATCAACCACTCTCATCTCATCCGTCCATCTGGCATCTCATTTAATCTGAGCCGTCCGTTGTACACCGTAGATCTATCTCCACCAGCGATTTCGCCCGATCTCATCCCACCAGCGATTTCGCCCCCCACGTGGTGACTGTGACGCGCAAATCCCCGGGGCCGCCCGCATCCTCACTCTGCGCCTCCTCTCCTCGCGATGGTGTCAGACCCAAGAAAATTCAGAGCCAAAAAATGGAATTCTCTCCTCTCTGTCACAATCTGTTGGGCGCTGCAAGACTCGGAAAAAACTAGGGTTCTAAGCTACTAAGACAATAATTTGGTTCTTGTTGCCCTTCTCATTAGTCTCGCTGGGTTATATACTCCCGAGCGGATCCAAAGCATCAGTTTTAACCTCATTACAGCTTAGATTCAGCATCCAGGTAAAAGTAAACGAGCATCAGCTCTTAAACAAAAATTACATGACAGTGAATAAGAGAACAGCGAATCGCCACCGTCGAATCCCGCTGTAAATACGAATCTTCGCATCTCCACCGTTCATTCTCATTAAATGACGTCAGCCAAACGGTATCACCATTCTTCAGACTTTCTTCAGTTATCTCTGAACTTTTCTTCAGTTATCTCTGAAATCTCCACTTCTGACAATCCTTTCCCCTTGAGCCAGACCTTGTCCTCAAGGTCTAAAGTGTGGAAAAGTGGCTTGGATGAATGTTGCATCTTCCCAAGTTGCATCTTCAGGTGTTAAATTCTCCCAGTGAATTAACCATTGAACCACTGGTTCATTTTGTCTTGGAATTACTCTCCTTGCTAATACTGCAAGTGGTTCAGTCTTGACAGTACCATCAGCACCCACCAGTGGAAGATTTGGTAGCGGAATTGCCTGCCTTCCCACATGTTTCTTCAGCTGACTAACGTGAAACACAGGGTGTATGTTAGCTTCTTCTGGCAACTGCAACTTATAAGCAACCTTCCCAATCTTTTCCAACACTCTGAAGGGACCATAAAACTTTGCTCTGAGTTTCAATGATCCTCTCAGCCCAAAAGCATTCTGTCGATATGGTTGCATCTTTAGGTAGACCATATCCCCTAACTCGAATTGTCTTTCACTCCTGAGTCTGTCAGCAAACTTTTTGATTCTGGTTTGAGCTTTGGCCAAGTTTTCTTTTAATCTTGCCAACATATCCTCCCTCTGCTGTACAGTTACTCTTGCCTCTTCTGAAACATTTCCAGGTATCGCCCTTTCCCCAATCTGTGGTGGAGATACTCCATACATGGCCTCATATGGAGTGACTTGCAATGATGTGTGATAAGAAGTATTATACCACCATTCTGTAGTAGGCAACCATTTGTACCATTCTTTAGGCTCCTGAAACACCATACAGCGAAGATAAGCTTCTACACATTGATTTACCCTCTCGGTTTGGCCGTCAGACTGAGGATGATAGGAAGTACTAAACCGCAATGCAGTACCCATTGCTTTAAAAACATTCTGGAATAGTTCGCTGGTAAAAATCCTGTCTCGGTCTGACACAATAGCCACTGGCATGCCATGAAGTCTGTATACATTTTCCATGAAAACTTGTATCACATCTTGAGTGTCAAAAGGATGAGACATGGCAACAAAATGAGCATACTTTGTTAACCTGTCCACTACTACCAAAATAACATCTTTTCCATGAGATTTTGGCAACCCTTCTATAAAATCCATTGAAATGTGTGTCCATGCCATCTCAGGAATTTGTAAATGGTCCAGCAATCCAGGTACATGAATATGTTCAGGTTTAGCTATTTGATAGGTTGGGCATTCAGTCACCTGTCTATCCACATCCTTCTTCATTTTAGGCCAATAAAAAATCTTCTTAAGTTTATGGTATGTCACCTTCATTCCGGAATGCCCTCCAAAGGTGGAATTGTGAAAGGATTGAAGCAGCCTTTGTCTGATATCAGTTGATTGTCCCACATAAATTCTGTTTTTATACCTCAGTAACCCAAATTGTAAAGTGAGCCCCTCTGCTCCTTCATTCAGTTCCTCTCCAGTTACTAACTTTGCATATTTCTCATCCCCCATGTAGCTGTTCTTCACATCCTCCACCCAAGCTGGATATACCAGAGTGATTGCCAAGCACTTGTCTCCATCAGTATCCCTCCTAGACAATGCATCAGCTGCCTTGTTTTCTTTTCCCTTCTTGTACTCAATACTGTAATCGAACTCCATTAATTTCAGCAATAGTTTGTGCTGAATTCCTTCTGTTAATCTCTGGGTTGCCATGAACTTCAAACTTTGCTGATCAGTTCTGATGACCACCTGATTTCCAAGCAAATAGTGCCTCTATTTCTTCAAAGCTTCTAAGATAGCAATAGCCTCCTTTTCATATGTTGAAGAGCTAGCTGCCTTCTTCCCCAGAGATTTGCTGAAATAAGCAATGGGTCTCCCTTCTTGCATCAGTACAGCCCCAATTCCAGCACCACATGCATCTGTCTCTAGGACAAAAGGTTGATTGAAATTGGGTAAAGCCAAAACTGGACAGGAAGTCATAACTTCTTTAAGATTGTCAAAAGCTTTTTGCTGTTCTACACCCCATTGGTAGTTGTTTTTCTTCAACAGATCATGAAGTGGTCTGCATATGGTTCCATACCCCTTCACAAATCTCCTATAGTATCCAGTTAATCCCAAGAATCCTCTTAATTTTGAGACATTTTTGGGTACTGGCCAATCCAGCACATCCTGAATTTTACTAGGCTTAGTTGCAACACCTTCTCCGGACACTATATGCCCCAGATATTCTATACTTCCTACAGCAAAAGTGCATTTGCTTCGCTTGGCGAACAATTTATGTGACCTCAGTATGTTTAGCACTATGCACAAGTGCTGTTCATGTTCCCTCAGATCTCTGCTATAAATCAGTATGTCGTCAAAGAAGACCAAAACACACTTCCTCAAAAGTTTGCCAAAAATTTGATTCATGAGAGCTTGAAATGTAGCTGGTGCGTTTGTCAACCCGAATGGCATCACCAAATATTCAAAATGCCCCATATGAGTTTTGAATGCTGTTTAGGGATATCACCTTCCACCATTCTGATTTGATGGTAACCCGACCGTAGATCCAGCTTTGTGAACACCTTGGCACCATTCAATTCATCTAACAAATCTTCTATAATAGGCATAGGGAACTTGTTCTTGACGGTTTTGGCATTCAATTGCCGATAATCCACACACATCCTCCAATTCCCATCCTTCTTCCTCACCATGACAGCTGGAGATGAATATGGACTGAGACTAGGTCTAATTTCTTTAGAATCCAGCAATTCCTTAATAATTTCTTCCATAGCATTTTTCTGTTGATGTGGGACTCTGTAGGGTCTCAAGCTTGGAGGTTCTGCTCCCACCTTCAGTGGTATTGCATGGTCACAATCCCTCTTTGGAGGTAAACCCTTAGGATCAGCAAATACATCAGCAAACTCTTGAAGCAAAATTGCTATCTGTTCTGGTATAATGGTTTCTTCCTTCTTCTCTTCTGTTTTAGACAACACTTCTATGAAGAAACCCATTATCCCCTTATCAAGCATCTTCCCAAATTTTCCAGCCTTAATCATTATCTTCCCCTGTGGAAGAGTATGATCTACAAATTTAACTTGCTGGCCCTTACATGTTACCCAAAGAACTCTCTGTTTTAGGTCCAGACTGATTGGACTATGGTCATAAATCCAATCCGCCCCTAAAATCACATCAAATCCTTTCAAGGTAATTAATTGGAACACTCTTTCAAATGGATGACCCTATACAGTATATGACAGCTGCTCAGTTTTTGTGGAAGAGGAGATCATACCCCCACCAGCTACCAGTATTCTTCTATTGCCAGCTTCCAAAATTTCACACCCACTTTTTATAGCAAAATCATAGTTCATGAAAGAATTTGTACTCCCACTGTCAACCAATGCTACAGCCCTCCTTCCTTTAACATGGGCAATGAGAGAGAAAGTATTACTTCCACACATCCCCTGTGCTGCTTGTGTAGATATTTGCATCAACTGTCCCTCCTCTTCTTCCTTCTTAGCTGGACTACCAGGAGCTGTCTGATATCCAGTCTCTCCATTCTCCTCCTGAGTTTCTTGGGGTTCCTTTTCTTCTTCAACCTCCTCCATCATATGTACCACCTTGCCAACTTTACATTTATGTTGGTAATTCCATGGTTCCTTGCAATACCAGCAAGTTTTCTTTTCTTTCTCCACCCCTTGAGTTGTGTTTTTCTGGTTGACAAATCTGGTACCACTAGACTGGGCAGGCTGGAATTGAGGTTTGTTTCTATTAAATCCAGATTGGTAGCTTAGTCTCTTAGCAATACTTGCCTTCTCATACACCTTAGCATACCAGTATCCTGCCAACAAGTTCTGGGGCTTTTGCCCACATACATCATGCTTAATGTCATCCCTCAATCCCCCAACAAAACAACTCAAAATGTAAGACTCCGTCAAGTAAGGATGATCCCTTTTCACTAAAGAAACACAGTCTTCGAATTTGTCAATGTACTGCATTACACTACCAGTCTGTTTTGCATTCTGCAGTAGTTCCACAGCTTCATGGGCATTAGCTTCAGTAAAACGATCTAAAACCATTAGATAAAATTGCTGCCAATTTAGACAGTACCAGGGTATGGCCAAATTTCTAAACTATTTCCCTGCTCTTCCCACTAAGTGTCCAGATGCTAAATTAACCCACTGATCCACAGGGGTGCCAATCATCTCAAAAAACTTTTCACATTGTTGCAACCACCCTACAGCATCCTCCCCATTGAACAATGTCAATTCCAACCTCTGACTCCTCAATGACATTTCAGTATAAGGGTTTGGTATGACACCATGCAAATATCTAGGTGGTTCCTGCCAGTACATACCTCCTCCCGGGTTTGGCATCCCTACTCCTGTGCCTACAGTAGTACCCCCTGGTTGCCTAGTTGGATATCTCCAAGGCTGATTAGTGTCAATCCCATAATGGTTCATCCCCACATCCTCTTGTGACTCTCTCTCAGGAAAATTGAAATTTCTTCCCTCTGGTAACACATGAGTTCTAGTAGCAGTGGTGAAAACTGGGCCAAAAGATGGGTTCACAGTGTTTGGTTCAATTTGGAAGTTCACATTTCCTACAGAAGTCATGGCACCCTGTGTGTTTCTGGGCAGAAAGGATGGGATTGTCACAGTTGAGGTCATGCTTCCAGCATTAATAGGATTTACCTGAGCTCCCGAAGTCAGTGGCATCGCACCAGCCCCGGTCTGAACTCCAGTGGTGTTAGGTCGGGGACTGAAACCCAGTGGTACTGAAGAACTTCCAGCCACTGTTGCAGTATTGCTCACCGTTGCTGCTGCTGAAGCTGCCAACCCTGCTGCCCCCCCTTGCAATGCCACTGGTACTAGCTCTAGCCGTTCCCCCAAATTCAGGTCCTTGACTCGACATACTCGCACAGATACTGCTCAGAAGTCCTTTAATTTCACCCATTTCCAACCGCATCACTCTCAGATCCGCCATCTCATTCCTAATCTGTGTGATTTCAGCACGAACATCAAACTCCCCAGCGCTGTCCAAACTGTTGTGGGATCTGGTTCGCGCAGGCATCATCGATTGACTGACGAAATCAGCTCAAGGAATTCACAGATCCCTCTCCCCTTAAGATCTCGCCGTCTAGGTCTACCGCCAACCTGAGTAGGAATCCCGAGCTCCGGAGATTTTACAGAGAACACACCTGCGTGGTTCTCCAACCCTCGCTCAAAACACCTTCTCCTCGCTTCTCCTCGCCTCCGGTTCGATCCGCCCAAGTTCTAGGGATTTTACGGTGAGAAATCCAGAGATCCTCCCAACCTTCACTTGGTGAATTCGAGAGCCAAGAATCGGGCTTTGCTCTGATACCCTTGTCAAACCCAAGAAAATTCAGAGCCAAAAAAATGGAATTCTCCCCTCTCTCTCACAATCTGTTGGGCGCTGCAAGACTCGGAAAAAATTAGGGTTCTAAGCTACTAAGACAATAATTTGGTTCTTGTTGCCCTTCTCATTAGTCTCGCTGGGTTATATACTCCCAAGCGGATCCAAAGCATCAGTTTTAACCTCATTACAGCTTAGATTCAGCATCCAGGTAAAAGTAAACGAGCATCAGCTCTTAAACAAAAATTACATGACAGTGAATAAGAGAACAGCGAATCGCCACCGTCGAATCCCGCTGTAAATACGAATCTTCGCATCTCCATCGTTCATTCTCATTAAATGACGTCAGCCAAACGGTATCACCATTCTTCAAACTTTCTTCAGTTATCTCTGAAATCTCCACTTCTGACAGACGGTCCACCGCCGGACCAGCGACCTCGCCTCCTCGCTCCACCTCAACGCCGGACCAGCGATGATGCACCACCGCACCGCCCGACCAGCGCCGAGGCACTACCGCACTGCTGCCCACGGCCAGGCGCGGGTCCAGCCGCCTCCGACCGCCACCACAGCGCCTCCACTGCCTGCAGGGACGCCACCGCTACCCGCCCCGCTACCTCCGTTGCCGCCGCCAACACGCGAGTCTCCTCCTCCCTGATCGAGATCGAGTCGACACACATACACCACCAACTACCGGCCGGCCGCCGCGCGCCGGTGAGCAGGATGGGGAGGCCGCCGTGCTGCGACAAGGTTGGGGTGAAGAGAGGGGCCATGGACGCCGGAGGAGGACCTGATGCTGGTCTCCTACATCCAGGAGCACGGCGCCGGCAACTGGCGCGCCGTGCCGACCAACACCGGTACGTGTTCTTGTGTGTTCTTGATCGATCGATCGGCGTTGGGTTGCGAGATCTGAGATTTTTGCATGTTTGATCCTGCGTGTGTGCAGGGCTGATGCGTTGCAGCAAGAGCTGCCGGCTCCGGTGGACGAACTACCTCCGGCCGGGGATCAAGCGGGGGAACTTCACCGAGCAGGAGGAGAAGCTCATCGTCCACCTCCAGGCTCTCCTCGGCAACCGGTGATTTTTCTTTTCTTGGTTTTATGGTTGCTTTTATTGCTTTGTCCATGGCGTCCATGCCTGAGTGGGTTGCTGGCTGGCTCTGGCTGTGTGTGTAGATGGGCGTCCATGGCATAAGAGGATTCTGAACTGATGCATAAGAGTGTCTTGCATTTGCAGTTCTCTACCATAATCGTGGTCCACAACATAGCCATGCTTTCTGAATACTTTCAATGGATAATCAACGAAGCTCTACACTACAAATTTCTGCAATGACAGGTACTATTGTTTTTTGTCTGAATTTTGCTTTGCTTGCTACCTTTATTTTACCTGCAGACAATTTATATTTGGCCTGTGATAATACTCTATTGTAGTGTATGTACTAAAAGGTGTTTTTATTCTATTTAATTAGGAGGGATCATATGGAGGTTAGTTTATCAACATTCTAAAGTATCAATATTGATGCTCATGATTTTGTTAACTATTGTTTATCACTGATTCTCTTTCATGCCCAATAGGTGATTTCACCAATGAAAGATGGAACATTTGTTGATTGGGATATTGTTGACAATATATGGAATCATGCTTTCAGGTGAGTTGCTTTATCTATTTGATGCAGATCTGAGTAATTTTGTGCCAAAAGTGCACGCCCAAAATGCTGGCCACACTTGTGGCAAAACTTGTCTGAAAAATAAATCTATGACATGAGAGGCACTAGAGTAACAAGGTTTGGCACACTGCTTATGTGGTTCACCAAACACTTGCCCGTTGCCGTAAAAGGCCGAACGTGCCTAACTTGTTTCTGGGGAAGTTTGGGATGAACCAAACTCTATCTTTAACATAGTTTCTTTAGAATCAGCAACAAAGTTAATCTTCTATGCCTCTATGGAATCTTTTGGATGTCAGCATGGTTACTGCTTTATGCCCACCATCTTTTCACCTTACATATTTATTTATGCTTTTCAAGTATAATGATAGTGAAATCCCTTCTTATGTGTACAACCGGATAAAGTTGATTAAATACTTGGATTTGGCAGCGGCTATTGATCAATCCTGAGGAGCATCCTATGTTGATAGTTGAACCATCTACAAACACAGGGCAGCAAAGAGAGAAGTATGTCCATATATGTTCTGTATTTAAATTAATTGTGTTGCTTACTTGTATAGAAAAACATCGCGTATAAGAACTAGCTGATTTATAGCACAATTTTCTTCTATGGCTCTTATCAGTTATGACTGAACTGTATTGGTACCAGGATTTACTGCATGATCAGACATCCTAGGTAGTATATTGTAGATAAAATTCAATTACATGGGAAATTTTCAGGCTGTAGTTGCTCTGTTTGTTGCTAACGAATAATTCAGTCCTATATTCGTCTTCTAGGGTTTTACATTCTTCCTCTCGGGTCCTATATTCATTTTTTGGGCTCCTGTATTTGTTCTCCGAGTCTTTCTCTCGATTCCTATATTCGTCCTCTAGGGTCCTATATCTAAATTTAACAATTCTCAAATCCTTTTTATCATTTTTGTATCGTGGGTTGTCAAAATAAGCAACTATAGTATTTCTACGTAAAACACCCATAAAGGGTATTTCAATCGAAATCCCAAAAACAGGATATTGGTTCTTTCGCTTGCTCTTGATGATACTGTTTCTTCGCATTTTGGCTAACAAATCTGAATTATTTTGAAGAATAGAAGGATAGACAAAATTCCAATGACCATTGGACATGATTCGATCCGGCGTTGAATAATCAAGAATTTCCCTATCTTTTTTAACAAAAGTATCCATTCAGTCGTTCCTTTTATCATGCCATTTTTGTTATTTATCAGTTTTTTTGGAACAAAAACATGGTATTTTCTTAGTTGATGCTTTATGCAGGTATCTACTGACTTTAAAGATCATGAAGGCATAATGCATATATCAGGGCTTTGACATGGTCTTCGTGCAAGAATAAAATGCCATTTTGTGTTTGTCAACAAGTGTTATTTATTTTTTAATCAACAATTGTTTGTCTTACTTCAGGTTCACTGATCTAATGTTTTAGTCTTGCACCTATCACTTGCTAATAATGTTGTAACCTTGCTCCTGTCACTTGATAGTATTTCAAATAATTTCCAATATTATTTGTGCAGATTATATAAGGTCGCTTTAAGATTACCTTGTTCAGATTCTTCGGCCGGCCCTATTCTTTACATTATGCATTGGACTATTGAGCCTGGTTGTTTTTGGAGGACCAGGGAGCATGGCTGGAGTATTATCTGGAGGATAACCTGATGTGGATTATTCACTTGGCTTTGTCTTGACAAATAATATATGAGTTATTGCTTGTAAGAGAGGTCAAGAGAGGTCTTATTTTCTGATCTTATCCTAGATTGTATTAAGGACAATTCATGTGGATTAAGGAGAATTCAGAAACAAAATTTGGAACATTTGCTATAGTATTTTCTGATCTTATCCTGGGTTGTACCTGAACTTAATATTCTCGGTTGTACCGGTTCATTTCTGAGTTCATTCCCTGAACTTGTTGACTAATTTCAATTTGTGATGTGCCTCAATTTTATATATATATCTACCAAAGTTTGGTTTGTTTATGTTATTGGTGCACTGAGATAATTTTAAATTTTTTTGCTGTTAGTTGGTAAATTATGCAGTTATGACATTTTATTATACTAACTAATTTTTATGTGTAGTTTACATTTTATACTTATTTTTTTATACGTGCCTTGCACGTGCATGATTCCTAGTGTATATTAATATATGTGTATAGAACTAATTATTTGATTGGTGAGATAAGAAACACACCTAGGGGTCTTCCGGTTAGCTCTACGAGATGGTGGGCTAGTCGACTTGGGTTTGAAACCTCACTCCTTCTATTTATTTGGTATTAGGCCCTTCACTAATATTCGTGTTTTTTTAATTAGCGAGATGTCATCGACACAATAGCTAATCTATTACTGTAAGTTGGCTCTAGCACTAGCTGCAAAGATAGATGCAGAACATGCTCTTAGATGTGGAATCTACCTCGATCTTGCTCAAGACTTGATCGGAGGCCTTATTCTATTGCCATGAATAACTCCCCCCTCCTTCCCTAATATAATTTTAACTAGAAAACATATTAAACAAGAGATCAGAACAATACTATGCACTTCACTAATACAGATAGAAGATAACGAGAGGATTAAATTAAGAGGATGTGAGATTACTATTGGTTCGATGGTTAAAAATAACATGGAAAAGATGAAGTTGTCTTAAAGAGTTCTACTATATACTACTAACGTGTAAAAGATCTGTCAGGCTGTCGCGCCTTAAAAAATGCCCTCTTACCGAGGATGACTTAGCACTAATCTCTAACCAAAGAAAAAGTTTACTACCCAGAAATTACGGAGGATAGGGAAGGTGATCTAGCTACACATGTCTCAAGCCTCTCTCGCAATCCCACTGCCACCATTGTCGGACAGGCCTATTGGGCCTGTTCGAAAGAGCTAGCTGCTGCAGCGCTGCGGCTGCACTGCAGCAGCATCTACAGCGTCTAACGCAGCTAGCTAGCAACAGCGGCTACAACAGCCAAACGGCCGGGGTGCATTCTTGATTGACAGCCGAATAACTGGACTGTGGACTGTCCAGTGCAGCCATAACAGCTGCAAAAACAAACTACCGAACAGAGCCATTGGTGGCGGCGGCCACACCTACCCTCGGGAATGAAAATGGCTTGGAAAGGGACAAAAATATCCACTTATATCATATTCGTTTATATTTTTTTAATCGGAATCAGAAACCCCATATAAGAAAATAGAATTTGTCAAATACGAAAGTGGAACGAATATGATAATGAATATTTATCATAAGTATAAAAATCCCTCAAACCAAGCTTCATATAAATCAATGAAGAGATATAACTTTCTCTAATATTTTCTAGTAGAACATATCAACATTTACAAATTCTAGCTTTTAATATATAATACCCATGCCCATAACTGAATACATTAGATCAGCATGCGTTTCATGCCCATAACATAACTGAAGAAATCATCAGTTGAAAATCCATTTCTCTTCACAAATCAACAAAGAGATAAAATTTGTAGTATTTTCAAATAGAACATATCAACATTTCTAAATTTTACTAGCTTTTAATAAAACCATTGCCCATAACTGAATACAGTAGATCACTGGTGCCCATACCATAACTGAACAGATCAACATTTGGAAATCCATTTCTCGCAAATTCACATCACATATAACAGATCAAAGTGGGTCACCATGCCCATAACTGAACAGATCACACTAATTACACATGCAGTCACATCCTCCCAAACTCAATCACATGTTTACAAATCACAATAAGATACGAGTGGATCGACTTGTGAACGCACTTATAAACTAAATAAATGGGTTAATCCACATATTGACACTACTATAGAATCGATTTTTGTAGACGAGCCATAACGTTGTCCGTCAACGATAATATCGATCCCAAAGAAAAACAAGACCCATATAAAAAACAATTTTCACAAATGGGCCTCATGCGAAAATAACCTTATTTTTACATTTGGGCTTGTTAAGTGACCCGCTTGCCGCCAGCCCACCAAGCCGTATGTACACTCTCCTCTTCCTTAAAAAAAATCAAAATCCTATCCTCTCCCCCCTCTCTCTCTCTCTCCTCTCCTCTCCTTTCATCCCTCATCCTCTCCTCGCCTCACCCTACTCCACCTCCCCTCTACTTCCGACCGGGCACTCTGGAAGGTGGTGGACACGTTGGGTCATGACGATTGCGGTGCTGACGGGCTCTCTCGCAGGAGTGGCAGTGTGCATCGATGATGGGAAGGGATGACGACAAGTGCAATTGCAACGATGGGGAGAGCTCGCCGAATCCGCCAGCGGCAGCGACGGTTAGGGTGGATCCAATGGGCTCTCCCTCTCCTGCATGCTTCCCGCCACCTCCTCCGCCCCCCCCCCCACGCATGGATCAGGCGGGCCGGGTTCTCCCCCTTTGTGTGGATCCCGCCGCCTCTCCTCTTCCCTCACACATGGTAGGGAGGGAACGACAACTGAGGTGGCATGGAGAGCCCACCAAATCTGCAGATGACACCAGTGGGAAGGTGGATCTGGCAGGCTCTCCCCCTCTTGTGTGGATCATGTCGCCTCTCCTCCCCTGTGCATGGATTCAGTGGGCCGGGCCCTCCCCCTCCACGTGGATCCTGCCACCTCTTCCGCCCCCTCCATCGCGCATGGATCCGGCGTTGCGCATCGACGGTGAGGAGGAGAAACAATGACTACAGCAACGGTGGCCGGGAGAGCTTGCTGGATTTTCTGGCGGCAGCGACAGGAGGGGCGATGGGAGACATGGAGACCGGGAATGGCATCGGCGGTGGCAATGATGATGGTCGTCGGATAGGGAGCATGACAACAATGAATCCTGACAGAGGCGGATCTAGAAAATTGGTCCGTTGGTGTCACAACGTGTCTATCGATGTCATAGTATGCTAATTATGCTTAGAGCATAATGTTATAGTATATGAATAAGCTGTTTTGCTATAGGTTTTGCCGAAAGTCGTCGGTGTCGGCTGACACCGACGATTATACTGTAGATCCGCCCCTGAACCCTGAGCATGGGAGCAGCAGTGGGATCTACCTAGGGTTTTGGAATTTTATTTGTGCTTTTTGCTGATTAACTTCTTTCCTAAAGCATACGTCATAATTCTCGCTTGTGAAAATCCCTTTTTGTGCACGGTTGTGCTGTTCATCTGCGAAAGTTTCTATTTTTATTGACATCTAGGGGTAATCGGTTGCTTTCTCCGTTTGCAAAAATACATTTTAGTCGCTTTGAAAAATCGACTCTGTGCTAGTGTGACCACCTTGACTAACCTGAACCTCTTAATTACTTATAAAACTGTAGTGATTTGTAAGCAATTCCGTTTGAACAAATACATCGTACTATTTTAAACAGGTATGTCACACGCATAGGGATGAAAACGGTCGAAAAAATCTTATACTATTTTTTATTTCCAACACCGGAACAAATCTTATACGATCGGTGCAAACCGGAACAAAAAAACGTTAGAAACTTCCAAACTGTTTTCACCCCTAAGCACGCATACCACGCGCGGTTCCATGTCCCCACGTGTTGACGGCGAACCGGCATTTCCACGTAGTCACTGCAGGCGGGACCCTTCTTTACGAATTACGATCAATGATCTGTGCACAGGAAGCCCAACAACCTCCCGGATCACGATCTCTCACTGACAATGGGGTCCAGGATGAAGTGTGACCCACATATACTAGTACACATGGCCACATCAGCTCCATTCCCGTCGCGTCACTGCCTCTCGCGACTGCATTTAAATTCACCAAACCAGTGATGAGCCAGCGTGTGCCTCCAACCTCGCGGCACACGTGACAGAGACGTTCGCCGCCGACACAGTGACGTCGCCATGGCCGCCGCCGCCGCCGCCGCCGCCTCACTCTCCGTCTCCGACGCCGCCGCTAAGCTGCCCAAACCGGGAGGGCAAGTGCAACGGCGACGCGACAGGGATCGTCCACGCGTGGATGCTGCCGCCTGCACCCGCGACAGCCGCCGTCCCACGCGCGTGAGGTGCTCGACGACGGTGTCCCTCGCCGCGACCGCGACCGCGACAACGGCCACGCCCGTGCGCGCGCCGGTCCGGACGCGGGCGCCCATGGGGCAGCGGAAGGGCGCGGACATCGTCGTCGAGGCGCTGGAGCGGTGCGGCGTCCGCGACGTGTTCGCGTACCCGGGCGGCGCGTCGATGGAGATCCACCAAGCGCTGACGCGGTCGCCGGTGATCCGCAACCACCTGCTCCGCCACGAGCAGGGGGAGGCCTTCGCGGCGTCCGGGTACGCGCGCTCGTCGGGGCGGCCCGGCGTCTGCGTCGCCACCTCCGGCCCGGGCGCCACCAACCTCGTGTCCGCGCTCGCCGACGCCCACCTCGACTCCGTCCCGCTCGTCGCCATCACGGGGCAGGTCCCGCGCCGCATGATCGGCACCGACGCGTTCCAGGAGACGCCCATCGTCGAGCTCACCCGCTCCATCACCAAGCACAACTACCTAATCCTCGACGTCGACGACATCCCCCGCGTCATCAACGAGGCCTTCTTCCTCGCGTCCACGGGTCGCCCCGGCCCGGTGCTCGTCGACATCCCCAAGGACATCCAGCAGCAGATGGCCGTGCCGTCCTGGGACGCGCCGATGCGCCTCCCGGGGTACATCTCCCGGCTGCCGAAGCCGCCGGCCGCCAACCTGCTCGACGAAGTCATCCGCCTCGTCGGCGACGCCGAGAGGCCCGTCCTCTACGTCGGCGGCGGGTGCTCCGCGTCGGGCGACGAGCTGCGGCGCTTCGTGGAGCTGACGGGCATCCCGGTGACGACCACGCTCATGGGCATCGGGAACTTCCCCAGCGACGACCCGCTCTCGCTGCGGATGCTCGGTATGCATGGCACTGTGTACGCCAACTACGCCGTCGACAACGCCGACCTCCTCCTCGCGCTCGGCGTGCGCTTCGACGACCGCGTCACCGGCAAAGTCGAGGCGTTCGCGAGCAGGGCCAAGATCGTGCACGTCGACATCGACCCGTCGGAGCTCGGGAAGAACAAGCAACCGCACGTCTCCATCTGCGCCGACGTCAAGCTCGCCCTGCAGGGCATGAACGCCACGCTGGAACAACAACAGCGCAAGAACCTCGATTTCAGCGCGTGGCGGTCGGAGCTGGAGAAGAAGAAGGTCGAGTTCCCACTGGGCTACAGAACGTTCGGCGAGGAGATCCCGCCGCAGTACGCCATCCAGGTGCTCGACGAGGTCACCAACGGGGAGGCCATCGTCGCCACGGGCGTCGGGCAGCACCAGATGTGGGCGACGCAGCACTACACCTACAGGAGGCCCAGGCAGTGGCTCTCGTCCGCCGGGCTGGGCGCCATGGGCTTCGGCCTGCCTGCCGCCGCCGGCGCCGCGGTGGCCAACCCGGGCGCCACCGTGGTCGACATCGACGGCGACGGCAGCCTCCTGATGAACATCCAGGAGCTCGCCATGGTCCGCGTCGAGGACCTGCCGGTGAAGGTGATGGTGCTGAACAACCAGCACCTGGGCATGGTGGTGCAGTGGGAGGACAGGTTCTACGACGCCAACAGGGCGCACACCTACCTCGGCAAGCCGGCGGCGAACGGCGGCGGCGAGGTGTACCCGGACTTCGTGACGATCGCCGGAGGCTTCGGCATCCCGGCGGCCCGCGTGACGAGGAAGGGCGAGGTCCGCGCCGCCGTCGAGGAGATGATGGCGGCACCGGGGCCGTACCTGCTGGACGTCGTCGTGCCTCACCAGGAGCACGTGCTGCCGATGATCCCCAGCAATGGCGCTTTCAAGGACATTATCGTCGACGGTGATGGCCGGAGTTCGTATTAGTTCTGAACTTCTAATATATGGGACTATCCGTACATTTATCATCTAAAAATGTGTTATCTATAAATATAGTACCATAGTAATGTAATTACACTATAATGTAATTGTTCTATAACTTTCGTTAGTTTTGTACCACTCCTTTTCTCAATGGACTGAGCAGTGTTGTGCTGATTGTGGCATCCAAGAGGCAAAGCTCAAATAAATTCATGTGGTGTATGATGTTGCCGTCGGAATGTTCTCTGCTCTCATTGCTAAAAACTTAGAGTAAACATCTGAAATCTTTTCATACTAGTTGGGTGCCCATGCGTTGCAATGGGAACAAATTTTGTACCAATTGCAAACTATATTGTACGGAATGATGTTAAATAATTTAAATGATGATACAAAAGGGAATCTATTGGCAGAAATTTGGGTCAATATCTTCAAATTTCTAACCTTAGGATTTGCTTCATGATTCGTGCTCTGGTGATCCTTGGTCCTTCTCCAGCTTCAGCGATCAGCGATGGCTCAACGAGTTAGGGTTTAGGGTCCCAGGGTTAGAGTGAGGGTGGGAAGGAAGGTTGGGGAGAGAGGGAAGATCGCCGAGCGTAGGGGGGTGGTCGTGGGTAGGGCTGTCAACGAACCGAGCTCAAGCGAGCTCGTCTGCCTAAGCTTGAGCTCGACACAAGCTCGAGCCAAGCCTATTGCACCTTCGAGCTTTTAGGCAAGCTCGGTACCGAGCTCGGTCATAAGTAGTATAATATATATTTTAATGATAATCTCTTGATAAGTATAATTATTTTCTAGTTAATCACTAATAAAAGAGTAGAAAATGACTAAAAAAATATATTGTGCTAACACATGCTAATTTATTGTGTAAATAGATACCATATATATTTATCTATTAGTTTATTATATCAATAAGGTGAACATGCAATATAAACTATACACAGTTAAGCTCGGTAGAAGCTCGAGCTCGGTAAAGCTCGCGAGCTTTTGCTCAGGCTCGGGTTCGGCTCGTTTGAAGCTCGAGCCAAGCTCGAATCGAGCCTAGGACGAGCCAAGCTCAAGCTGCTCACAAGCCTCGAGCTTTTTTCGACAGCCCTAGTCGCGGGAGGCGGTAGAATGGACATGTATTGCGCACCATTTTGCTGCCCATCGCCAGTAACTGATCAATAGGCTTTGGTTAAAACTTCGCAAAGCAATTGAGTGATAGGATTGTCATCAATGTTTTTTTCAAGAGCATGGTTGTAGTCATTTAGACCTAAACTTGTTGCAACAATGTGGTAAACCATAAAATACAGAAAAAATAATAATAACTCATGTTGCTTTCTGAATTTCTTTCAGAAAAATTCCAAGGTCTCTAAATCTGCATATTTCATCGGCATATTCACATGTTAGTCTCATCCTTATAGTAGTTTTTTTTTTTGGAACTCATTAAAAGAGCTAGAGCAGCACCACATTACTGCTTTCGATGCATCATTGTGCCACCAAGGAGAACTGCACCGGGTTAAATCACAATGGAACAGCCAAACTCCATCGATAGATCCTGAGTTCCAGACTCGAACCTGCGTCACAATGTTTATTAGAAAAACAGAAATCCTGTGGACTCCAGTTTATTAAGATAGACCCAAAACACGTCAGTCAATTTCTTTACAACAAGGTCAGCAAAAGTATCAGGTGAGCGATCCACCAGATGCATACTTTGTAACTTCAGGGTGGTGGAGCATCAGGAGGTCCTCAGTATCCTGATATTGGATTTGGAATTGCATAGGACTTCGCCATGGACTGCCCGCCGGTGAATGGAGGATGAATTGGAGATGGGGCATATGGTGATGGTGTGGAAGATAGCAACTTCCGTAGTTCCTTGATCCCGATAAACAAGCAAAAGTTAGGAAATTATAATGGTAAGGATGAGACTCTGCATAGAAAGATTGACGGCTGGATCTGTCACTACTACAAAATATAATTAAAAATTCATAACACCATATTGTGTGCACATGGTTCCTATATTGCAAGAGCATCTCGTTATTTTGGCTGAGTACACATCATTCATGCTTAAACATGAGCTGCTAGTCCACCACTGAGCTGCAATTTAGCACAAGGTGGCTGGTGTGAAGAAGCACATATGTTATAATTAACAGAACAATTGCAGAGAGAAAAAAAGGAAAAATAGAAGATGCATGGCCACAACAATTTTTATTATTCTTCCACTTTAATTATATGGGTTCTTTTTTATGGCAACAATGGAACATGCATGACATAAATAAATATACCAGTGGTGCAGGCATTAACTCTCTTAATACTCCAGGTTAATATCACTGCTTCTAAAGCGATCTACCAGTGGTGCATATATTAATTTTCTTAATTCACAAGGTTAATATCACTGGTTCTTGCTTACCACTGAGGCATCGACAATGCCATTAGTCCATCACATTCTGAAGATGATGAACTACAACACAAAATAGACAATTCTGCAATTTAAAAGCACCGAACAAAATCTCATTAAGAAATACTTGAACCAAAACATTTAGACTGAAGCACCTCATGTATTTTCCCAGGATAATAATGTCAGGGTTTAACTAACTAAACATAAACCAGAATGGAGATCGTAAAATATTGGCCTTTTCTAAGTAGCGACATAATGATGTCTTAGGTTTCTTCTCACTGAAAACCTTTTCAGCATATGATATGTACAACAAGATTAGATTAATTTTTCAGATTACCTACGAACCACTAAATGGTATCTACCACCATTGTCCATTGCTCTGTTATACCATGGTCCAATCAAAGAGGATTTCAAGAACAACAGGAAACCGATCATGGTCCATGCCATGCATCCCATAGAATCCTCCCTACCAAGAGCAGTAGGAGCATTCAACTCTTTTTGGCAGATAGAAGCAGCATCCATATAGGAATGGGCAAAGGCTACTAAAACCTGTAGTTCATAAAGCCTGAAACAAATTATGAAAAATCAGACCGAGAATCACAAAATGGCAAATCAAGCACTTACAACAATCGTTGCCGGATGGCAGCCGCTGAAGTCAGACCCGCCCTGCTAGCCGTCGCCGCTGCCATCTCTCCCTGCTTGACCGCTGGAAGCCACCCCTACCCCCATGGGTTGTGGCCACCCCCCATTCTCTGCATCTGCAGGGTAGATGTATAGATGAACAGAAGACACCGCCTTCGCTGTAATAAATCTAGGTTCTTGTAATTAACTACAACTTACTTCTATAAAAGAATCTTCAGTGTGGGTTACAGACTGACCTTAACAGGAGGAGCGGGAAGCCTCGCCGGCCGCCGTCCTGACAACCTTCTGCGGCGGCAGGGTGATCGGCTGCTGCTCGTCCCGTGGCCGCGCCGCAGCCGTCGGCAGGGGAGGGGGATGCGGGGCGGTGGGGGCGGGGGGCGCGGGCGGAGTCCCGCCGATCCGGCGGTGGGGGTGCCGCGGGAGGAGCAGCGACGTTGACCCGCGATGGCGGCGGCGTGGATTCGGGCGAGCAGGAGCGGCGGTCGGCGAAGGCGTGGTGGGGGCGCGGCGATGGGGGCGCCGGCGGTGATTGCGGAGTGGATGACGGGAGCGCGACGGCGGAGACGTGGTGGGGGCGCGGCGATGGGAGCGCCGGCGGTGGAGGCGTGGTAGGGGCGCGGCGAAGGATGAGGGGAGCGGCGTCGGCGGTTGGATCGCGAGCGCGATCTGCCTGTGGGGAGAAAAGCGATTCGCGGAGGAGCGCGCCCATAGCGGCCTAGATCGGGGATGCGGCGTGGAGCGTCGGCGATGGTGTGGAGGAGGCGGGATGGTGTGGAGGAGGCGGGATGCGACGACGGCTGGGCGGCGGTCGTGGGCGGCGCGGGTCGAGGGGAAGGCGCGATGAGGGAGGAGGGAGCTCGGAGGAGTCGGCGGCGGCGGGTGAGTGGTGATGGATTGGGGGTGGCGCCAGTTTTTTTTCGTTGCGGAGGAATCGTGTGCGCCGTTTTTTCGTTGAGGAGGAGTGCATCCCTCCGAACGTGTAAACGTAAGTTTTGTAAGTTGGATCGCACGTCTATATTGCCTTCAACATCACCACTACGAATTTTTAAGTAGTAGAGATATCTATATGACAGTAATCTATACAAGATCTGCTTCAAATGAGTTGATTTACTTTAAACTATCCACATTGCAGCCATCCGTTAGCATAGTCAGCCATCAGTTAGCGTCAGGGCCCATCTTCCCTCCTCCTATGTTTCTTATTTCAGTTAGGGAAGACGATGATTAGTGTTAGCTTTTTTTTTCTCCATCTTTTGTTCTTCCTACGCGTTTAAGGAAAACGGAACTCCCTTGTCTAGGAAAGCGTTTTGACGCACTCATCAAATTGTTTTCACCGACAAAGCTCGTTGTTGTTGTTGTTGTTATTGTTGTTGATGTTTATCTTTCTATCGGGACCACACCGTTGCCATCCACATTTATGTTGTTTTGGAATTTTTTCGTTGCCAACCTCCACCATCTATATGGATGAGTCATATCGTGGGACACGTCCTACCACCTTCCTCACCGCTGTTTTGATCATCATAGCACTAGTGCCCATTTTTTCTCTTCCTATGTTTCTCACATTCAGCTAGGGAGGATGATGCTAACTGTTAGGTACTATTCTTTCCTGGCCCATCTCAACCATGCTCCTGAACCGCTCAAAATACTGAGACCGTAGAAATATAAATTGAACATGAAAGAACTAATTTATGTCAATGAAACAGGTAGAAATATGAATAGAACATGAAAAAACTAATTTATGTCAATGAAACGGGTATCCGTTCAGAATTAATGGATCATATTTTCATCTATGGGTTAAAATAAGTTTTTTTTTAATTTCTAGCTAATTTCAGTTTTTTTTTTCATTTACAGTAATAGTTTTAGCACTATTTGGTCAGCTAAAAATTTTTTGTAACTTATATTTTTTTCTCTGTGTTGAATTATTTATATCTAAATAAAAAAATGAGGATTTAGTTATATAATTTCCATGATATTAAAATATCGTTCGAACAAGCCTATTTGTAGTTTTATGTTGTTTTTTATGTGATTATATTTTCTTCAGTTTTATGTTGTTATTTCTATGATTATATTTTCTTCATCATTTATACCTAAATGTGAAATATAATTTAAGATTTATTTTATTTGAATGAATGATACTTTATCTGTTTCAGGTTATAAAATTTTCTACTATTACTCATATTTATATAAATACTAATAAATCTATATATTTAGAATCTGGTACAAAAGCATTATGCTAGTCTATTCTCAAACTAGGAGGCCAAAGTTCGATCGATGGTAGCTCGTCCACGGTCGAACCCATCCATTCCAGAAGGTCGGACCTGTCAGAGCACCGTGGCACCCCGTGCGACGACGCGACTGTGGTCTGTGGGCCCCCACCCTCTCAAAACCCTCACGCCACTGACATCTGGGCCCCACCCCCTACTTTTCTCTCCCCCCTCGCTCTCCCATCCACGCGCGCGGAGTGGGACCCACCACCCAGGCGTTCGCCCTTATCGTTGCGCGAGCCCTTCTTCTTCCTCCTCTCTCTCTCTCTCTCTCTCGCCAACCAATCTCCTCCCCCCTCCTTTCCTCCTCCTCCCGAACCACCGGAATCCGACGCGGCGCCGCCGCGCCACCCCGTTCCGCCGGCTCTCTTCCTCACCTCACCTCCCCAGGAGATCGTCAATCTCCTCGGTAAGCAAGCAAGCACTCGGGTGGTTCGAGCTGTGCCCTGCGATCGATCCCCTTGCGGAGTTGCGACGCGAATAAGGTGTCTAAGTTTGATGTTACGTTAGGGTTTGGTTGGTTCGTTTGCGGCGGTGTTGGTGCCTCGTGTGTGATGTGTGTGTGTGTGCGCGGGTTAATTTGGTTCGTTCGTGGATGGGGGGGCTGATCTGGCATCGTGACGGTGTCGGTGTTAATTGTTAAACCTTTTTCATTTCTGTTCCTTAACTTTTGCCGTGATGGGGGTGATCTTGGAGCGCTGCGCTGGTGTAAATCGGGCTAGATTTTGGAGGAACGTCACAGTGAAATTCGTCAATAATCGTGTCGTTTTCCTGTCGAATTTTTGGCGCACGGTTTGATGCTGTTGGGGACCTAACCTAACCTCGTGTTCTTGATGCGATGCAGGTCAGGTGTTTGATCGATTGCCTGTGGGAAGCATATGGGCGGTTAGATTCGTGAAGTTGAGAGGAATCAGAAGACGGGAATTGTTTGAGGGGACTGAATTTGATCTGGAAAATGGGGTGGTTTCGGGCTGTGTCTGGATTGGCTCGGGTGGCGCTGAGGAGGAACCTGGCGCGTGCTCCGGCGAACCCTTTTGCCGGTCCTGCGCCACGGTACTTCCACTCCACCCGCCCCCGGCGGTTCGCCGCTCCTGTGCCCTGCGCCGTGCCGCTCTCGCGCCTCACCGACAGCTTCCTTGATGGCACCAGCAGCGTGTACCTTGAGGAGCTCCAGAGGGCGTGGGAGGCTGATCCCACCTCTGTCGACGAGTCCTGGGACAATTTCTTTCGGAACTTTGTCGGGCAGGCTGCAACTTCGCCTGGCATATCTGGGCAGACAATTCAGGAAAGCATGAGGTTGCTGCTTCTTGTGCGAGCGTACCAGGTGAGTGGTCACCTGAAGGCTAAGCTTGATCCTCTCGCGCTAGAGGAGCGGCCTATCCCTGATGTTCTGGACCCTGCGTTCTATGGGTTCTCTGAGGCTGATCTGGACCGGGAGTTTTTTCTTGGTGTGTGGAGGATGGCTGGGTTCTTGTCGGAGAATCGCCCTGTGCAGACACTCCGTTCTGTGTTGGAGCGGCTTGAGCAAGCTTACTGTGGTACCATTGGGTATGAGTACATGCACATACCTGACAGGGAGAAATGTAATTGGCTGAGGGATAGGATTGAGACGGTCAATGCAAGGGAGTACTCCTACGACCGTCGCCAGGTCATGCTTGATAGGCTCATGTGGAGCACTCAGTTTGAGAGCTTCTTGGCACAGAAATGGACGACCGCCAAGCGGTTTGGTCTTGAAGGTGCGGAGACACTGATCCCTGGCATGAAGGAGATGTTTGACAGGGCAGCTGATCTTGGTGTAGAGAGCATTGTGATTGGTATGCCACACAGAGGTAGGCTGAATGTCTTGGGAAATGTCGTGAGGAAGCCCTTGCGACAGATCTTCAGTGAGTTTAGTGGTGGTACCAAGCCTGCCGAAGAAGGGGAGGGCTTGTATACAGGGACTGGAGATGTCAAATACCATCTAGGAACTTCATACGATAGGCCTACCAGAGGTGGAAAGCATATCCATCTGTCTCTGGTTGCAAACCCAAGTCATTTGGAAGCAGTCGATCCTGTTGTTGCTGGGAAGACCAGAGCAAAACAGTACTATTCTAATGATCTTGACAGGACCAAGAATTTAGGAGTCTTGTTGCATGGTGATGGAAGCTTCTCAGGGCAGGGTGTAGTGTATGAAACCCTGCATCTCAGTGCTCTTCCAAACTACACTACTGGTGGGACAATTCACATTGTGGTCAATAATCAGGTTGCTTTCACTACTGATCCAAGGGCAGGGAGGTCTTCGCAGTATTGCACAGATGTTGCTAAAGCATTGGATGCTCCAATTTTTCATGTGAATGGTGATGACTTGGAGGCAGTGGTTCATGTCTGTGAGCTTGCTGCGGAGTGGCGGCAAACATTTCATTCTGATGTCGTGGTGGATATTGTATGCTACCGCCGGTTTGGGCATAACGAGATTGATGAGCCTTCCTTCACCCAGCCTAAAATGTACAAGGTATACATTTTTTTTCTTACCTGATTAAGTCCAGCATGATGCCATGATTTATGTTTCTTTCGTCTGAATATTCATTTCAGTCCTGTTCTTTAATCCTGTATGATGTCTCCAGAACTAGTTTATCTTGATTTCATCCGTAATATTCTCTCTACCATATGAGTGTGAATGTGTGATATCTCAATAACACCATAGAGTTTATCAACTAATAGACAAAATAAGAGATCAACTTTTGACTTCTGAGTATTTTACCCCATTAAGACCTGGAACAATTTTTTTAATGTGTTCAGAAACTATTGTAAGTTAGAAATGATACTGATTATGGATAATTAAATGCTGGTATTTTCCATGGTACATTTGTTTGTCTACATTTGGATAATTGTTTGTATTTGTATCAGATAATTAGGAACCACCAGAGTGCTCTTGAGATATACCAAAACAGACTTTTAGAATCTGGGAAGATATCCAAGGAAGATATTGATAAGATGCAGAAGAAGGTCAGCACTATCTTGAATGATGAATTCCAAAACAGCAAAGAATATATTCCCAATAAGAGAGACTGGCTCTCAGCTTACTGGACTGGATTCAAGTCACCAGAACAGATTTCACGAATCCGAAATACTGGGTAAACAATTCTTTACTTCTGATTTTTGGACGATTCCTGTGTTTCCCCTCCATGTTTTGAGTAAGTAGCTTTATTGCAATCATGCAGTGTCAAGCCAGAGATTCTAAAACGTGTTGGAGAAGCCATGACTACTCTGCCTGAAAATTTCAAGCCCCACAGGGCTGTCAAAAAGATTTTTGAGCTGCGTCGTCAGATGATTGAGACGGGGGAAGGCATTGATTGGGCTGTTGGTGAAGCACTTGCTTTTGCAACTCTTATAATTGAGGGAAACCATGTTAGGTTAAGTGGTCAGGATGTTGAGAGGGGTACATTCAGCCACCGCCATGCTGTTATCCATGACCAGGAAACTGGAGAGCAATACTGTCCGCTTGATAATCTTGTTATGAATCAAGATGAGGAACTATTTACTGTAAGCAACAGGTATGAATTATGATCCACCGACACATTATAGTTTGGATGTTTTTTTTATATCGTGCAAGTTTAGCTTATGAATTGTGCAAGTATAGGTGACCAACAAATAAGAAAAAAGAAATCAGGTGATTGGCAAATAGCAAAGCTGTTGTTGGTTATGTAAGTGGCTGTCACACTTGTACATGTACACACACAACACAAGTACATATGTTATCACTGCTCATCAAATATGCCTTGAGCTAGTTGCAAACTTTCAAATTTCAGATCACCATCCTTAGCCTTTGCACGCATATCAGGGTGCTTTGGACGGCTAAGATAGCACATGCCCTAATCCCACATGTGACATGGTAGTACAAGTAGGTTTTTGTGCTACTCCATTTTTACTAAAACTTCTATCTGAAATGCTTAAGCTTCGACTTGTTAGCCTTGGGAGTTCTACTGCCAATTTATCTGCTGATCATGACACTAGTAATTTGAGCAGCCCACATATTGCTGCTAGGTGTGAGGTGCTGTAGGCACATGTAACATGTATGAGATCATTGCTGGGATATTAAATAAGCTTTATTTTCGTGCATTGTAAGTACTGAGATGATGGAGATAATTCTCGGCAATAAATATTTTGATTTTTTTTATTTAAAAGGTTGGTTTTTACATCTCACAATTTTCTCAAACTGTGCAAAAAATAATTTGAAGCGAAATAGAAAATTTAACCAAGGTCTACATCATGTTAACTTACAAATTTAGTAAGTAATAATTAAGTTAAATCAGCCTTTCGATGTTCTCTATGGAGTCTACTTCGATAGGTGATACTGCCTCCACTTCATTCATGATTATTATGGTTTAATCCAGATTTATTGTTACATGATCTGGTACTATTTGAACTTATGGGATGCCTCCACTTCATTCATGATTATTTCTTTCCTTTATGGTTGATCTGGTTTTGTTGTTACATAATCTGATGTATTCAAGAATCTTAACAGTTCCCTGTCAGAGTTTGCTGTTTTGGGCTTTGAATTGGGCTATTCCATGGAGAATCCAAACTCACTGGTTTTATGGGAAGCCCAGTTTGGTGATTTTTCCAATGGAGCTCAAGTGATATTTGATCAGTTTCTGAGTAGTGGAGAGGCAAAATGGCTCCGCCAGACCGGTCTTGTCGTTTGCCTTCCTCACGGATATGATGGTCAGGGGCCTGAACATTCCAGTGCAAGGTTGGAGCGTTTCCTTCAGGTACCATTTTTCTGTTTCTGACTGCAGAAATGTCGTCACTAGTATCTTGTGTTAGTATTAGTTGCATTATCTTATCATCTGTTGACATAAAAGGAACACAACATAACAGCACTGCTTTTCACAGTGTTGCTTTCTCATAAACTGTGTTGGCATTGCCATAGTTCTACAGTTCATATATTTTGTATAATATATGCTGATGCCATGTGGTGATACAAAGTTGCGGACTTTTAACACTTCACTGAAAATTCAGCATTTTTTTTGTTTTTGTTTGTTTATTAGTTTTCCTTTTGTCATAACTTGATGACTGCGCATAGAAATATTCCGCACTGTGACTAACCATATTATATTGTACTAACTCTACTTTTGACTTGGAAACTGCACCACATCATCCATTTGTACATCATTTATTCTGCAAGGTAATGGTTGTACACATATGAGAAATCCATGTCATGGATGATTGTAGTTCCCCTACACTTCAGAAATTGTCTGTCTGGCAAAACTAGAAAGAAATATATGACTAGAAGAACTTTTTTTGGCTGTACTATGAACTTATTTCCCAATCTGATGCGTGTGCTGATTTTTTAAATTATCTACATCTTTTTTTTAACTTCAATAATTGCATTGTAGATGAGTGATGACAACCCTTATGTTATTCCTGAGATGGATCCAACTCTGAGGAAGCAAATCCAGCAGTGCAACTGGCAAGTTGTGAATGTCACAACTCCTGCAAACTATTTCCATGTCCTGCGTCGCCAGGTGAAGTATCGTCATAGTTTTTTTCTACTTCCCTCCTGCATGACCATCTTCAAGTGCATGAAAGTATGTCTTCTATTTCTAGATTCACCGGGACTTCAGAAAGCCTTTGATTGTTATGTCTCCAAAGAATCTCCTTCGACACAAGGACTGCAAATCGAATCTTTCTGAATTTGATGACCTTGCTGGTCACCCTGGATTTGACAAGCAAGGAACCCGGTTTAAGCGTCTAATTAAAGATCAGAACAACCATAAGGACCTTGAGGAGGGAATCAAGCGTTTAGTTCTCTGTTCTGGAAAGGTAGGCATTTTTTCAACCTGTACAATCGCCGCTTCAAAAAGTCATTATATTACTTATATTTCTATTATTACAGGTATATTATGAGTTGGACGAAGAAAGAAGAAAAAAGGAGCGTGATGATGTTGCTATATGTAGAGTTGAACAGCTCTGTCCATTCCCATATGACCTCATCCAGCGCGAGTTGAAGCGATATCCAAGTATGTTAAAACATAAAATAGATCTTGTTCAAATATCTACTTCAAGTTGCTATATAGAGTACTCTTCTTTATAAAACATGCAAAAGCATCAGTTCATCATTGCACCGAGGAGAGAAATATAGGGTACTCTTATCATCGCATTCAGTGGTGATGATCTAGATGGCATGAGAGCATGGAATATAGAGGATTGCAGCATGCAAGACAAAAGGATCTTATGGAACAGGAGAGGAAATATGGAAATGATAAGAGAACGATAGATACCAGATGAAGCTACCTGCAATCCTATAGCATGGTCCATTAACCCTAAAAGGCTGTAGAGAACTAACTTGTTAGCTAGAACATGTTTTCCAGGCATTAGCATTTTCTAACCCAAGAAGACAGGAATCAGAACAGTAATTTCATTTGTTCTCCTGATGGATCCTGGTAAACAACAAATGAGCTAACAATATACAACCTTTGCTGTTTTGTGCCGTGTAGATGCCGAGATTGTTTGGTGCCAAGAGGAACCCATGAACATGGGGGCGTACAGCTACATCAATCCCCGCCTCCTGACCGCGATGAGGGCGCTTGGTCGGGGCACGATAGACGACATCAAATACGTTGGAAGGGCCCCATCTGCAGCCACCGCAACAGGTTTCTACTCCGTCCATGTGCAGGAGCAAACCGAGCTTGTGCAGAAGGCACTGCAGCGAGACCCTATCAACTCTCCATTTTGAACCTGTAGATTTTATTTGGATAGCCGTGGGTAATCAAACCTTTGATCCAACAGCAAAATTATTGCCTGTGCAGCCATTTGGTGAATAATCCGCTTCGGATGTTTGGTACCGCATGAGAGAAACCATTTGAAACCCATGTTGGGATGCATCATTTTGTGTTTCTTAACATCAAATTAAACCAAGTTGCATCCAATGCTTACTTGAGGAGTAGAAATAAGTCGATGCTGAATACTGATCTTCCATGTTTTTGTGATACTACATTCTTATTACTGCGCCTTTCACCATCCAAGAAGTATGAATTCTTCTTTCAGGCCGTGTTTTTCTGGTATTTTTCAGTCCCTTGCTGCAAGTAGTACCCTGCAACTGCAAGCACTGAAGCACATCATGGTGCTTACAACTGTATGGAAGGACGGTTCAATGAACCAACCAACCACACAGCCTGACACTTCTGAAGCCCAATGCCCAATTATTCCAGGTACTTGTCATTGATCATGCATCTCACAGCTTCCAAGGTAAGTAAGGGAAGATGCATGTGTTGATTGGCAGGGTGCACCCGATTGTACCAGGCCAGATACACCTCTTTATTATAGGCTGTAAAAGAAAGGTGGCTCAATCAAAGGGTACAGAGTACAGCATATTTTAAGACCTGTTCACTCGTTCAATTCGCTGTTCAGTGTTCAGTTCTCTGTTTGGAACATGGCAATTCATATACGACTTTGAATCTTTGATAAGGATGGTATTGAGCTAATTAACAGAACATATAACTCCCATTATTTTAAATTGAACACACAGAGTAAACAAACAGATTGGTTCATCTCCTACATGAATCTGAAAAACCCACATGTCAGTACTCTCACCTACGAGATGCAGAGTGAATTGCATATTGGGCCATATAAATTTACCAGAGTTTCAGCTTAGATCACCCCTAATACAAAGATTTCACATGAATATGAAAAACCCACATGTCAGTACTCGCACCCACGAGATCTAGAGTGAATTGCATATTGGGCCATATAAATTTACCAGAGTTTCAGCTTAGACCACCCCTAATACAAAGATTTCACTTTAGACCATATAACTTTGCCATTTTTTTCACTTTGGACCACCCTTGTCCACCATCTCCAACTCCAGCAGCCTGCTGCCACTGTTGGTGTGTGCGCCACCACTGTGAGGATGCCAAGGTGCCGTGAGGGCTTCCGCACGATTGTTGCTGGCCTCTGTCCACTCATCCCCTCCCTTTCAGTTTGTACAATTGAACTGCCATCGAGCATGGGTGGTTTCCTCAAAATTGATTAACAGAAGCTTAGAGCTGGTCGGCACATGAGCTCCAGCCGTTCTTCGCCTGCTCTGGCCGATTGACTCGAGCTCAGCTGAAGGCTGAAGCTATCTCTACGCGAACTAGCCCGATGCACGTGCTCGTAGCCTCGCACTCGACCGTACCTCCTTCCTAGCTCTCTCTCTCTCTCTCTCGAGTTGGTGAATGCCCGAAGAAGCAACGGCTTGCCGCTTGCGTAGTGCAGTAGTGGTGGCAGTCGGCTAGCAGATGGAAACAAATAGACTGACAGATTGACAGAATGATGGCCCAATATGCAACTAGATGGTAACAAACCCTTGCCTAAAGTGAAAATATTGCATATGGCCTGATCCAAGATGGAAATTAGACAATAATACTTGGCCCATGATGCAATTCACTCTTCTATGTATGAGCGGATGCGGTTTCAATAGAGGATAAACAAGAGTAGATGGGTGTACATGTCAAAAACCCAAAATGATGTAATGGGCCTGGCAAAATGGGCCCTGGGCCATGGCCACCACCACTAGCACCAGGCTGTAATATCCTTAGGACGAGCGAGCACTTACACCAGCATCAGGACACTGCTCCGTACCCCGGAAATTAATAGAGTTCGATAATGATGAAGTGAAGTTTAAGTACGGGCATGTAAAACGAGATTAAATTAGTTTTAATTATTTTAAATTTGAAAATAGATTTATCTAACGTTTTAAAGCTATAAAAAGTTTTCGTATGAAAAACACTATTTAATAGTTTGGAAAATATGCTACCAAAAACCGAGATAAAATTTGCACGTTAATAAATATTCCATCTGTTCCAAAATGTAAGCATTTTTGGATCATGACACGGTCTACGAGATGCTCCTTTGACCAATAATATCTATAAAAGTAAAATATTTTAAATAAAAAGAGTTACATATTGTTCTAGTTTGTTTAATGATAAATCTAGTAACATTAATTTTACATGATTATTTTTTTTATTTTTTTGTTATTAGTGGTCAAAGTTAAAAATGTTTGACTTATCACTATGCTAAAAATATTTGTATTTTAGAACGGAGGGAGTACGAAATAACGGGACCGGCAAGCCCAAGAGAGAGAAAAGTGTGCTGTGTGGTCTCTCATCTCTGCATTCCAGGGACACTTGATCCCTTGCAGTTGGCTTTTGTTTCTGTCCTTTGCACGGCCACGGTGGCACGCTGCCTAGCTCATTGATTAAAATTTAGCTGCACAATCACTAGCTCACCCCTAATATAATTACCACTACTGTATAGTACCCCAAGTAGTACCGTTTCTTTCGCAATTAATAGGACCAGGGGATGGATCCTTGGTAGGCTCTGTGACACTGACGCAAGAGAGATATCGTTGGATTCGTATTTAGAAGCATTTTATTGTACGTAAGATCATGGTTCTGTAGACATGAATGATCAGGGGACACCAACTTAAATTACTCTTCTTTTTATTGTTCATGTGTGTCGATGTGATCAGGTCCTTCGTGGAAATAGAAGTGGTACTATGAACAGGCTGCACGGTTCAATGGCTGCAATGCAATCGTTGCTGCTGCAGCTATAGACATGTACCTTTTTAGTGAAAAAAAGTTAGATATGCTCTTTCTAAATTATAAATTATAGTTTTATACGTGTTACGACCAGGAATTAAAAATCTCTCGTCTTTGGCATTTGTATCGGGGGTGCCAACATGACGAAATTTCGAAAATTTTGCTCCGGAATTATATGAATTTTTTAACAGAATTTGAACAAATATTGCCAAATTCAAAAGAAAGGAAAATAAATATAAATTTCGGCTTAAATAATATTGTATTGGGGTCGGATTGAACCGAAATTCGTTCCAAAATTTTGAACCCTGGTTACAAGATGGCATTATAGCGGATACTTAATTAGTAATTATGTACTTGCGAATAATCTAATCCCTTAGTGCTATCGCAAAATATGTTTTTAGTGTCATTTGATCTCATATCTTTCACTCTTATTACTACAAATCAACCAACTTTAGATTTCTTGATTTCGGGCATGGACCCGCGCATTTTGAAGGATCAAGTTTGTTGGTTTTTTGTTGGACTTCTGGAGAGTTGCAGGTGCAGCAAGGACAAGAACACAAGAAATCATGTAAAATCCAAACTGAACAGTAACAGGCTAAGATGGATCTTACAATCTTCTACAGTTAGCAGCAACAGGGACAGGTCCTTTGCCTGCACTGATGAGCTATTTCATGCACAAGGCAATAAAAAACCCAAGATGCCCTTGGCATGCAGATGCAGTTTAGGCCTCTCTGCATGAAGGTAGTCAGGTACCCCTGCAAAGCATTCATGCACATAGTGCTTGCCTGTTCCAGTTTCATGAAAGTTTTACAAGGCACTATGTGAGAAAGGACACCTCAGTAAAATTACCCCTTCACCAGATGCTTCTGCCACCTGACCAAAAAAATAAAACATACCACATGGGCATCTTGTATTGTTTCTGAAGAAAAAATTGGGCTGTTTCAGTTTTTTTCTTTACTTATTTTTTTACATGTTCCAAATTCATATATGCGAGAATATTCTAGCAACCCAAATTATTTGTGTTGAGTATCGTCTTAAACCATGTTAAAAGCGAGGGAAGATGTAAACTACTACCTCCATCCCAGAATGTTTGACGCCGTTGACTTTTTTAAAAATATTTGACCGTTCGTCTTATTCAAAAAATTTAAGTAATTGTTAATTCTTTTTCTATAAAATATACTTTTATGTATACATATAGTTTTACACATATCACAAAAGTTTTTTGAATAAAACGAACGATCAAACATGTTTAAAAAAGTCAACGGTGTCAAACATTTAGGGAAGGAGGGAGTATTTGACAATATGTAACAAAATTTCCATATTCCAAACAAGGCCTCGTGCCTGTAAAATACAATAACTTGTTGATAATTGAAAAGAAGAAGAAATTACTCCATGTGTTCCGTTTAATTCACATTAAGCCTCGTTCATGTCATGATAAGTTGTTAAAGACATATGTGAAGCTCTCAGGATTCAGTGACGGATGCATAACTAGAATTATCAGGTGCCCAATATATATCTTACTAACATATAGGCCGGACAGACAGATCAACTAAATACTTTAATTATATATCAAGGTAATAGTTATAGAGATTGTAAATTGTACCGGATGTCCCTTTCACCATGTAGGCTCAACGTGGATCCACCCTGCTTGCTTGGATCAGTACAAGATTTGTAAGAAAGATATATTCCACGGTTATCTTATTCATTTCCCCTTCCAATCTGCAACGGTACACTGCAATACAGGCACCGGACATGTACGAAACAATCCTTAACTCTTTATTAATTAGCTGTAGAATTGAATTGCTGTGATCCAAAACCCAGAATATACCACAGATCAGGCACTGTGCATATTATGAACTTCAGAGTAATTTGCAGAATGCCTAGCTAATTACCAACTAATTTGCATCTGAGCTTATGTCCATGAGTTTAATTATTAGTCATACCAAAATGACATGAAACCCACTCAGAAGCAGATAACTTGGTGCTTTTTTTTTTAATGTTAGATCTATTGAAGTGTTAGATTCAATGGCTATAGGTGTTCCTTGCAAGTTGCAAGGAAGGACCATCTACAAAACCATGGATTTTGTGGAAGTATATGACAAACTAAATCAACATCATCAAGCAACCTGCAAGTTTTTCTTTTCTTCTGTGTTTTATCTGTTTGGTGACATCCTTTTTAGTTTCTTGACAACGAAAGAAATCCTTCTACTACACTCTTTAATTTGCCTCCTTGTTTTCCCAGGTACTATCATCTTGTTGCAATGCAATGCTAATACACCACAAAACAAAAGGAGAGGAGGAAAAAAAAAGAAAGGGAAAAAGCTAAACATCTACACTTCTATTAAGCTGACAAGTGTTTGTGGCTTTGTGCATGAATGCAAAGGCTGTGCACTGCATCTTGCAGCATCACAATTCACGCATGTACTACCTAACGTGCTATTCTTTTTTTTTTCTATTACACGAAATACACATAGCCACGAACTACTATACATGTGTGTAAGTCTATAAGAGCACACCCTCTTAAAAACAAATACCGAATAGTTGAGACCAACTATAAATACCTGATCACACTAAACATGACGTATTATATAGATGTTGCATGGGGTGTTCGGACACTAATAAAAAAACTAATTATAGAATCCGTCGATAAACCGCGAGACAAATTTATTAAGCCTATATAATCCGTCATTAGCAAATGTTTACTGTAGCACTACATTGTCAAATCATGGAGCAATTAGGCTTAAAAGATTTGTCTCGTAAATAGTCTCAATCTATGCAATTAGTTATTTTTTAAGCATATATTTAATACTTAATGCAGGTGTTCAAACATTCGATGTGATAGGGGATAAAATTTTTGTGTGGGAACTACGTAGGTCCAAACAAACACAACCAACAGTCTCCTGGGTTACATATGTACAAGCCTATAACTACAACTACTACAAGGCTGTATGCAATTGCATGGATTTGCTAGCTGTTTTGAATGGTGGTTAAACTGGCCTATTTTGCCAGGTGTAACTGCATTTAGAGGTGATTTAATTTAATTTGCTCGCTGTTTGAATGTTGGCTTAAATTGGCCTTTTGTTTTGCCAGGTGTCACTGTATTTAGAGGCTCTAATGAGTCATGATTGTCAGATACATAGGATTTGTTTCTACTTAGCTGTGTGTGATGATGCATGCATGCCTATCTTGATTGGAAAACGCACAACCGGGTTGGATGCACGTACCCATCTTTCTATCTACTAGCTGTTGTGCAGGCTGGAGTGATAACTGAAAACTTTGAAACTTTTGTGAATTGCTTTGAGGAAGAAAAAAAAAAAGAAGAAAAAAAAGTCACTTTGAGGAAGCCACACGAGCACGGCAACAAGCTCTTTGAAACCATGGAAGCTAGCCTTTGTTTGCAGTTTTGTGCAACCCGATGGATGGATGCACTCACCTTCATGCAGATTGGAAAAAGAATTCATCTTTGGTACAATGTACTAGTCCTACTACTCCTACTTAACTAGAAATAAATGAAAGATGATGAGAATTGCTTATAGAAGAAAAAGAAAAGTAAAACCAAAAACCGTGCCATCTCCACAATAAAACTTAAAGCTTAATACATAATTGTACCTAAACGCAAAATAAACCTATTTGAACCGTCCGCTGAATCATCCGACTACCGTAGACGCTACACATACATTGTTTCTCGAACACTCTAGACGCGTCCCCGTCCAAACTACAACACATTTTCCATCACTAAATACCTCATCCCCCCTCCTAATCTTTTTTCCCTTTAGGTACACCAAAAGAAAAAAGAATATTGAAAACTCCAAAAACATAAAGGAAATAAAAAGGAAAATAAATCCTAGGGGAATAGATAGAAAGAGAAAAAAAAGGAGAGAGAAAGTGAGTGAGTGAGAGAGAGAGAGATTGAGATGCCAAATCATTTCCATGCGGATCTTGGAGGCGCCCACCCCGGCTACATAAGGTGCCGAGGCAGTGACACCACCACCCCACCCCCCACCACACTCACCAAGAACAAGAGCAGAGCAGAGCAGAGGAGGAAGAGGAATCAGCCGCCATGGGCGAGGTGAGGACGAGCTCCTTCCTCCCTTCCCCGGCGAGCGCAAAGGCGAGTTCTTACGCTGCAAAGGCGGAATCTTGATTGTTTTTTGGTGATGATGGTGCTTGCAGGAGGAGAAGAAGGAGGCGGCGAAGGCCAAGGAGGAGGAGAAGCCCAAGCAGGAGGAGAAGCCCAAGGAGCAGGAGGAAGGCAAGAAGGAGGAGAAGCCCAAGGAGGAAGGGGAGAAGGGGAAGGACGGCGGCGGCGGCGAGGAGAAGAAGGACGGCGAGGCGGCTGCGGCGGACGCTCCGCCGCCGCTGCCGCCGCCGCCGCCGGAGGAGGTGGTGATGCGCGTCTACATGCACTGCGAGGGCTGCGCCAGGAAGGTCCGGAAGATCCTCAAGGGATTCGATGGTAATGCTCCTTTTCTAACCTCGCCTGATTATGTTCTACATTGATGATTGATGCTGTGTTCTTTGCTCCCCTTATGTTTTTGTTGGGTCGGATTAATCTTTCATGTTCAGTGTCATGTGTGTGTGTGTTCTTGTCTGTGATGTGTGAAATTCTAGTGTTTAATCTGGGCATATGATGTCTGAACATTTTAGGTGGAAATTTTCTTTCAGGGAATGAGAACTCCTTTTTTTTCTTTTTCTGTTTGTTGGAACTTGTGTTTTCCTTTGGGAATGGAAGCTGGGAAAAAAAAAGAAAGTCTGTTCGTTCATCAGGTCCGAGAGGCATGATGTGCTTAGCAAATTGGTTATAAAAAAAATTAACTGAAGACTGTGGGTTTTCTCTGTGTGCTGATCTGTGTGGTTCAAGATATATTCTAAGGTTGTTTTCAGAAGAATTCATGTGGTTTCATGGTGGGATTTGGAGGGGAGGTTAGGTGGGGGTAAGCTTTTAAATAATCAGATTCACCTAGTCAATCAACTTCAGATCTTTCTTTTTCAAGAGCCGCACATGAATCCACCCAGTTGATTAATGGTTTAAGAGAATGACTAGAGATCCGAATAACTTTTAACTCGGGAAAGTTGGAGTAGATTCCAAGAGAATGACAGCCTTGAGTATCATGTCCTTCAGTGTTTTGTTCTAAAAAGGCCCAAAAGTGAACCTGATTCCCCAATCATCTTCAGATGCTCAAGATGTTGCAAGTATATCTCTGCATATTCTCCATGTCTTACTACTAGTAGTTGCTATCAAGGGAAATTCAGGATTCTTTTAGCTCAAAAGACTCGGTTTTCATGGGTGTAGCGGTACCGATTCCGCATCCGAAAACTAAAATATATGTTCTTGTGTGTAATGTAGGAGTGGAGGATGTGATCGCCGACTCGAAGGCGCACAAGGTGTTGGTGAAAGGGAAGAAGGCGGCTGCGGACCCGATGAAGGTGGTGGAGCGCGTTCAGAAGAAGACCGGCCGGAAGGTGGAGCTCCTCTCGCCGATGCCTCCTCCACCGGAGGAGAAGAAGGAAGAGGAGAAGAAAGAGGAACCTGAGCCTCCAAAGCCTGAGGAGAAGAAGGAGGTGAATGATCCTAGCAAGTGCTCATAGAGACATAATTACCCTTCATGCATTTTCCTGCACTTTCCATCACCAAATCGGCGGTAATTGCGCCAATTTTGCTTGAACTGTGTAGTTCAAGTACTGACATAAGGATATCTCTGTCTCTGTTTGATTTTGAAGCCGCCGGTGATCGCGGTTGTGCTGAAGGTGCACATGCATTGTGAGGCCTGTGCTCAGGGGATCAAGAAGAGGATCCTCAAGATGAAAGGTACTTAATAGCATACATCAAATTTCTAGTACTTTACATTTCTACTTTTTTTTTTAAAAAAATATCAGCACAAAAGGCAGATGTTTTTCTTCTTTTTTACAGAGTTACACTAGCTTCAGTAGCAATTAGTTTGCTAAAATATATGTTTGATGAATCATAATGTGGCCTGTGATTTAGCAATCTCTAGCGTATCTTGTTCTCTGATGCGGTGATAAAGAGGAGGTACTGGAATCCTCTTTTTAGTGAATGACACAAATTAAAGCCAAAATGTGGGCCTTGTACCTGTAGCTTCTTTTCTTGCGAAAGTTGCATTTTTTTCCCCCTGAGAAAAGATTCATTCCTTCAACTACTTGTCTGACTACAAATTAAATAAAGATCATTTGGATTGTTCAAAAGATATTCTACTCAGCATCACATGAGTCTAGTGTCAGGATCAATGATACTTCTGAATAACCAAATAACTCTCTTTCAAATGTATATATGCAGGGGTACAATCAGCTGAGCCTGACCTGAAGGCGTCGGAGGTAACCGTGAAGGGTGTGTTTGAGGAGGCCAAGCTGGCCGAGTACGTGCACAAGCGCACCGGCAAGCACGCTGCCATCATCAAGTCTGAACCGGTAGCCCCTCCCGAGAAGGTGGCAGCCGAAGGTGGCGATGAGAAGAAGGCAGCCGAAGGCGGCGATGAGAAGAAGGACGAGAAGGAGGAGAAGAAGGATGGAAAAGAGGAAGGTGGCAATGGTGGCGGAGACGAGAAGAAGGAAGAGAAGGAGAAGGAGAAGGAGGGTGGCAATGCCGACGGTGAGGAGAAGGACAAGGACAAAGAGAAAGACCCCGCCGCCATTGCCGCCGCGAACCTATACCTGCATTATCCAAGGTTTGCATTCCCTGCCGGATACTACCCGCCCGGGCCGGGCTATGCCTACCCACCACCCTACCCGCCATCCTACCCGCCACCATACCAGCCATCCTACCCGCCATACCCGTCGCACCCTTCGCACCACCCGTCGCAGATCTTCAGCGACGAAAACCCGAATGCCTGCTCCGTCATGTAAAAAGTTTTAGAACCTGGGGGGTCTAGAGTGAAAAAGAATAAGAAGAGCACAGGACTGCATAATTTGGAGGGTGTCATTGCAACAATTGCCCTTTGAGCAAAGCAAAGCTAAAATGGCAGCTTGAAGAAAGTACCAGGCTTTTTTGGGGGTTAGGTTTCTTTTTAACTTTCTTTTGTAATTTTAACCCTTTTCTTTCATCTGGTATAAACTACAAAGTAAGTCTGGACTTCCTTTTCAGTTTATGGATGCTATCTTATGTAGAATTTTGCTCTCTGTACTGTTTCACCTTCAAACTAATGTAAAAACTGTACTATACTAGTATAATTTTTAGGTGTACCTTTGGTTCCCTGTCCTAATGGGCTCCATTTTTACTCATGAAACCTGAAACCTGAAGTATTATGGTGGTGAAAAAGGAGGATTTCACTGAGGGTAAATGGTGTGAAGTTTCTGGAGTGATGATGCCATGATGGTGAAATTGCAAAAGGTAGTAGTAGGAGACAAGTGCTTGTCATGTGCATGTGTCATGTGATGGGTCCATTTTTTGCATGACACAAAATCCTAGGTGGATTGCAACTTGAAATTTTTGATGCTCTCCCTATTTTTACCCCAAGAGTAGCCCAATTGCTTTGGAGTTTGCTGTGAATGTGTGACTGTGAGAGAATGCCTCAGCCTTTCCCATCATGACAACATGAAGTGTTGTGACTTCCATCAGGGTCATTGGCAATATGATGAAGTCACCTGTTCCTTGTGATTCCTTTGTACTGTCACCGGCCTACTGTTAGTGGATATGTGTCTGCTTTCAGGTAAATTTGCTACTAGCACTAGTACTTTATCACCACACTGATTCCATTTTTAATCCCCTTCATCAAGTGGGTTGATGATGACAAAATTGCACCCCCAAGAATTGAAAGGCATGTGGTGCATTTGCAGCTAGCTGGTGAAGGGGGAGACTCAGAAACAGTATCAGATACTCCCAACTTTAAGTTCAATAATTTTGTAGCTCTTCATTTGGTATATTTGCATGGATGTCCTCTCAAGAATCCCACGGTGACTGTGACGCCGACGTAGATAAACTCGGTCTTATTCTGAATCGGAATTTCACACGAAATAGTTCAATCACATGGGGAACTAGAAAAAAAAAAACTTCTCATGTCTCAATATGGCCTTCGTGTTTATAACAGAATTCCTATTTCGAGCGCACCTAATTAATATCGAGCGATATATATATATATATATATATATATATATATATATATATATATATATATATATATATATATATATATATATATATATTCAATGTTATGGTCAATTATAGAATGGAATATATGAAGAAAACCTAGTGATATGGTGGGTGGTGACTAGGATGGAGAATGGCCAAATGGGGGCAGCAGTTGGTTCCTGCATCCACATCACCTAATGCTTGCTGCCTACATAACTTAACTGAACACCTCACAACCCCCATCATTTCTTAATTAAACGACCAACTTGCATATGCTTTGTTCTCTGACAAAACAGTGGCATTAATCCCTGATGCCCCCACACTAATCAAAAGCACATTGCACGCCCAGGAGCCACTAATCTACACAGTGCAAACACATGCAAACCACTGCATTGTGTTTGCTTGCTTCCCAGCTTAGTAGTAGCAGCCTTTTTGGGATCCTAATTCAGTGAGCTAAGCTAGCTTACACTGTTACACTGTAAAATCCAAGTGAGGACATGCAATGCCATGTGCAGATAACTGGTCTTGTCTCACTGTACTGGCCTGGGAATTGAATGTGGCATCACATGGTGAAGCAAACAAAATTAGGGCAGATTGAAAGCATGTAAAAAACAGGCAGTCAGGGCAGCTAGGGGTTTTTTGAATTTTCTTTTTGGAAGAGTTTTCATCATCCTGTTTGCAGATGAACTGGCACATGCATGGTTTTTAATTTGAAATCATTGCTAGGTACAAAAAGGTTTTAATGAGAATGGTGGGGGGCCAATGAATGTGGGCATGTTTCAAGTGTACCAGCAAACAAGCAGGATAATATGTGGATTCAAAAAACTGCATGGATGCACACTGATTTGTTTACATGTGGAGGTTATATGGATGGTCCCCAAAAAACAAAAGGCCCTGCCATTTTGAAATGAATACATTCTGCCCACAAGATGATCTGGTTTGACAGAATCTAGGATCTGATCTTGTTTTGTTTTAAAACTAATTATTTGGGGAGCAACAGATTGCTGCTAAAAGATTTTAGCTTTTTATGGCACTTAAGTGAGCAAGACATGGCCAACCCAAAGGAATTAGTAAGGGGTTGTTTATATTATAATCAAAATAAACCTTAACAAATTTTGGGAATGTCAAAATATTGGCAATTTGACAATATTGTTAAGTTTTGACAGGATTTCTTATGTATTTATTAAAGTTTGGTAAAAAAAATTAAATGGATGCACATCTTTAGTAACTTTACAAAAAATTAGTATGATTTACCAGAAATTTCTTCGGAGTATTTTGTTAACCTATTTCATTTTTTAAAAAAAAACCCTTAAATGACCTCTCTTTTTTTTAGATAAAAACTTTTTAGTCTCTCACCACCTTGGGTGGCAACATATTAATGAACCCCAACGCGTACGTGAGAGACTACATATAGCAAGAATTTGGTGAACTAACCCTGGATTATTACAACTCTGCATTCATGCCACTCAACCATAACAGTGGACTACAATTAATTTACAGTGGAAGCAGTGACAAATTAAAACATACTTTTGACTAAAAAAAGTTTTGAGTGGCGAAACGAAACGAGAGAGAAACTTTTTTAGTAGCAGAAGATAATGAACAGCATGCATGTTCAGTGGTCCAAACAAGAGAAACACACATAAAAGTGATGCCTTTGCGTTGCTCGAGTCAACGTAGACACTAGAGAGCCCTAGAGGCTGATGCTGGGATTAACACAAAGGTACAATTAAGAAACAACTTTTTCTCTATTAGCCCCTAAAAGCGCAAAGGTTGGTTGGGTGAGGCTTTGAAGGCAGGCCATCTAGCCCACCACCTTGTGGAGCTAGCCGAAAGATCCGTGAGCATTTCTCACAACTTCACTACGGCACAATCTTTTATCCTATTGTTTTTATTATATATTTTGATGTCTAATACTCCCTCCTTCCCTAAATGTTTGACGTCGTTGACTTTTTTAAACATGTTTGACCATTCGTCTTATTCAAAAAGTTTTATAAAATGTGTAAAACTATATGTATACATAAAAGTATATTTAACAATAAATCAAATAATAGAAAAAGAATTAATAATTACTTAAATTTTTCAAATAAGACGAACGGTCAAACATTTTTAAAAAAGTCAACGGTGTCAAATATTTTGGGATGAAAGGAGTATATAAACAAACTGAATGCATGTGAGTCCCACTAAAACGACCAACATCTCAACCGTCGTCCTTGTCCATCCATGATCCATATATAATCCATCCAATCAAAACCATACTAATTAGCAGAAGTAACCACTAGCTTATGTAGGATCTGGCATTCTAGCTGGAAGACAGATTCAATTCACAGTGGTCCCAATAAAAACAGTACAGTACACCCCAACTAATCTACAAGTACTGCTTTCACGTAAGCTCAAGCTAGGAATTCCACTTTCGCGTGTAATGTCAATTTCATTCTGGATTACATTGTGGCGTGGCTTTTGAAATGGATGTTTCATTTGCGGATCCAAGGTCCTGAGACCCTAGGTGACCAACAGTGTGCTCACCGGCGGATCACACTTCTAAAGGACTCTTTTTTTTAAGACCATTATGAATCGTGGAAATGAAAACTAGAGGAATAGAAAAAACACGGGATTCTAATAGGAATATAAATACAAAACAGATAATTATGAAAAAAAAACATAAGAATGGCCGTTTGATTTGGTCGTAGAAAAAACACAGGAATCGGATGAGAGAGAGACTCAAAGGAAATTTTTCAAAATGTTGGAGCTCTTGCTAAGTTCTTTAAAAATCTTTATAGGATTGTCTATTCAATAGGAATTTCAAAGGATAGGATAGTTCTTCATAGGATTTTTTTTCTATAGAATTGAAATCATCCAAAATTATTATATTTTCCTACAAATCAAAGTGATCCTGAGCAATTAATGATATCTCTAATTGTTTGCACGTATGCTTGTTCAGGCTCTAATAATTTTCTAGATCTACTACTAAATGAAACATTTCAGTACTAATTTATATCCATACCATTTTATTTATCAAATTTCATTTGTAACGGTGCTAGAAAATATAGCAATCAGATCAAATAGGATATATACATATGACTTCATACCTCAAACATAATTTAAGACTTTAACACGACAACATGCATGTAGCTTAATTAATTCTGAACAGAATTGATAATACCAAAAGAGTAGTACAATAAATCTTAATCGTTCTTTTTATATATAAAAAACTTTATTGATATTAGACAAATACATTTAGATGATAAAATTGCATTAAAATCTTCGTCATTCTAATAAGTATTGAAAAAAAAAACAAGTACTACGTACAATTTGTAAGTCATTGGTGAAACAACTATTATGCACACTATTTCAACCATAGATGAAGATCTTTGTCTTTAGAGTGGTATTCTTACTAGTTTTCTTTTTTTTATTAAGCTGTATTTTTTAATTCATAGTTATTTGTCACGTAAAATCTGCAATAATGGTTGTAGTTCTTTGAAATAAAAGCCAACATAAATTTTATTATTAAAAAATGACCGAAAAGATCATGATTATACTAGTAGTATTGAAACGGAACAGTAAGCCGCTTGTTGCACTCTATTTTTGGTGTAACAGAAGGTGTTATATAGTACATAGTGCTGGTTAGGCTACTACGTACCGAATAAAATTGATGAGGCTGCTTCTTTCATATTGCATATTTTCAACCATGAACTCACTTTTTATATGCACCATTTTACCCTCGGAGAAAACACAAGACAGAAGGACAAACACAAACTAGTTTAACTCACCTATTAATTAGACTCTTTTCTTTTCTTTTACATCCCTTGTTTTCATGTATTGATGCATGTAGCTTTACCTTATTACGGAATAGCTCCCCTTCTCTTGGATGAGTCATGAATTGCCATCTATGCTACTGTACAAAACAACTAGATTTAGGGAACCAAATCCTCTAACTTACTACCCTCTGACTTTAAGTGGCTAGTATGTGGGACCCCTAAGTGGGCCTACATGTCAGTGACCCATGTCAGAGGACAATATATATGTTAGAGGAGCTTCTTCTCTAGATCTACTAGTGGTTGTCACCTTACACTCTTGTTGCCGTGATCAACACTTGAGCTAGTTTTTGTTATCATTGTTATGGAATATGGTCGCTACCATGGTTGGATGATCAAACCATTGTAGATGCACTATACCTTTAACACCAGCAGATTTGGTGCCACTATTACACATTGTATCATTCTTCTTCACCTCACATTTTTCTCAGTGTTGATTTCTATTTGCCACATTTGTTAAAGATAGATCTTGTGATCAAACGTTGCCATAATATACATTCTTCCACAAAACCAAGATTATACAAGCATTGGTGTGTCATACTCAATTTCACCATAAACCATCTATCTCCCTCTATGAATCTACTCGACCTTTTGTCCCGAGAGTCAAGATCGCACACGTTATCTCTCTAATACCATCACTCAGCAAGTCCCACTCCTACATGTATATGTTATTGCATTTTTTTCCTATCTCTTCAGTCATTTTTTCCTTTTCCTGCCTTTTTGCTTGTTTAGGATCTAGCTTAGCTAGTCGTTATCCCCTTTTCTCCCCGTGTAAATCCCCCATGACGTACTGCTATGGCATGTAGGTCACAGTTGTACGTTTTTCTCTCCTTCTAATATATTGGCGTGTAAGGCTCTTGTGCGTTCGAAAAAAACAAGCTACTTTTTTCTAAATTATGTGCAACATGAGATTTGTTGGATATCTTAGAAAGAATAAAGAAGGACCAAAGGCCTTACAGAGTTATTAAAAGGAAAGAAAACAACTAGGGAAAGATCTCATATAGAGATTTACACAAAGCACACAAGACAACTATAGAGAAAAAGGATCTCTCCGATTATGAGGATCTAGTCAACTCAGAGTTGGTTCATATATCTTCCTTTATCAAGTAGGCGACTTACTCTTGTTTTCTGCTGCCATCTATTGGACGATCCTTCTATTACGCTATAGCCAAACATTCCACCAGACCTAACTAGAGAAAGGATCCTCTTTCGTGAGTCATGACTATGCCCTACCTATTTCACCCTTTAAGGCTACTACAACTTATATAACCACCTACAGAGCACTAGGAATACCCTTGATTTTTTTTAACAATCGAGAATGTGCCAATTTCATCGAATAGAGCAGGAGTAAAACTTTACAATATAAACCTATAAGGGAAAAGAAAGAAAAGGCTAAGCCATGATAATAAGTCAAATAGTCCTTTTCTCCATCCAAGGCCTAAGTCTCGGTCACTTTCTTTATCTTAGCCGTCAGGTTCACTGCCGAGAACCTTGGTTGCAGAGATGCCAAAAAGAGAAAAAAAAACAATTACATGCACTAGTTAAAAAAAAGGTGAATGGTAGAACCGACCATAGATGACGGCTTTTCCAACCGGCTCCCCCACAGGCGGAACCTTTGAGAAGGATTCAAAGGTGCCAGTACCTTATGGTTCCAGGAATGAAAAAAAAAAGGCGGCTCGATGCATCAGCTTCATTAGCAGCACAGAAACCCCGTTCGGTGCGTTCGAGCCAAAAAATTTCTCAGATTGCTCAATCAATCACAAATTGTTTCTCAACATCAAAATCACAGAGTGAATCAAAATTTTTATCACAAATGATCATCTACTACCCAAGCACTAGCTATCCATTGCAACATCAAAGGGAAAACCAATATCAATAAGGAAGTTTGGGGAAAAACTAACAAATCTATAAAGGAATTCATCAAAAATCCTCTTTACAGGACATGGGCAGGGAGTTGCGAGCTGGTGGTGGTCGCCTTCATCATCGTGGCATGTAGATCTGGCCGTTGGTGCCTCTGTCATTGTTGTCATGGTGGTCCCCCAGTAGCCGTGTAGATCCGATCACCCCGAGCTCGGGGCAACCGGATCCGGCTCCGAGCTCATGGTGGCCAGCGACCCTTGACGAGGTGGAGGCCAAGGGAGCGATGTTTAGTGCAATGGTTAGTATCAGATTGTTTTAGCCTCTAGGTTTTGGGTTCAGTTCTTCTTTACCTCATTTTTCTCTTCATTTCCTCATCTTGGTGTAGGATCATGTCTCATTTTTAGTTTTTTCTTCATTGCATATTTGCAAGCATTTTTTTCTGAAAAGATAGCAATGTCGTCTCCATTTATTTTATTTTCTCTTTTTCTTTATGGGCATGTCCTTGTTTTCTTGTACAGATTTCCTAAAGGTTCCCATTTTCTACTTCGTTATATGATTTTTTTAATGAAATAATAGCAATGTGGGCTCTATTTTTTTCTTCATTTTCTCATTTTTACGGCCATTTTTGTCATAAGGATTGCCCAAAAGGTCTCGTTTTTCTTCATTACATTTGTTTTGTTTCGCTAACGTGCAAATGGATTGCTCGTTAATATATTAAAAAAACATAGTTTTAGTTACACAACACAGAAGGCTGTTGGCGGCTGTTAAATGCCGATTCTATACCGCCAACATCTACATAAAGTCCGGATAATAAAACATCCAACATAGTGATAGGTGCTTAATCTCACATATTCCACAAGTGTTGGTGTATATTTGTATGCAAATGATAAACCCCGATATTGGGAGGAAATCTAGACTAAAGTGAGGAGAATTATGTATCCATACAAGGAGGGGTTGTGAACTTCATCAAAACATCAGTGAATCAACCCAAATCTCCGAGAAATGGATAGAGGAGGGCCCAGCCCAGGTTCGGCCGAACCTCCTGGTTCGGTTGAACCCCCCTGATCGCCGTTGATCCTGGGGTTTGGCATGGACTGTCCTGATCATCTCCTGATGGCGGTTGCGGGGCATTTCTGACAATTCGCATAGTACAACCGTCATACCTACCTCTATATAAAGACCTCACTTCACTCACTTCAATACACACTTCCAAGCTTGAGCTGAATTATAAGAGGCTCTATTGTACTATATTGTATACTAGAATAGGAAGAGAGTAGAGTAGAAGGAGTCGGAAGAATTCCGGAGTTGTCGGTAATCTTCTCCTGTTTCTTTTATTCTGTTTATTACTCTGAATTTAATATAATATTCTTCTTGAGTAATTTAGATTTATCTTGTGAGAATTATCTCTTGGTAAGTTCCTAAATAGCATACGGGATTATTGTTTACTATAATCAACTAAAATATAGTGATTGCTTTGGTGAGTTGTAAACACTAAAGTAGATATTAATTGCTTAGACGTGGTGTGTTTAGGTAATTGTTATCCAGTAATTGTTGCGTATCCCACAATACGTTTGAGGTAGGTGTAGAGGTGGTGACAGCCCTCGAGATCATTAAGTCCTCCCTGTCCAGGTACGTAGTAGAGCGACATCTGGGAACAGCGGGTTGCCAGTGCCTGAAGTATTGCGTTAGGATTAAAGTTAAGCTTTCCCTAAACACTGTTTCTCACTAGTAAATCCTGTCTATCCTGGCCTATCATTTGCTTGGTGTCCTTGGATGAACTGGAGAAAGCTCTGATCACACACGTTCCCTTGGATTCGATACCCTTAAAATACTCCGTAGGGGAAGTGCTACATCGGTATATCCGTGCTCTTGCGAATTTTATCTGTGACCGTATTAAATACCAACAAAGTCCAAAAAGGCCATTGCCAGGGGAAGGCCAGAAAGGCCATTGCCAAGGGAGAGGAAAAAAAATAAAAGGAATGAAAAAAGGGCTAAGGTTAAACTACGAAAAAGAAACATTGCTCCTATATTAAAGAAAAATTGGTGGCGGAAGAACCCCACTATACAAATTTGTTTTTTTTTAAAAAAATTAATCCATTCGTCTCAAAGTATAAGCATTTTTAGACTTCGACACAGTGTTCGAGATGCTACTTTAACCAACAATATCTATAAAAGTAAAAATGTTTTAAATAAAAATAATTGAATATTATGATAGTTTGTTTAATGATAAATCTAAGTAACATCAATTTTACATAATTATTTTTTTTATTTTTGCTATAAATAGTTAAAGTTTAAAATATTTGATTTGGCACTATTAAAAATACTTATATTTTAACACGGAGGAAGTAGTAATTATGTTAGAACTAATAGTAGGATATATACATCTTTAGATGGCCCTTCCTTTACTTCATATGAAGCTCCACCACACTGGGCGTACCCATAGCTGAACCCGTCGTCCGGCGGCCCAGCGCTCGCTGTGCAGCGCGCAAGGTTTGCATGCGGCATGGAAAGCAGAGCTAATCGCTAGCGGCCGGCCGGCAGGGGCAATTCGGCGATCGAATTGCGCGAAATCTGAGAGAGCGATCATCTATCCATCCAACAGCTAGCGTACTGTACGTACAGGGATTAGAGATTTTGCGAGATCTTCCCGATCGACTTGATGGCCGGCCGGCCTCCTCCCATCCTTCATTTCATTTCGTCCCTTAGCTAGTACTCCCATATCATTGGCTTCATTGCCCTTCTCTCTCTCTCTCTCTCTCTCTCTCTCTCTCTGTGCCCCTGCATCCAGAAGCATGGGGCCCACAGTGGCAGCGTCTTCTAGCTTCTTCCCTTCCGGCGTTTGCAGTGTCTTGCAGAAAGGTGAAAGAAAAATCAAGAGAGAGAGAGAGACTAGGGGACCACCTCGTTGAGATCCCACCCTAAAATTTTTCACCCTGTCACATCGAACACTTGAACACATACATCAAGTATTAAATATAGGCTAAAAAATAACTAATTGCACAAACTTTGACTAATTTGCAAGGCGAATCTTTTAAGCCTAATTGCTCCATAATTTGACAATGTGGTGCTACATTAAACATTTGCTAACGACGAATTAATTAGACTTAATAAATTCGTCTCACGGTTTACTCACAAATACTGTAATTAGTTTTTTTATTAGTGCCCGAATACCCCATGCGACACCCTATATAATACCCGATATGACACGCCAAAACTTTACACCCCTGGATCTAATTAAACACCCCCCTCATGTACATGGAGGATTAAATGAGAGGGTTGAGCAAAAGCAAAGTTGGTATCTTCTCCACGGGGGAAGAAACAAGGGATGTATGGACATCTCAGGTACACCCAATCTTGAGTGCTAGGGTCTGTGTTAACAGCAATCAACCTTGTGAGAAGGAGGCCGGATTGTCTGATGAACCAAGCACGACAAAAGGTCATCTAACGATCGAGGGATGTCCAAATCTGTCTTCTGAATGCTACTCCCTCCGTTTCATATTAGTCAAACTTCTTTGAGTTTGATTAAGTTCGTAGAAAAAATTTACTAACATTTTCAATGCAAAATAAACATACTATCAAAATATATTTAATGTTGAATTTAATGAAACTAATTTGGTGTTATAGATGTTGCTAATTTTCTATAAACTTAATCAAACATAAAGAACTTTGATTAGGAAAAAAAGTTAAATGACTTATAATATAAAACTGGGGGAGTATAATTATTTCTTTTTAATGACAGAGGGAGTATAACGCGGTTGAATCCTTGAGCTCGTATACAACCACGGCTCATGACATTGGGGTTTTCTCTTTATTTTGTCCGTCGTATACAATAATGTGATTTGAATAGGTCAAATTATATAAGCTTGAATGATGTATGGATTTTTAGTATCCAATGAGAGAAACTGAGCTCAACATGTCAATGTACCATTCGTCGAGTGGTGGAAGAAGTCCAGCAATGATGATCTATCAACTTGTTATCAAAATTTGGTTCAAAATTCATATATAATATAGAACTAATGGTGACCGAAAACAAATGATGGTCATCTAATCTCAGTATCTCACTACCACATATAGCTTACAATGTGATACTTTTGTTTAGACAAAAACTGACATTAATATGGGTTTTTCCACCCATTGAACCCACGAGCGTCCCGATCGGGAGAAACCGACACTGATGACCCCCCATAGGTCGCGGGCATCAGACCTATACAGGAGTCTTCACAAGCTCAATAACATAGGGCCAGTTTGGATTGCTACCCTACCAAAATTTGCCCTACCAAAATTTTGGTATGGTAGCAAACCAAACACCTCTATTAAAACACTACCTACGCCACAAATTTGGTTTTGTCCATGAACTTGTGTGCATATTTTGGCTTCAATCCAAATAAACATTTTCAACTCTACCCTACCAAAATTTTGGTAGCACCAAAACTTGCCCAAAATTTAGCACCACCAAAAATTTGGTAGGGCATCAATCCAAACATGCCCGTAGTAACATCGGCTCAAGACGAACCACGGTTCGATCAACATCAACATTTGACAAGGAAATAAAACAAATGAACACTCTGCACATAATCACCACATTTTACAAACTATTACAAGTTCAGCAGAATTAATCTAAGAATCCAGTGGCGTTTGTGTCCGTAGCAATAAAACGTCGAGCTCCCCAAAAGTGAATGAGGGGGGAGGAGTAGTCCTACGTGGCAAAGTCCCGTCACTCGCTGCTTCTGCTTTACCACCGCCACCGTATCGCCTCGGGACTCGCGCGCCAGCACAGATCTCGAGGCACCACGTGTCGAGCGATGATTGGCCGCAGAGGTCGGCAGTCAGCGCCGCACGTACGTAACGTACATCCCCGTGCGCCCGCACTGCCGCACGTACCATCTTTTACGGACACGTACGTACGAGCGGTGGTACCGTCGCTGACACGTGGGCCCACCCCCTTGCCAGCACGCCGCAGGGGTCGAATAGGCTCTTATCGAGTTTAGCTCCAACTGGGTGTGTTTAGTTCACGCCAAAATTGAAAGTTTGGTTGAAATTGGAATGATGTGATGGAAAAGTTGGAAGTTTGTGTGTGCAAGAAAGTTTTGATGTAATGAAAAAGTTGGAAGTTTAAAGAAAAAGTTTGGAACTAGATGATGTTGAGTTGAGCCAAGCTAAACGAGCTAGCTTGTGAGCTGCTCTTATTATATTTAGCTTATCAGTTAAAAAATATCACTATATATTTATATATTTAGTGTTTTTTAATTAAGTATTTAGTATCGTCTCTTTTTCCTTAAGGCGGCGACGGCGAGGTGTCCCCGCCCCGTCGTCTTCCCCGTCTCTGGCGGCTCTCCGCCGCCTCGCTTCCCTCCGAAGTCCACCATCCACGGCCATCCCTCTAAACCCTGAGGAAGCCCTCCCCCCATCTTTCCCCTCCCTAACCCCTCTCCTACTCTCGCCCTAACTTCAAACCTTAACCGGTACGCTTCCACCGGAGTTGGGGGTGTCACCGGCACTGGAGAAGAAGGGGAGCTCGCCGGAGTTAGAGGAGAGAAGCAGATGTACGAATCTTGGCATAGATTTAATGGTTCAAAACCTGTAAGATTTTATCCCAAAATTTTATTCGAATGATATATATCAATTCCGATGATTCTCAAATACGCTCATAGGAAATAGGCCAAAAGGTAGAGCGTAGGGCGTTTGGTTGTGTCCTCCTCGTGGTATAACACCTAATTCTTAATCCATTATTAAAAAGAAATTAGTACATTATGCGTCCTTTGGATAAGTATATCTGCACGCATACTGTAATACTATTTTGAGAAAAGAAAAAAAAACTGACCTACATCTTTGGATAAAGAATTTTGAGTTGAAATAAACTGATGCATGTGCGGCATGCGTGGAACTGGTCAAACTCAAATTTCTTGTGGCGCGTGTTGGTCGGAAGTTGGCCGTGCAGTGCAGTGCAGCGTGCATGGAAATAACGCGTGACGTGATCTGATGGCGGTGGCGAAAGCAACGGAGGAAATAAATGAAATCCATGCATCCATACATGGTCCATTTCCTAGCGAACGCAACATGCCAAAACAAACACGTACACAGTACACTCTCTGTTAAGAAAAAAAAACTAAATACTCCAAAAATCAGTACTGGAGATGCCTCTTCTCTCCCGGTTCACAACTCCCTATAATCCCAAGTTACAAACCGGAAGAAGAAATCCGGAACTAATCTTTAATCCCAATTAAATAGCCAGAAGTAAAGATGCATCTGGGTAAAGATCGCTATCTTTAATTCCGGTTGATGTTACCAATCGGGAGTAGAGATATTTTTTCTTTTTTTATTTGCTTGTGGAACATTGCACTTGTTTTTCAGCCGAACTCATCCATGGTTCATCTCCCGATATTCCAAATCATCCACAATCCCAAATCATTCACAACAACATATATATAGTCAACAAAAAATCATCCATAAATTAAGAGGAGAAAAAAGGAAAAAAAAAAGAGAAAAGAAATCGGCTGGCCGGCCCTCTGCCTGCCGCTCGGCGGCCACCGCCCGCTGCGCCTCCCTGCAAGCCCGCCCGGCTCGGCGAGAGAGGTCTTTGCCGCAAGCCATGAGAGGATAGAATAGAGAGAGAGGATAAGAAAAGCGAGGAGGAGGATAAGGGAAGAGGTGGTTACTAGAGAATAAGTGCGAGGGATTATATACTATGCACCGATTTTTAGTCCTGGTTGGTATTTTCAACTGGGAATAAAAAGAGTAGGGGGCAGACACTTTTTCAACCAGGACTAAAAATGATCTTTAGTCCCGGTTGATGTTACCAACTGGGACTTAAGATCATAAAATGGCTATGGGCTTTTCAACTGGGGCTAAAGATGATTTTTAGTCCCAGTTCTTTTTGGAACCGGGACATTATGGTTTTTGGCCGATCCAACAAAGATCAGTTCTCCAATAGTGAATCAACCTAGGAGAAAAATATAACCCCTCCTAGAACAATCTATCTGGACATCCTATGTCCAGTGACGATGTCTAGATATATTATCCTAGGAAAGGGTCACTGGACATCCTATATCTAGATACATTGTTCTAAGAGCGATCACATTTCATTCTAGGTTAAAGAAACGCTCAAGGGTTTTCTGGCTAGCTTCACTTTTAGACGTTAAAAAACATATATAAAAGTTTTATTCATAAACTATTTTTTATTTGCAAAGATGATGTTTCCTTTTTCCCTCCAATATACTAAAGATGTTGTTGTATGTGTCATGTCGTTAAATAATCGAGAGAGAAAAGGAAAAAAAGATTTAAAAAAAAACATTCGGAGAGTGATCTGGAGGAACTAGAGGCTGGCATGATCATCAGCTACTGAACGGTGGGCCCGGAGGCGACAGCGGCCAATCAATGGGTGTTTGTGCTACAGAGATAAACAAAGCCGGTGCATATGCGTCTTCTGATCACGTGGCAAAGTGTACCCGCCTGCCTGATACGTCCATCGCACGCTGACTCGGATGGGCCCCACACCCACGCATCTCCATTAATTATTCCATGCTTTCTCCACGTAAGCAGTCTTTGAGGCTTGTTTGGTTTGATACAAATTTATTACCCTACTAAAATAATTTTGGTAACTTTGATAATAGCAAGTGCATGTTTAGTTCGCTATCAAATTTTACAAAAAAAATTCAAATTGAATACTAGCCAATTTGATAGTGTCAAAATTTATCAATGTTTTGACACTACCAAGATTTTGGTAGGATAAAAATTGGCTCCAAATCAAACAAGCTCTTAGTCTCCTAGTTATGGTACTACTCCATCCGTTCTATTTTAAACATAGCCATAAGTTTTTAGTGCCCAATTTGAATCATCCATTTTATTTGAAATTTTTTATGATTAATAATAATATTATTATTAGATGATAAAATATTAATAATATGCGTGACTTATGTTTTATTTTTTTAAAAAAAAAATTTAAATAAGACGGACGATTAAAATTGGACACGAAAACTCATGGCTACGTTTAAAATAGGACGGATGTAGCAGTATTTTCTTTAATTCTCCCTTTTAGATCGAATCATTGGTGCATATATTAGCATATACAGTGTACTAGCATATTGGACCGTTCAAACGATCGATTCCCTTATACTTTATACTTTGGTTTCCATTTTGTTTTGAAAGGTAGACATTGTTTATCAGAGAATGTTTGGTTTTTGTTATACACTGATTTGTTGTTATCGTAAACAATGACCTGTACTGAGCTTAGTGATCAGCTGCAACCACCAGTATCTTATTTTTCTTTTTGCAAAATAGGGTGCCAATGCATGTGCAAAGCTTGATGTGGGGCACATTGGGGGTGACAAGGCTAAGGACAGATGATGGAGTTGAAAGCATGGTCCATTTTGAAAATATGTCCATGGCTTACGACTTTCCATGTCATCGCAAGGTTTGATACGAGGTGGCACAGGCTGTTTGAGTTGTGAACATAATACACGAAAATGTGACTATACTCGACCCTCATGTAAACCGGATCGCTACACACCTCTGGTGCGTTTCCCCAATAGGTTTATGTTTGAAGATAGTGTAAATACTTAAGGTTGTTTAAGTTTAAATTTAAATATGAAAGAACACATATGCAAACTCATAACTTGTAAGTTAGTATATAATCGACGAAAAAAAACCATGTGGTCTATATAGATGGTACTCGAGCTAGAAAAGGCAGCCAGCTTAAAAACGCTAGCTACTTTTTTTTAGCCCCTCCGTTTTATATTATAAGTCGTTTGATTTTTTTCCTTAATCAAAGTTTTATTAGGTTTGATCAAGTTTATAAAAAAATTAGCAACATCTACAACATAAAATTAGTTTAATTAAATTTAACATTGAGTATATTTTGGTACAATATTTGTTTTATATTGAAAATATTACTTTATTTTGCTATAAATTTGTTAAACTTAAAGAAGTTTGATTAAGGAAAAAGTCTAATGACTTATAATATGAAATGGAGGAAGTACATTGCTAATTAGTAGGACTGAGTAATATTTAATTTGGTTCCGATCCGGTTGTGGTAGCAATATCCTCATTACGAAGGGAACAAAAAGAGCTGCAAAGATGGCTGCAATTAGCAGATATATGGAGCGTATTTCATCACCTCCCTTTAAATTTTGTTAGTTCCTGCAGCTTTCTCCATGTAGCTTAGCCAAGCTTTATGCTGCTAGCTGCCTGGGCCAATTGAAACCCAATCGATCTCTCTCTGTCTCAAGTCTCAAGTGGGGAAGAAAAGGTGTAAAGCGCTGCGTGCGTGCATGCATATGCTAGCAGCTAGCTAAGGCTACTTTGGGTCGCGCGTGGGCGGTGTTGGGCCCATTGATGTGGGCCAACCCACAGGGGTGTGGGCCCCCACGTTTGGGTTTGGGTGATCTTCTACACCAAATGGGCAAAGCTTATAATCTTTTGGGCTCCAGGTGATGAGGAAATGCATATATAGCAGCCACATGTGTATGGCTGCTTTCAGTTTGTTATTACTTGTATTTGCTGTTGATCTTGTAGTTGTGGAGTTATCAGTAATATGTGTGATGGTGGTTGGTACGATGGTATGTATCGTTCTAACGCTCTCGTACCAATCGGGGATATGTGGGATATGCATCTTATTTGGTTTGATTGAGACGTCAAGGGGAAAGACAATATATACTACTACCGAAACCGGCATGCGCTGCATAATCGTATGACTTAGATATATGCATGCTACCACCTTTTAAAATGTATGATAATGTCGACTTTTTACACAATGTTTGATCATTCGTTGAATTCAAAAAAAATAGTATAAATATGTAAAAGTATAAGTTAAGATTATGTTTTATTTGATGATAAAACAAGTCACCATAAAATAAATGATATTTATATTTTTTTTATAAGTCGAAAGGTTAAATGTTATGAAAAAATCAATGGGTGTTATATATTTTGAAATGGAGGAGTAGTCGTTATTAATGAAGAGAGTCGTGCACGGCTTATCTCAGGCGGTTTCAAAAGGTTGGTACCACAAATAATGGTTCCGATTGAGGGAAGAACCTAGCTAGCTTAGGTTATATAATGAATGCTAAGAAATATCTATGGTTTTACATATCTCTAATGGTGAGTAGATTCATACTTGTGGCTAATTTTAATCCATTTTATGGCTTCAAACTATGAATCTAATTTAAGTAGGCATCATATATGTAAATTTTGCACCAAAAGTCACATGACACGGGGACTAAGGAAAAAAAACAAAAAAGACTGAATTACCCCATAAACTATCATATTTTCTTCCCCTTCTTTCTCGCCGCATAAGGGGGTAAGGAAGAAGGAAAATATGACATGTAGGCGCTGTAAATTTTTAATATTCTTTTGTCGACTAGATTGCCACACACCCGTTACGTAGGATTAAAATCGCTCTAGATTGAGTTAGTTTTAAAAAGTTCAGGATATAAAATGTTTGCTTTTCAGTTTACGGGGTAATTCAAACTGTCAAACTAAGGATCATGCATGAGAACATGAGATCCTAATGGAGAGTTGGCATGAGGAGCCTATGTATGTAGAGCCATCCATCATATGCATGCACACCCAAATCTCACCACCACAGACGATATCCACTCGGCCATGCACTCATGCATACACTCATGCATATATGCATGCTTGTGCGTACTGGCATAGCATAGCAGCTGCTAGTTCTATCGCAATGCAACAACTCCCTCAGTCTTAAAAAAAAAAAAGGCAACATCAAAAGAATGTGACTTAGGTTATCTAGATTTACTGTACTAGACAATCTAGGAGGGAATGTGACACGGGGACAATCTAGGAGGGAATGTGACACGGGGACAATCTAGGAGGGAATGTGACACGGGGTATCCAGATTCGTTGGACTAGTAGGTATCGGTTGTCTTTTTTTTTTTTTTTTTTTTTGACCGAGGGAGCAGTACGCAGTACCAGCTGCTAGCTAGCAGCAGGAAAATAAAGACCCCAAGTATGCATATGCGTTGTAAAGCGTAGTGCTACAGAGATGCAGATGGCTGGAGTACTATGTAATGCACTAGGTGCGTACGTGTGCAGTAAAAGAATGTACTGCTACTAGATGCGTAGTAGAATTATTGGCCGAGATAGTACACATATACATGGATCCGCCCTGCATATGCTGTACTGCAGGCCCAATGTGTCGTCAAATGATATGATCCATCCTTATCACGGCCACTGCAGATAGCTATAGCATATAGCCTTGGGAATTGCATGCGAGCTGAGAGATAACATCGAGAGAGAGAGATGTCCCGGCCGGCCTAGCTTTCTGGATTCTGCAGGCCGGCCACCGGTGCCACCCACATATCACTGCGTCATTTCCACCCCTTTTGCCATGCTTTGCTTCTCCATGCATGTATGTACGGTGTCTCGATCTCATGCAAATTATTGTGCACAAGTGACGTGGAGTTCGATCTGCCATGTAGCAGATTCCCCTCCACGTTTGTACCTGTCGTGTCCTCCACGAAACCCATCATCCCTCTACGAAAACACGGATGCCCCGACTGGGATCGAGTGACCCCAGCCGTCTCCTCGTGCCCTTGCTAGTGTGCTCGTCTTCTGCTGGATTTGGTGAGGAAGAGGAGGAGGGATCCGATGGTCCACGGGTTGAAGAGAGTAGAGAGCAGCGGGGGTGATTGCAGACGTCGACCGAAATGGAAGAAAAAGACGACACAATGAACTCACCTCGATCCCTCCAGATTCGTGATGCCGCCCATGCTTGTCGCCGCCGTTGAGGTGGTCACCCCAATCAGCCCCCCTCACCTTATTTGCAGCAAGGAGCTCATCCGGTGACGGGTGAAGGAGAGATCAATATGAGCACATCGCCCTCTAAGCCCTCGATGTTCTTTCTCCTCGTCGTCGGTTGAGAGATCGAGGGGAGTGTCGGCTACGGGAGGAGAAGAGGAGGGGTCCAAGAGAGCTCTCGCCCATATCCTCACCGACTCTATCGAGCTTCCCATTTGAGGATGCCAGTGAACTCGGTTTGCTCTCGGCGAGCTCGAGCTTAGTGGCACAAAGTCTGGCAGGAAGCTTGACGTGCTAGGAGGCGAAGAGAGTGAAGAAGAGGAGAGGAGAGTTAAGGGTGTGGCAGTCGGGCAAGAGTAGATCGAGGCGACCGTTCGGCTGTCAGGCCCTGATCTGATTCGGGATGAATCGATTTGGGAGAGAGAGAAAGCGTGGTGGGGAGAGAGAGGGGGTAGGGGAGAGAAAAAGGATGGAATGATGAACTCGAGAATGCTAATTTGCACGCGCGCGTTGCCGGCGCGCACATGCGATTCTTTTTTTTCTTTTTTTTCGCTAACCTACCGCCGTTTCTTTTTTCTTTTTTGCTTTTTTCGCAGTTTGATGCCGTATGGGTAGGAGAAAAAAAATCGTAATTAGTTTACTAGTGATTAGTTTCCTATTTTTCCTAGTGATTAGTTTCCTATTTTTACTAGTGATTAGTTTACTAGTAATTTTTAAATCTGAACTAAAAATTTTTTAAATGTGGACTTGAAAATTTTCGAATCTCGAGTTAAAAATTTTCAATCTCAAGTTAAAAATTTTCAAATCTCAAATTGAAAGTTTTCAAATCTCGAGTTAAAAATTTTCAAATCTCAAGTTGAAAGTTTTCAAAATTTTCAAATCTGGACTTGAAAGTTTTTGAATCTCGAGTTGAAAATTTTCAAATTTGAAGCTGAAAGTTTTCAAAATTTTCAAATCTGGACTTGAAGGTTTTCGAATCTCGAGTTGAAAGTTTTCTAATCTGAGTTGAAAGTTTTCAAAATTGACTTTAAAATTTAAATCTTAAGTCAAAAGTTTTCAAATCTAACTTAAAAAATTTTCAATCTATTAGTAAAAAAATCTTCACATTTTTTTCTAATTACTATCATTAGCGTTAAACTAATGAAGTTAGTTACGCCGGAAGTGTGCGCCGTTGGCGCGCACGCGCTAGCTAGGTTCCCCCTGATGAACTAATATAGGGTTCGGCAGAAGGTTATAGGTATATATGTACCTTTTTTTTTCTATCATATGTAAAATATAAAAAGTATCGGTTGCTTTGGTACTAAAAAATATCATATGGGCTGATATAAAAATAACTAAGGTCCGAAACGTAAAAATTAGCTAGGAGTGTCCTCTGATGTGAATTATGTTATCTAAGTAAGCGTTTAGGCTTACATGGTAAATTGAGACAAAAATGTATCCTACACTGCTAATGCCCTTACAACACTCTATGGCCGGATAAGTGCGATTCAATTCACTTGTCCACGTCAAAACCAAGATGTCGTAGAGAGGACAATGGAAATTGGGAAATGGCAAGTGATTTGCAGCATGCATGGCAAATTACCTATTTTCGCAGAACTTTTCGTGTATGTGAAAACCGGTTTGGTCGTCTGCAAAAACCGGTTTTGGCCGTTTGCAAAGACCATTTCTGTAGTAGTGTTGGCTAACAAAATACAGGTGGCTTGCAGCATACCAAAGTGGTAGACAAATTAAACCAGCAGATCCTACGTACCAAAACACAATAGTGTGCATATGTTTCTTGTTTCAGGTTGATCTCTAATTATAATTAAAATAAATGTGACAACGTTTCGTCATTGTGTTAACATAGTACATGTCAATAGGGAAAATCGAAGGTGTATAATGATATACAAGTCGTAGATCGACTCGTAGTCGTAGGTACTTCATGTGACTTCATCTATTATAACCTCAATTCTAATTTCCTAACGCCTACAGTGGATACAATTATGCACACACTTGGGTCCGTTCTCAATTGTGCGTAGTAGTATGTCTTAAGCGAGAAAATTTACGAGTACATGCTACGTACACATAGTGTTATATATATATATATATATATATATATATATATATATATATATATATATATATATATATATATATATATATATATATATATATAAACAGACGTTCACAACGTGCGCATACTCATCTTTGTAAAAACGCGTGTGCACACTACGTACACAGATTTAATATTTGCATATAGCATGTACGTCATTCCGTTATACTCCCTCTCTTTTATAATATAAGTCATTTTGACATTTTCTCTAGTCAAATGTATTTATGTTTGACTAAGTTTATAGAAAAATATAGTAGTATTTTTGACACAAAACAAACATATTATTAAAATATATTCAATGCTAGATTTAATGAATTTAATTTGATGTTTAAAATGTTATTATTTTTTTATAAACTTAATCAAACATAATAAAGTTTTATTGGATAAAAAGTCAAAATAATTTATAATATGAAACCGAGGGAACAGTCCTTAAACACTTCGGGTGTGTTTAGTTCACGAAAAGAAAAATTTTTGGGTGTCACATCGGACGTTTGACCAGATGCCGGAAGGGGTTTTTGGACACGAATGAAAAAACTAATTTCATAACTCGCCTGGAAACCGCAAGACAAATTTATTAAGCCTAATTAATCCATCATTAGCACATATAGGTTACTGTAGCACTTATGGCTAATCATGAACTAATTTGTCTCAAATGATTCGTCTCGCGATTTCCATGCAAACTGTGTAATTAGTTTTTTAATCTATATTTAGTGCTCCATGCATGTGTCCAAATATTCGATGTGGCGTTTTTGGGAAATTTTTTGGGAACTAAACAAGACCTTCTTAGGGCAGTAGCAGTGCGCCGCACAAAAGCGAGGAGCAAGTTTGTCCACATAGGATAAAAACTCGAAAAAAGGAGTCAAGCTCCTCACTCCACAGTGCACGCACACACGTAGGCGTGGCTTCAGGAGCGTAATCTTTTTTAAGGCTGGTCCCACCATGACTTTTTTCCATCTTCCCAGACCGTCTCTCTCTCTCTCTTCCTCTTCCTCACTCGGCTCCTTCCCATCTCTCTCTTCCTCTTCAAGCGGCTGAGATTTGCAAGTGACGTCGGTGACGAGCGGCGGCCTCTCCCCTCTCCCCTCCGGTACCGGCGCGGCCTCCCGGGAGCTCAGCGGGGCGGATCTGGCGACACCAGCGACGAGCGGCTTCCTCTCCCCTCCGGCGTCGGCGGCAGCCTCTCCCCTCTCCCCTCCGGTGCCGGCGCGGCTTCCCGGGAGCTCGGCGGGACAGATTTGGCGGCGCTCGCGACGAGCGGCCACCTCTCCCCTCCGGCGGCGGCGCGGGTTCAGCATTGGTGTTTCTCCCCTCCCTCTCCCTTCTTCACCTCTTCTCTTGTGGACCCAAAAGCTGCGAACTAACGAAAAACGGGGAGCTATACCTAGGTGGAGGGGAATCTTTGAGTTGGCTAGACGAGGGAGAATGACACATCTAGATACACTGTGAACGGCCATACGTGCAAAATTCATGTAGTTGTAGTACGAGTTAAGCTGTTTTTGGCGGCAGTAGATGATGCGTTGCGTGATGCGAAGTCATGTCGGCGCACGTAAGCTGCACAGTGGCGTTGACTTGGCACGCACTTTCTCGAGCGCTGATCGATCTGTTTGTCGGGAACGATTTGATGATCCAACTTGCAAGTACGCATGTAAAACGTACACACACCATCGATCCAATGCACGCACGCGCCTAACTTGAGTCCTCTCAAGCACAGTGTTTTCGTCCTGGATGATTCTCCTCTTCTAGAAAAAAAAAAAGCTAGGAACAGAAAAAAGTGATTTCTAGTTACTCTTTTTTTTTGAAAAAAAAAGAGTTATGGTGTCTCTTTTGAAGGGTGGAAATATTTACAATCAGCTCAATTCAAAGCGGAAAAGAAAATCCGAGTACAATTAATTCCTCAGGTCATAAATACTTGATGTTTTATGACATGTTTGATCAAAGTTTTAAAATGTTCACTCTAACAATAACTTTAAAATACGTTGATTGAAAACATGAATAATGTGTAATAGTTTTTTCCTTTTCTTCTTTTTTGAGAAGCACTTTTATAATGCCATAATTTATTAGATGTTATGACTTTATTTTAATACAAAAAATTAAGCATAAGTCTAAGAGTAATTACTACAATAGAGAGATTATGTAACATCCCGTTTCTCCCATGCTAGGTCCGCTTACATCTGGCAGCTTTTATAGGTCATAAACTACCCTTACAGACCAACACAAATCCTCACTCGTGTGCACCCGGGAAGAATTTCCCAGTCGGTCACCCATCCCGAAATTGAATTTCCCGGTCGGTCACCCATCCCGAAATTGAATTTCCCTGGGGAAGAATTTCCCGATGGGTGCGGTCGGTCACCCATCTCGAAGTGCACCCGGGAAGAATTTCCCAGTCGGTCACCCATCCCGAAATTGAATTTCCCGGGGGAAGAATTTCCCGATGGGTGCGGTCGGTCACCCATCCCGAAATTGAATTTCCCAGGGGAAGAATTTCCCGATCGGTCACTCATCCCGAAATTGCTCCAGGCCAAGCATGCTTAACCTCAGAGTTCTTTCGAGATCGGCTTCTGGAAAAAAAAAGTTGCAACTTGTTCACAGATTAGTTCTTTTAGATTTTTTACAGAATTGTTGAAATAGACTATTTGCTTCATGCTTTCAATGATACAATTTCTATAAAAAAAACTATATTTGGACCACTTGTTTTAACTTATTTTATTTGTTAAGCTTATTTATTAAAATATTTAATTTACCTTTACAATTAAGTACTCAGCAACAATCCGCTCATAATCCGTTTTAAATTGAGTAAGAGTACCAGCAGAGCCAAGGCGCCACGAAGCCCAGACGACTTATAGCATTTTTCAGACGTTAAAGGCTATTCGCAGTAGAGTCGCCAGTAACCGAGCCTGGCAGCCTCACGACCTACCCGAGAGCTGGCTCTACCGCGAGTAAGACTAATAATTTTAGTGTTGCTTTACATTATTGCACATGGAGAATATGTTCTAAGGGCTCATACACATGTTGGACCCATGCATGTGGCTGTACACATACGCTACATATATGTAATATGTAATGTCCCTTGTTGCATATGCATGTATGTTGGGCGATCAGAGTCAGCGAGAGTCACATGCACTCCCCCACAAAAAAAGCTTCAATCGTTTGCGACAGTAGAGACCACGACACACGTGAGAAAAAGAGGCTTAATTACAAGAGGGAGGGGAATATTTTTCGATCTACAGACACTATGGAAGTAGCAGAATTTCGTGATTGTACCCCCCTTACAACCACGCCAACCAAACCTAACGATGGTGGGCTCTGCATGCCATTGTGTTCATTCAACCATACACAGTTATTATGAGTTATCTATTGGCCCGGCCTGTTTGAGATAGTTTTTAATCTGAGATTTTTCTTAAGAACAGGTTATTCCCAGCTTTAGAAATATATGTATATTGAAAAGTGATTATATTGATAACATTTGAATTATTCATTTCATTCTTATTTTAAAGAAAAAATAAAATTTAAAACCAAGCTTAACTTATAATCTCTAAATCTAACATGGATTAGAATATGTAGTTGTGACAAACGGTACCATTATATTATAATTTTTTATGGTGTTGTTGATCGATTTTCTCGACTAAGTGAGCAGGGGGAGCCTAGTTCTGATTCTAGCTGTGTTCTTTCCCCTTATTTCCTAACTCACCTTTTTCGTTTTCCGCATACACGCTTCCTAAACTGCTAAATGATATATTTTCTGTAAATATAAATATAAATGTAAATGTAAATATAAATATATATATATATATATATATATATATATATAAGTTGCTTTGAAAAAATCATATTAGTTAATTTTTAAATTTTTAGCTAATATTTAATTAATCATATATTAATAAACCATCACGTTTTCTGTGTCGTAGGTGGAGTTGCAAACTCCACCTCCAAACGCAATCTAAGGTGTGTATTCAAAGTTGAAGGGGTTAAAAAAATATTTTTTGGCAGCCTCCCTTTTTTTTTTCCTGCATACCCAACATACGTACTCCATTATATATTGCATATACTCTCTTTTTTTTCAATAATCTTATGTATACATTTAGATATCCTTGAATCTAGATGGCTGGCCCGCCCTAAAGTGAGGGTACATTTCAAAAGTTCTTTGTAATATTATTGCGAGTTGCGCTATGCTTGTGTTTATTTGGTCACGCATGCCTGCAATAATGCACGTTGCTGATGCGGTATTTTTGCTCTTATATATATGATCACTCTAGCTAGGATGTCCCGTGAGTCTTCATTTTTCTGTAGGTTATTGTTTCTCGAGTCTTTTCTATGCATCTGGATGATGTACTAGGTCGAGTGGTTGTCAATCCTGGTAATTATGTTGCCGATTGGAAAATATTTGGCGTAGATCCAATATGATGTGGGCCAATTAAACAGAAGCACGTACGCATGGCAGTTTCATTATTTTTTTTTTCATGTTAGCTGCAGCATCTACATAAATGTACAATTGACAATAGAAAGAGAGAACGTCACGAATTCATTATCTGACTGTGGTAGAGTAAAGTTGTACAATAATAGAGGTGGTGTGAAATACATATTAGCTCAATTGATAATATACAAATTTTTAAACCGTCCTACAGGTTATTTCTCCTAGCTCGTGTGTGTGTTTACGGTGTTTAAAATAACAAAAAGAGTTTATGAGGTTGTGAAAAGTACTTTTCTACGTGTTATCTATTCGGTATTTCGTTTGGATAGGGTGATGGGGTTTGTCCCATAACCTCAAGTTTTTTTTATCTATCTTTTCTTAACTCATTAGCAGTATGCATGTTGGTAGAAGTCGGAGATGTAAATAATTTTCTTTATATAAAAAAGGTACTTCGAGAAAAATAAATGCATACGAATTAATTCCTTTTTATGATTTTTAAACCAAGTATATAAAATTTATTGATGGTTAAAATTTCAAAAATATGACGAGAGAAAGGTTAAACGTACGGCATATACTTCTGAACAGAGAGGGAATATGGGGTTTTTGTTGCTCCCAACAATTCTTAAGCACGTAAAGGAAAAAAGCACATTATCCACATTGTACTTCCAGAGATATGTACAGCATTACGTAGGTACGTTTTCTTTTTCTTCCCGGAGAGATGATACAATAATCATGTAAACCCAGAATTTAAAAAATATTCTTTACTATAAAAATTTTAATTAGGGAACGTATTATTTTTTACATGACACCTTTTGAGAAAGAGGGACTTGTAATATGGGGCAAATGAACAATTTCTAAGAAATGGGCATATGACTCTCAGTACAATGGACAAAATTCCCTCCAGTCGGCCTAGCAATACAAAGGGAAAGAAATGAGGGGGCCCACAGGCCACGGCCCACTTTTCTCCGTGGTGGGGAGATCCAGCTAGAGGTCCGGCCCACAAGTGGCCCGTGCCCCGTGGGACGGTGGGATTGCAGAGCGCGTGGGCGGAAACAACAGTTTAGTACCACCTCGCTCACGCAACGACGCGACGACTTGCTTATAAGCTGCTGCGCTGAGGCTCAGGTTGTCCCTTCGGGGACATCCGATAAAATTGGAACGATACAGAGAAGATTAGCATGGCCCCTGCGCTTGATGACACGCACAAATCGAGAAATGGTCCAAATTTTTTGAGGTCGCACTGGCCCCTGGCGGTGTAGTTTTTTCTTACGGATGAGTCCCTCGAGCTAGTTTTTGTCTTACGTACTGGTCCCTGTCCTGTTGCATTGTACATTTTGATTTCCTTTGCAGTTAAGTCCTTGTATATCCTCTGCAGTTAAGCCCCTGTATATCTAACCTTTTCTTTTCTTTTGCATCCTGTATATCTATTTTTGGTTAAACTGTTTCTTGTCGCTCTAGTTCCTGTTGGGCGCTTTAGCTTGGGTGTCCTTGCTTTTTTTATTATGCTTCTCTGTTTTTGTTTTTAATAATTGTTTATCCAGCACTAAACAGTAAGCACCATCATCAATCAGTAATAGTGTAATACTAAACATAATTTGCTACATTGCAAAAATGTGCCATGATTAGAGGACAACTTAAAAACTTGGTAATTGATAGAGGACACTCTCAGTTCAACTAAAAGAGAGAAATTATTTATTAATATGCGAGAATGCCCATGCAACCACTTGTAACATGGGTGTTGAGTGAGAAAATTAGAAATTATTCAACACTAGATCTGCATTGCCCCAAATAAGGTTAGCATGCATCATATTTCATCTTCACTTCAACGCTAGGTTAGATGCTTTTGACTCTAAGGACATTCTCATCTTTTCTATATAAATACGTTTTTAATTAGGCTAAAAATATCCCTTAACAAATTACTAGTATTTAATGCCCTTTAACCATAGCAAAATTTGAGAAAAAAATCGTAGGCACGCAAAATAACAGTGTGTCCATATGTACCCAAAAATAACTTCATCTGTAAACAAACTAGTTATTGACTAGTTCCGGGGCACATCGAGAGCATAGATCCGTTCCTGTTCGACTAAGGACCTTCACAATGCGGTGAGATAGCATTCAGCCTCACCATCCCACCGTCCCATATTAGTCGGGCCCACCAAAACCAAGCACGCGCGTCTAAAGAAGGCTCCCCGTTCTTGATCTGCGACGGTTTCCTTTTCCTCCTCTTGCGCGCACCGGTTCTTTATCTGTGCCAGTCGAAGGAGGAAGCCATGAGGTATCGTTTCCTCTGTTGCTTTTTGATGATTCGATTCAGTTTTGGTTGTCTTTGTGGTGATTGCATTTGATTGGGTGGAAAAGGTTTGATTTTGTGTGGTATGCTTGCCGCGAGCGGGATGGTGAGGATGCCGGCGGCACACTCCCGCATGTACTACTTCGCGCAGGGCCACGCCAACGGCGGCGGGGCCACGGCGGAGCTTGCCGCGGCTACGGGGCCGTGTGCGCTCCCGGCGCTCGTGCTCTGTCGTATAGAAGGGGTACAGTTCTTGGTCGAACAGGAGTCCGACAAGTTCTTGGATGATCTTTGCCTGCTCGGCGGCGGCAGCGGCGATGCCTCGGAGTCGCTAGAGAAGCACGTTCATCAACCAGAAGAAGCTCGTCACTTGGGACTCGATCATGTTCTTGCCCACTGTGGATCAAGTAGTCTCCATCTGTGTCTTCATACTTTACTAACCTGATTTCATATGTCTTTTGAGGTTCCTCAGCCTATTTGGCAGCCCAAGCGCAGCAAATTGAGGGTTGCATTGCTAGTAAGGCCCCTAACACACTCAATCCCGCTGCCACCACGGCCTCATGAGGGTCCTGAGTCCTGACACTCTAAAAGGAGAACCAAGCCTCTGCATTTGTGCTTTTGCACAAGCTGAATGAGAGAGTAATAAAGCCTATGCAAAATAAGACACCGATAAAGCCTATGCAACATAAGTTTCAGCTATGTCAAAGGGTTATGTGTGATTGAATTTAGACCGTACAGCAATTCAAAAGTAGAAGACGGTAGAGTTGAAATCTTTGTGAAATAGAAGCAAAGGGAAACAATTATTTGTAACTAGATCATAGTAATATCTGTTTTCCAAAGGGATATAGTACATGTTGTAACTATTTGTAATTTCTGAAAAAATGTATCGTATGATATAGTATGAAAGGTAGTACTGTTTTTTCTCTCTTCATATTTTACACCTTAAGTATTTTCTATGGAACAACACTTCGGCAATTTTGTACCTTTAATTTTGAAATCCCTCTTTCCGTCACTGGTGTCCATGCTCATACAGTCATACTGATCCCAATTTCCCATACTCGTGTGCTTCTCGTATGTAGGGAGAAAATGGTTAACAAACTTTATTTATATTGTTCCAAAATAAACTTTATTTATATATACTACTACTACCGTATATTAATCGAGGCAACAACGACGTGACGATGTGACGGACACAAAAAAAAAATATCGTTGGGCAGGTTAGTCTGTTTGCTACTCTACCTAGCTACAACTGTACGTAGTACGTACGTATGCGTCTTTTCTACAAAGATCAAATACGTATTTTGATGATACTCAGATAATCCAGCTAGATAAGCAGCACCTGCCGAGGAGCTTGCCGGCTGCGGTTTTGATTTATAAGAGGATAACAGATAACTACACTATACGTGGATACATATGTCTACGGTTTACCAAATTGTTTAAGGTGGAGTCACATGTGGTTTAACACTGTTACAGCAGTAACCACTTAGTTATAGTGAAAACCGCGCGATTATCGTGAGATATACCGTAGCTTTTTTTTTTTAAAAAAAACAAGGTTACCGACGACCATGGATAACCGTAAACCGTGCATACGCCTAACACGTAGTAGTGCATGGCATCCTCTACGTGTCAGACTCGTATCTGGGCCCACCTGACAGCGAGAGAGAGATGGAATAAGGATATACAAGTCCAAAACGGTGAGAGCGAAGGGAAGGCGGGGAGAAAGCGTACGCCTTGACAAGTCCCTATCGTCACGCCACCACCAAACCAATGCCCGGGCCCACCGGTCGAGAAAAGAAACAACCAACCACCTTACCCGCTCTTCCACCTCCCTCACTGACCACTTGGCCCCACCCCACCGGGCGCGTGGCACGAATCTCGCCGCATCGCCCACTCCCTCCCCCTCTACCCGGAGTGCGACAGGCTGACAGGTGGGTCCAGGTATAATCAGAGTCCACGTCGTCCTCCGGATGTTCCAACTTCCAACGAACCTCACGCGACCCATCGTCCAGCCCAATACACTGACAGGTGGGCCCACAGGACAGCCCACGAAGCTCGCGGGCTCCGGGCCCCGCACGTCATGCACTCTAGGGTAGAAGAGAGCTCTGTGTATTTACGGCGCTAGTATCCGAAGCCACTTCAGATTATATTATTATTATTATTATTAGTATAAAAAAATTGCTGTATTAATAAAACCTCACCCCCTCGCCGCCTCGTCGTCGTCTACCTCCCACCACACGCGAAGAACCAAGAGATTTTTCTTTTTTTTTTTCCTCTTCTATTTAATTTAATTCGAGGAGGAGAAGAAGCAGAGGAGGAGTAGTAGGTTGGGAGAGGAGGAGAGGCATTGCCGATGGGCTCGGTGGCGGACGATGCGGAGATCACCGGCCCGCTCCTCGCCGCCGCCGGCGGCGGCGGCGGTGACAGCGCCGCGGCGGCGGGGGTGGAGAGGGTGCCGGCGTGGAGGGAGCAGGTGACGGTGCGGGGGATCGTGGTGAGCGCGGTGCTGGGCGTGCTGTTCTGCCTCATCACGCACAAGCTGAACCTCACGGTGGGGGTGATCCCGTCGCTCAACGTCTCGGCGGGGCTGCTCGGGTACTTCCTGGTGCGGTCGTGGACGGCGGTGCTCGGGAGGCTAGGGTTCGTCACCGCGCCCTTCACCAAGCAGGAGAACACCGTCATCCAGACCTGCGTCGTCGCCTGCTACGGCCTCGCCTTCAGCGGTATGTGCGTGCGCGGGAGAGGGAGAGGGGAATCTTGGGCTTTGCTTGTCTACTAGGTGGAGGAGATGCGATTCTGGGTCTCACTTTTGACCGTCCAAGCTGTCGTGCCGTGGTTGGAGAAACGAGATGCTCCCCTTTTATTTTTTAGTTAGTTCTAGAATTCGATGAACATGATTAGTACTACTGATTAGTAGTACTTCCCCTTTTGATTTTAGTTAGTAGTACTGATTAGTATTATGTGGGATTATGACGTTTGTGTGTTGAATTTGGGTGCTAGAGTTTTAGAGGTTCTATAAAGGTCGGACTTCGCTTCTTATCATGTTTTAGTTTTGACTGTTTGAGGGACCAAAATGTTACTAGTATTAATATGTGTTCTGCTTCATGGATTTTCTTCTGCTATAACCTGTTAGCGTGATTAGAGTACATCGAGTCATCAAATAGTGATATAACATGACAAGGCATAGTATTTTTGTTTCACTTTACCAGTTTATGAATGTTATTCTCGGGGATCAAGTTGTGATTCATTTGTGTGGGTGGTATATATTCAGAGGGAAATTCTAAGTTTCGCACCATAAATTTCTGACATTGGTGCTTCACTGCAGTATTGGCCACTATAGTTGATCCTTTCATGTTGAGTTCAGATTATCATTGCTATTTCTATGTTGTTGCAGGGGGTTTTGGGTCATATATGCTTGCAATGGATCAGAAAACATACGAACTTATTGGGCCAGATTATCCTGGTAACAGGGCGATCGATGTTATGAATCCTTCATTGGGTTGGATGATCGGGTTCATGTTTGTTGTTAGCTTCCTTGGACTATTTAGTCTTGTTGCACTGCGCAAGGTATTCATTTATATCTTGGAATCACACATCATCCATTATGTTTATCTAAATAGATGTTCTTTTTAATGTACTAGAGTAACTTGGACAGTTCTTTGTCTAATTAATGCTATAACTAGAGTCTGTTTTGGTGCTTGTTAGGTAATGGTGATTGATTACAAGTTGACCTATCCCAGTGGAACTGCGACAGCTATGTTGATAAATAGCTTCCACACTACCAGTGGAGCAGAGCTTGCAGAGTAAGATATAGATAAGCATTGTTCTTAAATTTTGTACAGTATAGATGTGATGCACATGCACATGAAGATATTAGACGTGCAGTGCAGTGCAGGCACTCTCATTTGTTCAATTTGTAATTTTTTTACTATGTCTATAACATATTATAAAGGATTCCTCACCTTGTCATGACCGTATTGATGGCTTTAGGATGTCAATATGGTAACACTGAATAATAAAAAGAATGATTGCTACGTGCTTGTACTGTTTATAAAAGACAGCCCATCTTTTACCATTGATTATCTATTTTTAGTGGCATCTCCGAACCATCAGCTGGCCATCTTTCAATTCTGTGATAGCCATTTAAATCTAATTGATCTTCTTTATATGTATAAACGTCAATAACTTCCCGTGTAACAAAAAAAAAGCTTCTGTCCAATAGGTACCTTTTCCATCTATACTGAATTTTTGTGTCAATATGATTATGCGATGAATTAGCAAGTGTTAATCACAAGGGTTTATATGTTTATCTACTTATCTGCCAGTTACTTCCTTCTGCAATAAATTTGTAAATAAAGCATACTCTTTGGACCTGAAGATCTTAAATAAAGTTCATCCCCACTAGTTGATAATAGAATTTTCAGTTGCTGCAATTTGTAAGTTTTAACCAAACTGCTTCTCTATGGTTGCAGAAAGCAAGTTAGTTGTCTCGGAAAGTATTTGAGCATTAGTTTTTTCTGGAACTGCTTCAAGTGGTTCTTCAGCGGCGTTGGGGATTCTTGTGGTTTTGACAATTTCCCATCTCTGGGACTTGCAGCATTTAAGAACACGTAAGTTTTCAGTTCTATGTTTTGCTATTTTTCATAAATTCACAAGTGGTGGCTGTAGTAACTTAGTATATTTCGTATCGTCAAATGAAACAGCTTGTCTCTTCAACTGGTACTATGCATTTTACATACAGAAAACTTACCTGTTTCCACTTTTGTAGGTTTTATTTTGATTTCAGTCCAACCTATATTGGATGTGGTCTTATATGCCCACATATTGTTAACTGCTCTACACTTCTTGGAGCAATCATATCTTGGGGTTTCCTCTGGCCATATATATCTACAAAAGCTGGGGACTGGTATCCAGCTAACCTAGGAAGCAATGATTTCAAAGGGCTATACGGATACAAGGTATTTTGACATAAGCTATTCACCTTTTTCATGTCATGTATTTTATTCATCGACAATCATCTGTGCATCTTGACAATCCATCAAACCGTCCTTTCTCTTGAGATTTAGAATGAAATTGTGTATAAAAAATCCCATAAACGAAAATCACCTTTTACCTCTCCATGCTTAACAAACCCACTAAATCTGAACAACTGGAAGCTACTGTTGTGAACATGAGAATTGCATTTATGGGTGGACATAGTGATCGGCAATTTTGTTAAATACGGGCAAAGATTGGAGTTATTGGGAAAAAAAATGTCCATACTGAATAACATACAGATGGTACACCGAGCTTTGAAAAACTGTTCTTTGGGTTCACATACTGTATCAGTCCTTGCATCTTCTTGCTCAGCAACTGCTAATTCTGTTCCTGCTTTCCAGGTTTTTATATCTGTATCTGTGATACTTGGTGATGGTCTTTATAACCTCATCAAGATCATCTATGCTACTATCAAGGAAGTAATGAATGCACGGTCGAAGCAAGGAAGACTTCCCCTTGTGCGGGTTCACGATGGTAAGGCAATATTCTTACTGTATGGTGCACATCTACCAACAAATGACGTACCATTAATCTGATTTTTCTTTTATTTCATTCTTTCAGATGATGAAGGCTCTAAATTATCAGCTGAAGAAAAGCTTCGGAATGACACGTTTCTAAAAGACAGAATTCCATCATGGTTAGCAGGATCAGGTTATGTTGGCCTTGCAGCAATCTCAACAGCAACTGTGCCAATGATCTTCCCGCAGGTCAAGTGGTACCTTGTCCTGTGTGCCTATGTTGTAGCTCCCCTGCTCGCCTTCTGCAACTCATACGGCTGTGGCCTCACAGACTGGAACCTTGCGTCCACGTATGGAAAGATTGGCCTTTTTATTTTTGCCTCCTTGGTTGGCCGAAGCGGTGGCGTGATTGCTGGCCTAGCAGCTTGCGGTGTTATGATGTCCATCGTATCCACCGCTGCCGATCTCATGCAGGACTTCAGGACTGGTTACCTGACCCTCTCTTCACCAAGGTCCATGTTTGTGTCACAGTTGATTGGGACCACCCTTGGCTGCATCATCGCCCCTCTGACCTTTTGGCTCTACTGGACTGCTTTCGATATCGGCAATCCTGATGGCATGTTCAAGGCTCCATATGCCGTCATCTACCGTGAGATGTCAATCCTGGGTGTCGAAGGATTCTCAGCGCTGCCCCAACATTGCCTGGCGATCTGCTCGGTCTTCTTTGTCGCAGCTATTTTGATCAACCTCCTGCGGGACGTCACTCCGAAGAGCGTCTCCAAGTTCATCCCGCTCCCGATGGCTATGGCTGTCCCATTCTACATTGGGGCGTACTTTGCGATCGACATGTTCGTTGGGACGGTTATCCTGTTTGTCTGGGAGAGGGTGAACCGCAAGGAATCTGAGGACTTTGCAGGCGCGATTGCATCTGGTTTGATCTGCGGTGATGGGATCTGGAGTGTTCCATCTGCGATATTGTCCATCATGAGGATTGACCCACCAATGTGCATGTACTTCAAGCCATCCCTTACCAGCTGAAAATAGCGCAAAATCCGTTGTTTATTTGGATGCCAAAATAGAAAAGAATTTTCACATGTATATATTTCTCTCTGTTGTAAATTAGACTGCGCAAAAGTGCAGTAACTTTGTTCTTTCTGTTAATATATTTCTCTCTGTTTATGATATGTTCATTACTGAACCAAATACCAGAATATCCATACTGATTTGTTGATTCGTTAATTTGCTTATTAAAGTGGCTCCACCTAAAATGGTCTGCTGCTGGGAGATGCTTTTGGCTTGAAAATTCTTTCTGTTCTGCAAAAATATAAAACTACGACTTATCGTCTCATGTTAGCTGGAGACGTGAGATTAAAAAGTCAGCTGCTGCAGACATTTTGTATTATCATAAAGCCTTGTTGGCAATAGATGAATTTTGCTGGATTTTTTAAGGATTTTGACTAAATCCTGTATTTGAAAGGAGCCCTTAAAAGATGCCAATAGAGGATTTCTAAATTGTTTCTAATAAGAAATTGGTTTAACCTTAATCGCCGTTCATCTTTGCTAGAGAGCAGTTTTTCTATTAAGAATTTCATCAACTTCCTCCGTCACAATTTGGAATTCAGTGGAATCAAAATTTGGAGTTCTTTAAGATGATCACTCTAGCAAAACTCAAGTTTGCTCGAAAGGGCTTCCTGGAGGTTTTCTTCTTAGCAGCATAACACATTTGGAAACAACGAAACGACTTAATCTTCTAGAATATTCAGCCCTCCTTCCAAGCTTGGAGATCACTTTTTGTGAAAGAGGTTCTTCTGCATATGTGCAGAATGAAGGATCCCTTAAAACAAATTGTTTCCGATTGCTTACAAACTTTATAGTTTTTGTTTGGTTTCTTTCCTCTGTTACTTTGTAAATATTTTTTGAGTTCTATAAAATTACATTGTTGGGCAAAGCCCTGGCAGTATTTTCGGTAAAAAAAAAACTTCCTCCGTCACAGAATAAGTTAATCTAATACGGGACGTGAGTACTAATATATCACATCCCGCATAGATAAACTTATTTTCATCTGTTCAGATTTATACTAATGTGTCACATTCTTGTACTAGGGGTGTGTTTAGTTCACGCCAAAATTGGAAGTTTGGTTAAAATTGGAACGATGTGACGGAAAAGTTGGAAGTTTGTGTGTGTAGGAAAGTTTTGATGTAATGGAAAAGTTGGAAGTTTGAAGAAAAAATTTGGAAAACTCGGAGACGACTCCCGGTCGGGCGCCCGAATGGGAGGGGGTAAAATCGGGCACTGGTGTCAGCATGATGTCATCACCCGATTTACGTGCAAAATTACTTTAAACTGATTTTTCTCTTAAATTACTTATCCAAATCATGATCCGATTGCACTATTAAATTCATTGCAATTAAATATTCAAAACAAGACTACACATGGATATATTCCGACGGAAAAAAATTAGCTTATTATTGAATTATTTTTAAAATATCGGAATTGTTTCACTAAGTAGATCGAAAATGTTTCATTCGTTTAAATCGGGTGTTGTTTCACCTTATATAAAAACAATATTTCAGCAAATAACGAAAGAATGTTTTAGTTCATTGCAACATTAGATCTATACATAGTGAAACATTGTGAGTACACTAGGTGAAATATTTTTCGGTGGAACAAAAAAATAATCCAACTTCCCTTAATAGGGGGTTTCCAAAATATGTGGGTTTTTTTTTGTTGCAATGGAATGTTTCGTTCACTGCAACATTAGATCTATACATAGTGAAACATTGTGAATACACTAGATGAAATATTTTTGGTAGAACAAAAAAAATAAACCAAATTCTCTTAATAAAGAGTTTTCAAAATATGTGGGTTTTTGCTGCAATGGAGTTGTTTGTGTGTGAATAAGTGATAGGTGGGGACATGGGACATGTGGTGGGGGCCCAGATGGGCCGATACGCGTGTGATGGGGGGGATGGGGGAGCGACCGATTTACTCTCCCCGAATTAGTCGACTGATCTTAAGTATTTTCGATTAAACTCGGCCTAGGTTAACTTATTTTAAAACGGAGGTACAGTAATCTACACCAAAATTTTAAAAAAGTTGAATGTGAAAATTTTGAAAAATTGACCTCAGGAGTCCAGATGGGTAGTCGTCAACGAGAAGGAAGAAAAAGCAACCAAAATCCTCTCTCGCGCGCGCCAAATCCCCCGGAGATGCCGCCGCCGGAGACCTCGTCGGCGGCGGCGCCGTCTCCTCCTTCCCCTGACCCCCTCGCCTCCCCGCTCCTCCTCCACCCACGGGAGCGCGAGATTGACCCCGCCTCTCCCCCTCCCCCGCCGCCGCCGCCGTGGCGGGATCAGCTCACCCTCCGCGGCGTCGCCGTCGCGGCGGTCCTGGGGTCGCTGCTGTGCGTGGTCATCCACCGCCTCAACCTCACCGTCGGGGTCATCCCGGCGCTCAACGTCGCCTCGGGCCTCCTCGCCTTCTTCCTCGCCACGGCGTGGCGTGGCGCCGCCGCAGTGCTAGGGCTCGGCCACCACCGCGGGAGGCCGTTCACCAGGCAGGAGAACACCGTCATCCAGACCTGCGCCATCGCCTGCGGCAGCCTCGCCTTCAGCGGTACGAGGCTACAGGGACTCCCCCGCTCTGGTTGAATTCTGCTATTTCGAGAAATCATTTTTTTTGGCCCCCTCTATTTTCAGATCAGAGACAAAAGGGTGCTAAATTTGTTGCTTAGAGCATTTTTAGTGATAATTATGAGCTATTAACATGAATTGGAAGTGTTTTTCTAGTGTTAATTGCTGCAATTTTATAGTGGATTTCTCATTTCTGGAGTAATTATAGAGCATTGTGTTCTTTCTTGTTAGGGTGCTCGTCCTCGTATATCTTTGCGATGGACCGGAAGACGTATGAGCTTGTGGGACAAGACTATCCAGGTAATCGTATGGAAGACATAAGAGATCCTTCTCTTGGTTGGATGATCGGTTTCATGTTCCTCATCGCTCTCATCGGTCCATTTAGCATTGTAATGCTGCGAAAGGTATTACTTTTTCTTGTCGAGAAATCTCGGAACTGCAAAATAAGAAGGAAATGATACTGCTGAATAATCTGCTTAATTTCTTATATTGCAGTTCATACACGTTACACTGTACGTCGTAGTGCTGATAAATCAAGATGCCACATAGAACTTTTACCTCTTAGGCCTTAGCTGCATAGTGCGTGCAGTTCTAGTTCTTATTAATCAAGATGTTCTGTATACTATTGCAGGTAATGGTAATTGATTATAAGCTCGCATTCCCTGGTGGGACTGCAACAGCTCTAATGATTAATAGCTTGCATGGAAAAACAGAAGCTGATCTTGCAGGGTAACGCAATGGGTACTCAAGAAAGATTTTAGAATATGACATCATATCTTTTACACTTCAGTTTTGCAAGTTTTTTCATGCTGAGGCAGGAGTCAAGAACTTACTCTTCTACATTGGACAACTAGTCAAGTAAATACATATGACATGCCATGCCATTCATGAGGCATGATTTCTAAATCTACCAACCTAGTGATTGGCACAAAATCATGCAAACTTGTATCCATGCTTACTTGGAAATACTTCATCTCTGCACACTGTTGTAGTGTTGTTCTTGCTGGATCTGTTCTCAGTCCTATGCACTTGGTGCCAAAAGAATATATGCGCAGAAACCAAATGCAAAGATGTTCTATAGTCTATAGAAATTCCTCATATCTAACTTAGTGATCCCACTGTCAAATCAATTTTGGGGCCAAGCAGTACTTATAAGCGTACATTTGAATTGCTTGAATTAAATATGTACACAATGAGAGCCTAAGGTTTGAGTCTGATTTTTTTTTAACACAAGACAAGTGATAAAACAAAGTATATTACACAAAATGCAATTTTTATTTGTACTCAAAGAATTTCGGTGCATGTTTGTTGTATGAAATGTTGCAGTTTAATTGGTTCTGCAGCCATTTTTCCTATTTTACACCTTCTGTTATTCTGTTGTTTTGCAGAAGAAAAGTTCATTGTCTAGTCAAGTACATGAGTCTTAGTTTTGGCTGGAGCTTCTTTAAGTGGTTCTTCAGTGGAGTTGGTGATTCTTGTGGTTTCGACAATTTCCCATCGTTTGGAATTGAAGCTTTTAAGAACACGTATGTTCTCAATATTCTTTTCTTCTCTGTATCCTTCTCCACAAATTTATCAATGTGACTGTCCTCAGTGCTTTGATTAGTGGCAATAAGCTATGGATGATTGTGGGATGTATTTCATCTTTCTAGATGTTATATCTACCATTTATTTGTAATCTCACCTTTTTTGTCACCAGGGACAATCTGCGATCACAAGACTTACTCTTTTAGATAATATGTACAAACTCGGATGGACTAATTCATTTTAAACCATTCTCAGAACAACAATTGAATAATTCCTATCACCATTAATTGACCATTCAATTTATTAAGAACAGAAGGTGCATTACCGATGAGTCAATGACTATCGTATGCCATATGATATATTTATATCTTTTGTAGCTTACTGGTACAAAGTACAAGTCATTTTGCAATAGTCATCCACATTTTCCAGTAGCAGCATGTACTCATTGTAAGTTATAATATGTAATGTATGATCATATTCAGAACATCACATGTGCCAACCAACTTGAGAATGTCTTATTTGCCTGAAGTTCTCTTTCTCATATGCTGGCAGGTTTTATTTCAACTTTAATCCTAGTTATGTTGGGTATGGTCTTATTTCCCCCCATATTGTCAACTGCTCAGTTTTTCTTGGGTCAGTCATATCTTGGGGTTTTCTTTGGCCATTTATCGCTAAGCAAGCTGGTGATTGGTACCCAGATAACCTTAGTAACACTGACTTCAGAGGCCTATATGGGTACAAGGTACATATATTTATCCTCGTATCCATTAAATTGATGATGGTCCTCGCTGGGTCCAATTTTGAGCAACTATTTTTGAAATTTAAAAATCTTTCATTGGACCTCTTTGAAGAGATTCTCTTGGCAACCAACATTCCTACTGTTAGTACTCAGTACCACTGAAGTAATATGGTCTCAGGGAATTTGTTTTTCTTTAATATATTTAACAATTTTGTAAAATAAAATTTTATGTAAATGATAATGCATGATCTTCTCATAATTGTATTATATCCCCACAGGTTTTCATAGCAATTTCTGTCATACTTGGTGATGGCCTCTACAACTTGGTAAAAGTATTCCTTATTATTGCAAAGGAAATATGTAATGCACGATCAAAAGAACATGACCTACCTGTTCAGGCTCTACTTCAAGGTAGCATGAATAGCTCATGACATTTTTGGCCTATGTTTATCTGTTCTACAATATCTTGGCATTTTTCTTCACTAATTCAGACTAATTCTTGGAGTTTTACTGTTTTTGGCTTTAACTATGCACTTATTTGCTTGCAGAATATCATCTCTCATTTGTCCTAATTTTGAGCACTGAAAATGTTTGTTGGTATTTTTCAGATGATGACAGTTCCAGACAATTATTGGACGAGAAACTTCAAACTGAGATATTCCTTAAAGACAGCATACCTACTTGGCTTGCTGTTTCTGGTTACATTGTTCTTGCAGCAATATCTACCGTGGCTGTACCCATCATATTTCCCCAACTGAAGTGGTACCTTGTCCTTGTCTGCTACTTCCTTGCTCCTGCCATTGCCTTCTGCAACTCTTACGGGATGGGCCTCACAAACTTGAACCTTGCACCCACATATGGCAAGATTGCCCTCTTCGTGTTTGCCTCGCTTGTTGGCAGTGATGGTGGTGTCATTGCTGGCCTTGCAGCATGTGGTGTAATCATGTCAATCGTCTGCTCCGCAGCGGATCTCATGCAGGACTTCAAGAGCGGTTATCTCACCCTCTCCTCGCCTCGATCGATGTTCATTTCCCAGATGATCGGTGTCGCCCTCGGGTGCATAATCGCTCCACTCACACTCTGGCTCTTCTGGACAGCGTTTGACATCGGTGACCCTGACGGCGAGTACAAGGCCCCATTTGCCATCATCTTCAGGGAGATGGCCATCATCGGCATCGAAGGCTTTGCGGCGCTGCCAAGGCACTGCCTTGAGATCTGCTGTGTGTTCTTCTTGGCAGCACTGATCATCAACCTCATGAAGGATGTTGTACCAAACCATGTCTCCAGGTTCATCCCCATTCCGATGGCGATGGCCGTGCCATTCTACATTGGCGCGTATTTCGGCGTGGACATGTTCATAGGGACATTGATCCTGTTCGCCTGGCAGAAGATAGACCGGAGAGAGGCTGATGACTATGCGGTGGCAGTTGCGTCCGGCTTGATCTGTGGAGATGGGGTCTGGAGCATTCCTTCTGCTGTTCTGTCTATCCTGGGAGTTGATCCACCGATCTGCATGTCCTTCAGGCCATCTTCAGCTTCTGTATGAGACGATGGATCAAAACTTTGGAGTTTTCATGCGGTTATATGATTGAAGCTGAGCCTCTGTAAATGCATTCATACAAAGTAGATTTGTGTTGTGTATATTTTCTACTTCTGTGTACAATTGTGTAGAAAATGGGACATTGGAATTTAGAGCCGTTGTCCACGATGAACAGAATGAAATGCGGTGCTGTATATATCTAAGTAGACCGACAGATTTTTCTTTTCCCCCAATTGTTCGGTCTTCAAGCAGTTTGTAAGTTGATATTTTATTTCCAATCCCCAAGATTGTCACCTTCCAAATTAGATATATCAGCCCTGTACAAAAATTTAAATGTAACACAAGATGTGATAGTACTTTTAGTTTCTATGTATAAAATTCTTATGTATAAAAGTGGCATTCATAAAATTTCCCTCCTATTACATATAAATTGGGTATTTGGATTAGTTATGACTGTCCCTGTTCGTTTCCTCTGAAATTTGAGGATAAACTTTTGGGTTAAAATGGCACGCTTTTCAAACTGCTAAACGGTGCATTTCGTGCAAAAAATTTCTATATGAAAGTTGTTATAAAATATCAGATTAATCTATTTTTCAAGTTTGTAATAATTAAAACTCAATTCATCACACGTTATTACCACCTCGTTTTGTGTGAAACACTTAATCTTCATCTTCATCTATGCTTAAACGAGGTTTACAATTTCGGATCGAAATTTCAGAATCCCAGTAAAATGTATTTCCAATCGAGCTTCTCGTTTGGCAGAGAGGGGAATAAAATCCAAATTCAGTAAAAAAAACCGTGTTCATAATTTTCTGAATTTTGTTTTTTTTTTGGTGTGTGTGGGGGGGGGGGGGGGGGGAGCCGGCAATTATTTTTTTTTTTGGAAGGAGGGATGTTTGCTCATCCAAATGTTTTTTAACATTTGGAAACAATGAAATCCAGTTTAATCCTCTTTAATTGAGTTCATATTCAATTGATACAAAATTGGTAAATTCTCTCCTTACTATCTCCACCTCATTTCGAAATACAAAGATACATAATTAAAAATTGCTACTATTCTAGAACGCATGATGGACCTTTTAATTTATTATTACTATTTATATCGCGGAGGATATTTTTAATCTTCTCATATCATAATCTTAGATTAGATTATTAGTTCCTCGGTTTGCTGCCCGAACTGACCACATGATCAATGTGATGGCCCAGCCCAAATGCAACACAAATCTCACACTCGGCCAGCTGCCCTAGAAAGACCCTCAAGTCGTTGTTCATCTTAATGGCCTAGGAACTCTGGTGCGAGAGAAATGCCTGAATCTTCAGACAACAAGCTTCCATGCCCGCTATCATCATCGCCAAAATTAAAGAGGAGGCGCGAACCTGGATCGCGGCGGGAGCTGCAAAGCTCACAGAGATCATCCCAACAGGAGAGTAGGCGTCTTAAACACTTCTTTTGCGGGCCGGCTCCTTTCCTGGACTTTGCAAATACTTTGTGACTTTTGTTTGTGTCCAGTTTTTACTCCTTTTTTATCTTTATCTTTACCACTATAAAAATTTAAGATATTTTTGTCGGTATTTTGGTACGTCATCTGTATTTTAGCCGGTTTTTAAGTTCGTTCGCTTTTGGAAATATAGATATGTGTATGAGTCAGATTTTAAGTTTGTTTGCTTTTAGAAATAAAAAAGAAGTCGTATAAGAAATTTCTTTAAAAATAACTTGCATACTAATTTGATATGAAAGTCGGACTTCTCATTGCAGCTCATGATTTTTTTTTTAAAAAAAGCGAATTCCCATAATAAATTTTATTCCAACTAAACCGTATAATAATAATAAGATTAAAATAGTATTCATCCATTACAACGCACAACGCACGAATATTTTTTCTAGTGAATATAAAAGTGACAACACTTTTACCCTTCTTTCAAAATGAAAAATTGTGTTGGCCCAGCGAGGCAGAGCAACCTGTTGTGTGTAGAAGGCTCACGGCTACCCCCCTGCTCGCCTTTGGACACCGCGCCACGTGTCCAGCCACCCGTGACGTGTCGCAACGGCAGGACACGTGGTGCATTCTCATGCAGCGGCGCTAGGCTTCTCTCCCTCACGGCCTCACCTCGCGCACACACGAGCTGCACAGTGCAGAGCTCAGATCAGCAATTCAGCATACGTACGACGACGAGGAAGAAGAGGAGATCGGAGGAGGCAGGCAGCTGCCGAGATCGATCGACCGCCATGGAGACGCTGAGCATGCTGAAGGTGGGGTACACCCTGCTGCGAAGCGAGACGCCGGCGACGGACCTCGTCAACGCCTTCATGGACTGGGCGGCGCGCCGCTCGCTGCTCCTCCTCGCCGTCTTCGTGCCGCCCTACCTCGCCTACAGGCTCGCCTCCTCGGCGCTCGCCGCCGCGTCGCCGGAGGACGTCGCCGGCAAGGTCGTCCTCGTCACGGGCGCCTCGTCGGGGATCGGCGAGCAGGTCGCGTACCGGTACGCGCGGAGGGGCGCGCGGTTGGCGCTGGTGGCGAGGAGGGAGGCGAGCCTGGGGGAGGTGGCGGCGAGGGCGAGGGCGCTCGGCTCGCCCGACGTGCTCGCCGTCCCCGGCGACGTCGCGAGGCCCGACAACTGCCGACGCTTCGTCCAGGCCACCGTCGAACACTTCGGCCGCCGTAAGTGTCATTCTTTGCATGCGTTTTTGCCTGAATTTTGCAGAGACTGTATTGACGGACCTGCATGTTTGCCTGAATTTTAGAGTCTGAATTTATCTCTTTTCGCATTCGTGCAGTGGATCATCTTGTGAACAATGCTGGCTTGGCCAACGTGTGCTGGTTTGAGGAGGTGCCAGATGTTGCTAATTTCAAACAAGTCTTGGTACTACTGCATTTTCCTCTACTACTACTATTTCATACTCCTGTCTTTTTCTTCTTTCTTGATTCAACTCACAGTCAAGTGAGTCAACGGATCGAAGAATTTGATGATGTTAATGAAACACAGTACAGTTTCAGTTAGAAAATTTAACATGTAATTGATTAACAATCACTTCTCTCACCATTTGAACCACCATGATACATGCATTACCATCAGTATGTCTAATATATTGATGTGCAATCATTTTACTGAGTTCGTGAAAAATTACCATCAGTATATATGTTCAGTAATCCATGTGACAAACAAAGGATGAATTGAGTTTTGTCAGAACTCTGAATTAATCTGAACTACCTTGTTCAATTGCTGCAGGATGTGAACTTCTGGGGTACGGTTCACCCGACGCACGCCGCTCTCCCCCATCTCAAGGCGAGCCGCGGGAAGATCTTCGTCAACTCCTCGGCATCGGCTGTGCTCGCCATGCCAAGGATGAGTTTCTACAATGTATTAATCGTACATTTTTTACTCCCAACTCTTTTATCTCTACTGGGATTGGAATCATCATGAACACATTACTGGAGTATATATAGATAGTTAGATACTGTTGTGTTTCAGGCTAGCAAGGCCGCGGTGCACAACTTCGCCGAGACGCTGCGGATGGAGCTCCACGGCGAGGTCGGCGTGACGGTGGCGACGCCGGGGTGGGTGGACTCGGAGATGACCAAGGGGAAGCACCTGTCCAGCCATGGCGCAATGGAAGTCGACCAGGACACCAGGGATGTGAGTAACAAGAGGTTTACAGTTAAATTAAACCCATCGCTAATCTGAATATTTCAGGTAATTAATCGTGTATGTCTTTAATTTGTGCTTTTGGTTGTGCAGGCTCAGGTGGGGGTGTTCCCGGTGGAGCGCGGCGAGCGGTGCGCGGAGGCGATCGTGGACGCGGTGGCGCGCGGGCGGCGGCGGGTCACCTCGCCGGCGTGGTACGGGGCGCTGTTCCTGTGGCGGACGATGGCGCCCGAGGTGGCGGACGCGTGCCAGCGCGTGTTCTACCACCGGCGGAGCTCCGCCGCCGGCGGCGGAGGGAGGGCGAGGGCGGCGCTGGAGGCCACCGGCGCCAAGGCCGTGCTGCAGCCGCCGTCGCTGCGCAGCTCGGAGATCAAAGTGGAGTAGATGACGATGTGAAGGCGCGCGGCTTCTTTTGCTGTTGCAAGCTTTGTGTTGAGAAAGAAAAAATGGGGAATAAAAGTTTGGGAAAATGTACGTGCTTGTGGTGATCGATCACTTCCAATGTGTGAAATATTTGTACCTTATTAAATCAGCTTAAATCAGTCATATATATGCTATATTTTCTTCTATATCTAAAATCTTGCCTCGATTAAAGCACGCTGTTCCAGCAGACAGAAATTTTACAGGACTATCAATTGAATTAGCTCGTTCGCTCCAAAATATCCATGAAATTTCTTGGTTCGAGTAATAAATTCAAGTACGAAATTTACAGCTTACTACAGCGGGATTAGAGGTGGGTAGAAAAATACCGAACCAAAATGACGGAGACGAAAACTAACCGAGATCGAGAATCGAGAAATTCAATCTTAAATTCGGTCAGTACTTGTACGGTCAATTCGGTTTTGGAAATCGGTTAATCAAATTAACCGAAAAACCGAATATATCACTGACCCAATAACATGTATGATATGTCTAGGGGTGGAAAAAAGCTCGGGCTCGTGAGCTCAGCTCGGGCTTAGCTCGAGCTTGGTTGGCTTGGCTCGGCTCGTAAGCCAAACAAACCAAGCCCAAGCCTCCTTTTTAGCTCGTTGCTGAAATGAGCCGAGCCGAGCTAGCTCGCAAGCCGCTTGTTTTGGCTCACGAGCCTAGGCCATCGTGTGTTTATATAGATTATTTTACTTTATATAGTGTTATTATTTGTCAACTTAAAATTTATCATTAAGATTTTGAAGAATTGAATATAAAAACTTATTTAAATTTTACATGTTGATGATTTATTTTTTCTTTTTTTAATAATTACAAAATATATATGAAGAGATGTTTCAACAGGAAGGCTTGCAAGCCAACTCGAGCTGGCTCGAGCCAGGAAACGAGCCGAGCCGAGCTTAAGTTTTAGCTTGTTTTCCTAACCAAGCCGAGCCAAGGCGAGCCTTGGCTCGGCTCGTTTCCACCTCTAGATATGTTAGCTCATTAGCACCAATAACTCCTCACCTAAAGCAAACTCATCTGGCAAAACCTTATCCTCACTATCACTACCGCATGACTTATCCACCCCATCCCCAAAACCTTATCCTCCCCAATCCCACAATCGAGTTTCGAAAAAAAAAAAACAGATCCAAGTCATGGCAAGATCGATTTGCTTTGATTTGTTTTTTTTCAATCAATATGCTCTATTTTCTAGTAGTATCATATTGTAGTTCTTCATCCGACTTGCTTCGATTCATTGATCGTGTATAGAGTACTTTTTTTATTAATTTATTTGTTGTTCAAACTGCTGTTATGGTTAGTTCGGTCTATAACCGAGACCAAACCAAACTAACCGAAGACCGAAGTGCTCGGTCTTGAGTTTTCTTGAAGATCGATCGGTCTTGTGATTCTGAAGATCGAATTTTTCAAAAGACCACGGAACCGAACCAAATTTTTCGGTTAGACCGAATACCCACCTCTACGCGGGATCACAAACTTATCACTTATCCTTTATTTTGGACCCCGTTATAAAATCGGAAGCTCCCAGGGGGCTTAATTTAAAAATGTGTGAAAAAGGGGCGGCGGCGGCGGCGAGCTCAGTGGCAGCCCACGTGTCCTCCAACGTGGCGAGGCCCCCCGTCTCCACGTGTCCGCCGCCGCCGCATCGCCGCTCGCAACGCCGCATATAATTCGAGCTCCTCGATCGAGCTCGAACGAACGGCCGGCAAGCCATGGCAGCCATGGCGCAGCTCGCCGGAGCGGCCGTGCGGGTGGCGCTCGCCGCCTTGCTGGCGCTGCTCCTCCCGGCCTACTGCGTCTACAGGCTCACCGCCTCCTTCCTCGGCGCCCTCCTCGCCGCCGCCGCCGACGACGACGTCGCCGGCAAGGTCGTCCTCATCACCGGCGCCTCCTCCGGCATCGGCGAGGTTATTATCTAGCCTAGCTACCTACCTACCTAGTGTTCGTCTCCGACCATGTCGGTGGATGACGTGTGTGTTTGTATAACGCAGCATCTGGCTTACGAGTACGCGAGGAGGGGGGCGTACCTGGCGCTGGTGGCGAGGAGGGAGGAGAGCCTCCGGGAGGTCGGCGACGCGGCGCTGGCGGCCGGCTCGCCGGGCGTCCTCGTCGTCGCCGGCGACGTCTCCAGCCCCGACGACTGCCGCAAGTTCGTCGATGACACCATCCGCTACTTCGGTAGATGTAAGCGATCCACACTAGTGATCATCTGCTGCTAATTGATTAACCAACAACTAATCAGTGTTACAAAAAGTAATTAATCAGTTAAATTAGCTGGGTTTAATTTCTCAAATAAAATCCCCTGGTGCATTTTTTTTTTTTTTTTTGCAGTGGATCACCTGGTGAACAACGCGTCGATCTGGCAGGTTGGCAAGTTCGAAGAGCTCACCGATGTCAACCACTTCAGGAAACTGATGGTAAAATCAATATTTCTTCACACAATCAATTTCTTGAGAACACCATTTCAGTACATTGACTAGTCTGAAACTCTGAATAAGCTCAATTACTTCATTCGTGAATGCATTTTGTTGATTGAGTAAATTCATTAATTCATGATGATTCTTGCTCTAACTAATCAGGACATCAACTTTTGGGGCCACGTGTATCCGACCCGCCACGCCATCCCTCACCTGAAGAAGACGCGTGGCCGGATCGTCGGCGTCACCTCCAACTCGTCCTACATCTTCATGCCAAGAAACACCTTCTACAATGTTTGAACTCTCCACTCACATCCTCAAATTAATCAATCCCTAATATTCTCTCCGTCCCTAAATATTTGACGCCGTTGATTTTTTAAAATATATTTGATCGTTAGTCTTATTAAAAAAATTAAATAATTATTAATTCTTTTCCTATCATACCCTTAATTCATTGTTAAATATAGTTTTATATCTACATATAGTTTTACATATTTCATAAAAAGAAAAAGAAGAACAGTTTTTAAAAAGATCAACAGCGTCAAATATTTAAGGACGGAGGGAGTACTAGTGATAGTAAATAATGGAGTTGAATTATATTATTACATATGCATGGTCGATCGGCGGTGTGTGCATGCAGGCCAGCAAGGCGGCGGCGGCCAACTTGTACGAGACGCTGAGGATGGAGCTCGCCGGCGACGGCATCGCCATTACCGAGGTCATCCCGGGTGTGGTCGAGTCGGAGATCACCAAGGGGAAGATGCTCACCAAGGAGGGCGACATGAGAGTAGACCAAGATGAACGAGACGTACGTCCATTTTTATTTTTGAACAACTCTCGTATCGATAGAGAAAAAAATACAGGATTAAACCTTGAACAACTCTTGATATTGACAGAACATGAAAAAAAAAACAAGATTACAATCATGTAAGTTCGTAACCAGGAAAACGAAAAAAAAAGAATATCACCACCCACACACCGATAACATCAACCCATATATATCTAGGAGAAGGCCTGTACCGGACCGGTCGCCGTTAAGAGACCGGCCGTTGCTAGGCCAACAAAGAAACTATAGCTAAGATCGTCTAAAACCCAACACTTATAACCGACACGAAACCCCGTTTTATCCACATCTTTAGGATCATACTTCAATTTAATTTACAGTGCCAATTATATTAATGCTTGATCATATCTTGATGTCACATTGTATATCGATATCAGGCGATCCTCGGGGCGGCGCCGGTGGAGCGCGCCGGCGAGTTCGCGAGGGCGGCGGTGCGGGGCGTGTGCGGCGGGGAGAGGTACGTGTTCGAGCCGCGGTGGTACAGGGCGGCGTACACGCTCAGGGTGTGCTTCCCGGAGGCCCTGGAGTGGTGCGCCCGGCTGCTGACGGTGTGGCGGCTCGGTCCGGCGACGACGGACACGGTGGGCCGGTGGCTGCTCCTCGGCGTCCCCGGCCAGCGATGGCTCTCCCAGCCGGCGTCGCTCCGGTCGCCGGAGATCAAGGCTCGGTGAAGGCTGGAGTTGTGTGCTGCCCGGCTTTGGCTAGCTAGCTAGCTTCGTCGTATTGAGTTTTGGTCTTCTCTTTCTCAACAGCAGCCTGCAGTCTGTATGTAATAAACGTGTTCCAGGGTGATTTTCATTTGTTAGGAATACTACTATCTCGGTCTCAAAATATAAGATAGCACTACTTAAAAAAAACCTTAATAGGTGTTAGTTGAAAAACCCTATAGGTGCCAGTTTTTAACAGCACCATGGAGGCGGTATTGATTAGAGGATATAGATGTTTCGGTTTAGAAACCGACACACCTTTGAGGTATACGATTTTAAAAAAAAAACCCGGCTCTGCTCAAATTGAGCCGAGATGATGCTTCAAAGCACCAGAAATAGATCCAAAAATCAAAAATAAAAGGAGAAAACTAACATCGGATAATCAACAAGAAGTTCATGGAGCAAATATTCATCAAATATTCATATCATTGAATAAAACATCATAAAAATCACCAACAAAGCATATAGTCGGGTGGCCGTCGGCTAGATGACAAAAGCTTCTTCTAGATCTAGAAACGAATCAAATATTCATATCATTGAATAAAACATCATAAAAATCACCAACAAATCATATAGTCGGGTGGCTGTAGGCTAGATGACAAAAGCTTCTTCTAGATCTAGAAACGAAGATAGGTTAAGGTAGAATGAGATGGAGGGAGAAAGAAAGAGGATGCAAGTTATCATGGGTGCTCACCAGAGGCAGAAGCAGTAGGACATGTCGGCCACCGCTGCTCGCCGAATAGAGAGGAGAGGCCATGGCAGGCGAGGGGAGGCGGACGGAGAGGCCGCCGGATCTAGCGATAGGGAGCCCACCGCCGTCGCCTCCCCTTGGATCTGGCGAAGGGGAGGGTACCGCAGCCGCCCGTGGGAGACCGCTGTTGCCGCTAGACCGCCGCTGCTACCACCGCTTCACGAGAGAGGCATGATGAGAGAGAGACGCGCAAAGAGAGAGGGGAACGATCAGATCGAGAGAGAGAGACAAACTTTATCTCCTCACCACGCGCTCTCCACCAAGTCCTACAATTCTAAAGATAAAAAAATTAGGAGGGAAAGACCAAACATTTTTTAAGAGATTGTGATTGTCCTGGGGATTCAACACGGGATATTAGGGTTGAAACACACACACGTATTGCCACTCAAATCCTCCAATTCTCATGTAGATGGGCTGCTTGGCTAGGCCTTTAGCCGGATTTGCAGCGTGCATCGTCGTCCGTCCTTTAATTGATCGTGTCTCAACGGCAGCCTTGCAGGCGTGATAATTGATAAGACGGGTTCCTTGCTGATCTTGTTGTACTAGTGACTGGTAGATGTTGTTTATGTACGTGTTTCAAACATGCTTTATGTTAAACTGCGTGTGCATAATTTACTTCAGTCAAACAGATGCGATATCCCAAGCATTGATGCTTCTGTGTAACATGAAAATTCTGCTAGCTGGGCAAAAGGTTGTGATGGACAGTGTGTACTAATTAGTAAACACACAGGTCATCTTCCTAACTACTCTAGTCAGCCATCCATCCTTCCAAAAAGCCAGGCTGCCAACCATTGGTTTCGTAGTGCATCCCGCTGCAACTGCTGCTGGAGAAGAATAAAGTCATAAGCACTTAACTACCGGAAAGGAGAGATAATAATATTCAGCAAATGGAGTTTACGTAAGTATACCTGACAAGGAGCTGACGAACAGGGCCGCTGAATGCGGGAGCAGAGTACCTATGAAACGCACCTTGTCTTGGCAAATTTGGCATATTAAGGCCACAATCGTATGACTGGCCTTATCTTTTGCATAGCGCCTCGGAGAAGCTGAATATATTCATGGAGTGGTGTCCATAAAATCCAGGCTCCGCATGTAGCCCTGACCAGAAAATGTTTTCACCCTCCGAAGCAGCTGCCACGCATCCGAACTTGAACAACCTTTATTCATCTCACGTACAATAGGAACAGAAGAATCTCTGTTGAGCTCAATAAGGATTGTGCCCTGCAATCAAGGGAAGTAGAGCTCAAAACACATTTCATATTTCAGAATGCTACAAACAAAATTGAACTAAAATTCCATGTAATGAAATGTTATTGATGTAGCAATAATATGAACCACGCAAGTTTGCAAGGGTTTATAATCAAAATAGCATGTCGGGCTTATGAGCTTCAATATTTACGAGCTATAATATCATCAAATTTGGCTGCTTCAAGAATATGCAATGTCAAATAGGTTCTCTGTGCTGGTATTACTTTCCTTAAACAGCATAATGTTTCTTAAAAATACTCTAAATTATTCATCTAAATTCTATAGCCTGCTATTTTTATTAGCATTCTTTGAATTTCAATTGGCTAATGTCTATCGCTATGCCTGCCTATGTTATCTGAACAAGGAAAAATGAAGAATCTTTTACTTCAACACAGTAGTCTATTCCTGTTCCACTAGGATAAAGAAAGATTATGTATTCACTTTTGGACATGGTACTCAACTAGTATGGTTGCTGAGTGCCTGCCATTAGAATGCAAGGTTTTACCAATGCAGAAACGTCACAAACTCACAATGAAAACAGGTACAATAATATGAGAGCAAGAATGACCTCAAAGTTCACCAGGAAATGCTCAAATGCTTTCATAGTTTTTCTTATATTGGCTTGTGCTGGGCCACCAGAAGAAAGAGCAGCTGCAAGCTCCTCAGCGGAAAGGCCAATCATGTTCTGTACAATCTATCAAACAGAATGGCAGAACACATGATGATGCAATAAGGTAAGATGACAATCACAAGTAAGCACACTAGGATAAATTACTAATACAAATAGATTTACTTACATCACGGTCAACAAAGGCCTCTGTAATAAAACTACCATCATCTATGTAGACATAAAGATCGTATTGCATGGATTGCTTGTATTGAAACCGTTTGACAGAAGTGATCAAACCCTGTAGCAGTTATATCAATCAACGTTTACTCATTTCCATATATTATTAAAAAAATAATGTGTGCAAGAGAATGTTCCAACATTCTTGAGCCATTGAAAACTAGTTTGGTCAAACTGGAAATATGGAACTGACGCAGTTGAAGTACTCCTAAAAAGTTTTTAGTAAACAAAACCATTTGGAAATGAGCAACTAATGTACTAAGAAGCAAGCAAACCTTAATTTTTCCTTGAATATAAGGTACTGTATCCTGTTGAACACCCCAATCAGCTAACATGTTGAATATATAAGTAAAAGGCTTTTCATTTTCTCCACATAGACTGATCGGATGCCCAATGTTATTGATCCCATCATCCACATTTGAAGATCGTGTGGCTTCCCCACTTCTTGTGCCAGTATTGCCAACACCATGTGGCGCAAGTCGGGAATCATATGCAGAAGGGGTAGTCACAGAAAGTTCCCTTTTGCTCTCACTAGAAGCACTAATGTGGTCCTGCATGGTGATACCTTGAACACGTTGCATTTGTTCATGTACGTTATTACCAACGAAGGAAGGGTCGACACGTTCATCTGCCATAGCTCGTGTAGTTCCACTAATGCTGCATTGGGCATTATATCTATAAGAAGTAGATGCAGAAGCTTCTTTATTGCGCCCATTAAGAGAAGTAGATTGGTCCTGCATGGTGATTTCCTGGATATGCGGGCTTTGCTCTTGGGCATTGCTTACTAAAACATGTTCGTCTGCCATAGCTCGTGTAGTTCCACTAATGCTGCATTGGGCATTATATCTATAAGTAGATGCAGAAGCTTCTTTATTGTGCCTATTAAGAGAAGTAGGTTGGCCCTGCATGGTGATTTCTTGGATATGTCGGCTTTGCTCTTGGGCATTGCTTACTACAACATGAGGGATAAGATTGTCCACCATAGGTTGTGTAGTTCTACCAACCTGAGAAGCATGGGAAGCATTACCTGCGCATTGAAATTTTGAGATCACAAAACATGACGAAGAATATTATATAAAACTGAGGAGTTGCAATGTTAATCCCATTTAATTTGGCTAAAATCGGTTCGTCGTTACCACATGAATGGAGAACGAAAAAAATCTGGCAGGTAGCCTACTGAGAGTGCTTGTTGCAGCAATTGTGGACAAACTAGCCTAACTTAGCATTGAAAGCCAATGGATTAAAAAAAACGGCCACGTTATAGCAATGCTCTGTGTTCCAGCAAAACAATTACTACTAATTTATAATTCAGTTTCCATTCTTTCTAAGAACAAAAGCTAGTTCACCACACAATCAATCTATCAATGAAATCTATATAGTACCTAATCTGGTTGGATGAGGGGTATTCACTGTTCTTGGCACTGAGGCTCCTTGCTCGGCATCATTTGTAGCATTGGCATTTGTTGGCCAGGCTGCTAGAGTGGCTCTCGAAGACAATGGTAATCCACCTTGTTTCCTGCAGCATGAAGAGTTGTGACTTGTGAACAAACAAGCAGTGTCCTGTCAAGAAATGTTATATACACATTGAAAAACAAAATTTCTGGCATGCAGCTGACTGGATAGATGTGAACATTGAGTATTTGTTTTGTTTAAACTTAGAAGCTAAATAAATTCCATGAAATTGAAAAGAAATGGAAGGCAAAGAAAGTTCCGTTGTTCATAAAGGACCTCCCAGCATATGGCTCCCACCATTAACACAGAAAGGCCACTACCACAGATCCTAAACAGGCACATTTGCATTTGAATGATATGATTTATCCAACTACTAGGATATTCGCAAAAATAACTCTCAAGTCATTGCTTAAAATCCAAGTTTGAAGCATGTGTTGCAATAAATGTCATGTATGTAAATCTGCTCGATTCACTAATGCACAACATATACCTTTTGCCACGTGGCGGTTTGTTTACTTCAGAAACAAGCCTATTACGTGCTTCATCCAGTTCATCATCAACACCCCCAAGAATCTCAATGACCTCGGGCACCAGCATAAAAAGGCCTCTCCTTATGTGCACATTTCTTATAACAATCTGAGATGTGTTGACAAGTTATGAGCTGTTGATACAAAAAATAGCAAATGGAAAAAACGTCTCTTCCAGTCACACTATTTTGTATTATCACTTAGTCAATAGTTTGTTCGCAATCAAATTGTTTACATAGATTGATAAGCATTTATCGTTTAATTGTAGAAGCCTGTCTCCAGAAACCATTTCTTAAGAGAAAAGTAAATTGAAAAGGCAGGGAGTCTAACAGAGCACCAGTGACCATGGAAGCCACTATCTAGGAGGGAAAAACCAGAGTTTTGTGATAATTAGTTTGCTATATTGAATGCTAATGGATAAATCTAACTATGTTGTGTGAAAAAAAAATTTCACTGATAATTTTTAAACGTAAACTAATAAAATGAACGCAAAATACAAATGTTCTGAAGAAAAAGGAACAGAGAAAGCAATGACCTTAAAACCAGCAGGGGCAAGAACTTCCAGGTCTTTGATCGGCCTGTATTCCATTCCATATATGCGTTGGATCCCATCTGTCATTGATAACTTTAAACATCTTTTGGGCCCCGCATGTGCATCACGATATCTTTCCCTTAAAGGAGCTGACAGGTTGACAATCTCATCAACCTTACAAACTCAAGAGTCAGTTAAACCATAGGAAAAAAAGAACAAAAGGAAAACCCCAGAACACATTATCACAAAAAAAAAATGCAAAACTACAACAATGTACAATTAGTGTATGCTAAAGTTAAAAAATTATTGAATATGGCATGAGCTAGTGTATGCCTGTATGGAGGTTGGAAATTGAACTTACAAGACGTATAAAGGCATCAGTGCTAGGAAAGAAATACACAGGAACTGACAACTACTTTTCAGAATAAGCAATCTACTGTGCTATCAAAATCATGTTTATTTCAGCGCGGTACCATTTGTGCTACGAAATTCAGCACTCATGGCACACTTGATGAGTTGATATACAAAAGAAGAAAATCACAGCTTTCCATTCTATTGAGTGTCAGATGAATCATGAACTACCGAACTGAAACAAGTAAACATCGACGGGCTCAAGCTTGAAGCACATATTTATTCCCTGAAAATACTAGCAGATATTTGATCTTAAGCGCCTTCCAAAATTCCGCAGATCACACCAAGTATGCCACACTAGGTGGCACCACAGCAGTACAGGTATAGGGAACCTAGAGCTCAGTAACAAAAGTATGACCAAAAAAGTTAACCACGCATTCTAAGTAAAGAGAAAATGGTATAACCTGCAGCACGAAGGGGCCATCGAGGACGGCGTTGTGCATGCTCCCAACGCCCTCCGGGAGCACGCCCGCGCCGCACGCGTTCATGTCGGCGAAGAGGAACTGCTCGAAGCACCGCCTGGCCATCGCCTCCACGCCGCCGAGGCCGTAGAACCCGGGTACCCCGGCGGCGCAGGACTCGAGCCACTCCGGGCGCAGCCGCAGCCCGAGCCCCCTCAGGAACTCGTCCACCTGCCGCAGCGGCCCGCTCAGCGCAGACACCGGGGTGCTCGACGGCGGAATCGGGGACGGCGACGGGGTTCCCGCAGGGGATGGCGCCGCGGCTCGGGGCGGCGCAGATGGAGTAGGAGTTGGGGTTCGGGCCGGAAGAGGGGCAGCCCACACGGGAAGGGGTCGGGTCGGGGTCGGGGTCGGGGTCGGCGTCGGCGTCGGCGTCGGCGTCGGCATCGGCGTTCGCGCCGGAGGCGGAGGGGGCGGCGGAGGGGAGATGTGCTCGGGGGCGTCGACGAAGGGGGAGTCCCCATCGGGGTCCTCGATCTCCTCCACCTCCTCATACTCCTCCTCCTCGTCCTCCACCACCACCACCTCCTCCTCCTCCTCCACCACCACCTCCGCCTCCGCCTCCTCCTCATCGGAAATCTCTATGGGAGGGGAAGGGGGAGGCGAGGACGGGGAGGGGAACTGAACGGGGACTGACCTAGGGTTTTGCGGCGAGGGCCAGCCATCGCCGCAGCCGCCGCCGCCGCCGCTTACGCTCGGGAAGGAGGCGGACGCCGAGGCGGAGGCGGGGGTGGAGGCAGTGGCCGCGCCGCCGCCTCCGCCGCCGTCGTCGGAGTCGGAGTCGGAGGTGATGATTAGGTTTCGGCGCCTCATTTTGGGGGAGAAATTTTTGTTGGTTGATCGTGGGGTTTGGGAGATTTTGGTGGTTTCCCTCCAAAGTTTGGAAATGAGGGGAAGAGGGTTTTGGAAGGGGGGAAAGTTGGGGATGACATGTGGGGCCCATATGTCAGTGCCGAATTTTTGGACCGAGATGGACTGGAAGCCTGGAAGGTTGGGATATTGTCGGCCTGGGCGAGGAGGCCTAAATAGGGAAAAGGGTAAGGAAAAGAAGTTCAAATTGACTCCCTCCAGGACATGTTAAAAGAGTGAATTGCACTTTGAGCTACTTCCTCCGTTTCATATTGTAAGACCTTCTAGCATTGTGGCATTGCCCACATTCATATATATGTTAATGATGCTAGAAAGTCTTATAATATGAAATGGAGGGAGTAGTACTTTTTACCCATGTTTCATTTTGGACTAAGGGTAGACAAATCTTTTCACTTTGGACTAGGTGATTTTGCAAAAGTTTCAAACTGGACTGACTTTCTTCTCCATCTCTCTTCTTCTGGTTTTTTCACCATTGAGATGCTGCTATGGATCAACTCGAACAAACACATGAGTAGGATTCCTTCTCTCGGATCCATTCCTGAGCTCGAACTCACAAAATCAAACCACATGGCTGCTCGCTGCTGCGGTTGTTGCCTGTGAGCTCACAATCAAGTGATTTTTTCCAGCTCACATGATGTTGGAGGGAGAAAAGGAGCCAAAAGGAAAAAAATCAAGGTCCTGAATGATTATGATAGAGTATTGATGGGTGTGTTTAGTTACTGGTGAGCCAAGGAAATAGTGAGTGGCAGCAAAAGTAGCTAGGTTAGAGGCATGGAACACAAGAATGATCCAATGTGCAATAGAAGGTAACAAATTCCCCATCCAAAGTGAAAAACATGAAACATAGCCTAGTTCAAAGTGAAACTATGACAATAATAAGTGGTCTAAAGTACAATTCACTCTAATGTTAAATTTGATTTGTTTTACTCAGTCGAATATATCGACTCCTCCACATATTAAAAGTTAAAACATGTACTCCCTCCTTCCCTAAATGTTTGACGCCGTTGACTTTTTTAAATATGTTTGACCGTTCGTCTTATTTAAAAAATTTAAGTAATTATTAATTCTTTTCCCATCATTTGATTTATTGTTAAATATACTTTTATGTATACATATAGTTTTACACATTTCATAACTCCACTGTTCCTAGAGCATCGTAGCCACAAAAAGAAAATTTTTAAAATATACATGAGATCATATTGAAGTGACTTTTGAGAGTATTTAGTTGGACATTGTAATAATAATCATGTAGTACTCTATTAAAACAAAAAGCGTCTGTAGTCCAACGGTTAGGATAATTGCCTTCCAAGCAATAGACCCGGGTTCGACTCCCGGCAGACGCATCTTTTTTTCTTTTGTCTTTTTCTTTGCTTGGCATTCTCGTCAGGAACTTGAACACGCGGGACCTCGACCTTTCGTCATCATCATGTTTGTCGGTCTTTCGTCCGGATTGATCATCATGTTTGGGCTTTGGCAATAAGGCTATTCACAGTGCGTATAGATGGTAATTCAGCTCCGATCGTCCACGTTGAAAATTCGGCGACGGGCGAGGGGCGTGGCCCCATGCGATGCCTCCATACCTGTGCAACGGCAGCATAGGGAGAAGAAGGAAAGATGGCGACTGTGGTGGCCTAGGACGCAACAGCGACAGATCGACTGTGCCAATATCTGTCGCGTCGTCCCCTGCGTCGCGCCGTTGAGCTCCCCCCACGCCATTCGCCAGTCGTCGTCGGAGGAGAGGTGGAGCCTCGCCAGCGCTACTCGGGCCGCCGGTCAGAGAAGGAGCCCGCCACCTCTCTGGCCACGCATCCGCCGCTTCTCTTAGCTTCGTCGCCAGGGAGGCGCTCGGCGTCGTCACTCACTTTCTCTCCGCCAGACAAAATCGCTGAGAGAGGAGAGAGATGGGGAGGAAAAGTGAAGAAGAGATAGTGGCGGGACCCTCCACAAACGATCTGTATTGTGGAGTATGTGGCAAATACAGTTCTTAGTCTATACGGTATATGAGATTCGGTATAAATTTATGGTGCATTGCTATTGTCCTAACACGACGATAAAGGGGATACCCTATAATGCAAGTGCAGCAACTCATCACAAACCAACCGTGCGCTGTAGCTGTACTGTGTGCTGCTGCTCCGGCGGCGGCGGCGGCTGCCCTCAGCCCTCCTGTGAGCCAATCAAGCAACTGGCCACGCAAATCAAATCAAACATGTTCCAGCGTGCGGTGGCAAGCCAAAAACCATGCTGCGATTATTGCGAATTTGCGATCGATCGACCCATCGGTTCCATCCCCAATCGTATCTCTGCCTCTCTGGTCAAGCAAGCGATCACAAGCACACGCGATATATACTATTAATAATCAATTCTCCCGAATCGAGAAAGCAACAGGTTCGACTTACCGTCGATTACTGAGCTTACCGCGGAAGTACGGTAATATAAATACCGCGGTAATCTTCTTAAATTTAAATAAATTTAACAAATAATTTAAATTTTGATAAATTTTATACGGTTTTATACGGTTTTTCACGGGTACCGCGTGGTAACCGTGCTCACCACCGGGGCGCGGTAACCTCGGTCCCGGTGGTTTGAGAAACCCTCAAAGCGATCCATGCTCATCAGCTCATCCGACGATCAGTTCGATTGATACGACCGACCGTGTCGTCGCCTCATCAGTTCACGGAGATTTTTTTTTCCCCCAAGTTTTTATTGGGGGGACGAGCGAGCGTGATCGAGATAGATACCGATCGATCGATCCACGTGGTGAAGCTTAGCCACGGTTTGTGGCGGCGGCGGCATCGTCAACCGGCACGTGAGGCATGACTTGCCTGGTCCTGGTCGCGCGTAATATTTGTACTTATCAAATAATCATCTCCATTTTTAGAAATGCGCATGTTAGTTTCTAAACATGAGCAAAGTTTTCATGTGGAATTCTTGTTGAGTACCCCACTAATAATATGTTTGGTTATTGATGTTGGGAAACTAATCCCTCACTCACGTAAAATGGAAGGATTTATTAGCGCATAATTAATTAAATATTATACTCTTTTTAAAAATAGACAAATATATATTTCTTAAAGCAACTCTCATATATAGGCATTTTGATGCCATTTTCAAACATACCATTTTTTTATAAAGTTAAAAAAAGTATATATTTAGTTTGTTGTCAAATTTTGTCAATATATAAGAAATCCTGCCAAAATTTTGGCAATATTGCCATCTTGCTAAAATTTTGACATTGCCAAAACTTAGTAAAGTTTATTTTAGCTACAATCTGAATATGCCTTATATTTCTTTTTTAAAACACACCGTTTAATAGTTTAGGAAATGTGCGTAGAAAAAATAAGAAAAATAAGTTAGAAAAATAGGATAAAGAATACAGCCTAAGTCCAGTTATATGTTTTTTTTAACAATTTTGCATTTTTTGCAGCAGTAGTAGTGCTAGTTTTGAATTCTGAACAATAAATTGATCCATGTCCTTTTTCACTTGTTTAGTCTGTAGTTAGTTAAAAGTACTCGTTACGACAACTTACTGCTAGTTCTTTTCTCCAACAAGACAAGAGTTAGATGAAGATTAAGATTTTCGTGGTACGCTTTTTAAACTGCTAAACGGTGCGTTTTGTGTAAAAACTTTCTATATAAAAGTTGCTCTAAAATATCATATTAATATATTTTTCAAGTTTGTAATAATTAAAACTCAATCAATTATACGTTAACACCACCTCGTTTTGTGTAAAAACTTAATCTTTATCTTCATCTTTATTTTCACGAGAAAAGAACACTACCTAAGGTATGAGAAAGTAGTCCAATTAAGGACACAAACGGCTAATCAGCTCCATCTAACAACGAAAATAATCAACCCTTGTGTGCGGTGCTCCCCTTGGTCCAACAGGCTATGCCCATCGATAAATAAATCTCTCATCTCACTCTGACCTCTTCATGCGTAATCCTACCTAGTGTGAAACTCTGTGGTTTCAACACTCGAAAAGTCCAACCGAGGGAAGATATTTCCATCTGCAAAGGATATCTTATAATATGCATGGCTGCAGTACACGTCACATTCAAGTATATATCGGACACTTATTAGAAAAGTATCTCTATGCATCGTCAGGAAAATCATTTCGGACGATTATTATGAAATTGATCATGGTCGATAAGCCATGCTTGCACACGTACATATATGTATAACAGTTCTTTGCACAACTTTTCTAACTTCACTTCGCTGCATGTATGCATGTTTATCAAACTGTTAAATGATGTTTTTTCCAAAAGATTCTATTAAAAAATTACTTTTAAAAAGTCATATTAATCTATTTTCAAGTTTTTAGATAATACTTAATTACCCATGCGCTAATTAGTTGTTCAGTTTTACATGTCGGTTCCGACCTTAGCTAAATAAAACAGCCTAAAGAATGTTCGCATGATTTTTGGTGTCTTCTACATGCGAAATTCACTTATGCCTATCAAGTTCATTCATGCTCTAGCCATCTTCTTCAGGCAATACCGGCGACGGCGGCAAGGCAGGACAGGACATCGGTGCCATGTACTCCTTTCGTCTTAAAATAACTTAACTTAAAATGAGACGTGACACATTCAAGTCTTTATCCAAATTTATTGTCTTAGAATGGATCACATCTCATTTTAGGTTAAGTTATTTTGAGACGGCGGGAGCATGCAGCAGGACAGGCAACGGAAAATGGGGAATTGGGGGAGGATCTGATACGTTGATTTTTTTATATCAATGGTCAGTAAACGAACATTCCAAGGTGGAAAGAACATTCAAATAGTTAATTCGGTGTGTGAAACGTCCAGTGATTCTCGATCGCAGTCAGCCATGCACGGGAAGTAAAGTATCATGATCTAAAGCTGCCTTGGCAAGTAAGCAAGAGAGAATTCACACGTCAGATTAACCGATCAAACTTCACTACTAACCACAGATGCACAAGCTACTACTCCTAGCGACCCAAGCAATCGCCACACAAAGCTACACACAGTTCAATTTTTTATGATTAATTAACTATCACTCGTGCAAAGATTAATTAATTGATTAATTACCTACACATTGCTAAAAAAACAAGGTTAACTTTAATCAACGAATCAGTACCAAATTAATTACCACGAGCAAGCAAGCAACTCACTGTCAATCCAACTTAGAGATGGATGCGCACGAATATGAATCCACCAGTGAACCATCAACAAAAATAATCCTTTTTTTTAAAAAAAATTCCTCTTCTCATCTCAGCTCCCATTCCGTGCTTATCCCCAACGGCCGTGTGACCGTCGCTCTCAGGTCCCAAACCCATGCATATGCATACTGTGGCAACAACAACATCGACAATGGTGTTGCTTTAGGGACTCATGAGTGGAGACATGTGATTCTCGGGTGCCCATGGATGGATACGAATACGGATACGGATCAATGCGTGCAGATTCTATCTGCTCGGTTCCTTTCAACTTATTTTGTAGGATTATTTTGCGGAGTACTTAATTTGAGCTCCCTCCGTTTTTATATTATAAGTCGTTTCGACTCTTTTTTTATTGAATTTATTTAGTTTTGAGTAAATTTATAAAAAAATAGTAATAGTTTCAACATAAAATAAAATAAAAAATATCAAAATATATTCAATGCTATATTTAATAAAACTAATTTGGTATTATAGTTGTTACTGTATTTTTATATAAATTTATCAAACTTTTAAGAAGTTTGAAAAAAATCAAAACGACTTATAATGTGAAATAGAGGGAGTACTTCTCAAAATATGTTTTTTTAAAAAAATTGAATGTATAGTTTAAACCACTTGTTTTAAGGTGTTGTTCGTCTAGTTTATTTCTTAAAATATTTATCTATCCTATATAATACATAAAAATAATAAATTGTTTTTAGATAATAGAATTTATATCCCGGTTTTGACTCAACAGAGCTACAGCCAATTATTACAAAGTATCACTCATACAAAGAGCGTAGTTCAAATGTAATCAAACACACATGAAAATAATAATATAATGAATAATCTAATTCAAATGCGCAAGTGTTGCTATCAGGGCAGTCCCAACCCTCCATCTAGGATGGTGTCTATGGCATTAACTACATTGCCATGTAGGATTTTTAGCTTATGTGGCACTATATTAATTAAGAGAGAGAGTGAAGAGAGGAAGAAACTGGGTCTCATACAAGGCACAGCTTCAACACGAGAACCTATGCACTAGACACTATCAAGTTTTGCATTGGGAGAGAATAGCGTTTTCATAATAGATAAAGAATAAATATGATTGGTAGAGAAGAGAGATGATGTATTTATTAATGGTCCACTTTAAGAAACCATAGGTCGTAGAGTGTAGTTTCTATTGTGATATCTTATTGACATGGTATAATAGACACTACTTATGAATACTATGGGTTAGAAATGCCCTCATAGCCGACAAGCTAGCTAGCTCCTAAGAATGGTATGCGGTGGAATCCTCTTGTGGTTGTGGCGGCGTCGGATAACGGAAGCATGGCGACGAGGGAGACACGTTCGTCACCGGCCCACGGCACACATACTTTCACCTCTGCTTTGATCTTCCTTTGATGTGCCACTCTGGCAGCTAGCTACATATACCTAAGCAACGAACTCCTATTGTACAAGAAAAGCGTCTGCTTTTTCACTCCCCTTTTAATCTCTTATTGTATGCCCACATAATTTAAATCCAGTTCTTCAGAGACTCAAAAGAAAATATGTTTTGTCAGGAAACTTTCTACTACTATATTATTTATACAAGTTGTTTCAACATATCTGTTTAGATTATTTTTTAGATGATATTTAGTTTGTTCATATAGTGAAGTAGATAACATGTGGTAGTAATCTGCTTGATAACTAAAAATCAAACTAAACTTCAACATGCATAAAATCCTTCCACAAAATCGCTGTGGACAGGGATAGTTTGTAGCGACTATAAACAAAGTATACAATATATATGTAGTGGGGTTCTTCTCATGTCCATTTCTTCGTCCAGTTGAGAGACTTGGAAGTCGACCGCTAAGATTTTCTTGTGGAGCTTTGCCACATGGCCTTATCCAAAAGTTTACTGGATGGTGCTTTCATTAGCTCCACGCAAGCAACGCGTGGCTTACATATGCATACGTGGACGAGTTGCCATGGCTTCTATAAGTCGACACTACAGTGCTTAGAGGCTTTATTTGGTTTAGTGTCGTACCAAAATACTGACAGTGTCAAAACCAAATCAAGTTTTGGCATTACTAATATTTTGGTAAGGTATAGCATATGTGTTTGGATTAATGCCAAGTGAAAACCAAAATTTATATTATAATGAAGAAAGTTTTAGAATTGTGTTAAATTGATCACGAGCATTATCATTTCGCTTGAAACTAAATTATCACATTTACTATTCAAACTACCTAAAAATAATTAAGGGTTTATTTTGACATGGATCCAAAACAGCCCTAGAATCCATCTTGTGTGCATGTCACATTCATGGTCCCAGAGAGTATAGTATATCCATTGTTCCGAGGAATAATATTAAGTTTTGTGGCCAACAAGTAGTGACCTTTCTGACTTCCATGGGCTTCAAAGCTCTCCTCCAAGAATGCCATGTCGCAACTTCACAACCATGGAAGGGAATAATTAGTCGAGAGATGCCAGGAACAAGTTTGCTCAAACTGCACGAGTGGCTGTTTGCATGTGTTGCTGCAGGTGGATATATATGCCACACATTGCAATTTGCAAGGAAGACAATTAGCTGCCACAAAGAAGCATGCATTTCAACCACCAAAATAGCCTGGAGTTGACTTGAACATAGCAGAGCATAATTGTCCAGGGTTGAGAGAACACTTGATATCTACCAATTCCAAGAGAACCTCTTTGAGGTCACTTGACATATAAAAACTGCACCAATATGGATCTTGGTAGCCAAACACGCAGAAGACCACTGTAGAAAATACAAAAGGATGGTGACACTAATGTATGGTATTTACTAACGAGGTTCAACCGAAACCTATACTAGAGCACTGATTACGAGTGTTTTTTTCTGGTCCAGCATAATTATTGGCACTAGTACAGATCCTTCTATCTGTGACGGGCTCTAATATGCTTAGAAATAGCGGGCCGTCACAAGGAAGTCATCTCAATCGGGCCAAAAAGTGCCCGATTGAGATATAGTCGCACAGACATGTTAGATGGGTATAAAACTTAAGCCCGTCACGGATGACACCTATCAGTGACGGGCCACAACTTTAGGCCCGATTGAGATATGGTCGCACAGATATGTTAGATGGGTATAAAACTTAAGCCCGTCACGGATGACACCTATTAGTGACTGGCCACAACTTTAGGCCCGATTGAGATAACATTCCATATCTCAAACGGGCCTAAAGTTGTGGCCCGTCACAGATGATGGCCCGTCACAGATGATGGTCATCTGTGACGGGCCACAACTTTAGGCCCGTTTGAGATAACATTCCATATCTCATATCTCAAACGGGCCTAAAGTTGTGGCCCGTCACAAATGACCATCATCTGTGACGTGCACCAACTTGAGGCCCGTTTGAGATAACAACTAGGCCCGTCACAGATTGTCACACCCTGTAGTTCTCCTCCTAAGCCTAAAATTGAATTTATAAATCACCCTAAAAAATGCCGGTGCAAATCAAGAGAAAACCTTAATAAATTAATGCAAATAATAATCGGAATTGGCATGTGGAATTTTTCTTGAGTTCTACATGTCGAAATACGCTAACAAGATTTTTAGTGGAATTTTCAGAGCTCTCGAAATAATTTTAACCAATTAAAATTGAGCACATGCAATTTTAATCCCAGGAAAAATCCTTTTTCCTTCTTTTTCCTTTTTCTTTCTTTTCTTTTCTCTTTTTTCCTTTGAATGGGCCGCCGGCCCATTCCTCCTTTTTCTCCCCCTCCTCCCGCTGGGCCGGCCGTAGGCCGAGGCCCAGCCAGGCCGCCCCGCCTCCCTCCTCTCCCGGGGTCGCCGACAGGTGGGGCCCACCTGTCGGGTCCTCCCCCAACCTCCCGCCGCCCGCGCTGGTCACCACCCCGCCGAAACCGCCGCCGCCGCACCGACTCCTCCGCTTTCCCCGCGCCCACGCCGCGTCGCCCGTGCCCACGCCACGTCGCCGCCCCCTCTCCCCGCGTCTTCCGGCCGCGCCTGCGCACGAGAGGGGCGGGATTCGATTTTGAATCGCCCCCCACCTTCTCTCTCTCCTCCCCCACGCGCCGGCGAAATCGGGGCACCTCCCGGCCACGTCCGCCTCCCCCTCCGCCTATAAAATGCTCCCCATGCCCTCCTCTCTCGTTTTCCGCTCTCACCGCTCCATCCCGTGCCCCCTACCGAGCTCGCGCCGCCGCCGCTTGCACCGCCGCCCGCCGCCGCACTCCAGCCGTGTGCCGCCGCCGCTAGAGCCATCGCCGCGCTAAGCCACCGCCACCCCTAGCTTCGCCGCTGCAAGACCTTTCCCGGCCGCCGCTTTGTGTCGCCGGAATCCCACCGAAACCCCATCTCCCTCATGTTGCCAGTGAGTTCTCTCTCCCCTCCGACTCCGGCCGGCGTGGATGGTCGCCGTGAGGGTTTCCCTCCGTCCTAATTCCTCCTCTCTTTTTCCCTAGGTGTCGCCGTCGCTCGTCCGCACCTCGGCATCGCCGGTCTTCGCCGCCTCCCTCGATTTCCGCCGCCGGCCGTTGCCGCCCTCCGGTGAGGTCTCCCTCCCCTTCCTTTCCTTCCCTTTTTTTTTCCCGTGCGCCGCCGCCCTCTTGCGTGCTCGCCGTCGCGTTCGGCCGTCGCTGCTCGCGCCGCCGCCCGCCGTCCGCGCCGCCGTTTGCCGTCGCCGGCGGTCGCATGCGCGCGCCGCCGCTTTGCCATGGCCGGCCGGTCGGCTTGATGCCAGGCCTGGCCGGTACATCGGCCTGTGGAGCCGGGGCCATGGGGCCCGCTTGCCAGCCGTGCCCTCCCCTTGAGCCGCTGCCGAGTGGGGCCCACGTGCCGCCGCCCCTTCCCCTCTCTCCCGAGCCACTGACCAGTGGGACCCGCCTGTCGGCGCTGCCCCCCTGATGACGTCAGCCCTGGGAATTATTGCGCAATAAATGATTTAAGGACTTTTTGTTATAGTAATAAACACAGTGAATCTTCTAAAATTCATAACTAATTCATCCGTGCTCCGTTTAAGCCCATTCAAGTCTCAGTAAATCAAGGAAAATGTGTAGAATTCATTAAAAATGGTTTTGTTCTCTGTTTCAGTAGTCTTATAGCCTGTTTGCAATGTTTGCCTTGTATGTCGCTAGATTCCGGTTCTTCCGACGCTCCGGTGTACTTCGAGATAGTCGCCGAGGTTCCTCCAACTGCAGAGCAAGGCAAGTCATGCTTGTCACTTGAACATGTTGATCCTATATTGCAAATGCTCTATTGTTTTTTCTTCAAATATTGCATTGTTTTATAATGTTACTATGGGGTGTTTACCTATTGTTACAGCCATGCCATTTTTGATACCATGCTCCTTTGTTAGCTTGGGTAATAACATGAATAGATTTTGGACTAGGAATTGCTTAGCCATGCTTAGTTCCACTAGCACACAATGGGGAAAGCTCACTAAAATATAGACTTTAGGTTCAATTGGTAAGGTTGGTTTAGTACCACCATTTTGGTGTTGGTTAATTAAAATGAATCACATGGTGGGCTGTGGGTGCATGGTTTTGCTAGTCGCACCCATGGCAGTTAAGGACCGGTTCACGGGATGCCCTGGAAGAACTTATCGTACTTACCACAAGCCAGCGTGGGCAACGGCTGGGCTTGTAGTGTAGCTTTCCTCTAGCTGACGCATCCAGGCAAGGGTGGGCGTGATGGAGCGGGGCGGGCCCTGCGACGGCCTCTGTCGCTTCCGGATTCACCTAGGCACGAGAGGGGACTGCCTGCTGCCTTGCGAGGAGTGGGGGTGAAACCTGAGGTGTGGTGTGCTTGGTTAGAGGGGGTTATGCGAAGGGTCCTGTCACGGCCTCTTTCCGGTATGTCGTGGTGGCATGTCGGCACACGGAAACGTGTCGTGGGGCTGTGTCTTGTGGGTACAGTTGTACACCTCTGATCAGAGTAAAACTATTCGAATAGCCGTGCCCGTGGTTATGGGCGGTCAACCAGATTCACCGTGATTAGTCTCACCCCTAGTTTAGCTTAATGAACTGGTGTAGTTCAGGTGGTTGGTTGGGCCTGTTGCAACGTGGTGTAGCGTTGGACAGTGACTGGTTAATATTGCTTAATTACTACAACTGTTTTTACTATTTTCAACTACTGGTTTTAAATGCTCGCTTTATGCAAATGAACCACTCTAGCTCTCCTTTGATAATTCCCTGCATCATACCCCTATTCCGGTATGACTTGCTGAGTACAGTGGGTAGTACTCAGTCTTGCTCTATTTTTTCCCAACCCCAGAGTACGAGTATGTGTCAGATGGAGGTTTCTCCGAGGAGTAGGCTTCGTCCGTGCCGTCGAGGATGCCTGTGGAGTGGTGTTCCCGCTGCAGTTCTAGTCAAGGCTTAGTTCCTGTTGTCTTTCGTTTTTCCGCTGCATTTATGTAAGACTTTTATGATGTTTGTAAGACGTGGATCTGAATGTCACCATTGTCGTTTGTGTACCCCGGCCGGTCCTGGACGGGGATTTTAATGCACATTCTGCTTGGAATTCTATTCGGGAATTTCTGGGCGTGACACAGATGACTCATCAGTGACGGGCTATATACTTAATCTCTATCGAGCATTAACTAAAGCCCGTCACCGATGACTATTTTTTTATTTTTCATATGAAATGTTTATATTTGTAAGTTGACTATAGCAAAATAATTTTATGGGTAGTAAATGATTTCAAATGGAAAAAATGTCAACAACAAAGTTGTATAACTTATCAATACTTACAACTTTTAGTTTGGTCATTTTTCAATATAACATTTTTTTGAACAGTTTGAATTTGAATTTAAAAATATGACAACTTCAAACAACATTTTCAAATACTAAATGATTTTAATTGAAAAAGTCATCAATAACAAAGTTGAATAATTCATCAAGATCTAAAACTTTTATTTTTGTTATTTCTTCATCTGATGAAATGTTAGTAATATTATTCACAAATTTTACATATATGTGTTATAGTTTATAAAACCAGATAAGAGATATGTCAATTTTGTGAACAATGTTACTATCACTTTGTCGTATGAAGAAATGACCAAAATAAAAGTTTTAGATCTTGATGAGTTATTCAACTTTGTTGTTGATGACTTTTTCAGTTGATATCATTTAGTATTTGAAAATATTGTTTGAAGTTGTCATATTTTCAAATTCAAATTCAAACGGTTCAAAAAATGTTATATAGAAAAATGACCAAAATAAAAGTTATAGATTTTGATGAGTTATATAACTTTGTTGTTGATGACTTTTTCAGTTGAAGTTGTTCACTGATCTAAAATTCTATTTGAACTTTTCAAACTTTGAATTTCAAATTTCAAATTGTTTAAATAGAGTCAGATGGAGAAATGACCAAAATAAAAATTTTGCACCTCGATGAGTTCTACAACTTTGGTTTTGGTGACTTTTCCATTTGAAATCATTTAATAACCCCAATTTGATATCCTAGCCTAAGGCATAATAGGATTAATAGAATACTCATATCAACATGTTACAATTACTTTTCCGAAAGCCAATCTCTAAAGAACTTTGATGTTAAGTGTGCTTGGTCCCGAGCAATTTCGGGATGGGTGACCGACCGGGAAGTTTGAACTTCCCGCGTGGGTGCACACGAGTGAGGGCTAGCCAAAAAATAAAATTTATTTATTTTTGGAATATACTCATCTGTGACGGGCATTAACTCCAGCATAAGTTAATGCCCGTCGAGTTAATGCCCGTCACAGAACAGATGACTCATCTGTGACGGGCTATAGTTAATGCCCGTCACAGATAAGGGTCATCTGTGACGGGCGCTAGTTGTGGCCCGATTGAGATAAGTCATCTGTGACGGGCTATAGTTTGACTGGTCGTCTGGGTCAAAGCTATCGGTGACGGGCTTTACTTAGGGCCCGATTGAGATAGAATCATCCGTGACGGCCGTTTGCCCGATTGAGATAGCTCTTCACATCAGTGACTTCTAACCTGTGACGGACGCCATCCCCGATTGAGATGGGGCTTACCGCCCGATTAAGATGAGGGTATTCGTTCTAGTGTGGGTATCAACAACCATCGATATCGACTAACCACGTGGTTGACTGTTGTTCCTTCGCATACACTATAAATGTCATGCAATTATAAAAGGTATGCCTTTTTATTTTAAAAAGAGATTAGGACCGAGCCCGACTCTAATTATATCCTACAAACTATTACAACTCTAAATTCTGGTTTATAAACGAGTTAACACACATATTTGACACAAATTCTAAAAAATCTATGATATAGTTCTATGAGGGAATTGTTGGAAATTGTTTGTGTAAAACATAAACCGTTAGCAATATGTATAAAGTGTGGGAGATGTGCCTACACCAAGTGTCTAGCAGTTATAAAATTTAAAATGGTTAGATCGAGATGATGAAAAATTATACATAGCAGTTCTGATCGAGAACCGTTAGAAATTAGAGACTGTTTATAGAGAAGGGAATGGTCAAATACTTATTGGCATTTAATAAATTAACTTACCTCACAAATGCAAACTAAGCAAAAAAAAAAAAAAAACGGTGACATACAAGATAATTCAATGGATAATTCTGCTAATCAAGTAAAGCAAAATTAGCCAAGAATCAAGATCTCAGAGATAACAAGCATGCACGGACGTAGTAGTGGTGTTGGCGACCCTTGCAGCATCCCAAGCCACAGGTGACCACTCACTAACCTTCTGCTACAGTGACAGTATACTATGATCAGGATGATGTGGCAGCGCCTTTGTATGAATAAAACCGGTTATCTTATCCACTCTCTTATCCCTTAACGGATAAAGTGATCAAAGATTCAAGAGTATCTAGCTAAGCTATAGCTCGAGAAGATGAGAAGAGACATATTCCTCTTCTTCAGACAAAATTGCAAGAGGGCATAGTGGGATCATATTTAATATGGGTTTATGGTTTCAATTATGAGTTTACAAAGAGAGACGACTTTTTTTTTAAGGGAACAAAGTGAGACGACTTTAATTATGTAAAAATATAGAAATCAATATTATAGCTTCATGATAGACATCTCTCATCTGGAAACATCAAGCGTACGTAGGTTGGTTTTTTTCCTAGCACTACTACGACAACGATTTGATTTTTCTGTATAAGCACCGTTATAATTTACAAGTGCACGGTAACCGATCGCGCTTGTAAAAATTGACCTGCATTTTCACATACCTCTTAAGAAGCCCGCATGTAAAAAAAATCATTTTTCGCAGGTAAGCCTCTTAACAGACCCACATACAAAAATATCTCTTAAGTGGCTCGCATGCGAAAATACCCTCCTCTCTTCCCATTCTTTTTTTTCTTCCCTCCTCTCTCTCCCACTCCTCACAACCATCTCCTCCTCTCCCCCACACCACTCCTCTCCCCTCTCCTCCCTCCCGACGGCGGGCTCCGGAGGCGGCGGTGGTGGGGGAGAGCGATGGCGGTGACTAGCTCAGGCGAGGGCGACCACGCTGGCTAGCTCGAGCGAGAGCGACGGCGGCAGCTAGCTTAGGCGAGAGCGATGGCGGCGGCAACGAGCGAGGGCGAGGGAAAGGGCAGACGATCCAGCACCCCCTCCCCCTCCCGTGTCGATCCCGCCGCCCCCACGCGCGCGGATCCACCGGCTGCGACAGGAGGGGCGGATCCGACACTCCCTCCCCCTCCTGCGCGGATCCCACCACCTCTCACGTGCGTAGATCCACTGGCGGCGGCGGACGGCTAGGATTAGGATTCTAAGCTAGAGTAGTGATTTTCGGAATTTGTTTTTGGTGAGTTCTCATTTTTGCGTGGGGACTACTTAAACGTCCGCATGCGAAAATCCGATTTTTCGCGTGCGGTTGCTCTACCCATACGCAAAAATCCAATTTTCACGGATACCTGGGTGCATGTGGATCACCCACCCGTATGTGAAAATCGCATGTGGGTCACCCACCCGTATGTGAAAATTGAATCGCACGGAAAAATAATTAGAAGGAAGTGCCGTGCCATTTAGTAATGAATTACACATGAAAACACCTCGAGTCCACTCCGCATGCACCATCAAATTGAGGCCTAAACCAATACTTGTATACCTTATGGAGTTAACTATCTAAACTCTTTTCCCTGCAAAAATAAAAACTATCTAAACTCTTTGAAATTTATTAAGATCAGCGAGCGCGAGATTTTCTTTAACAAAGTAACTGTGGAAAAGACGAGCAAGTAAAATACAAAAATAAGCATTGATCTCTAACCTATGCAACATAGGTGTTTCACTGTGGTGCGAGCGCTGAGAGAAGGCAAAATTTGCTACAGAACACGCAAAAAATGTGTAATTAGCTAGGAGACACCGAAAAACGTGACACTGCCCATGGACACTACAAAAGTTGTGTAATTAGCTGTAGGACACCAGAGACAATATTTTATAATTTCCAACACAAAAGAGGGGAGATAATTTTTCAAATGACCAGATTGCCCCCGACATTGCACAATCTAGACTCGACCGGGTCCGGTCGAACCAGTCCCAGTCAGAGTCCGCTAATGGGGTTGGGCCTACATGTGAGCGAGGTGGTGGATGGGAGGCAGGGTAGCGGCGATGTTTGCGGTGTCGCCAGCGGTGATGAGGTTGCGTGGCCACGACGTGTCGACGGCTCCAAGCTTCTCCTCGCCCTCTAGCTCACCCAGCAACGTCGCACGACATCACTCTTCACCCCATTGCCAAGAAACTGATGCGGGGTGTTCCTTCTCATCCTCCTCGCCCTCATCTTCTCTGCCGGCCATGGTGAAGACGAAGGCCGTCATCGCCATCGAGTCGCGGTCGTCTCTATCTTTTGCCCGTTCCATCATCTCCTTTTAGTACCATCTCCATTCCATCTAATCCCACCCCATTTCGTGCAGTGACGGCGTCGGAACGCGACCTCGCCACCAGAGCTCGGGAGCATGCTTCGAGCATCGCCGCCATAGCAACCTCGGCGTTCCGACCACCGTGGAGCATTACCGGCCAAGCTGCCTCGCCATCATTATCACCTCGAGCACCTCTTCAAAACGCCCCAAGAACCGCCAAGATCGATGAAGCGAGGAGGGAGATCAACCTTTTCTTCTCCGGCGCCGGTCTACCGCCATCGTCGTCAAATCCGTCCACGCCAGTGAGCCATTGCCCGATTCCCTATACACGTGCTGTCCCTATGACCTCACCACGCTCATGCATGCCACAAGCTAGCGGCTCATTGACCCTTTCGCGCCATCATCGTCGTCATGAAGCTCTGCATCGCCGCATGGAGACTTTCTCCATCACCATCGATGTCTAGACCTTGCCGAACCCTGTGTGCGATTCGGTGAGTACTCTAGAGCCTCTAGAAACCACATGCATGCATTCCCTTAGGCTAAATCGAGCTCTAACACGACATGCACCACTATCCCGAACTTGGCCGGTGCCCGTACCGCTGACACCACTGATTCCGTTCACCATTGCTTGCAAGAAGACCACGGTAGCTTCGCCTTGGACCCCTCTACAAATTCTCTTTTGACTGCAACCTCATCCAAGCCGCCGTTCACTGCAGGCGACGCCGCAAACCTCGCCGTTGCCATGCCTAGCTGCCTTCCATCCACCACCTCGCTGACATGTGGGCCCAACCCAATTAGCGGACTCCAACTACGGGTTTAGATGGTGCGATACTGGGGGCAATCAGGTCATTTAGAAAATTCTCTCCACTCTTTTGTCTCGGAAATTATAAAATATTGCCTCCGGTGTCCTATGGCCAATTATACAACTTTTGTAGTGTCTATGGGCAGTGTCACATTTTTGCAGTGTCTCCTAGCCAATTACATGTTTTTTGCGTGTCCTGTAGCAAATTTTGCCTTGAGAGAAAGGGGAGCCAACTCATGATCGAATAACTCTCAAAATATCTTAGTGTAGATATGTGGCCCTTATCTCGATTGATGTACATATATGAGAAATTACTTGTGTGCTCTATTTCTTCTGTGTTATTGAGTTTTGCCTATCCCCTACATGCATGTTTCTGAGTTCTTATTTTTTATTCCTTTTATATCCATTATGTTAGTTAACTATGAGTTGCCTTCTATTTAGAAAAAAAGCTAGCTTAAAATCAGTTGTTAAGGAAAAACGATTTTAGATAGATGAATTTTTAACCGCAATTTTGGAAAACCAAAAAATAATTTTCAAATGAATTTTAATTAATTTTGATTAAACTTAAACGGTAATTATATCCCCTCTCTCCAAGTAATCTCCTCACACTTGGCTGAAGTTGGTTAAATATATATATATATATATATATATATATATATATATATATATATATATATATATATATATATAAGTGTTTCTAAGGAGAGGAAAATATAAAAAAAAGTGATATCTATAATTCCCCTAAAATTTTATTATCCTTTATTACAATTTATTTGAAAAATTAAAATTTTCAAACAATTTGTCCTGGTAGATTTTTTTACATGGAATTTTCACATTAATAATCATTTTTTAATAAGCTAGCCCTTTTGCAAAAGAGAGGTGCTACAAAAACATTTTAAAAGGTAAAATTTGTTATAGGACACTTAAAAATTTATGGTCTTTTCTAGACACCGAAAAAACGTGACACTGCTTGACGACACCATAAAAAACTAATAATTTGCCGAAAGATACCATATCCATTATTTTATCACTTTTGGGTCAAATTGAGAGAAAAACAATTAGGAAAGATAAGTTTGCCCCTCGGTTTAGCAGCATGTAACCCGGTTGTATCTGGTTCAAAGTATACTTTAATTAATTTTAGAGTTTCGGAGAGGGTGTCATGGGAGGGAATGAGGCTCGTGTCTAATTTGAACCAGACACAGTTGGCTTTTGTACATGTTGTTGGTCTAAGGGGCAAACTTGTCTTTTCTACACAGTTTCTTTATCCATTTGACCTGAAAATAATAAAATAATGGTTTAGGTGTACTCAAATAAATTACCAGCTTTTTATGATATCTTGATGCAATGTCCACGAGAAAAGATCAAACCCTTTGAGTGTACTTAGCAAACTTTGCCTTCTAATTAAAGAAACTAACTAATGGTCCAGGAATGTGTATAAACTCATGAGCATGTAAATGACAAAACAAAATTCAGTGGCAGATAAGTGATATAGGGCCAACCCTTAGGGACTAGACATATCTAAACATTAATAATCTCTTTATGTATATGTGCGTATCATCGTGTAATAATTGGTCATATTATATATGGACGTTACAATGAGTTTCAGTCTTGATCACTAATCCTATCTTACTATAAAGTTATCCCCCACTATCTTCTTAAGTTTAACATGCAAAGATGACACATCATCATCCACTAACAAAATGACGTATCATCATCCACTAATTAACAAGATGCCACATCATCATCTACTAACAATCATCACATTTAAACATCATGCAAGCACGCTATATTTTTATAGTTTTTATAATTTAAGAGCTTTTCAAATACAAACATGTTAAATTAAATTATCATCCAACATAATTCACATAATGTTTCAATGTATATCTTTACTTATATAGTTCATTCTCACTTAGTTAGTGCTGAAATGATTAATCTATGGTCCAAATTATCTTTCTCTTTTTTTCCTCTAATTAAGTCATATCACATCAATTGTTTTACCCTTTAGATGATTAATCTACGGTCCAAACTATCTCCCTACTTTTCTTCTTCCATAAACTCATACCACCTTACTTTTTACATTTGAATCACCATTCTACATACTATTTAAACTTAAATTATCATAAACCACATTAATTTACTTAATCTGATGTTATCTAGATATCTTACACGTTATTTTTTTTTTATTGTTATCATACTAAATTCCCGCAGCAATGCACGGGGTTTCACCTAGTTATATTAACTAACTACTATAAAAGTTACTCAATTATTTGGACAATTTAAATTCGAAGCCCTTCTTAATTTTTATCATTTGCAAATTGTTCTGAACAAGATTATCCATTTCAAACTAACCTTCGCACGTGTCAAATTTTAACTAATATCTTTGCATGTATCAAATATTGTAGCACTTGATGCTGTCATGTGATTTGGCCACTTGGGCTAATCCTATTTGCCAGTTGTGCTTTTGATATGAAGCTCTTTATCTATCCTGATCTATCACTTAGTTGGTCTATAGCTTTTGTGCTTTTGATACCAAAACAATTAATTTATTCTAACACATCATTAAATCAGATAGCCACTTGATCAGAGAAGGCAGGCAGGTATAAGTCAGCAAGTACTACAGCAATTCAATTATCTTCTTTTTTTTTTTGCTAGCATGTCACAAGAGAAGATCATGACTTTATTTGAACAGAAAAGAAGGGTACTAATAATGTTTAATTGGAAGATTTAGTAACATTTTTTTAATCTCTTATTCGTTGCTTTCTCGGCACTACTACTCCTAGATAACTGGCCTTAATAATTGCGTAAAATAAAGGGCTCTTTCTCCTCCGCCTCCGCAAGAACGGTGACGTATTCGTGACCGTGATTAATTAATTGGGCACTGCAGAGACGACATTGCTAAATAATTTATTTTTTCCCAATTACAGCGAAAAAGCACGCGCAAGTGTGTCCCCATTGGTTTTTAACTGACTATTAAGCCACTTGTCTAAACTAACATTTGGTGCTAGAAACCGGTTCAAAGCAGTGAAAATATAGCATATTGGGCGATCAGTGAACCAAAGTAAAACTTTGACAAAAGGAACTAGCGCAACTTGCAATTCTTCAATTAAAGACAAAATTTGTAATTCTTGAATTCTTAAATTAAAGGAACAAGCCAATTAAAGTTTGGTCTTTGCTCCTGAACATCTGAAAAACGATACGTAACTTGAGATCATCTAGAAAATAATAATTTATTAAAGACACCATAACTAATATTTTATTATTTTCGAGTCAAATAGAGAGAAAAACCGTACGAATTTACCCCTTAGATCAACAACATGTAATCTAGTTGTGTTTAATTGGAACCAAACCTGAGCTCCATTCCCTCCCCCATCAAATTAGGTTACATATTGCTAGCTTGAGGAGTAAAGTCATCTTCTCTAATCGTTTCTCTCTACGTTTGTTCTGAAAGTGATAAAATAATGAGTGATGTCCTCAATCAAATTACCATTCTTTTATGTCCTCAAGCCGTCTCACTTTTTACATATGTCCTAAACCAAAGTTTTGTATAACTTAAAACATTAATTACTATGGAGCTAGGCACAAAGTGAGCACCTGCTTGGAAACTGGCACAAATGGCCAAAACTACATACAAACCAGAACCTTTCTTACACTGACTTTAGTTGAAAACTCTGTTTAACTTTTGAATAGGCAAGCAGTAATTAATTATTGTTGTTAAACTGGCCAGTTCACGATTCAATTAGCAGTAATTAATCGAGCTTATATCAACTAAAAAGCGCAGGGGTCCTTGTCAGTTAAGCTCAGCTACTGTCGGGCCGGGGCGTGCCTGCTGATTAAGCATCGCCAAAACATCATCTCTAAACCCTAAAATACAGCTTTGTCGGTCGACGCCACGTCAGCAAACAGCGAATAATTAAGCCAGCTCGGTTTGATTAATTTAACTACCGTCTGTCTCGCTAATCTGGAAAACCCTTGGCTAAACAAGATTAAGGGTCTGTTTGGCATAGCTCCAGCCCCAGCTCCACCCCTTCTGGAGCTGGAGCTCAGCCAAACAGTTTCAGCTCCACCAAAATTAGGAGTGGAGTTGGGTGGAGCTCTCTCACAAAATATACTAGAGTTGTGGAGCTGGGTTTAGGCAGCTCCATAACTCCACTCTAGACTCAGAGCCTGTTTGGTAGAGCTCCAACTCCTAAATTCTGCTCCAGGAGTTGGGTCTGGAATAGAGTTGTGGAGCAGACTAAATCCAGCTTCACCTCTCTAGTTTATTTTGTGAGAGTGCTCCACCCATCTTCGCTCCTATTTCTGGTGGAGCTGAAACTGTTTGGCTGGGCTCCAGCTCCAGAAGAGGTGGAGTTGGAGCTGATGCTGTGTCAAACAGGCCCTCACTTCTGGAGCTTAATTTAGGAGTTGAAACTGTACCAAATAGACTATAAGGGAGAGCTGTCCCGAAGTGAAATCATTGCACTGGAAAATTATTAAATCAACTAATTGGACAGTAATTATAGCATTGGTTAATTAGTACACGTGGTAACCAGTCGTAGGTGAGATCGATCGATCCAACAAGAGAAATCTCTCGATCTCTGACATCGATCGGTGAAGAAGAAGAGAATATTTTTCACTTTGTGATCTCATCAAAATTAACGTAGAAAATCGGAAACCGCCCACGTGTCTGTGCAATAATAATACACTAATGTCTGTCAGGTAGCTGCTGCTAATTAGTACTAAGTGCTGGGTTGGGAGTTGCTGGAATGTGATTTTCTTGGAGCTGTTTAAGTTTGATGGATCTATCTATCTGCCTAGCTAGATAAGGAAATGGCTGGATCCTCCAACAACACAACAAAAGTAGGCAAGACAAACAAAAATATCAATTAGGTCATGTTTGCAAGGCAGAAGTTTAATTATGTATAATTTAATGGAAGGTAATTAATTCCCATAGGACCTGACAAGAAATTTTACAGCATACTCTCTCCGTCAAAAAGAACTCAAGGTACTATTTGACAGCTTCTAGTACAAGAAATTATGAGGGGTCATATCCTCTCCTATATTGAGTTTTTTAGATGGAGGGAGTAAGTACCATATTTTTACGGAATTGCTATTTGTCAGGTGCTTGATTCTTTCATACTAACTCTTAGTCGATATTTTTTCTTAAAAGAATACACGGTACAAAAGTAGGCGCTTATAACGTGCACACTAGTCCCTATAGATACATATATAAGCATACCCTATCCCTGTAAGCACTTCCGGAATATTAGGTCGGTATATCTTGAGATTGATGAAGTCACTACGAACATCTCGCTATTGACGGGTATATCATCTACCACTAAAAGAATAATTTACCAAATACGGGCACCCGTGTCAAGTTTAGAACTTGAATCCAGATGTGTTGGTTCCTACACAAGGAACCTAACCAATTTAAGTACGCTCACTTCGCTCTTAGTCGATACTTAAAGCCCTTGTATTGTCCATCCTTTCTTATTATTATTATTTATCCAACGTTAAAAGAAAAGGTAATAGAGAGTTTTGTTAATTTCAGTCACCTGATGTATAGTCCGTACCTATTTTTCATTTTCAATTTTGATGTTTTCGTGGTATGAGAAAGTAGTACTCCCTCTGTTTCATATTATAAGTCATTTAACTTTTTTTAAGTCAAACTTTTTAAAGTTTGATTAAGTTTGGCGAAAAATATACTAGTGTTTTCAATAGAAAACAAACATATTATGAAAATATATTCAATGTTAAATTTAATAAAATTAATTAGCAAGGGTAAAAATGACTATTTACCCCTAATTTAACACCGTTAACTCACCTTAACGGAATAGGGTTAGATAGCAGATTCGTTTGTAAAAAGGAGGGTCAAATAAGCAAACTAGAAAAAGTAGGTCAAATTGATAGTTAGACTTTAAAACAGGGTTAAATAAGCAATTGCCCCATATGAAATCTATTAATTGTACCTTCCAGGTTCAAGACTCATAAATAACACAGCATGATATAATGATGATGAGAACAACGAATTAATACCTCTGGACCTGCAGATGATTCAGTTGCATCATGTTTTCCCTTAGGAGAAAAATAAAGGAAAGGGGATCTTGTGCCAAAATGTGACATGCCATAAAGCAGCTTAAAGTATCCAGGTCGAATGTTAGTTGTTTCTTTCTCTCTCGCATTTACACGTGTGTAATCGTTAATTCTCGAAGCTAAGCATCCATGGATGATTCTCTGTCAGGTTACTGTAGAACTTTCCACACGTGAAGTTCTCGTCCACTTAAACCACTAGTCCGTGTCGACAATCACATCGACTCCTCACTATGGCACTAACTAGAAAACCACATTAATTAGAGTAGAAATTAATTAATTGTTTTTTCATAGTGCAAGCCTTTTTTTTTTACATATTTAAAGATGTAGAAAACTACATGTTCTTTTAGAGGAAAAAAAGCTGATACACTCAGGTAACTAAATAGAGATTACATGCCAATTTTAAGTTAGTTCAGATGTGAATGGTCCATAATTTAATATGATCACTTTTGCAAATCGGTGTTCAGTTAGTTTAATGACCCAGTTGCAGAAAGAGGACATAATATCCCTTGCCCTCCGGTGCAAGCTAGCTACGACACAAGAAGCTTATCAAGTTTCATTTCACATCTAAAAAAAATGTTCCAATTCAGGTCAGGAAAATTGTTAATAATGGCTACTTGTACGACTTGGATTTGACTCATTATAGCGTAGACAATAAATCCCACTGTTTATCTCCAAACTAACCTGTTATTTTGAGCTTAATAATGGAGCAGCAGCCTAATCCTTCATCAGCCGGACAGCTGACTGTAGAAAAAAAAATATATATGAAAAGGTAGCTAGTCTATCACCAGGATTATCTAATTAATCGTATCACCAAGATAATTAACATATCTTGCTTAATCGTGCAAGTTAATTAATTTGGTCCCTGCAAGATAGACTCCTCTGTCAAATCGATCGATTTTGTATGATTTCTGATTGCCTTTTGGACGTTGGTGGGTGTGTTGATGGTATATATGTTTGCTTTTTCACTTGATGAAAGGATCGGAGATAGCTTGGCTTTATTTATTTGGCACTATCTCGTTGGTGTGAAAATCGTGTTTCCCGCGTGCAAATATTCAAGTTTTTCTCCTTAAATTTGAAAGAAAATGATTGTGTTCTTGAGTGACTTGTTAAAACAAGGGATAGCTTCTAGCACAATTAAGATCCGATGCCTGATTTGTTGTACTTGATTCGCTCACATAAATGGACAACTTGGATAAGGGTACTGCTAAAATGGAAGAGACCTTTAATCTGAATAAGACTTTGCACTTCAGAATGTTTCCTTGTTCTTTATTCGATCTGGAGAATACGTTTGTGGCAGATAAAAAAGGGAATTAATGGCGCCAAAATAAATCTTATTAGGCCCCATTTAAAATAGAAATGAAGTCGTGTGTATAAAATTTCTGTGAAATTCTGTAAAATTCTTACATTTCGAATAGGGTTGTAAGGATGATGCACTACAATCTAAGAGATAAATTGCGGTCTAAGAAATGAAAATTTTGATAAATGGGACTGTTCAGGTTCCAAGTACAGTGCTGTCTTGAAACATATGAGATTGCTTTGGTTTCTTGCTCGGCAGCCGAACAAGGCCAATGCTCTGACCTCCCTCTTATTTGATCTTCCTATCTCCTAACTTACCATTTCCAAGAAAATGTTAAAAGTGAGCAAATCTTATTGCAAAAATAACAAGTTCTAGGCTACTAGCACTAAAAATAACAAGCCAGCATCACGTGTTGTCAAGCCACGGCTGAGCCGCCAAAGCAATGCCCCGTTGTCGCTACAAAGAAGTACACATATCAAAATACAATGGTCGTCGCCGTCAACATAGCCCCAGCCTAGCTAACTCATTGCTTCCACTGCACAAAGAGGAGAGGAAAAAGGAATATACCCAAGTTTTTTTGAAAAAAAAATTGAAAGGAAAATGATGGCCAAGTTGGCAGCTGACCTGATGGTGTTTCTGTCCATTCGTTGCTTCGCTGTGCTGCTCAACGTACGTCTGTGCCGGTCAAAAGGGGCCAGCCAAGCCCACCAAGTAAGCAAGCGAGCATGTGTGTGGAATGTGGCCGTCCAGCTAATCCTTGGACCAACAGGGAGAGTAGTGATAAAAAGGAGGCGCCAAATTACCTGGCTTTTCGGCTTTTCGAAAAGCTGATAAGAATAATTAAGCAACACTCAGCCCGCGGTACAACAACTTGGCAAGTGTGTTTGATTTAGCGCGAAAAAACTTTTACAGTGGCACGCCTCGGTTCAACGTGGCACTTAGGGGTGCAATTTTGTTTCTTTTTCTTTAAAAATGAAAGGATTTGGGATTATGAAACCTTAGCAACGGTGCAATACTTGTTAAGTTGTTGCACTGAATTGTGGTGTAATTCGAGGTTGTAGGCACAAATGTCACTCCATTTAACAATTGTTGCATGGAATCGTTTAGTTTGAAAGTTTTCATTTCATCGAACGTATTTGTTTAGTTATTGTGCACATAGCTTGTTTTTTAAAGGTTGAGGATTATTGCCTTTTTGTTGTCATATTTGACCAGTATAAACCTGCTAACGAAACTGAGGCATAGGAAAATGGCCGCTTAAAAAACCACGAGTATGTGTTACAAAAACAGTGAGTTGTGGTTCAAAAGGCAGCTAAAGCATGCGTGAAGCTAGTGTGGATAGCACCTCTCTTTTGGATCATCAACTAACACGCCTCACCAAAAAAGAAATTACACTGGAATGGACTCACTCAAAAAGTAGAAAAGAATTACAAAGATTAATCAATGTGCGTGTACATTGGTTTTTTCAACTCCCATATGATACTTCTCTTTTCAGTGATAGCTTTAAGGACAACAATCCTATGGGAAATGGTTAAGATCTAAGGTGATATTCTATCTAACTGACGAGTGACTTCACAACTAGCTCATTCTCAATGTAACCATTTCAATTTTGAGTTGTAAAAACCACATAGTTATTGTAGGGCTCCAGCTCAAATCAAGAAAGCGGAAAAATGTTTTCACATTTTAAGAAGGTATCCCCATATTTTTCTAAAATGCAATTATAAAAGATGTTTTCTCATAAAACCTACACTCATTGTATTTTTAGAGCAGCAATGAATGACGGTTTTCCTCCTCTTGACAACGTCACTCCCTCTCTTCTCAGCTGAAATAGAAGAGGCGGCAGCGGCAACCTCCATAGTCCCTCTCAATTTAAAGGACTTATATTTTTAATTGGATGACATCAACTTCCACTCTCATGGTATGCTGCTAGCTTATACTGATGACTCGTTGTATACATGTGACATTTTCTTGCTCTCATCTCACATTGTTACATGTGTCTAGAACATTCTCGAATCATAACCTTGCGCGAACTATTAATGATTATTGTTGTAAAAAGAAAACTAGGTCGACATATTTTGATATTGATGAAGCTATTATGAACGCCTTACCATCAACAAGTATGTCACCTATCAATTAAAGAATAATTAATCGTAAATATAAGCACTTCTGTTAAATTTAGGATTCGAACCAAGTAAGCTAACAAGTTTTTTACTCATATCCCCCAACAATCCATCTCATCAACCTTTTGGAATATTAATCTTTTCTAACTATATAAATTTATTTTATTAAAGCTACAACCCTAGGTTTATCGATGAAAATACTCTCATAATTTTTGTTTATCATTACTATCATAACATAAGGCGCGAAAATTACCCTGTAATGTTCAAAGGCATGCCCCGGAAGAACTTGAAAAATCATAAAACGACATGTAAAAAAAAAATTTAAAAAAAGAACGGACACGGTGCGCGTTCCGCCACTTTCAATCCTGAAAGGTGACAAAGTGAGAAGCAACTCGTGAAAGCCGTCAAAAAAGAAGACGCACGAGGGAAAAACCAAGCAATTTTTTTAAAATTCTTTTTTTAAAAAAAAAACAAGAGGAATCCGAAATCTGGGTAACTATATATTTTTGCGGCAGCAGCGACAATTGAATAGCAGAAGAAGAGTCGTGGCTTCCTCTCGCACAGATAAAAAGGCGAGGAGGCATTTCCCCGGTTTCCTCTCTGTCCGGGTCCAGGCCAGCACGAACTACGCCCACAACGAACTTTTAGCTGTGTTTAGCTTAAGCCACCCACCACTCGCACTCGCGTACGTACTCGTCGCATGTGAGTTAGCTTTGGTCTCGCCGGCATGGCGCTCACGGCGGCGGCGGCGAGCGGCGGCGACGCGCACGACGACGAGTACGCGAAGCTGGTGCGGGGGATGAACCCGCCGAGGGTGGTGGTGGACAACGAGGCGTCCGACGAGGCGACGGTGATCCGGGTCGACAGCGTCAGCAGCCACGGCACGCTGCTCGCCGTCGTCCAGGTCATCGCCGACCTCGGCCTCGTCATCCGCAAGGCCTACTTCTCCTCCGACGGCAGCTGGTTCATGGACGGTCAGCTCCACCGCCGCCCGCTTCTTTGATTTGAGTTTCTTCTTCAGGATTGTTGTTGAATTCTAACACATGAAAGGAAAATTCCGCAGTGTTCAACGTCACCGACCGCGACGGCAACAAGGTGCTCGACGACCAAACCATCTCCTACATCCAAACGGTATAGTGCTGTTCTTGATCGAATTTTGGGGGATTGAATTGATTTGTTTTGTTGATTTGTGGTTTGGTTGATTGATTGATATGTTTTCAGACGCTGGAGGCGGATGACTGGTACTACCCGGAGGTGAGGAACACGGTGGGGATCGTGCCGGCGGAGGAGTACACGGTGATCGAGCTCACCGGCACCGACCGCCCGGGGCTCCTCTCCGAGGTCTGCGCGGTGCTCGCCGGGATGCGCTGCGCCGTGCGGAGCGCCGAGCTGTGGACGCACAACACCCGCGTCGCCGCCGTCGTGCACGTCACCGACGACGGCGGCTCCGGCGGCGCCATCGAGGACGAGGCCCGCATCGCCGACATCAGCGCCCGCCTCGGGAACCTCCTCCGCGGCCAGAGCGGCGTGCGCGCCGCCGCCGCCGCCGCTCCGGGCGGGCTCACCCACAAGGAGCGCCGCCTCCACCAGATGATGTTCGACGACCGCGACTACGACGGCGGCGGCGGCGCCGCCTCCTCCTCGCCGCGGGGGCGGTCCCCGACCCCGGCGACGGAGGTGTCCGTGACGCCGTGCGCGGAGCGCGGGTACACCGCGGTGGTGGTGCGGTGCCGGGACCGGCCCAAGCTGCTGTTCGACACGGTGTGCACCATCACCGACATGGGGTACGTCATCCACCACGGCGCGGTGAGCAGCGAGCCCCGCGGCGGCGCGTACCAGGAGTACTACATCCGGCACGTCGACGGCGACCCCGTCCGCTCCGAGGCGGAGCGGCAGCGCGTGGTGCAGTGCCTCGAGGCCGCCATCGAGCGCCGCACCGCCGACGGGCTGGCGCTGGAGGTCCGCACCGGCGACCGCGCCGGCCTCCTCTCCGACGTCACCCGCATCTTCCGCGAGAACGGCCTCACCATCCGCCGCGCCGAGATCTCGTCGGAGCGCGGCGAGGCCGTGGACACGTTCTACCTCTCCGACCCGCAGGGCCACCCCGTGGAGGCCAAGACGATCGACGCCATCCGCGCGCAGATCGGCGAGGCCACGCTGCGTGTCAAGCACAACCCCTTCGCCGACGGCGATGGCGCCGGCGGCGGCGGCGGCGGCGGCGCCACCGATGACGTCGCTGGTTCGACGGCGTTCCTCTTCGGGAATCTCTTCAAATTCTACCGGCCGTTCCAGAACTTCAGCCTCATCAAGCTCTACTCCTAATTAATTAATTTACTCCAACCTGGGTTAATTAATTAGCTGTAAATAATTACTTAGTTAGTTAGTTTTATGTTTTTTTCTTCTAGATTTTACTGTAAATATGATTTCAGATTTATGACGACGACGAAGATGATGTAGGCTGGGTGGTGTAAATAGGTTTACACATGGTACAAAACATAGGGGGAAAGTTAATTCAAAATTTAGGTCAGGGAAAAAAAATCATGTAGGATTAGTTTCATCAGTATACAGTCGCTGTAAATATTCCATCTTGTACATGTATTCATGGAAGGAATACAAAGAAAGAAACAAAAGCTTGTAAATATTTCATATGCATTTGCAGTTTTTTCTTAATTTGATGAAAAAAAGTACTCCAATTTGCAAGATTTTTAGCTGCTTTTTGTACTATATGCAAAAGAAGTACTGTAGTACAATAGTATTAAAGCACGCGAGCTGCAGGTCTGCGTAGATCGAGTCGTTGAGTGATACTAGTACGAACAAGTTGAGCTAAACAACAAGTAGCAAAGGTACAAAAGCGATGGATCATGGAAAGGTTAGGCCATGCCTGTGCAGCCTGATGCTGGAATCATGGAATAATTAGAAATCGAATTCCAGGGACATGCGTGTTTGGCTGAAATTGGAATTGCAGGCAGTGATATGGAAAACTCGATTTCAAGAAGGTTCGACATCATACGAGCGGAATTCGATCAGCATAAGCATGATGATCGGTCACTGATTTTGAAGTTTCTATTTCTTACAGCTATAATAAACAATGGTTAAACAGTTTCTTGCCAACCATCGATATAAGATATCTTTTGTATTTTATTTTAAGTTGGTGATCTTTGTAGGTTGTGTCGGCCTGCCTTTTTTATTTTTTGCTGCGGCTGCAGCTGTGGGTGGGTAGCTACTGCGTCCATCAGCAACAGCTGTTTGAAAACTTGCTGTCAAACACACTCGTAGTTTTCTTATTTTCAAGTCAAATTGTGATTTTGTAGTTCGCATTATATTTATCTACAACATTTGTATTAATTGGTTGTAACTTTTATTTGTATTAATTGGTTGTATTTTTTATGAAGCAAAGAGTAAAATGAATTCCATTATATAAAAACAAAGGGACATAATAACTAGGTTTATTATTTTTATATAAAAAATGTTGTGCGGTTGGAGGAGAGATCGTTGCAATGTTCATTTCAGATTATTGGATTATTTACTTTATGCTTGAAATAATATGTTTTTTTTAAAAAAAACAATTTCTTCTGCCATCTTGTTTAGACCGGTTATTTTAAACTATTTATTAAATTTATTTCTTATAATATTTAATTTGTCTGTATTAAGTGGATAGTCCGTAGCAAATCTGCTCCTGCTCAATAACAGATCAGTCTTCTTCTCTTGCAACCCCGAGCCTGATCCCATCCTCTCCATCTTTTTCATATGATGTTTTCGTTTTCTGTACGCACTTAATTTCTCGCTCCGTTTAATTTCATATATAATTGGTTGCTTGGCTTGAGAAATGGAACCATGTACGTTGGTCGATGGGTGATCGTTATTTTCAAATTCGGTGAAACAACTCTATAGTCTTTATCTTTCAACTTGATATGTATACTTCTGCATAATAGGAGTAAGAATGATCTATCATCTCAAACCCCCATCCATTGGAATTGCAAGGAGGGCCCAAAACAGTAACTCCTATTCTAAAAAAAATAGCAGTAATCTAGAATTTGATTAGACATATTATATTACTATGAATCTTGTTAGGAATACAGGAAGTAGTAATTTGTGTCTAATATGGTTTTATGTTGCTGTATTTTGGGTCGTGCTAATACAAAAGTTACTAGCACCTGATTGCTGGCCCATGGAGGCACAATTTTTGCAGCCCATCAAGTGAAATTTTCTTGCCCTGAATTTTGGTCCCAATACCTGGCGCATGTCAACCAGTTCTTACTCCAACTGGGCTGGGCTTCTTAACGAACTGATTGACAGCATCTGTTTAACTGCAGTTTTCGTAGATTTACTACTTGTATTATTCTAATTAACTGTCTTAAATTAACTGTATGTATGTAGTTGAAAATGTAGCTATGGGAAATGCAAATAATCATGCTGAAGAATCTTGAGCACTTAAGCAAACAAAAAAAATCACACATAAAGAGATCATCTTTATTATTGCTACCTCCATTTTAAGTTAGGGAGCGTATCCTATATACACAGGCCCTCGCGTGTACACACCATATACACCAACTAAAAATTATCACAAAATATTCTAGGAAAATTCATACATGTACTTTCAATAGTATTACATCTACGTGCAAAGTCGCATCTTCAAATTCATTCTACATAGAGAATAACAAAAAAGATAAAATTCTGACAAAATTGCAACCTTAAAACTGTCAGATTTTTCGTTTTTTTTGTTACGGCTAAAATATAATGAATTTGACGTTAAGATTTTAACCCTAGGTGTAATACAATTGAAAGTATGTGTATGATTTTTTCTAGATTTTTTGGTGACATTTTTTAGTTGGTGTGCACGTGTGTACACGTGAGGGCATGTGTGCATAGGATATGTTGCCTTTAAGTTATAAGGCTTTTTAGTATTATCCATATTCATATAGATGATAATTAATTTAAACATACATAGATTTATTAATATATATATGAATATGATAAATGATAGAAAGTTTTATAATATAAAACGGAGGAAGTAATACAAAAGTACACTAGGTAGTTTAGCTAGTAGGAGTAGGAGTTAGATAGCAGGCATTTCTTCTACTTGCCGGCCGCCGCGCGCTGCCCCCTCCTCGCCGGCAACGGCAACTCCGTCGTTGCTGACCTCCTCGCCGTCGTCGACGGTGCCGGCGGCCGCCAAGTCGTCGTCGTCGTTGCTCGCGACGCTCGATCTCGACGCCGCCGAATCGGCCACCTCCGCCTCTCGGGCGGCGGACGGCGGTGGGAGGTCGTCGTTGTTGATCACCACGGCCGAAGATAGCTGCCGGCGCCCTACCGTCGCGTTCTTGTTCGAAGCAGCATCTCCGCCGCCGTCGCCGTCGCCGCCGATGACGAAGGGTCCGTACCTGACGACGAGGCCGAGGTCGGGGATGTCGAGGACGTAGGTCGACGACGACGGCGACGGCGCGGCGGCGGCGCCGCCGCCGTCTGGGTAGAGGTGGCTGAGGAAGAGGAGGTAGTCCGGGTCGGCCTGCGCCCTCGTCGCCTCGTCCAGCTCGTCGGCGGCGGAGCGGCGCGCCGGCGCTGCCATGGATCAAACAGAAGAAGAGAGGGAGAAGAGGTGTTCTGAATAGATTGTGTTTACACATGTGAAGAGGTTGTTATATAGACGAGTGTCACACAAATGGGCGGAGCAATTGGCGATGCAAACTCCATTAAATTTTAATATCGATGCGTAAATCGATGATAAAATTAGTAATATTCGTTATATTAAAATTTGCTCGGGTTCAAAAATCTTTAACTGTGTATACACATACTCCCTCTGTCTTACCTGATATGATATCCGGTTTTAAATTTATTATTTATGGACGCAGAGAGTAACACGTAGGGCCCCTTTGAATCGTAGGAATAGAAAAAGGAGGAATATGAAAAACGTAGGATTCTGACAGGAATGCAGGTGTAAAACAGATGATTGGAAAATACAAGAAAAACAAATGAATGACCGTTTGATTGGACCACAGCAAAAACGCAGGAATCGGATGAGAGAGATAGACTCAAAAGAATTTTTCTAAGAGGTTGGACCTCTTACTAACTTTCCACTAAAATCTCTATAGTATTAGCCATTCCATAGGAATTTTAAAGGATGGTATAGGATTCAATCCTTTCTTTCAAAGTCTTTCATAGAAATTTTTTCTATAGGATTAAAATCCTTTAAATTTTCTACACTTTCCCTACACTTTCCCTACAAATGAAAGGGGCCGTAACATATAGACGATCGATGTGACAAAAATTTTGGACTCTAGCTAGCTTTCTTCCTGTTGCCAACTTTTTTTGTTTACGTGCCAATGGGAAAAGGACCTATGCGGCTTACTCATGTTTGGGGAAGAAGCCAACGGGTATTTTTTTTCGTTTATAAGTGGACATCCCCTCATGTTGTATACTCCCTACGTTTCAAAATGTTTGACACCGATAACCATTTAGTACGTATTTGACCATTTATCTTATTAAAAAAAATTGAGTTATTATTTATTCTTTTCATATCATTTGATTCATTGTTAAATATACTTTCATGTACACATATAGTTTTACATATTTCATAATTTTTTTAATAAGATGAACGTTCAAACATGCGCTAAAAAGTCAATGATGTCAAGCATTTTGAAACGGATGGAGTATGTCATTTAGAAAGTGTTAAAAACTTAGAAAATAATATAATATTGTACCGTTCAAATTCAACTTAAATAACTATAAATAAGTGTTAAAAACTCATTACTCCCTCCGTCCTATGATATAAGGGATTTTGATATTTTGTTTGCACTGTTTGACCACTCGTCTTATTTAAAAAATTTATACAGATATAAAAAATTAAAAGTTGTGCTTAAAGTACTTTAGATAATAAAGGAAGTCATAAATAAAATAAATAATACTTCAAAAAAAATTTAAATAAGACGAATAGTCAAATAGTACAAGTAAAATATCAAATCCTTGTATTAGGGGGACGGAAGGAGTAATAAAATTGACTACGAGCATTATCTTGTAAAAGTATTCTAGGATACTAAAACAAGGTGTGTTCCCTTTGGGAGAACTTCCCCCGGAAAAGATAAAGTCCAATTAATCATCATTCCTTGAGAGACCGACGTCGCGACGAGACGACGCGAGGATCGATTGGACGCAATATCTCTGCGCTCCGGTGATATGATCTCAACATGATCGCATCGATGTGACGACGTCATCATCAATCCCAGCTTCCTTCCTGTCGCCGTCGATGGCCGGTCACCCGTCCGTCAGCAGGTTGAGAAGTTGGGAGTCTTTTATAAATTTGTACAGTAGTAGTTGTAAAGCTTTTGTTTGGTTGCAGCCTTTTGTCTCTCTCCCGAGCACAACGAAGAGAGCATATTTTGTTGCTGACCGACAATTTCCTTTTACCTGTAGTATTACTGATCGACAATTTTATCTTAATTAAGTTTTAAACTTTTAGCCTTCCATACTTATGGTGTTCAAATTATTAAGAAAAAGAATTACTTCCTCCGTCCCAGAAAATATGTCGTTTTAAGGAATCACACACAAATTAGTGTTCAGCACAAATGACTAAATTACCCTCAATTATTAGATTCAGCTCCCATTTGAATACAGCCCAGAATGTTTCACACAATTACAACTATTGCAGTAAAAAAATGAATCAACCACACTGAATGCCACGTAGAATTTACAAAGGTAAAATGGCGCCAAGGCCACAATGACCATACAGGAGAAAGCAATCATTAGCCTAATTCAAACATTTGAATCAACCAATTAAGGATACTTTGGCGCCTAGTTCTGCCCTTCAATATTCCATAAGCCCTGAAGAGACCATCCATTTTTTATCTCAATCCATTCCATCTCCCTACAATCCAACCCACAGTCTTGGAAGACCATCTTTTACTTCATCTCAATTCACTCATCTCCCTGTAATCCAATCCAACACCACACATATGAAAATGGTTACAGATCTCAATTTACCGCTAGAAGAGGAGGGAGATGGAGGAGCTTTACCTAACCTCAATGGAGGAGAAGCTGATATGGAAGAAGATGGAAGACTTGCTGCTGGCCAAGGAGATAACCTTGATCAAGTTGAGTGGCAGGCACATGTACATGCTCTACATGTTTTTGATCTCAACCTACATCCTTTTGATCTCAACTTTGAGGCTACAGAAGAAGAAGAACAAATACACCTAGGTAAGTTGATTTACAGCCTTTGATTCAAGGCTTTAGTTTCCAAGGCAAGCATAATATTGTGTAGACTGCTCCATTTCAATTTTGCATTCAATAAAGAGTTCTTATCTACTTAATGAAGACTAAAATGACAGGATTAGGTTATACTCATCATTTAATTTCTGTTAAACACAAAAGTGTAAATATACATGTGAATAGATAATGTTTTTCTTAGTGGAACAACTGCTGATGCTATGAAAACTTTTTCTCACACTTTCCTCCATCTGAAGATATCCCATGAACTGATCAGTCAACATAGCTAATAAAAAGATGCATGGGCCTGGGTTCCAATGTTATACAGAAACATTAAACTAAACTACTGAAACTAGATTGTGACTTGGTGAGCTATTTCCTAAAGCATCAAATACAAATTTATATTTGCATAGGTGAATGAACAGTACAGATTTGAAAGCGTGAACATTACCTTGGGAAGCAATTGTGGAGAAGTCTTGCAAATAAATTTCCTGCAAAAAGAAGAAAAGTAGCAACTTAATGCCCATATGAAAGTTAGGGGTTGAACCATATCACTGTTACATGAAAATTATGTGGAGAAAACATAACTTTAGACCCAAAATTGTTTTTTTTTATAAAACTATTACTGCCCATACAAACTGGTGAGCCTATCAACCACCCCAAATATTATTTTTGCAGAGTTTCTGCCTCACAACAGAGAGAAACAATAGTACAATAGACAAGTATGTTTGCAATAACTATCGTTAAATATTGGAAAGGAATTGAATGGCAAAGCACATGCATAGCTATATCAAAATACTTTTTTTTGGGAGATACATCACAATATTCAGACTAAAACCAGCAATTGAAATTATTTATGGGAAATAAATATAAGACTGCAATAGTAATAAATATAACATTTGATATCTTCTATCATTCAGCATAGGAAAGATTTCAGATTTTTCAGTAACTACTTCCTCCGTTTCATAATGTAAGTCATTCTAGCATTTCCCACATTCATATTGATGTTAATGAATCTAAATAGATATATATGTCTAGATTCATTAACATCAATATGAATATGGGAAATGCTAGAATGACTTACATTGTGAAACGGAGGGAGTAGCATGTAATTTTGACACATATAACATTTAACTTTCTTCTTCTTTTTTTTTGTAAACATAGAGTTATACAATTACAAAAGCAGAAAGCACATTGCCATGAAAACTGACTCAAGTAGGCAAGATCAAGTGCACTAACCAGCATGTGATTTTGACAGCTTATGACCACCAACACATGGAGCACGACCTGCATGCCAATGCACACGTATATGAGGAACAACAACAAGTTGAAGGTAAAGTTCATGACTTTTTTAGCAGTTAAAGGTTGTATAAAGTCTTGATTTCATAAAATTAAATAAATGTGTACAATCTGATTAGCGCACATGAACTTACCATTTGAAATAATTTGTAGATGGTGATGATGCTTTGCAACTTGAGCTGGAAGCATTGGAGAACTACCTTCAAGACTATGGAGTGTACGCTGATGCTGTAAATGTTGTCTTTGATGTAGAGGAGTTTCCCAACTCACATGAGGTTCAACATGCAAATGGAAATGAGCGAAGTCAGTCAAGAGATTTGAAAAACATGGAAAGGCGAGCTATTTATGCAAGGTTGCTTGAGAAAAGTATGAATGGAAAATTAGAAAAAGACACCACAAGTATAGTTGCTTGAGAGTTCCATGTCAGCATCCGTACCGTCCAACGTATATGGAAGAGAGCAAAGGTTTGCCGTGAACAGGGAATAGCAGTGAATGTTGATTCAAGGAAGCATGGGAATTCTGGGCGCAAAAAGGTTGAAGTAGACTTATCCCTTATAACTGCTATTCCATTACAGCAAAAGAGTAATATACGGTCACTAGCACAAGCCCTAGGTGTTCCGAAAAGCACATTACATAGGTGGTTCAAAGAAGGGCTGATACGGCGTCACTCTAACTCACTAAAGCCTTATTTGAAGGAAGCAAATAAAAAGGAAAGGTTGCGGTGGTGTGTTTCTATGTTAGATCCAAGCACATTGCCAAACAGCCCCAAATTTATTGAAATGGAAAATATTATCCACATAGATGAGAAATGGTTTAATGGCTCAAAAAAGCAGAAAACTTTCTACCTTTATCCGGATGAAGAGGAACCATACTTCACAGTTCAAAACAAAAATGCCATTGATAAAGTAATGTTCTTAGCAGCAGTTGCAAAGCCTAGGTTCGATGATGAGGGTAACTGCACTTTTGATGGAAAGATAGGCATTTGGCCTTTTGTTAGGAAGGTAACATATCCTTCTTACAAGTGCTATTCACATACACTTATTTATGGTATTTATTTATTAATCTAACTTATTTCATATACTAACAGGAACCAGCACAAAGGAGAAGTCGTAATAGAGAAAGGGGGACACTAGTGACCAAGCCAATTAAGGTTGATAGAAACACCATAAGATCATTCATGATATCTAAAGTGCTGCCAGCTATTAGAGCATGTTGGCCTCGAGAAGATGCAGGAAAAACCATATGGATTCAGCATGATAATGCTAGAACTCATCTCCCAATCAATGATGAGCAGTTTGCTGTTGCAGTAGCCCAAACTGGACTTGATATTCGCCTCGTGAATCACCCTCCAAATTCCCCGGATATGAATTGCCTAGATCTTGGATTCTTTGCTTCACTTCAGTCCTTAACATATAATAGGACATCTAGAAACATGGATGAGCTAATAGAGAATGTTCACAAGGAATACTGTGACTACAATCCAACTACTCTTAATAGGGTATTCCTTACACTACAATGCTGCCACATTGAAGCCATGAAAGCTAGTGGAGGGAATAGGTATAAGATCCCTCACATGAACAAGGAGAGGCTAGAGGCACTCGACATTCTACCTAAAGCCCTCAGTTGTGATCGTCAAGTATATGAGAGAGCCATGGAGTCATTGGCAAACTAGTGGTGGTTATTTTGCATTATATATGTAAATTGCCGACGTTATGCATGTATTTGTGGTTTGGAGAACATGTGGTGTTATTTTGTGTTATATATGTAAGTTGCTAGCATCATCTATTCATCTATCACTACGCCATCTGCAGGTTTTGGCAACAACCAATATGTATTTTGAACAGTCCTCATATAATGTGTTATATATGTATTTTCACTGTCTGTTTCATCCTTAACATATATATCAATGGCTAACTATCATATAATATTTCTAAACTATATGAATCATGCATTTTTTTGTTATTATATAATGATACTTTTGATATATTTGCAACTATACTTTATACATAAATATCCCGCAGCAACACATAATTAGTTTGCACAATCATTTAGTAAAAAACTACATGTTATCTGACATATACGCAGAATCACAAAGAAAATATAATGTCGGTTATATTGTGCACCAAATGCTTAGCATACTCAACTTGAAATTTTGCAGTACTATATTTACAATCAAAATCTCGCAGCATAGACTACAAGAAGTTTCTTTTAGGTTCGAGGTGCAAGGAATACTGAGCTAAGTAAACAAATTCACCAAACATGGCACAAAATAAGCTTTAAAAGGTCCTTATAATTAATTAGTTAATTACACATATTGATCAAGCATCAACTGATTACAGACTACGCAAAAGGAAATGTGCACCAAACAGGCTTGGTACTCATGCTAGTTCTTCATTTTTTACATATATGCAGAGATCAAAGTAATTTAGCCAAAACAGGATTCCATTTCTCTAACCATGATCTCCTCAGTACTAATTCAATACTACTACTTGTAATATGTCTTACTCCTACTGATAGTAGTACTAATACTCCTACATGTCATATCTTCCATGGCATTGTTAGTGGGGTATGGTGAAGTACAGGGGAAGTAAAAGCCGTAACATACTTTCACGAATTTCAGCAAATTCGTCAACGCCCTCATCTCTGGCAGCTACACCAGCATCATCTTGTAGGCCAGCCACCTCCTCCCCACCGACCAGCTGCTCAATGCCATCCATGTGCTGCTCCTCCAAGTTGGCGGAGATGTCTTTGTCCGGTTTCTGCTCCAAGTTGTGGACACCGCCGCCACTTTCCTCGTCCTCGAAGTCAGGGACGACGCAGCCTTTGGGTGGCAGCTCGGAGTCGTGGACGCCGCCACTTTCCTCGTCCTCGGAGTCAGGGACGACGCAGCCTTCGGGTGGCAGCTCGCAGTCGTGGACACCACCACTTTCCTCGTCCTCGGAGTCAGGGACGACGCAGCCTTCGGGTGGCAGCTCAGAGTCGTGGACACCACCACTTTCCTCGTCCTCGGAGTCAGGGATGACGTAGCCGTCAGTTGGCAGGTCGGAGTCGTCGACACCGCCACTTGCCTCGTCCTCGGAGTCAGGGACAACGCAGCCGTCGGGTGGCAGCTCGGAGTCGTCGACGCTGCCACTTGCCTCGTCTTCAGAGTCTGGGACGAAGCCACCGTCGGGTGGCAGCTCCGAGTCACTGACGCTGCCACATGCCTGGTCCTCTGACTCAGGGATGAAGCAACCGCCGGGATGTCACTCCGCATCAGACAAGTATCCATATGCATGCTGCTCCTCGGTGAGTAACTGGACACCGTCAGCGCCGAGCACCCCACCACCACGGCGCTCCTCGGTGAGTACCTGGACACCGCCGACGCCAAGCACCCCACCACCACGGCGCCTACATCTACCTCACCTTCCTCCACTTGCCTGTTGTGCTTCGACGTCTAGTTCCGCCACCCTCCGCTTGGGTGCGGCCCTTCTGACCAGGCGAGCCGTGACCTCCGATGCTGCAAGGGGCAGTGAATCGTCGTGCGCCGGCCGCACCATTGTCATGCGCCCACGCCGACTGTGGAGGGGAGAGGCGAGGTGAGGAGGCTAGGGATTGGGGATTGAAGTTTAGTGCAACATAGGAACCGAATCGAGGTGGGGAAGAGTGGGGATTAGGGTTGGGGGTGACGGAGGAACCGAATCAGGACGGGGAAGATTGAGGATCGTGTGGGGGGCGATGGAGAGCGATGGAGATTGGGGATCGGCACGGAAGCGCGGTGGGAGGGGGGCGAGCGGCGAACGAGTCGAGATTGGGTGCGGATGGGGGCAAGAGCGAGAGGATAAGATCGATTACTGTATTAGCGCAAAAAATAAAAAAAAAACTCATTTTTTTTCCCGTTCCACTTCCACATATACGGAGGGGCCTACCACTTCTCTCTACAACAGTACAATGACATGTTTTCTGGGACAATCCGGGGGCGGTGAAACATCAACTTTTCTGGGACGGAGGAAGTACAATTATAATCCTACGTCAAATAAAAAAAGATAATAATGTCCACATTCCCCATATCCTCTCTCCTAGGATTTATGACACTGACCAAGCTAGCCAAATACTTTCATAGTCACCTCCAGCTCCTATAAGAGTTAGCACCCACTTGAGCTAAGTTTAGAGTTAGATCTAGGAGTTGAAGCTATACCAAATAGATCCTTATTCCCCAAAGGCCTAAAACCGATAAGGAGCATCGTTGATTCTGTTTGCCTTAGAGATGGCCTAGGCCCAGCCCAGCCCAGCCTAGCCCGCACATCCGTTCCATTCCGTTTCAGTGCACTACACGCTACCATACACGAGAGGGAGGAGAAGTCAATACAAGTACGGTGGCTAGGGGCGGTAATGAGTCCAACATTTTAGCCTACAAAGAGGTTTTGGCTCAAAAGTGATTGGGCTGGGATTTAATAGATTTTTGAGCTAAAACTATTTAAGCGCTAAGGTGGGTTGTGAAAGGGCCCATGGGCCCTAGCTCATTACCACCCATCAGTGAATGAGGCACAGAGAGAGAGAGGCCACCACCACTCACTCCTTCAACTTCAATGGCAGCTCGGTGTAGTTCAAATTTTGAAAACTTTCAAATCAAACTTTGAAAATTTTGAACTCAAAATTTAAATTTGTAAAACAAATTTTGAAAACTTTCAATTCAGATTTAAAAATTTTCAACTCGAGATATGAAAACTTTCAACTCGAATTTGAAATCTTTCGACTCTAGATTTAAAAACTCTCAATTCGAGATTTGAAAACTTCCAACTCGAGATTTGAAAACTTCCAACTCGTGATTTGAAAACTTCAACTCGAGATTTGAAAACTTTCAAGTCAAGATGTAAAAACTTTCAACACGGAACATTTGAATACACGTGTGCTAAATATTAAAAAAAATCAGAAAAAGCGAAAAAGAAAAAGGAAAAAAGAATGCGAAAAATGCAAAAAAAAAAAGAAAGAGAAAAAAAAATCGCCGCGCACGGGATGGGCTGCTAGCTGGCACGCACACGAATTAGCTTCTGCGGTAAACCCACAGGTACAAGAATTAGATCGTACTCCCTCCGTCCCATATAGAGATGGCAATGGGGAATTCACCGTCGGGGGTCGGCTCTGCGTCCCCATCCCCGTGGTGAAAAAAATTCACCGTCCCCGCCCCCGTCAACCATGACGGGGCTACATTTTCTCCAGCCCCGATCACCACGCGGTGAATCTATCCCCGTGGTTAACCCGCCCCGGTTAAACAACATGGTCAGCGGACGGCGTGCTGGCGAGTGGCGATGAAGACGAAGGGCTCTGGCGGCGGGCAGCGGACGGCGGACGGCGGACGAACGTCAAGACGAAGACGGTAGGCTCTGGGCGGTGCGACGTCGGCTCCCGACGGCGCGACGATAGCTGCAGGCGCCGCCCCGCGTCGCGTCGACGCCTGTAGGCGCCGGGCGGGGTGACGACGGCGGCTCCCGGCGGCGCTGTGGTGGGACAGTGCCTGCGCCTGCGCCGCTCGAGAGGAGGCGGCGTCGCACACTCGCGCGTGTCTGGACAGCAACGGTGCGAGAAGAGGAGGCGGCGCGCGAGAGAAGGAGGTGCAGCGGCGCGCCTGGTGGCTGGTCCGGGAGACCGGGACAGGCGGCGGCGCAAGAGGAGGAGGAGCAGCAGCGGCGCGCACGCCTGTGGCTGGGAGCGGCTGGGCAAGTCTCGATCTGGATCTGACGATGTGGAGTTTAGGGTTAGGGATTATATACCTGTTAATTGGGCTTTGATATTATGGGCCAAAACATCTGAGAAAGTCTAGATTTGGTCCTAGATACAATATATGCAGGTCACCGTGGGGGGCGGGGACGGGGAATGGAGCACCGTCCCCGTCACCGTCATCCCCGACGGTGATAGGTTTGAGACCATATGATTCCCCATGGAGGATAAATATCAACCATCCCCATCCCTTAATATGTGAAATCACCGCGGGGAATCAGTGATCAGGTCCCCATTGCCATCTCTAGTCCCATAATATAACAACCTAGAACCATATGAAACATTTTATAGTATAACAAATCTGGACATGAGCCTTTCTGGATCTGTTGTATTATGAAATAAGTTGCTATTTTGTGGTTGAGGGGTACGATTAGATCAAAGGCAAGAAATGAGGGAGGCAAAGTAGACTTACTCGAAACCGTTATCGGGCCGCTGATTCCGTTTGCCCTTGAGATGGCCCTGCCAACATATTCCAGCCCAGCTCAGTCCAGCCTGCAGATCCGTGTACACGGGAGGGAGGGAGTTGGAGGAGGAGGAGAGGACACGTGTACTTACGGTGGCAGAGCCGCTGAGGCGCGCAGAGAGAGAGAGGAGACGCCATCACCACCACCACTCCACCTTCAATGGCAGCTCGCTCGTGCAGGTTCCTCTACTCCTCCTCCTCCTCCCCCATCGCCACCACCTCCCCGCTGCTCTCCCCCACCCCCTCCGCTGCCACTAGGAGGAAGCTTCTGCTCTCCTCCACCTGCGGCACGATCGCCTCCGCCGCCGCCGCGTCCGCCATGGAGGGGCAGGGCGCCCCCGCTGCTCCCGGAGGCAAGGGAAGCGCCATCGTCGTCGTCGACTCCCACCTCCACGTCTGGGCATCCCCGCAGCAGGTGCGCGCGCGCCCTAGCCGTTGTTACTTACATTCCCCAATTTTTTTGAAGGTTTGCTTTGCTTTACGGGTGGCGTGTAATTCGCGCGTGCAGGCGGCGGAGAGGTACCCGTATTTCCCTGGGCAGGAGCCGCCGATCCGTGGTGACGTCGACTTGTTGCTCCAGGTTCTCCTCCATTCATCGGTCCCTCGCAAAATAATAATCATCTGCATTCAATCTTGTTTCGTCTTTTGCTAGAAATGTCTGTACATTTGGATGGGTGATAGCCTTGTTGGTTGGAGGATTTTTCATGTTTCTGTCAAAAATTTTGGGGATAACACTTGAGCTGCTCGATGGACAGTTTTTAACTTGGGAATTGGGACTTTATCGATTGAGGAAGACATGGCTATTCAATTCCTGTGATGGACAGAACCTGAATATCACTTAGCTGCTAAAATAGTGTTGCTAATTTCAGTTGAAATATCCATCCTGTTGATTTTTTATCCCCAAATGGTTTGGACTAACATCATGGGAGTGATGAACTGATGATAGTCAGTCTTTTGTGGTTATAATAGTTAATTGGAGATATTGTTTTGAACTCTGTTCCCTCCCTTTTTTTTTCTAGTGTATGGATGAAGCCGGAGTGGACGGAGCTCTCATTGTTCAACCTATCAATCATATGTTTGATCACTCATTAGTTACTAGGTAAATGTTTCTTGAATCCATCTGATCTGAAACTCATATGGTTTTATCGATTAAAAGAAGTTCAATTATAGGATTCTTTCTCTGATATGTTAATGCACATACCAACACAATAAACTAGGTTATAATTTGTTGATTTTGTTTTTGTTGTAGCGTGTTGAAGAAATACCCATCCAAATTCATTGGCTGCTGTCTTGCTAATCCTGCAGATGATGGAAGCGGCATTAAACAGCTTGAACATCTAATTGTACAAGTACATACCTTGGAACTTTCCCAAACCTAAAAACTGGTTCAAACCTACAGTCTGATATATGATTCATTTGCTTCTCACTAGGAAAAGTATCGTGCTGTCCGGTTCAACCCCAACTTATGGCCGTCAGGTCAAAAGGTTTGTAGGGGCAACTGTGCTGTATAAATTTTCATGTTCTCTTGAATGTTGATTATCGTAAATGATTTGGACTTCACAAGTCAGAACACAAAATGCCTTAAAATTATAGATGACAAATGAGGTTGGGAGGTCATTATTCGCTAAGGCTGGAGAACTTGGAGCACCAGTTGGAATCATGGTGATGAAGGTAAAATGCATTCCTCTGCCACGATGCATTACAATGTGCATAGACTTGTCTTCTTAGGGTACTCACAATGTGCAAGTGTTACATAGTAGTTTAAGATTTTGTATGAAGTTATCTAATTCTAAAATGCCAATGGGAGCAAAAAGATTAGCAGACAAGGTGCAGGCTGGGTTTCGAAGTAACTGCTGAAAATAATAACTTCTATTGTTACTTGCCAAGTTTTTGCCAGCTGATTCTAACATTTGCATCAGTCAGGCTCTGGAATGGCACAGCTATGATCACAAATGTGAAATTCTTTTGTATGGAGGTGATCATTGCTGAAAGTATGACTATTCTTCTCCTTTCAGAATACTGTTGGTGCCACCATTGCCATTTTACAATAAAGCCTACATTGTAACACTTGCACGTTTTGAGTAAAGTAAAAGGCATGTTCTTTTGGTCTACTAAGGCCTAGGTACTCTAGAACATAAAAGGAAATTTCATATGTTTTCTTTTGTCACTGTTAATCTATTCGTTCATGCTCTTTGCACATGCAGGGAATCAGTACATATATTCAGGAGATAGAGGAGCTCTGCACAGATTATCCAAAAACTACTGTTATTTTCGATCATATGGCTTTCTGCAAGCCACCAATGTAAACTTTTTTTATTTGCTTCTCCTGAACTGTAGTATTTGTAATCCTTAGCCAAGTGCTTCTTGTCTGTGTTAATGCCATTTCCATTGACATCCAGGAACATTGAAGAAGAGAAGGCCTTCACTTCATTTCTAGAACTATCCAGATTCCCTCAGGTACTTCATGAAACCATTCCAAATTAATGGCTTGTCTAATTCTACTTTAACCATTTACATGCAATTCTTTCATAGTTACCAATAACTTGTGAAAAAAATATTTATTGTAAATTTAAGCTACCTTTGGTACTTGTTGAAGCCTACATTCTTCCGTTTCTCTTATCAGAGATCATGGGTCAGTAGCTTTGTTTCCTGAACCGTGAGGTTTAGTACTCGAGGATTAATAGTATTTATGCAGTGATGAAATTATAGGAACCTAAATGAAATGAAAGAGATTGATATGATCTTTAGTTCCTATTCAAGTTTGCTGGTTGAAGACGGTATTGTACAATAAGTTTCTCAGCTATGGAATGGAATCAGTTCCTTCTGTTTGACACCGTTACACTTACACTGAATCACTGATGCTATAATGCTTGACTTGAACAGATTTACGTCAAATACAGTGCGCTCTTTCGTATTTCAAGAGAAGCATATCCATATGAGGACACATCTCAGCTTCTTTCCCGTGTGATCTCTAGCTATGGAGCGAATCGAATAATGTGGGGAAGGTAATTCACACCTTAAGTGGGACCTTCATTTTAACATATGCTCTGCAACTAGTAGTACCCCAATAAGAAGTCTTCTAAGGAATTATGCTAATAACACTACTATTGATCAATCGATTAGTGTTGAAGTCTTACAAAACCCTCCAGTAAGAATAACATAATCCGCACTCCTATTAGAAATCTGTAATGGACACGAATAGATGATCTCTTGCATGCTTGCAAACCCCAGTACCTGTATAAACTTCTTATGCTCTGCACTTATTCTGCAGTGACTTCCCCTTCGTTGTTCCTGAATGTGGCTACAAAGGGGCCAAGGAGGCGATCTCTCATGTCGCCGGCAAGATACCTGTTTCCTCGTCAGATTTGGAATGGATCTTAGGCAAAACAGTGACCCAACTGTTCCAAGGTGCATGGGTTTCTGCATGATAGGGGTGTCATTGGTTAGTGTAGCTTTTAGTGGTCAGTAAATATCCTTGCAATGAGAGGGTGAAAAAGATTCTTGTATGAGAGGAAAACGGCGTTATCCAGTTAAAGCATTATTCCTTCTATTCGCTAATTGATAACCTGTTTAGGTTATCCTTTTTTGCAAGGTATTAAATGCTTATATACAATAGCTCGGCTGATTGCAAATCTTTCTGGTCACCCAACAAAGCACTTCAAAAGTTCATACTTCTAGTGCAAAATTGTCCAAAAATATTCAGCATGTGAAATGATCTCAAGAAAATGATGAGATCATTATAAATCCAAAATCTCTGTTTCTACTCGATAATGTTTTGAGACCCGTTTGGCACTAAAATATCATTACTACGTTGTTTTCCTTGTGTTTCTTCATGGGATGGTTTGGGAGTTTAAGCAAACATCTTAAGCCGATGGGCTGAGAAATTGTCCTCCCAATCAAGGCCTCACAGTGGTAGTATTACTTTTCAAATAAGCAAGCTATATAGGCATCACACATTTTCTTTTTATTTTTTCTAGTCAGTAATGAATATGTATACCAGCCTTACATTACAACAGGATTAACAATAACGTTGCATACAAACTCAAAAAGTAGAGGAGAAAAAGAGGAAATTATGGTCGAAATGTACAGGTAGACAACTGGAGAACACAACCAAGTACTGTAGCTATTATGTACTTCCTCCATCCCCTAATATAAGGGATTTTGACATTTTACTTGCACTGTTTGACTATTCGTGTTATTAAAAATTAGAATTATTATTTATTTTATTTGTGACTTACTTTATTATCCAAAGTAGTTTAAGTACAACTTCTTATTTTTTATATTTACATAAATTTTTTTAATAAAACAAGTGGTCAAACAGTGCAAGCAAAATGTCAAAATCCGGAGCGAGTATCACTCTGCTTGTTTGGCACATATTGACCTAGCGTGGACTAAACCACATGATCAAATTGTGCCTGTACATGATATCATCACCATACCAGTCAAGTATGGACAATAAGAAGCTAACGACGCCATCGATGCTAGCGGCGAAGTGTTTTTTCCCCTAGTTAGTAGTAATTGTTAATGAGTGTTTTTGTAGTCGAGACATCAAGGCGCTTCATCAATGTCTCGACTACCAAAAACATCTTCTCCAAATACTTACCAAGACATCAAAACACGGTAATTAGTAACCAAACCTCTTGTTTATACCAGAGTTTGTTGGAGAAGATAATGATGCTGATATATATACTACATAAGTAAACTTTCAAACGGACATAGTGAGGGAAAAAAATATAATGAATGAAAAAGAAGAGGAATACAAATTAAAATAACATAAGTGAGATAACCTATGAGCTACCATGATCAATGTTTATGACATTTCAAGTATAGTTTCTAATGAATGAATTTAAGGAACAACCATCGATAGTAGACACCATCTCCATCTATTGAGGTTAGGGTTTATAATGTGGCACCAATTTTTGCTGGTGCATGTCTATATATTTTTGAAACCATATGGACAGAAAAAAAATTATTGGTACAACTAGCTATTCTCCTTATATTTCAATTATAAGTTCATAACATTAAATGATAACCTACATTTGCGGTACTATATAATTTTTCCACTATGTTTTGATCGTTGACGGTAGGCGTTGCTTGACCATTCAGAGCAACTTTCCATGCTCCATGTAACCGCTGACAGTCGTGGTAGGATACTTTCTTTTACAGATAAAAGAAAGAAAAATCATACATATATATATATCATCATTCTAACATTTTGACATAAACAAGACAATAAGTACATCAAATGGCTCTACCGTTTTCCTTGTTTCCTTTACATCTACATATTAATTGTAAAACTATATAATTTTCTCTTTTATTTTTTTAGTCTTCATGAGGGGTCGTTTGACATTGTGTCTCGAACCGACCTCTCATGTTTTAATCATATTTTAAGCACCATTAATTGTTAATAAGCGCTTAAATCTATTTTTGCCTACCTTTTATGATCCTCACATTTATATTTTCATGCAAACACGATAGTGAAAGGTTAACACATTAACCGGCTCTACTTTCCACGTTTCTATCACAATTTCTTATTAAATGCTAACCACATTTGTAAAACTATAGTATAACTTTCTCTTTTATTGCTAACCGTGTAAAGGGGTTTCTTGATATAACCGTTAACGGTCAACTATGTGCCCAATATCCAATTTAGAGGAGTTTCTAGCTATAGCAGCTTCGATATATTCTCACCTAGATTATGAGAAGTTGTACCTATAGAATCCAGAAAATAAATTAGAAGATAAAAAAACCAGCTACCAACCAACTGCTTTTCAGAATCTTAAAGCCTCATCGGTTACCCATATTCCCCAAAAAGCCAAAACGACTTATTAGGGAATAAAAATTATTAATTTATAAGTAAAACTTGTATATATTTGTTTGTAGCGACTTAAAAGTTAGTGTAAAAAGAAATTATGTCGAAAATATCTTAAAATTAGCTTCAAATCAATTTTTTTGCTTTTGTTTTGGCTTATTAGTTCAACCGATAAGAATCTTATACTCCCATTATTTGGCTGATTTGAGAAATCAAACGAAACGTCATATTTACAAATAAAAAATAATTTATTAATAAAATTTTTATAGACGTGTTCTTAATAATCTAAAAGCAAATACTGAAAATAAATATCAAAACCAACTCTAAATTAAATATTGAAAATTCAAATTTCGATTAATAAGTATAAGCATAATAAAAAAAATTGAGGCCGTTACTTTCTCAAACATAGGCAAAATATCTCGATAGGCCATTTCCCGCACCTCTTCATGATTCCCAAATTTATTTTACCACCATCACGATATAAGTATTGGTTTTAACCGACCTTCAGGCTTCAGCCCGGCAAGGACGAGCGGATTGTATCTCTGCAAGTCTGCATCACGCGACCAAAAATAAACCCGCGGAGAAAAGAAAAAAAAAAACACAGAGAGAGAGAGAGAGAGAGAGAGAGAGAGGAGACATGGGAGAGGAGAAGGGAGAGAGAGTAGAGAGACGGGAAGCGATGGCGGCGGCGGCGGAGGAGGAGGAGCCCGAGCAGGTGCCCATGGTGTTGGTGGCGCCGGGGAAGCTGGTGACCCCCGAGCAGTTTCAGCGAGCCCGAGCCCTACCACGCCAGCTGGCGGCGGTGGCGGCGTCCCCGCGGCAACCGCGCCCGCTCGCCATGCAGCAGCAGCAGCAGCAGATGTCGCAGTCGATGATCTTCGGGCGGCCGTCCGCGCCGGCGCCGACGACGCTGCAGGGGTTCGGGTTCGGGCGCGGCGCAGGCCCTGGTGCGGCGGCGGTGGCGGCGCGTTCGGCGCCGAGGGGGATGGGGATGGCGGCGGGGCCGCGTCTCGCCATGCAGCAGTCGACGACGACGGCGATGATGCAGCAGCAGAAGGGATTCGGGTTCGGCGGCGCTGGACCAGCGGCGGTGGCGCCTTCGCCGCGCGGGATGACGATGGCTGTGGGGCCGCGTCTCGCCGCGCAGCAGAAGCAGAGGCAGCCGACCCTCGCGCCGCCGCCGCCGCCGCAGCAGAATCAGGGCTTCAGCGGGGCCGGGGCTGGGGCGATGGGGGTGCCTTCGCCGCAGGGGATGGCGGTGGGAACGCGTCTCGCCATGCAGCAGCAGCAGCCGTCCATGATCCCCGCGCCGCCGACGATGACCACGCAGAAGCAGCAAGGAATTGTGTTCGGCGGTGGCGCAGCGGGAGCGGGGTTAGCGCCTCCTTCGCCGCGGGGGACGCCAATGGCGACGGGGCCGCGTCTCCTCATGCAGCAGCAGCAGCCGTCGACGATCCTCGCGCCGCCGCCGCCGACGCCGACGCGGCAGAAACAGCAGGGAATCGTGTTCGGCGGTGGCGCAGCAGCGGGGGTGGCGCCTCCTCCTTCGCTGCGGGGGATGCCGATGGCGTCTGGGCCGCGTCCCGCTAGGCAGCCGCAGCGCAAGCGGAAGCAGCGGACCCTCGCGCCGCCGCAGCAGAAGAATCAGGGCATCGGCGTGTCCGGGGCCGCGGCTGGAGCTAGAGCTGCGCCCGTGTCTTCTCCGCCGAGCGGGATGTTGGCGGCGGTGGAGATGGCGTTGGGGGATATGGCGGAGGACGCTCGGAAGGCGTGCAACCCGGACATCACGACGCCGTTCGCCTCCGTCGAGGACGCCATCAGCAGGTACGCGTGCTTCCCCTTCGCCGATCAATCTCCCTCCTCCTCCTCCTCCCGTCTCCGCCTCACTTTCTCTTCGTAGCGTTAAACTTTTTCTGCTGGTTTTTTTTTATTAGTTCTTCTTCGCCGCGGTGAACAGCACCGAGATTGATCGCTGGTTCCTAGTTGCGATCGACTTGCGTTTGCAAGGTTTCGTCCGTGTTTTAGGGGATTCGGGCTTGTATGTTTAAGTTTTTTGGTGCAGCGAATCTGAATATCTGATCATTCGTTAGATGTTACATTCTCTGAAGAGGGGTTTATTCAGAGGATTTGAGTCGACGCCAAACTTCTAGTGCTTGCAAATCAATCCATGAACAATTTTAACGAAAAAAACATTGAGGAGTTTCAGAATTGTTCGCTGGGTTAGTTCATTAAAACAGGGAAAAGGGCACGATCAGCAACTTTGATTTTTCGGTTTCATCGTGTTCTGACGAAATGCTTTGGAATCTAATGTTTGGCTAACTTCATTGTGAGAATAATCCATTTTGGATTAACAGGGACATTGATCCTTGATTAATAATACTGATTAGGTGTTTTGGTTACGATCAATTTCTGATAGTATAATTTCTATCACCACACATTAGAACCTACAGTATGTGATTTGAAACCAATGTTTCAGCATATAAACTTCTGTTGTCTCTGTTAGAATTGTGGCATGCTAATTAATCTTTACCCGTCTGATCACCAAAACTGTTTTTATCTTCTTTCGTTCATGTCTGCATTGTCAATAATGATGATGTAGCACACAATTCTTAACACTTGTCCAAGACTGATGCCATCATAGTGTAATGTATGTATGTTCACCGCATGGTATCCCAAATTCCCAATGATTCAGTGAAATTCATATCAATACATATAAGATTGATGCTGTCATATATGTATGTATGTTCACACTTTTGATGAAAGAAAACACCGAAATTCATATCAAGTATTGCTGCCAATCTCTGAATTCTGTATTGGGCCAAGAAGTTTCTTATGCGCAGTTGCTTTCATCCAGCTAACTACACTGAAAAAAAAAAAGAATCATATACAGTGAGTATGTGTACAGTAACTATGTTGTTCATGGACTGTTTTAATTTGCCCGCAGGCTGCTTCCATACAACGTGTACGCGGAGTACGAGGAGGACGAGATCTACGTCGAGGACCAGCCGCCGGCGAAGGACAAGTCGAGCGTGCAGGAGTGGGATGACGACCGCGAAGCCGAGGTGATCCGCATGGCGGAGGAGTTCGAGAAGCTGGTGCTGACCTACAACGTCGCCGTCCGGAAGTCCGGCGCCGGCGCCGCCCGCGGCGAGGAGCGGCTCATGGTGGAGAACCTCCTGCTCGCCGACGAGCAGCGCAAGTCGGAGCACGTCAGCGCCCTCGTCCGGCAGCAGCAGCAGCAGCTGGTGGCGCTGCAGAAGCAGCAGCAGCAGCAGCAGGAGGCGGCGCTGCAGCGGCAACGGATGCAGCAGCAGCAAGCCCTGCAGCGGCGGCAACTCTTCCTGGAGCAGCAGCAGCAGCAAGCAGCGCTGCAGCAGCAGCTCATGCTAGAGCAGCAGCAGCAGCAACAGATGATGGCAGCGCTGCAACAGCAGCAGCTGGCGATCTTGTTCCACGACCAGCCGCAGCAACCGGAGCCGCTGGGGCCGGCGTACTGGCTGGCGCCCGTGCATGCCGTGCCGCCGCCGCCGCCGCAGCAGCAGCAACAACCGGAGGAGGGGCAGGCGGGTGGCGCGGCCACCGAGATGGCGCCGCAGCCATTGAGGGAGCTTCGTGATTCGTGCTAGACAATGATCTGATCGAGCATGCGCGATCGTTTTTGTTGGCTTCGTGACTCTTTTTTGGTCCATATATAGATAGAGCTGAGCAGTGGCATTTGGCATGTGAATTGTGAACCTGACTCTTCGATTGACAAAGACCCAAGTTTTGGTTTATGAAATCTTTGAACTAATGTGGCTTGAAATTTCAGAATTTGTTCCGGGAGAGATAATCCTCTTGTTCAAGTTCCATCAGATGGGGACACGAACGAGGGCGCCGCACCCACCCCCACCCGCCGCCGACAACAAGAGGTACGTACGTGCCTTGTTGCTCTGTCTCTCATCTTGCTACCATCTTAATTTCGTCCAAGATTGAATAAATTGATCTCTCGTTTCGTTATTACTACTCCTGCGAGTCCGAGAAAAGATGATGCACTCTACGACTCGATCGCCACGCGCTAGAGTCCTAAACCGAACCTATGGCTACCTTACGATAACGGCTCTGTTTCTTCGATTAATTAACCACCTACTACTACTACTACTACTCGATCTAGTATATAAGTACCGCACCTGCGCCTCTTGCAAATCGATCTGCAACCACGAGATACGGCTTTCAATTACAAGAGAAATCCATGGACCACACCAAGGAATTCATCGACGAGCTCCACAAGCCCTTGACGGCAGAAGCGAAGGCGCGTATGGTGGCAGACGGGAAGAAGAAGGTTCAGCTTCAAGAAAAACAAGAGGAGGACGGCACTGCGCTTCGTCAGGGGAGTCGTCTTTCGGCTACCGACCTCATCCGGTACACCCTCGTGGGCATCCGATTTGCGTTCACGGCGGCGATGCACTACTACCACTATACACAGATGCAGATGGTGCCCGAGCTTACAGGAACTACTTTTGGCGTGTTTTACAATTGTTTTCACTATTTTTTCATTGCTATCATTATTCTAGCTAGCTATATGGGTATTTAAGTCAGTCTTGATGGCTTAATCCAATAATATCGTTTTGTTTTTTTAAGTTCTAATAGGTCCTTTATTGTTTGTAAGATCAAAGCTTTACTTTAATAAATATTTGAAGTATATTTTGTCCTATATGGTAGTACCGTTTTATGCATATTTGTTTTTTTATGCATATGTGTGGTTGTCTTTTCCCGTTACGATCATTGATCATCGTGGGAAAAAAAAATATTTTCGTTTCCCTGGTTACGACTTCTAGGATTGTAATTTTTTTCGCTCTACGAACAGAACTTCGCACCGTCTCGTACTGAGTCGTTATAAAAAAGAAAAATTGTGGAGTTGGCTGTTTCGTTGTTCAACAATGAGCTGTGTAGAAACAATTAGTTAGGAATTTTTAGAGGTACTAGTTGAGTGCCCGTGCCTTGCTACGGGACAAAAGTATGTATCCATTTTAAGTCATCGAGTAAAATAATGTTAAGTAATCATTAAGTGTAAATTATAACAAAACCTTAATATAGCCCCACATTCAAAGAGACCACTCGATCTCCACACGCTTAACCTAAAAAAATCATGTTTATGTACTGTTGCAAAATTGATAAGAAACGTATGTATACCTTTTATATTGCCCTTGCATTATATCGATCACAATACATCTTAAGAACTATCAACCATCTGAAACCATTGAAAATTTAAAGCTCCTCGCAACCCTAAGAACCTCTATCCATAATAGCACAAGGGGATAGAATGGCATATAAACTTGCAGGTTTCCCTTACAGGAAGGAAGTGTATTTTTTTGCACTGCTGCTTCCCTTTGCCGATAGCCATCACAGGTCACCGATAGCAACCGCCCACCATGGTGTTCTCCTTATGGGCCTCCTCTGCCTTTGCCTCCTCTTCCTCCACCTCGGCAAGGCACTTGGGTTTGTTTGCCCCAAGGGTAGCAGGTTTGTGCCTTCTGCAGGTGCTCCCCATCCTCAGCATAACTTGACTGCACTTGTTGAAAGGCAAAGCAAGAGGGTTATGTTCCATTCATGTCCTCACCATTCATCCACTATTGCAAGCGATTTGTGAAGTAAACAACAAATTCAGGTAGGATGCTTTAAAACACACTCCAATCATTTTTAAAAGAGTGACTTGGATCAGTCCAATAAATCAACAACCCATAGGTGACGCAACAGAAACTAATATGCAAGTACCATCACCGATTGTTTTCTCAAACCAGTGCGCAACATGCAGAAAAGTAAAAATTTGAAATTTATCTTAGGTGTCCGCATATTTACTTACCAATATTTCAAAAATTTGAACAATTCAACTCATCTAGGCGGGGGAGGGAGGAGGTGGTGGGTGGCGGCGGTGTCTAATTTGAAATTTTGAATACACAATAATTTGTAAAAAGAATATGATTGGAAGTTCTTAAGATAGTTCAAACACCAATCAGTTGTTCATGCTATGCAATATAATGAATAGTCACCATTTATCTTTAAAATACTCTACAAAAGGCTGAAATGCCCCCATGAACCTTTGCTTTAACTGATAACAGTAGTGACTCAGGTAGAGTGCTTCTTTTTGCAAGTTCTTCAAATTACTGCGCCTAAGACGACGGCGCCAAGCTGATCTAGATCAGCTACGGCACTTGAGCTTGTCAATGAAGAAACCTTTAGAATGGTACCGACCAATTATGGGCTTCTCAATGTTTTGTATAACTGCTAGACAACTCACTCATACCAGGGTCTTTATTCTAGATGTGCAGCAAGAAATTATTAGAACAAAGCTTAATATTGCAGTCCAAAAAGGTACTTACCTGTGTACCACCATGATATGAAAATCCTTGCGCTGCAAACATAATACAGAGGAACATTGTTAAAATCTACAATAACGCATCCATTGTTAAGATATACAAACACAGGATGCATCGGTGTTAAAATTGAGTACTCTACAAAGGGACTCAAATAATTGTTTACCAGATAACATATTTGTGTTTGAATCATGTACAAATGACATCGCCAGTTCTCAACAAATTAAAGTAAGGATTCTAGCCCTAGCACTTGGGGAAAGCATGCACAGAACAGATTGTAATCACTCCCAAGTCTCAACTTTAAGGAAGCCAATGTTTATGTAAATACATAATGTATTAAAGACATTTTCCCTGGGTTACATCTAGCATTCTGGCAAAAGGGACTAAAATATTCAGTGGGATGACTAATAAGAACAAACATTTTCAGTGCTGTAAGCAGAAATCCTTTGGTAGTAATATAGATATGCTGGCACGATATCTTACTTTTCAAAACAGTGACAAAAGATTTAATCTGAGATAAGGATATGCTGATATACAGAGCTCTAAAACAATCAAAGAGAAAAAAAAGGAGATCACTCAGCTAACACCTCACTTTTGCCTTCAAAGAGGTGGAGAAATAAAGTAATAAAATGCTGCAGGAAAACAAAGCCACTATACTCTGGCCGAGTTTAGATCCAAACTTTTTCTTCAAACTTCCAACTCTTCCACCACATCAAAACTTTCCTACACACACAAACTTCCAACTTTTCCATCACATCATTCCAATTTCAACCAAACTTCCAATTTTAGCGTGAACTAAACACACCCTCTTATCTTTTTTGTTCATGTGAAGAAGGGATTAGGCCATTAGGGAAAGTCAGAAAGAGATAAATTGGTGGCAAATAAACTTACTCAGATTTAACATGAAAATAAACCAAAGAAACATTTTGCCAAACCATATGCTATTAGCAAAATTGCTCTAAGATATCAGCATTGCACACGTATGTCTCAGATGTTTAGGTAAATATCCAAACTTATCCCCTATAACATGCAGTGATACAGGCAAACATGCAGAAGCCAAATATTTCGAAGCCATTTACTTACAGAAAATCAGCCAACCGGTTTGCAAGCAAATTTCTGCTGCTGTACTGTCACTCCAATGCATCAGTTATCAATTCAATCTGAAATACGTGCAGCATGAGCATAACTTGATGAACAATATATAGGATGGATAATTTGCAGCCTATCAGTTGCTTCCCATTGTTTATTTCATATGTAGCAGATGTAGAAAAAGGAGGTAGGGGCGACAACAGCGCAAGAAAATTTTGGAGCAGTCGAACACAGCAGCAATGACTAATAAGATGGACTCACAGTCATGGTGCCGACTCTCTTCCTGCTCTATGCTCTGGAACTGCCTAATTTACCTGAACAAAAGAAGAGGAATCAACAAAGAGAAATCTATTAAGCATAAAAGATACCGAATTGTGGCGGAGGGGATGGCGAGGAACGATACACCGGCCAGCAGCCCATTTTCAGGCAGAGGATTCAGATCGAGCGTCAGCGGTCGGACTTGGAGATGGATGATTTGCCTGATTGCCAGGACACATTAATTGCATCCTTTCAATCTAGCCGCGTGCGCAAAAATGGTAAAACCTCACCGCTTCCCACTCAAGGCTGCCTCCTCCATCGTTACCGACCAGATCAATGGAGCAACGGTGGTGACGATCAGGGAGGTGCGGCGTGGATGCCGCGAGCGGTCGGTTGTGGCGTCGGCGACGAACTCCACTCGTGGCTTCGTGGGCGTAGGGCACAGCAAAAATGGCGACGATGCCCTGATGCGGCGGCGGCGGCTGGTGATCTGTGGGGTTGAGGGAAAACCGGGCGAGCGGGAGGGAGTTACGACTTACGCGGTGGCGAAGTGAGGGGAGGAAGAGGCGCTCTCGATGCGGAGGGAGAGAAGCGATCTGACATGTTGAATTTGACGATCCACGGCTCACATTCCGCGTGTCTGCGATTGGCTTCACCGTCACCACTACCGTTTTTTTAAGTAGTATAGATATAGAAGTGTACTGTGTAAGCACTTCTCTTTTTTCAAAATAAAATTTCTAAGAAAATAATTCCCCACATGTCGAGCCGTTACGGTATGGAAACAGGCACAGGCAAATACAAATCCTCCATGGAATCTGAATCCGAATCTGAGCCGTTATACTCCATCCGTATTATAAGATATTTTAATCTTGCTTCAAATTTAACCCAAGACAAATTTATTGTGAAAATATATTCAAATATTGATCTAGTATTAGTATTATAAACATTACTATATTTCTCTATAAATTTAGTCAAAAATATTTTATAATCTGCAACGGAGAGAGTAGTAGTAGATTAGAAAGGATAGGTGAAGGAGATTAGGGTGTGTTCGGACACCCCTTTTTCCAACAATTCTCCCCCGTTTTCCGCGCGCACGTTTTTCAAATTGCTAAACGATATGTTTTTTTAAAAAAGTTTCTATACGAAAGTTGCTTAAAAAAATCAAATTAATCCATTTTTTTTAAAAAATTAGCTAATACTTAATTAATCACGCGCTAATGGATCGCTCCGTTTTCCGTGTGGAGGGTTCCGATTAGGACCAGGTAATAGCTAACCGAAAAGGCAAGTTAGCGCGCGCGGCGCCAACGCGCATTTCCGGCCCACGCGGCCCACACGTGCGCTCTCCTTTTTTTCGTTGTTTCTTTCTCTCCTTATTTCGCTGTTTCTTTCTCTCTCTTTTTCCGCTGTTCCTATCGTACCGTACGGTAACGTAATTAGTTTAGATTAGTTTTTTTACTAGTGATTAGTTTACTAGTAATTTTTAAATCTTAACTTTAAAATTTTTAAATCTTAACTTTTAAATTTTAAAATTTGGACTTGAAAGTTTTTAAATCTCGAGTTGAAAATTTTCAAATCTCAAGTTGAAAGTTTTTGAATCTCGAGTTGAAAATTTTCAAATCTCAAATTGAAAGTTTTCAAATTTTTTAAATCTGGACTTGAAAGTTTTTCAATCTCAAATTGAAAGTTTTCGAATATGAGTTGAAAGTTTTCAAATCCGAGTGGAAAGTTTTCAAAATTTGACTTTAAAATTTAAATCTTAAATCAAAAGTTTTCAAATCTGACTTAAAAATTTTCAATTTGTTAGTAAAAAATTCTCCCCATAAAAGAAAAAAAATCTTAAGAATCTTCCCTAATTACTCGTCATTAGTGTTAAGTAATACAATATAGTAGTTAGGGAGGTAATCCTATAAAGTAGTTAGGGAGGTGCTCACTGCTGACACGCACGCGCCAGCTAGCAGCACCCATAGCTAACACACCCTGAGAGCATCCCCAGCAGCTCATCTAAATTTCTTCCTCCATATTGCTATTTGGATGATCCTCCAAAAAGATTCTCACTCCATATTTCTCTTTACTCCAGCAGATAATCTATATTACATCCTTCATCCTATATTTTACAATTATCTTTCAACTGCCATATATTTAAAATTAATTTCTCTCTTCTACCTCTCCTTTCTCAACACTTCTTCTCTCTTCACTCCTCTTCTCTCTTCTCTCTCTTCTACCAGGTAGGGGGCGGCCGACGGGCGGAGGCAGGGGGCGGGTGGGCGTAGGCGCAGGCGGAGGGGGGCGGGCAGGCGCAGGCGCGGGCGGAAGCGGGCGGCGGGCGCAGGCGGAGGTGAATGCGGCGGTCGGCGGTTGGCGGAGGCAGGCGGAGGCGGATGCGACGGGTGGATGCGGCGGTCAGATCCCGCCGCCTCCCAGACGCCAAGCGTCGCCATCCCTGCCGCCCTTGGCTATCGATCCAGTCGCCGCCTGTTTCACTCGCTGCGCCGTCGTCGCCCATAGCCGCCGCCTTGGCCGCCGGCCACCTCCTCCTTTCCCTACCACCATCATCGCCTCCTGCTGCGTCGGCAGCGATGTTGCACGCCACCCCACCGTAGCGCCAAGTGAAGAGGGAGGACAGGGACGTGCAACGGCGGCCGGCGAAGGTGGGATCGATCCGGATGGAGGCGGGAAAACTAGATGGCGTGAGGAGAGAGAAACACCAAATCCTGTTTTGGCGGATGTCTATTTTTGGAGGATGTTTTAGAGTGTCTGCTAGAGCCTCTTTTTTTTTTTTGCTTCCATACGCCATTTCTCATATGGAGGGTGGGATAGAAGAGCTGCTGGGGATGCTCTAAGGTCCTAGAGTCCAGAAACCACGGGTCTCAGGGATGCCGTGTGGCGTTGCGGCCCATTGGAGGCCCAAGCAGGCCGAATCGGCCTATCAGCCTTGCCAGGTAGTTGCTGGACCTGATGGGCTCGGGCGTCCGGTGGTTTTTCCCTGTCGGCTCGGCTACTTAAAGCGAGTCCAGTGGAGCACAGAAAGTCCTGCACCCAAAGCAAACTCCTGCTTCCCAACCCTGCTTCCCAATTCGCACAGCCCAGCCAGCCCAAGGATGATGGCGCGATGTCTCCCCGACTTCTCCGCTGGGTCCTCGCCTTCGCTGCGATTTGGAGCCAGCTGCTCCTCATCTACGTCACCTTCTTCGGGTTCACACATGTTATTTTGGTCTGGATCCGCATCGTCCGCATCGGCGTTGCCGCCGCCGTGGCGGCCTTCGTCCTCACCTATTTCCGCTGAGCGGAGGCGCCGGCGCCGGCGGCGGCTTCCGCCACCGCGCGCCGCCGGGCTCACCGCGGGGGATGGCGGTGGGAACGCGTCTCGCCGTGCAGCAGCAGCAGCCGACGAAGACGCAGCAGCAGAGGCAGCGGGGAATCGGATGCGGCGGCGCTGATGCAGCGGGGGTGGCGCTTCCTCCTTCGCCGCGGGGGATGCCGATGGCGTCGGGGCCGCGTCTCGCCATCGACCAGCAGCCGTCGACGATCCTCGCACCTCCTCCGACGACCACACTGCAGAAGCAGCAGGGGATCGGGTTCGGCGGCGCTGCAGCAGGGGTGGCGCCTCCTCCTTCGCCGCGGGGGATGCCGATGGCGCCGGGGCCGCGTCTCGCCATCCAGCCGCCGTCGACGATCCTCGCGCCTCCGACGACCACACTGCAGAAGCAGCAGGGGATCGGGTTCGGTGGCGCTGCAGCGGGTGTGGCGCCTTCTCCTTCGCCGCCGGGGATGCCGATGGTGGCGGGCCCGCGTCCCGCCAGGCAGCACAAGCGGAAGCAGCCGAACGTCGCGCCGCTGCAGCAGAAGATTCAGGGCTTCGGCGGGGCCGGGGCTGGAGCTGGACCGGCCCCGGTGTCTTCCTCGGCGCGCGCGATGGCGGAGAAGGCCGCAGCTGCAGACCCGGAGGAGGAGGCGCGGGCGAGGGAGCGCGCGGCGGCGGAGCAGATCGCGTACGAGGACGCGCGGAAGGCATGCAACCCGGACTTCACGACGCCGTTCGCCTCCGTCGAGGACGCCATCAGCAGGTACGCGTGCTTCCCCTGCTCCGATCAATCTCCTGTTCCTCCTCCATCTCCCGTCTCTCCGCCGCGCGCCGCCTCGTTGCTTTTCTCCTGTTTTTTTTTTTTTGGATTAGTTCCTCGCTGCGGTGAACAACACCCAAATTGATCGCTGTCGAGTTGCGTTTGCAAGATTTCGTCCGTGTTTTAGGGGGATTCGCGATTGTTTAAGGTTTTCGGTGCGGCGAATCTGAATTTCTGATCATTCCTGTACTGCACACGATTCGTTAGATATTACATTCTCCGAAGAAGCGTTTCTTCGGAGGAATTGGATCGACGACAGCCAAACTTCTAGTGCTTGCAAATCAATCCACGAACAATTTTAACGCAAAAAACATTGAGGAGTTTCAGAATTGTTCGCTGGGTTTGTTCATTAATCTCCCGGTGATGGATGAACGGGGAAAAGGGCACGATCGGCAACTTTGATTTTTCCGTTTCATCGTGTGTTCTGACGAAATGCTTTGGAACCTAATGTTTGGCTAATTTCATTGAGAACAATGCATTTTGCATTAACAGGGACATTGATCCTTGATTAATAATGCTGATTAGGTGTTTTGGTTATGATCAATTTCAGATAGTATAATTTCTGTCACCGCACATTAGAACATACTGTATGTGATTTGAAACCAATGTTAAGTTTCAGCATATAAACTTCTGCTGTCTCTGTTAGGATTATGACGTTGCTAATTATGCGCCGTTGCTTTCATCCAGCTAACTACACTGAGAAAAAAAAAACCATATACAGTGACTATGCTGTTCATGGACTGATTTGATTTGCCCGCAGGCTGCTTCGGTACGAGGAGGACGTGGTCTACGTGGAGAAGCTGGTGCTGGCCTTCAACGTCGCCGTCCGGAAGTCCCGCGCCGGCGCCGCCCGCGCCGAGAGCGGCTCATGGTGGAGAACCTCCTGCTCGCCGACGAGCAGCGGCAGTCGGAGCACGTCAGCGCCCTCGTCCGGCAGCAGCAGCAGCAGCAGCAGCTGGTGGCGCTGCACCTCATGGTAGCGTAACAGCAACAGATGATGGCGCCGCGCAGCCGTTGAGTTCAGGGAGTAGCACAGTACGTTGCTAGAGCTTTGTGATTCGTGATAGACATTGACCGACCTGATTCCTTGCCATGCGCGATCGTTCTTCGTGTCTCTGTTTTGATCGATAGCGAGTGAGATTGTGCATTGGCCTGATCCGTGGCTTTGTGCATTTGGCATGTGAATTGTGAACTTGATTCTTCGATTGACAAGACCGAAGTTAGTTTGGTTTATGAAATCTTTGAACTGGTGCTGGAGCCTGGAGGCAAGAGCTGGCGCTGGAGTGACGCGGATGACGCACGATGCGGACACGAGTGACGTAACGACGGATGAAAATGATTTGTGACATGGGTAAAATTGTTACTTTTTTTTTTAAAAAGCAGGGATAGATTACAAACCAAAAGTCTGCTGGCTGCAGCCCGCATTGGTAAAATAGTCAATTGATGCTCATTGTCGTTCTATTGTTTTTTTCTTTTTAAATTTGATTTTACAAAACTACCTGATTGATAGGTAGATAGTAATAGTAATGCAGCTACAGGGAATTGGAGTCTATGCTGAACATATTGCATACATTTACGTAACAAAAAATTGAACAAGCACTGCCTAGAAAAAATACATCAAAAACAATACTATCACATGAAACAATATATAATATATATAATGAATATTTGTTAAACTAAAGCTTGGTCCTACAAACAAAGGACCAATTGAAAAAAGTATAGAACTTAAAAGATGACATTACTCAAAATCAATCCATCAAGACGAGTAGTCCTTGAGTTTACCTAGAATAAGGCCAATGACGAGAATATAGTGAGAACATGTGAAAAGATTGCAGAAAAGATCGTCGGTTCCTCGATGCTCGGCCATTAACTATAAGGCCATTCACACTGCGCCGCGAAATCAGCAGGGGCTTTCTACCTCCACGTAAGCAAACCACGCTCAAAGCTACTCGGCTCACAATGCATGGCAACATGGGTATCTAAAGTGGGCCCACCAAGTAATGCTTTTCCCTACTTTTCTGGCTTGGGAGCTCCTCTCTCTCTCTCTCTCTCGCTTTTCTTCTTCCTATCTCGCTTTTTGAGCCGAAGAACGTGTGACCAAAGTTGGTCACGCGGACTTCAATTTAGTGGGCCCAGGAGTAAACGTGGCACTGGATTGAAGAATCTCGCAGATGTGGCAGCGTTGGGCTGAATGACAGATCATCCCACTGTGAATGGCCTAAATAGTTGTATTGTACGACCGCCAGAAGCGCCAACTGGATGAGGCCGATGACGTAGCTCCTCAAGCGACTCCTCTGACGAACCGTAGTGCCTGCATCCTTCTCTTCTCCTTGCGTCTTCTTCCCTTCCGCCGCCAACTTTGTCATCGAAGGTTTGAAGCCGGAATCTGCACCAGAAGAATCATTGTGGAGCTCATGGATGGAGTGCTCCATGAATAATCTCAATATGCTCTAACGTTTGTTTGGTATCAATGTAGCTTAATTTGCCTATGGTTACAGATCGATTGGAGAGGTCGTACGTTGGTGCAATATTTATAGTGGTAGTAGATTAATCGATAGTAGAAGAAACTGAAACGGAATCGATAGGCGAAGTGGATTACAACTCGCGGGGGTCACGTCGTCGTAGAGTCCGGCCACGTCGCGTGCGCGCGCATTGGAGGCCCAAGCAGCTGGGTGAATCGGCCTGTCATGAGGTAGGGCTTAGTTGCTGGACCTGACGGGCTGGCTCATGAGGCCTCGGAGATTGAATAAATTGATCTATCGTTTCGTTACTACTCCCGCGAGTCCGAGATCGGAGGGTGATCGATGGCCGCGGCCAAATCGTTCAGCGGAAATCGAGAGATCACAAGCACACACGCGAGAGTCCTAAACCGAACCCAACCAAACCTATGGCTACTTACGATGCCGGCTCTGTTTCTTCGATTAATTAACCTACTACTACTACTACTCGATCTATATAAGTACCGCACCTGCGCCTCTTGCAAATCGATCTGCAGCCACGAGATACGGCTTTCAGAGATCATTGCAATTACAGGAGAAATCCATGGAGCACTCCAAGGAATTCATCGACGAGCTCCACAAGCCCTTGACGGCAGAAGCGAAGGCGCAGATGGTGGCAGACGGGAAGAAGAAGGTTCAGCTTCAAGAAAAACAAGAGGAGCTGACGGCAGAGGCGAAGGCGCGTATGGTGGCAGACGGGAAGAAGAAGGTTCAGCTTCAGGAGAAACAAGAGGAGGACGGCACTGCGCTTCGTCAGGGGAGTCGTCTTTCGGCTACCGACCTCATCCGGTACACCCTCATGGGCATCCGGTTTGCGTTCACGGCGGCGATGCACTACTACCACTGTACACAGATGCAGATGATGCCCGAGCTTACAAGAACTACTTTTGGCGTGTTTTACAATTGTTTTCACTATTTTTTGATTGCTATCATTATTCTAGCTAGCTATATGGGTATTTAGTCTGTCTTGATGGCTTAATCCAATAATGCCGTTCTTTTAAGTTGTAATAGGTCGCCTTTATCTCTAAGAACAAAGCTTTACTTCAATAAATATTTGTAGTATATACTCATAATCCTATTGGTAGTAGGACTGTTTATGCCTATTTGTATTGTTTTTTAAGCTCTCTTTTCCTTTTTTTTCCTAGGAAGGTCTAGGAGGCACCTACCGATCATATGTCATCATGCATGCATGCAAAACTTTCTAAGCAAAGTTTTTAACTATTTTTTCTCTTAAATTATTTATCCAAATCATGATTCGATGGCACCATTATATCCATTGCAATTAAATCTTTAAAACAAGACCACACATGAATATAATCCGATGAAAAAAATATTTATCTTATTATTGAATTATTTTTAAATATTGCACGTTGTTCCACCAAGTATATCGGAGTTGTTTCTCTAAGTATGTCGAAAATGTTTCAATCGTTTAAAAAGCTGAAACATAACCAAATCAACTCATGGAACATTTTGCTACAACTTACGAAACAAACAGTTCCCAAAAAATCGGGTGTTGTTTTACCATATATATAAAACAATGTTTCAGCAATAGCTAAAAGATGTTTCAATTCACTGCAACATTTGATCTATACATAATGAAACATTACGAGTACATAAGGTGAAATATTTTTGGTGGAACAAAAAAATGAAATGGATTCCCTTAATAGAGGGATTCCATAATATGTGGGTGATTTGTTGCAAAAAGAATATTTCAATTCACTACAACATTTGATCCATACATAGTGAAACATTATTGGTACACTAGGTGAAACAATTTTGGTGAAACAAAAAATAAAGTGGATCCCCTTAATAGGGCGTTTCCATTATATCGAGGCAATTGTTGCAACGGGGTGCGCTGTGGTGGGGACACGTGGCGGCGTGCGGACGCGCATGGTGGGGCCTGGGTGGCAGCGGCGCAGCGCCCAATGCATGCGCGCCCGCATCAGACGTCCGGCCAGAAGGATTTTCTGAAGGTCTACTTTATTAGAAATCTAGTATAGTGTGATTGTCTTTTCACGGAGTTGGTTGTTTTGTTGTTGAACAATGAGCCGTATAGAAACAATTGCAAAAATGCCGTGCGTTCGGCGTCTGATTTGGGGAGAAAAATCAGACGCCCGTATGGCGCACGCTTTGCCCGCCGTGTGTCCCCGCGCCATCGGTGCGACGACGCCCCTGTCCGCCGACTGCGTTACGAGAGAGAAGGTGAAGAAAAAGTGGGAGAGAAAGAGAGGAGGAATAAGAGAAATTGAGAGGATGACATGTGGATCCTACATATCAGTGGGACCCACAATACTATTTTGTATGTGAATATCAGATGGGTCCCATAGATATTTTTTTAATTCTAACGGCACAAAAACACCACGTGGGACGAAAACAGTTCAACACCGCCACAACAGTAAAACCGCCCTACAAAACCACTGAGGGAGTTAAATTGCAATAGTTTCAGTAGTTCGGGGGAGTCATCCTATCTGGTTTTGCGGTTGATGGTCACGGATTAGATCCGGGTCCCTTTTAAGGGAAACGCAAAGTGGACTTATTGCTATTGCGCACAGTGGAGGCCCATGCGGGGCCAATCGGCCTGTTAGCAAGTAGGCCCTAGTTGATGTACCTGATGGGCTGTCTCATGAGGCCTCGGGCGCCCGGTAGTTTTTCCCCGTCGGCTCGGCTATTTAAATCAAGTCTAGTGGAGGCACAGCTGCGCAGTCCAGCACCCAAAGCAAGCACTACTCCAGAGAGCACCCAAAGCTAAGCCCAAGGAAGAAGAGGACGAGCGCGAGAGAGAAACCCATCCCAGCCAGCCCAAGGAGGCAAGGATCATGGCCCGATGGACCCTCCGACTTCTCCTCTGGGTCCTCGCGTTCGGGGTGATTCTGAGCCAGCTCCTCCGCTACGCCACCATCTTCGCGCTCGCCTTCGGGTTCGGGGACGGGTTCGCGGAGGAGGACGCTCTCGTCCGCATCGTCGCTGCCGCGGCCGTGGCGGCCTTCTTCCTCGCCTATTTCCGCTGAGCGGAGTCGCCGGCGGCGGCGGCGGCTTCCTCCACCGCGCCGCGCGCCGCCGGGCTCCTCGACGCGGGGGATGGCGGTGGGAACGCGTCTCCCCGCGCCACCGACGAAGGCGCAGCAGAGGCAGCGGGGAATCGAATGCGGCGGCGCTAGTTGCAGCGGTGGTGGCGCCTCCTCCTTCGCCGCGGGGGATGCCGGTGGCGGCGGGGCCGCGTCTCGCCATGCAGCAGACGTCGACGATCCTCGCGCCTCCGATGACGGCAAAGCAGAAGCAGGCAGGGGATCGGGTTCGGCGGCGCTGTGGCGCCTCCTCCTTCGCCGCGGGGGACGCCGATGGCGGCGGGGCCGCGTCTCGCCATGCAGAAGCCGTCGACGATCCTCGCGCCGCCGCTGACAACACAGCAGAAGCAGCAGGGGACCGGGTTCGGCAGCGCTGTGGCGCCTCCTCCTTCGCCGCGGGGGATTCCGATGGTGGCGGGGCCGCGTCCCGCCTCGCAGAGCAAGCGGAAGAAGCCGAACGTCGCGCCGCCGCAGCAGCAGAAGATTCAGGGCTTCGGCGGGGCCGGGGCTGGAGCTGGACCGGCGCCGGTGTCTTCCTCGGCGCGCGCGATGGCGGCGGTGGCGGAGAAGGCGGCAGCTGCAGAGACTGAGGATGAGGCGCGGGCGAGGGAGCGCGCGGCGGCGGAGCAGATCGCGCACGAAGACGCGCGGAAGGACTTCGTGACGCCCTTGGCTTCCGTCGAGGACGCCATCAGCAGGTACGCGCGCTTCCCCTGCGCCGATCAATCTCCTCCTCCTCCTCCATCTGCCATCTCTCCGCTGCGCGCTGCCTCGTTGCTTCTCTCCTGCTTTTTTTTTTTTTGGATTAATCTTCGCTGCGGTGAACAACACCAAGGTTGATCGCTGTCGAGTTGCATTTGCAATATTTCATCCGTGTTTTAGGGGGATTCGAGCTTGTTTAAGGTTTTTGGTGCGGCGATCATTCCTGTAGTGCACACGATTCATGAACTTCTAGTGCTTGCAAATCAATCCATGAACAGTTTTAACGCAAAAAACATTGAGGAGTTTCAGAATTGTTCGCTGGGTTAGTTCATTAATCTCCCTGTGATGGATGAACAGGGAGAAGGGCACAGCCAGAAACTTTCATTTTTCCGTTTCATCGTGTTCTGACGAAATGATTTGGAATCTAATGTTTGACTAACTTCATTGAGAACGATGCATTTTGGATTAACAAGGACATTGATCTTTGATTAGTAATACTGATTAGGTGTTTTGGTTATGATCAATTTCTGATGGTATAATTTCTGGCACCACACATTAGAACATACAGTATAAATTTCTGTTGCCTCTGTTAGAATTATGACATGCTAATTAATCTCTATCCGGCCCGTTTGATCACAAAAACTGTTTTTATCTTCTTTCGTTCATGTCCTGCATTGTCAATAATCATGATGCAGTTCACAATCCTTAGCATTTCTCCAAGACTGATGTGTCATAGTGTCATTTATGGTGGTGTTTGGTTGGAGGGACTAAAGTAGGGCTAAACTTTAGTCCCTCTCACAAAAACAGGGACTTATACTTTTGTGAGAGGGACTAAATTTAGTCGCTAGTTTCCAAACACCCCCTATGTATGTTCACTGCATGGTACCCCAAATTCCCAAATCCCAATGATACAGTGAAATTCATATCAATACATACAAGACTGATGCTGTCAAATATGTATGTTCGCACTTTTGATGAAAGAAAACACTCAAATTCATATCAAGCATTGCTGCCAATCTCTGAATTCTGTATTGGGCCAAGAAGTTTGTTATGCGCAATTGCTTTCATCCAGCTAACTAAACTGAAAGTAATCATATACAGTGAGTATGTGCACAGTAACTATGCTGTTCATGGACTGATTTAATTTGCCCGCAGGCTGAAGGATCTGCAGGAGGAGTAGCAGAAGGAGGCGGCGGCGCTGCAGGGGCAGCTCATGCTAGAGCAACAGCAACAGATCATGGCGCGGCGCCGCAGCCGTTGAGGTAGTAGCACAGTACGCTTGCTAGAGCTTTGTGATTCGTGCTAGATTACATTGACCTGATTTCCTTTGCCATGCGCGATCGTTTTTTTGTTGGTGTTGGCTATTCGTGACTCTGTTCTGATCGATAGCGAGTGAATTGTGCAATTGCCTGATTCGTGGCTCTGTGCATTTGGCATATGAACTGTGAACTTGATTCTTTCGATTGACAAGACCGAAGTTTGGTTTTTGAAAATCTTTGAACTGGTGCTGGAGTCGTCGTTCCATGGTGAGTCTCTGCCAACCGCTTGGTGATCAATTCGCCTGATCTTTTCTCGATCGATCGATCTGGTCCCAGCCCAGCAGTCGGTTTGAATCTTGGTAAGAGTCCAATTGATATATGGAGAAGACAATCTCGGCAAAGCCGAGCCTATTGCTGCATGAGCGAATCTCTCTCCGCTTTTTTCACGTTCCAGAATTCCAGTAGGATTGTGTGATTCACCGAGTTTGAATGTTTTTATGTTTGAATGTGATTGACCGAGTTTGTAACGACGGATGAAAACGATTGTGACCATGCGAAAAATTGTTACTATTTTTTTTAAAGCAGGGATAGATTACAAACCAAAACGTCTGCTGGCTGGCTGCAGCACGCATTGGTAAAAATAGTCAATTGATGCTCATTGTCGTTCTATTGTTTTTTTTTTAACTTTGATTTATCAGGTACAAAACTACCTGATTGATAGGTAGTATATAGTAGTAATGCAGCTGCAGGGAATTGGAGTTTAGGCCCTATTTAGTTCAGGGGTGAAAGGTTTTTGTGTGTCATATTGGATATACGGATACGTATTTGAAATATTAAATATAGTCTAATAATAAAACAAATTACAGATTCCGCATGTAAACGCGACACAAATTAATTAAGGCTAAATAATCTGTCATTACCAAATGTTTACTGTAGCACCACATTATCAAATTATGGCGCAATTAGGCTAAAAAGATTCGTCTCACAATTTACACGCAATTCGTGTAATTAGTTTTTTCTTTTGTCTATATTTAATACTCCATGCATGTGTCCAAACATTCGATGTGACATGGTGAAAAGTTTTTGTTTGGGAACTAAACAGCCGCTTATCTTCATACCATACATATTGCACACATTTACGTAACAAAATTCCAGGGAAAAAGATTGAACAAACACTGCCTAGAAAAAATACATCAAAAACAATACCATCACATGGAACAATATATAATATACATAATGAATATTTATTAAACTAAAGCTTGGTCCAACAAACAAATGACGAATTGAAAAAAAGAAAGGTATATATAGAACTTAAAAGATGACATTACTAAAATCAATCCATCAAAAACTAGTAGCTAGCTAGGCATCGTCCTTGAGTTTACCTAGAATAAGGCTAATGATGAGAATATAGTGAGAGCATGCGAAAAGATTGCAGAAAAGATCGTTGGTCCCTCGGTGCCTGGCCATCAGCTCCAAGTAGTAGTATTGCACCACCGCCAGAAGCGCGAACTGGATGAGGCCGATGACGTAGCCCCTCAAGCGACTCCTTTGAGGGAGCGTAGTAGTGCCTGCATGATCCTCCTTCCCTTGATCATCTCCTTGCGCCTGCTTCTTCCCTTCCGCCGCCAACTTCGTCATCGAGGGTTTGGAGCCGGAATCTGCACTAGAAGAATCATCGTGGAGCTCATGGATGGATCCCGTGGAGTGCTCCATGAATAATCTCAATATGCTCTAACGGGACAAGCGATTAAACGTTTGTTTGGTATCAATATAGCTTTGCCTATGGTTGATTGGAGAGGCCGTACGTTGGTGCAATATTTATAGTGGTAGTAGATTAATCGAGAGTAGAAGAAGAAACGGAAACGGAATCGATAGGCGAAGTGGATTAGAACTCGCGGGGTCACGTCGTCGTAGAGTCCGGCCACGTCGCGCGTGCGCGCATTGGAGGCCCAAGCTGGGTGAATCGGCCTGTCATGAGGTAGGCCTTAGTTGCTGGACCTGATGGGCTGGCTCAGAGGACGAGCTTCCCAACCCAAGGAGGAAGAGGACGAGCTTCCCAGCCCAGCCCAGCCCAGCCCAGCCAGCCCAAGGATAATGGCCCGATGGACCCTCCGACAAACGACTACTACAGCTGTTAAATTAAGTCATGCGAGATTGCGAATTTTTTTTATTTAAAGTTTTACAAAAATAATTTTCCATTTTGAAAATTGACGGAAGTGGTCGCCTACCGCCCTCCCAGAGGGCGGCGAAAGTGACGTGGCAGATGGCCATTCGCTCTCGGGCGACGGCCGTCAACGAAATTTGCAGGCGGCCCCCTTGCCGCCCTCCGCTAGGGCGATTTTGTACTGTGCGGGGGGCCGCCTGCAAATGGGCGGCGAGGGGGGCATGGAATTTTGCAGGCGGCCCCCTTGCCGCCCTGGGGGAGGGCGATTTTTGCCTCCCCCCTATAAAGCCCAGTCCCCCCTCTCTGAAATTTCATTATATTCACTAAAAATCCAAAAAAAAAACGAAAGAGAGAGAGGGGAGGGCAGCAGAAGGGGAGCGGCGAAGCCCTGCTGGTTCGCTCACTTCATCACAGGTTTGCTCCCATACATCTTTTGCATTTGTACTAATATGTTATGTTTGAGTATATATGTTGCATTTTAGTTTTAGTTCCATATATTTTAGCAGATCTGTAGCACACAGCACATATGTGTAGATCCAGAGCATAGAATATAATAGTATGAATTGAGACATAGACAGTAGTGTTAATTGTAAGATGTAGTTTAGTTTGATCTGGAGAATGTAACCTACTTTTAGAATTTTGGATAACAATATTGTAGAGAATGTAACTTAGGGCGTAGTACAGAAATACGAGGTTAACGTAGTTATTGTTTTCATCAGGCACAATGTCAAATAAGGTCACATTTCAGATAGTTCACGGTGAAGGAAATATTAGATTTGGTCCAGATGGTGTTGATCTGTCAGATTTTGTAATGACATCTAAGGGCATCGATAGGCCTGCAGAGAGAACATTTCAGTCAATTTATAGTTGGTTGTTGAGAGGATTTAGAATAGACCAAGAAGTCTACACAATGTCAGTATCAGTTGTAGTGAGTCGTGCAACAGAAGGTTATTTTTGGGAACTAATGTCGATGGACATCACTGCTGCTTGGAGACGGTATGTGGAAATGGATTTTGAACGGTCATGGTCCCTCGTTATATTTGTGTAGGTACAAGAGAAAGATATAAATGTTTCAATGCAAACCGAAGATGTAGAGGGTCCTAGCAATGCAGGGGATGTTGTTGGACCATCGATGCAAAATGAGGAAAATCAACCAAGGGAGGAGCAGGCCATGGGCATGGCAGATGAGGGGAAGAGAGTCGGTATAATTGTTGATGACATGGAGAGGGAAGATTCGGATAATGAGCAAGCGGACGACGACGCATCATCCGATGAGGAAGGTGATGTAATGGCCACTGATTGGGCAAATGAGGACTTCTCTGGACTTGTTATATCAGAGGGTGATCATGTAACCTGGGAGTATAAGGAGAACGAGGTAATTGAGGGTGCAAGGTATGCTCATAAGGATGAGATGAAGGAGGCGGTGAAGCATTGGGCAGTTTCCTTGCAGAGAGAGTTTAGGGTGGTCAAGTCAACAAATTATGTGTATGAAGTGAGGTGCATGAAGGAAGATTGTCCGTGGCGTGTCCATGCTTATAAGGGTAAATGGAATGATTATTGGAAAGTTAGCATTGTGACCGAGCACAAGTGCTACTTACAAGGGGTGGAGAAGTATCACCGAAACATCACTTCAGCTTTTGTTGCAAGTGAGATGTATAGCAGTGTTGTTGGTAACATTGGCTTTGAACCAAAATCAATTATTAGGCACATCGAGAACAAATTCAAGTACACCATAAGCTATGCAAAGGCCTGGAGAGCCAAACAAAAGATTATTGAGATGAGGTATGGCACATTTGAAGCTTCTTATGATAATTTGCCTCGTTTGTTAGCCACCATTGCCCAGAGGAATAATAATACTTACTATGACCTACATACATTTACATCGGTTGATGATCGAACAAAGAGTGTGCTGCAAAGAGCCTTTTTCTCATTGGGTGCTTGCATCAATGCTTTTGTGCATTGTCGACCTGTTCTATGCATAGATGGAACTTTTTTGACAGGTAAATACCGAGGTCAGATATTGACAGCAATTGGGTGTGATGGGAACAACCAGGTTCTACCTATGGCTTTTGCATTTGTAGAGAGTGAGAACACTGAAAGCTGGTACTGGTTCCTAGAGAGAGTGCACATTGCAGTGGTGCGTATGAGGCCCAACGTTTGCCTTATACATGATCGTCATGCGGGCATGTTGCGGGCTATTGACTACTTGCAGAACGGTTGGGATGAGAAGGGACTTCCAGCTAAGTGGCCTGATGTTCGGAGTCGGTGGTGCATGCGTCACATGGGTGCAAATTTCTACAAGCAATTCAAGAACAAGCATCTTATGGAGCTCTTTAAGAGGCTCTGTGCACAGAACCAAGAGAAGAAATTTAATGAGTTGTGGGACAAGTTGGATGAGTTGACAACGAAGCAAACAGACGAGCAATCTCGCAGACCACAAATTGAAGGTGACGAGCCTCCCATACCTCTTGGTGCATTACATGATGACCCACCAACAATGAGAAGGAGGTCGGGGTCGTCCATCAGAAATTTCACTCAGTGGATTGAGAATGAGCCTAAGGAGAAGTGGTCTCTATTGTTCGACACCGATGGATCTCGGTATGGCATAATGACAACCAATTTGGCAGAGGTGTACAACTGAGTAATGCGAGGAGTTCGGGTACTTCCATTGGTTGCTATTGTTGAATTCATCCTTCACGGCACGCAAGCCTACTTTAGGGATCGATACAAGAAAATTGGTCCATCCATGGCAGATAACAACATAGTGTTTGGCAACGTAGTGACAAAGTACATGAAAGATAAAATCAAAAAGGCACGGAGACATAGAGTTGTTGCTCAAGGCACATAAGTGCATCGGTATGAAATAATGTGTGTTGATAGGAGCAGGCGTGGTATCTATCGCAAGCAAGCCGTGCAGGAATGTGTCTTGAAGGCGGATGGTGGATGTACCTGCAGTTGTATGAAGCCGAAGCTTCATCACCTTTCTTGCTCACACGTTCTTGCTGCTGCCGGTGATTGTGGCATATCTCCCAATGTGTACGTCTCAAATTATTTCAGGAAAGAAGCAATCTTTCATACATGGAGTGAGGAGATATATGAGTTCGGGATCTCAGGATCTTACACAACGCCGAGTGCCCAAGTTTTTTATATTCCAGATCCATCTAAGTTAAGAGTGAAAAAGGGTCTACGCCAAACTAGACGCATCAGAAATGATATGGATGAGTCAGAAGCAGGTGGGAGGACTTTACGCTGCAGCAAGTGTGATCTGCGCGGCCATACTTACAAGAAATGCCCGAAGAATGCAGAAGTTCCAAGCGGCGCAGATGCTAGTCCATCTGGACAGTCAAGTGATGGTAGGCGACCACCTGGTGAAGGAACAACAAGCAGGCGCGCAAGGCCAAGGCGTCGTCGCGCAGCAAGCGATTCCATGGTGTAACAATGCTATCGATTTAGGAAATAAAATGCTATTGTGATGTGATGAGTGTTCGGACTAAATACTTCTATCGTGTAATTTCAATTGAATGTTGTTGTAATGAGTACCTCCGACTATTGTTGTACTAGTAGTATTGCGAACTACTCGTTGTTGTATCATAATGTTATCGTGATGAGTGTTCGGACTAAGTACTCATATCGTGTAACTGCAGTTATTGTTGTAATCAGAAATATTCGGTATAGTGACACATTTGTTTGTTTGTACTCTTGTTTAATATGTGTTAGTAATTCGCTTATGAACATTTATTACTTATGTTGAACTAATTATTTCTATGTTTCTGATCAATCTATTTGCTGCAGGTATGGCGTACGACACACCGGCGCTATTGAACCGTGGGATTGACAGGAACCACCGCTCGTTCCTGTCAGCAGTCGAGGGTGCACAGCTCGGCACCTTCCGTCCACGCACGTCGCGCGAGTGGTTGCATGTCGACCCCCGTCACGTTCCTTGGTACGCGTATGTTCACATTTCAACTCAACTTTGCTTTGTGTTGTACTTATGTTTAAAGTTTGCTCTATACAGGTTGCGTGCAGCAGGCCTTCTACCACTTTGTAGGCTTGTTGAGGCGGCGGCGGATGACCGTGACCCAGCGAAGCGGTGGGAAGCAGACCGGTCACTCCTTGCCGCTCTGGTAGACCGCTGGAGACCTGAGACGCACACGTTCCACCTTCCCTGTGGGGAGATGGCTCCGACACTGCAGGACGTGTCGTACCTGCTCGGGCTACCGCTGGCCGGAGCACCAGTTGGTCCCGTGGACGGTGTTTTTGGGTGGAAGGAGGATATCACTGCGCGCTTCGAGCAGGTGATGCGCCTTCCACACCTAGGACCGGCCAACACCCTTCCTCCGTACTCTACCGTCGGGCCTAGCAAGGCTTGGTTGCTCCAGTTCACTGTAAGTAAATAAGTTGTTATTATCATACATGCTTATTTGCGGTCAACAGAGTGTTTTGTACTAACATTTCATTCTTAATGGTAGGCGGACCTTCTGCACCCTGACGCTGATGATTACTCGGTCCGATGCTCCCTTGAGGCGTACCTGTTGTGGTTGTTTGGGTGGGTGATGTTCACTAGCACCCACGGGCACGCTGTGGACTGCCGGCTGGTCCACTACGCACGGTCCATCGCGGATGCTCAGCCACAGGACGTGCCGCAGTGGAGCTGGGGTTCTGCCGTGCTAGCAGCCACGTACCGTGCCCTCTGTGAGGCGTGCACGAAGACTGACGCGGGAGCGATCATCGCTGGTTGCCCTATGTTGCTTCAGCTTTGGGCAGCCGAGAGGTCTGCCATAGGTCGACCAGTGGTGGACAGCACACCCTACGGAGTTGGTCGCAGCGCGCAGTGGCCGGAGGACGGTCCCACGATGGGGACTTACTGGTGTCGACGTGGGGTTAGTGCAACTTCACTGCGTCTCCAGTTTATCAGTCGTCTTCTTTTTTTATCATCACATAACATGTCTAGTTCCGATCATGTTTATTGCAGCGTCGTTACGCTCACGTCCAGGTGAGACGAGGTTACCCGGACTTCGTGTTTGAGTTTGACCGTCTCCAGCCGAGCGACGTCATCTGGGAGCCGTACACAGAAGAGGCTGTCGCTGCGAGAGCACCGCTAGGACTTTCGTCCTTGTGCACACGCGACTAGGCTTACTGGCTCACCATCCTGCCGATGGTGTTCGACATTTTCGTTGAGCCTCACTGTCCGCAGCGTGTGATGAGACAGTTCGGACTTAGGCAGGTATTTCCGGGCAACGTGCAGCCGACCGTCCTCCCTGCCGACCACTCGTGAGTTCGGATTGTTCATTTCAAAAATTTTATGGTAATTACTTCATCGAGCCATATAATTTACCTCTCTTCACAGGTTGACTCGACGGGGACAGCTAGCAGGCGCACTTTGGGCTCCACGTGTACAGCAGTACGTTGACGACTGGGTGTTAGCTACAGAGGAGGTGATCAACGAGCTCTTCCCACACACGGAGGAGAACTACCGTGACTACCTTCGCTGGTACCTTCCTCGCACTCGTGCGCGTGTGACCTTCACTCCAGACGCCCCAGAGCCGCACGCTGCCGCTGTCACGGACGCGTATCCCACGCACCGTGACCAAGACTACTTTGTGGGGGTACGTCGAATTTGTATTAGTTTTTACAATTATTTCATTTGTCTTGCATAATATAGGACAATTACTGAATTTCAAATTTCCATCTTGCATAGGCTGATGCCGCACGGGATATCAGTGCCGATATCACCGCAGTCCAAGTGAGGTTGAACAGAGGTTTGCACTTGACTGACGTTGAGCAGAGGGTGACCTTCGACCGGATGCAGGAGAAGATGCGTGCGGTCATGCGCGTCTTCTCCTGTCGCAGCGCCGTGGACGTCGTACCTCCAGCTGGTCCAGTACAACCACGGCCTCGCGCGCCTACCGTCGGAGCACGACCTTGACCTACGGCACCTGTTTCGCACAGTACTGCTCAGCCCAGAGGTTTCTTAAGTTTTGTTTCTGTTTTTGTACGAAAACATCACCCCGTCGTAACTTGATGTTCCATCCTCGCAGGACCTCGTTTGCCTTCGAGCGCCCCTAGCTTCGGAGCAGTGCGACCTACAGCATCGGTTTCGCACGATACAGTTCAGCCCAGAGGTTAGTTCATTTTTGTTTCAGCTTTTGCACGAATATGTCACCATGTTTTAACTACACGTTTCCTCATCGCAGGACCTCGTCTGCCTTCGAGCGCGTTCGCAGCCACGACCGGCGCTTCCGTGATCTCCGCAGGGGCATTCGCCAGCACTTCCGGCGCGTTCGCCACCTCTTCGGGCGCGTTCGCCAGCTCTTCCTCTCACGGAGCGTCGATCCCTCGCCCACACGGTACTTTAATTTTTATTAATACTATTAAATACCTGTATGAAACTGATGGTCCTTGTCCAGCAGGATTTGCAGCCGAGATCTTCGGTACTGGGGCATCTTCGTCTCACGCCGGTAGGACTGGTCCTACTAGCCAGTTCTACGACGACGACTTGCACGGTGCACACCACCACGACGTACTAGGCTCCTCTCAGCTTGGAGGAGCTCCAGAGGCGCACACTCAGGAGCAGCCAGAGGTCACACCTGTACAGGTAGGACGGGTTGGCCGTGCCATACCCCCGGACCGACTCACGTACTCCCAGGGGCACGTTAGGGCGCAGGGTAGGAGGGACAGGGGTAAGAGGCCTCGTCAGTAGTGTTCTACCTCTTCAGTCCTTATATGACCGTTTCTTTTGGCTTACAAACTTGTAAAGCAGTGCTACTTTTGCTATTACTACTGCAGTACTACTTGTGTTTGTCTCGTCTACATAGTTCTTTTCATTCATATGGTGCTAGAACAACTTATGCTCACGACAACACACTTTCGGCGCTTCACGGTAGTGTCAGATCCAGTAGCGCGCACAGTCCGCAACAGCACACATGAAAAGCGGCAGCTCGAGTAGTCACTATCAACTTTCGACACTGCCTGCTGACATAAAGTGAATCATGCCCGCGCGTGCTCGTCTTGTCACATCTAATGAATAATTTATCTCATTGAGTTCACATATATTGCACTGAAAACGACGTTATATAATTGACAATCTGAAGGCAACCTCTTCATATCTTCTTTCCCATTAGCACACAACTAACGAAAATGGAAGCGTCATTCCTTGAGCGTCTCAACTGGCGAGCGATCCTTTTGCTGGTTGGTTTCCACCATGGTGTGACCGTCCTTTGTGCGATTGTGGGGATGGATGCATACTCAAGTCTTCCCTCATGATACAAACTCGGGGCAGGAGATTCTTCCAATGCGCGAACTTTGATCAGGTATGCTTCATCTATTCGAAGTTCAAATGGATAAAAAAACTAACTTCTTCGTACACAATTGTAACATCTTACGCAGACATATCGTCCAATGTGCAACTTCATCGAGTGGGTAGACATGGAGAACCCACAAAACGACGGAACACGTGCATACCCACGTAGTGAAACAAGATCGGACTACCTAAGGCGGAAGGATGAGCATGAACGTCGAATTGCTGCTGAGGCTTTAGAATGGCAGGTAAATCCCCTAGGACTCCCCACGTGGCGTGAGCGTCCGGAGTGTCGTTGTGGTGACCGTTGTCAGGTCATAAGGTCCGTAAGGCACCGAACTCGAGGACAAAGGTGTTTCGTGTGTCCAAACATTGTCGACGATGATTTCGTGGTAATTACAACTATTCTTTTCATCACTCCTCAGTACTATCATTAACTTAACTATCCCAAAATGGATGTACATAGGAGGATGTAAGGAAATGTCAATTCGTACAATGGATTGACACAGTCAGAGTTACTTCAAGTGGTGGGCCGATAACGCAACCTGAACCGACCATACAGTTCATTCATGCTTGGATGGAGTACGAACGTCGGGTGGAAATTGCAAGCTTAGACTGGAGGAACAATCCATTAGGGTTACCTAAATGGTCTGAGCGTCCAAAGTGTGGGTGCAGAGATCGCTGCCAGGTGGCTACATCCTTTGCTGAACAAACATTTGGAAGGAGATATTTTGTCTGCCCAATGTAGACAACGATTTCGTTGTATGTCGAACCGTTTACAAAATCCGCTATGATTTGCACAAAATTACTACCCAAACTGAATAACATTACTATTTTTACAGGGCAATCCAAGGATGTGTGGATTTACTCGATGGATCGACAATGTCACTCCATCATATCATGGCCAAAAGATAACAGAGTCAGAAATACAAGTAGAGTATCAACGATTGAAGGACCACGAGAATGTAATGCATTCTGACCGACCTACAAGGGGCCGATAGGTTACCGCATGCTTGATTCGTCGGGATCGACAAATTTGTACCGTGTATCGATGGCACTTCTTATCTATCTTATCATTACAATGTTTAATTATGGTGGTGAATTTTTGTATGCATAAGACTAAGGGCCTATTTGGATTGCTACCAAAAACATGCCCTACCAATATTTTGGTAATTTGAATAGTACTTGTGTTTGATTTCGATTGAAGCCTATTCATAGGTAATACCTAATCTAGATTTGAGATTATGTAGAACATTCTTCACTACAATTTTACATTTTGGCAGCAAACCAAATATGATCAAATGCAATTTTACCTTACCAAAGATTTGGTAGTGCCAAAACTTGCTTATATTTTGGCACTAACAAAATATTTGTACGGTGACATTCCAAATAGGCCCTAAAAAATAATAAAATTGTATTTTACCAGTCTTGGAGATTTTAATCTTGTATAGTTTTCAATATAAAAAGATTTGATAACTATTGATATTTATAAAAAATTTATTTCTTAAATAAAGCATAGTATAAAATCGCCCTTCCCCAGGGCGGCAAAGGGGCGCCTGCAAAATTCCAGGCCCCCTGCCGCCCATTTGCAGGCGGCCCCCCGCACAGTACAAAATCGCCCTATTGGAGGGCGGCAAGGGGGCCGCCTGCAAATTTCCATGCCGCCTCGCCGCCATGCCCCCTCGCCGCCCATTTGCAGGCGGCCCCCGTACAGTACAAAATCGCCCTAGCGGAGGGCGGCAAGGGGGCCGCCTGCAAATTTCGTTGACGGCCGTCGCCCGAGAGCGAATGGCCGTCTGCCACGTCACTTTCGCCGCCCTCTGGGATGGCGATTTTTAAAAATCGCCCTCCCAGAGGGCGGTAGGCGACTACTTCTGTCAATTTTCAAAATGGAAAATTATTTTTGTAAAACTTTTAATAAAAAAAATTAAAAATAAAAAAAATTCGCGAGATTGCTATTGGGCGATCAGTCGCGCGCCTCCCTCCCCGCGCGACTGCACACATGTCACGCGCGGAGAGGGGGCGGCGACTCGCCAGTAGTGAGTTTTTCGTTTTTTTTTGTTTTTTTCCTTTTTTTTCGTTTATGTTTGTTTTGTTCTTTTCTTCGGTTTTTTTTCTGTTTGGATTTTTTTCTCCGGTTTTTTCTGGTCGGTTTGTTTTTCCCGGTTTATCTTCTTTTGGTTTTTTCCCTTTTTTTTAAGATGTATAAATATAAAGTTTGTATTTGTATATATACCAAGTTTGTATTCGTACGTATAGAACTTTCTATACGCGCATACAAACTTTCTATACGGGTATACAAACTTTTTATACGCGCATACAAACTTTCTACAGGCGTATACAAACTTTCTATACATATATACAAACTTTTTATACGCGTATACAAAGTTTATATACACGTATACAAACTTTCTATACGTTATGTATTTTCTTTTTTTTTTTTATTTTAGCATATACAGACTTTGTGTATGTGTGTATATATTTTTTATGCATTAAAATATATTCGTAAATATATATGTATGTATATACTATACACACACACAACATACGTATATATATAAGATGTATACAGTACCTAGGAGAGACTAGGGGGGGGTGACTGACCGCGCGCGTCCGGCTGATCGCGTATCAGCACCCCCCTAAGTCATGCCCAAGCGATCCGAGGAAAGCAAATTCTGAGTGATTTCCAAGAAAAAAATCTGTCGCGTGATGTTTAGCAAAAAGGATATGGATGACTAGGGAAATGGGCACGATCAGAAAGTTTAATTTTCTGTTTCATGTTAATTTTCTGTGCGAGACATTGACTTGATCGAGCATGCAACTCTTTTTGTTTGTTTGTGTTGGCTTCGGGACTCTTTTTGATCGATGGAGTATGGTGTTGGCTATGTATGATCATGTTCTTCAATCTGGAATATGATGTCTAGAAACTGACTTTCTGAAACAATATAGATGATTTCGCATTTCATACATAGCCACCAAATTCATGGTTTTTGAGAATGATCAGCTATTATTGTTTGAGAATTATGAGCATCTTATTGATTGCCGAATCCAGGATAAGAACCATCTTATTGATCGGCTATTATTGTTTCATTGGTGGAACCATCTACCTGAGCAGCAGATATTTTGCACTGAACATTTACCCAGCCTCACCTACGACGCCCGTGGCCAGGAGAAGAACACGGGAGAGGAGGCACGGCGGCAGAGGAGATCGTGAAAGAGCGAGCCGACGACGTCGAGGAGAGGCGATTACGATCCGATAGAGGCGAGATGGGAAGGGAGAACGCGGCGGCAGCGGCGGCGGGAATGGGGAAGCGGAGTTGCGGCCGGAGGAAAGGCGAGCCGTCCAGCTCGTTGACTCCGGAGGAAAGGCGAGCCGATATGAGCGAGCTGAGCTGACCCTTATCGTGCTGCGGCTCCAGGCGTGCGGGCGCGCCATCGGATGCACGCCTCTTCCACGCGTCGCGCATCTGACTCGGGTATGCATGGGCTGAGATTTGCATCCGGTATGCACCAAATTTTTTTCCGGTGACCCACGTTCGATCAGCCCAGTACGCCGCAGTATATATACTCCTAATTGTGCATTACACGCTCACGCATCCACGCGACCAGAAATAACCCAAGAAAAAAAAAAAGAAGAGAAGAGGAGATCGAAATGGGAGAGAGAAAGGCACGGGAGGAGATGGAGGATGATTACGACGAGGCGCTGTCTCAGCTCAGGGAGCCGGAGGTGCCGTCGCCGCCGCCGTCCCCGCTCCTCCTCGCGATACTGCAGTCGGCGGGCTTCGCTTCCCCGCCCCCGCCGACGTCGACGCAGCAGCAGCAGGGAATCGAGCTCTGCAGTGTCTGCGCTGAAGAGGCGGCGGCGGCGGCGGTGGCGGCGGCGCGGGGGATGGAGGCCCCGGGCTGAGGCCCGCCACGCAGCAGCAGCAGCAGCAGGGAATCGGACTCTGCAGTGTCTGCGCTGAAGAGGAGGCGGCGGCGGTGCGGGGGATGGAGCCGCCGGGGCTGCGCCCCGCCACGCAGCAGCAGCAGCCGACGGTCTTCACGCCGCCTCCGCCACCGCCGCAGCAGCAGGGGTTCGTGTTCGGCGGTAGCGGCGCTGCAGAGGCATCGGTGGTGCGCTCGCCGCGGGGGATGATGGCGGCGGGGATCGGGCCGCGCCTCGCCACGCAGCAGCAGCAGCAGCCGACGGTCTTCGGGTCGCCTCCGCCACCGCCGCAGCAGCAGGGGTTCGTGTTCGGCGGTGGCGGCGCTGGAGAGTCATCGGTGGTGCGCTCGCCGCGCGGGGGATGATGGCGGTGGGGCTTGGGCCGCGTCTCGCCATGCAGCAGACGCGGCAGGATTAGGGGTTCGGCTTCGGCGGGGCCGGGACTGGAGCGTCGCAGTCGCTGGCGCCACGGGGGATGGGGATGGTGGCGGGGCCGCGTCACGCCGTGCCCGTGTGCAGCAGCAGCCAACTCTCGCGCCGCCGCCGGCGCAGCAACCGCAGCAGAATCAGGGCGTTGGCTTCGGCGGGACCGGGGCTGGAGCGGCGACGACGGTGTCCCCTGCGCCGCGGGGGACGACGATGGCGAGGGAACGCGCGGCGGAGCAGCTCGCGTACGACGACGCCATCAGCAGGTACGTGCTCCGATTGATCTCCTCCTCCTCCATCTCCATCTCTGCCGCGCGCAGCCTTGTTGCTTTGTCTCTCCTCTTGCTACGATTTTTCGCCCAAGATTGAGTTGATCTCTCGTTCGTTCTTGCGACCGAGTTGTGTTGTGTGCTGCAAGATTTCATCCTATTTTGGGGGGAAACGACGCACGCGCGAGTTTAAGGTTTTTGTGCAGCGAATTCTTAACCCCATTGCATTCTCACGATAGAGGTTTCTTCAGACGGATTGAATCGATACCAACCTTCTACGTACTGCTTGCAAAAATCAATCCATGAACAATTTTAACATGAATTTTCAAAACTCTGCACTAGTTAGTTTTTTCACTGCGATGGATGAACAGGGAAAATGGATTGATGACATTGATGAGCAACTGTAATTTTTCTCTGTCATGTACATGTTATTCTGACGAAATTCTCTGGAATATAATGTTTGGTTAGCTTCACTGCGCCATATATGTTGAGCTAGTTTTGGATCTGGAAGACAGCATATAAATTTTCAGAATGTAATATAATTTCTGGCATTGAGATCAACCTTTGATAATTTCTGTATGTGACTTGAAGCCAATGTTTCACCATACAAATTTCTGTTGTTTCAGTTAGAAAATTACGACGTGCTAATGTACTCGTTTGATCATCAAAACTGTTCATCTTGTTTCATGCATATCTAAGTCATCAATGATCATGGTATCCCAGTGAATTGCTTCACACATTTGATTAAAGAGAAGAGTGAAATTTATTCTAGTAACCATTCATTCTGGTGGATATAGAATGATCGATAGAAATAAAATTCGCATTGAGTGAGTTTTGTTGCCAATGTCAGCATTCTGATATTTCTGAATTTTGCCAAAGAATTTCTTAATCACGTACAATTACTTTTTTCATCAGTGATCAACTCATAATAAGTGCGTACCTGCACTGTAGCAACTAACAATCAGTGTTGCTCATGGACTGAATTGATTTTGGCAGGCTGATCAACAAGTTCGCGGGGCACGACAAGGACGCGATCCAGGGGAAGAACACGTCGAACGTGCAGGTGTTCGATGACATCCACGAAGGCGACGCGATCCGCATGGCCGAGCTCGAGGAGTTCGAGAAGCAGGTGCTGGCATTGAACGCCGCCGCCTGGAACGACGCCGCCTCCTCCTGCGGCGAGGAGCCGGCCGTTGCGGATAACTTCCTGAACGGCGAGGTGCAGCGGGAGGAGGAGGAGGAGGAGGCGGCGGAGCGGCGGAGCGGCGGAGCTGGACGCTTGAGCGGTGGGAGCTGGAGCTGAAGGCGAGCCGCCGGCGTGTGGTGGAGGCGAACGAGCGCGCGCGGGGGGTCCAGCGCGAGCGCGAGAGGGTGCGGCGGCAGGTGGCGGCGCTGCTGCAGCAACGGATGCTGAAGCGTCAGCAGATGTCCGCGCTGTCGTGGGAACGCGCGCTGGCGCACAAGCGATTCGTGCTCCAGCAGCGTCAATGGCGACAGCAGATGGTGGAGCAGCAGCAGCAGCAGCAACGCGCGCCGGTGCAGCAGCAGCGCATGCCGGTGGTGCAGCAGGCGGCGCCGCGGAAGCAACGAGACTTCACGGTGACGGTGAGTCGGGCGTATGCACTTCAGCACCAACGGGGAAGCACGCCGGAGGAGCGGCGCGCGTCGGTGCGGGAGCGAGTCAGGCTAGAGCTGCAGAAGGTGGTTGCATTTCTGCAGCGACGCGAGCTGGAGCAGAGGTATGAGCGGGCGGCGGCACTGCTGAGGCAACGCGCGCAGCTGGAGCAGGCAGCGTTACAGGAGCAGCTCAAGCTGGAGATGCAGCAGATGCGGCGGCGGCAAGAGCAGCGCCAGCGCGCGCGTGAGCTGGCGATCATGCCGCAGCCGCAGGGGCATCGCGGCCGCGGCGGCGGCACGGCACGGCACCCGGACGCCGCGATCGCCCAGGGGGGATCCGGAGTCGGACACAACCACCCCCGCGTGGAGGAGCAGCTGCCCGCGCAGCAGCAGCAGCATCGGCGGCAGCGCATGGGGATCAGTGCGACCGACGTTCGTGGCGCCGCGCGGCGTGGGCACGTCGAGCGGGCAGGCGTACCGGGCACCGCCCGCGAGGCAGATCGTTGTTCAGCCGCAGCCGCCGCCGCAGCAGCCGGAGCTGGCAGGGCAGGCGTTCCGGGCGCCGGCGCCGCAGACACCGCAGCGACCGGAGTCGGCGGGGCAGGACGTGCCGGAGCCGCAGCCGGAGGAGGAGGAAGGGGAGGCGGTGGGTGGCGAGGCCGTCGTGATGGCGCCACAGCCTTCGTCGTCGAGGGAGCAGTAGGAGAGGCATGCAGTCGTGATCCGTGCGAGACTTTGGTCTGATCGAGCATGCGAGATGTTACTTTTCTTCCGTCTGTGTTGGCTTACGGCAATAGAGCTGTGGCATGTGAAGCCGATTCTTCTCTTCATCAAGTAACTAGATCAAAGTTTGGCTCCTGAGTTTGGGAATTGTGTTTTTGAACTAAGGTGATTTGAAATTGAAGTCATTCTGGTTGAGCTTCCATGCATGATCTGTGTAGTAGTTTGCCCCCCTTCCAGCCAAGGATTTTTTGAGTGTACCTCTGAAAGAATATGGACCATTGAAGAGATAAGAGCTAAGGGTGAAAATTCGTTGCTACTACACCTAATAAAAAGGTGTAGTAGGGTAGTAGAAGGGTAATTGTGAAAAAAAATTTATGTGGCATTCTTGTAAATTCAGTTTTTAGGGGGGTGTATTCTATAATTGTGCATGGATTTCAAATAGGGTTGGCCCATCTGATTGTACGCCCACAGCGTCGTGCCGCCACACGCCTCCTTCTTCTTCTTCCTCTCGTCGCCGCTCGCCCCGCCTTCTTCTTCCTCTCGTCGCCTCTCCCGGCACCTCCAGCGTACGCCTACCTCCCGTTCCCGCATCCGCGCCGTTGAAGTTGCCATCGCCCCCGAGGGCATCCGCAAGGTCAGTGATGGCGTCCATGGAGCTAGATCGATCAAACCCCAGCGGCGGAGGGCTCGGTAGGGTGAGGTGTGGCGCTCGCCATACCTCGCGCCACCCACTAAACCCCCCAGCCCCGCGGTTTTCTCCAGGCAGGACGCTGAGCTGCAGAGAGCGCGAAGACACTCTGCATCAGATGAGCGACTGGCCGACATGCAAGGGCGCGAGGAGTTGCGTGCGCCATTCGCCTACAGAAAGCCAATTTTTTTTTGACAATTTGGCCCTTTGCGAAAACTTATTTAAAAAATGAACGCTGACCTCTGCGCCGATGCTGAATGCCGTGCCACTGTGGATGGGAGGCCGACTCGGCGTGCCAGCGTGGCAAAGCTCAGCGCCACCTGACTCGGCGCTGAGGTGGCTAAGGTCAGCGCCGAGTCGTTTGGCGCTGTACTGGTTAACTTAGTCAAGCAGTTAGGTATGGCTTGGTGTAGTGCTAGAGCTCAGTGCCAAATATGGTGGTGCTGAAGTCGGCAGTGTCCGTGCCAGGTTATTTGGCGTTGAGCTGTGCATAATAGGATAAAACTTATTTCTTTCAGACAAATTTGGAGTTGAAGTGAACACAGCATTAAGTAATCAATCATTCAGTTCATAACCAGTGTGCAACCAAAGCAATGTTGCGATGTAAAAGTCAGAACAAAGCAAACCATGTAGCAGTAGTTAACTAGAGAACAAGTCTTAGCCGTACATCACATTCATTCCATTCTCTATGAACTACATGTCAATCTTAACAACAACCCTTACCAAACCCTAACCAAAACCTCTAACCAAAACCCTAACCAAACCACCCATTGCAACCTACCAAATCCCTCATTCCAACTAGGCTTCATTACCAATCAATCCTATTCCCCTCTAAATTACCCTCTCCCACTCAATTAACCGATAAATCAATTCAACCCTCATCCTTTCAAACCCTCTTTCTTCACCAAACCAAATCACAAAATGTAAAAAGTTTTGGATGGTTTCGAGGGCATTACCTTACACCACAATATCCACCACTAATCCCCTCCCAATCCCCTTGATTCCCCAAGGAATCGAGGAGTATTAGGGCTTGCAGGGGATAGACGCCGTCATTGTCGTTGTGTGTGTCGCAAGAGGAGGAAGAGAAATGAGAGAGGTTGCCTCTCTCGGCCAGGGCGTATGGGCCTAAAAGACTCGAAGGTCAGCGCCAAACCGCCTGGCGCTGAATCCTGGCACCTCAGCGGCGAGTCGAGTGGCACTGACCTTTGACACGTCGAATCACCGAGTCAGCCTCGAATCCACGGTGGCAAGGCATTCCGCGCCAGTTGACCTGGCACCGACCTGTGCAAGTTCAGCGCCAGGTTATTTGGCGCTGAGCCACCGGTTTATTTTTGAAATAAGTTTTTGCCACGGTTCATCTGCGAAATTACTTTTTGTAAAGGGTTAAATTGACAAAATTTTTGACAGGAAGCAGGCCAAGGTCCATTAGGCTTGTTTTGTGTAAACGCGGCTTTTGAGTATCAAACCCTACACCCAAACTTCTCGAGTTCTCCATCTCCTCTATTTCCATCAAATCCCCTAATACTAGAAGAAGACTTTTACGGTACATTCTACTCAACAATGTAGCCTGAAAACATAATATCCTGAGATCACTCATCGTGATTCTGAACATTGAACAGTAATATAGTGCAGGAGTTGAGCACGTTCTTGTCATCAATACATACAAGCCGTGAATACTAATTGTCACCTAACTAATATTTTCTCCAACACACTAAAATATTAATCGAAATTGAGCCAAGTACAGTGAATATACTAATATCCATAATTTGTTTAAATTAGAAAAATAAGAATATGTCTGAAATATTTAGATGCAGTTATTTGTAAATCATGTTGTTATTATTCTCCCGGCCAAACACCCTTGTCGCCACCTGCCTATTTATTATATGTTGGGATTTCGGTGTTATCATTCGATGCGGAGCCAACCAAAATGGCCGCTAACTTGCGTCTGAAGATCTGTATAGTATGCAGATGTATAGTTTTTTAGCCTTAAATTTGAATTGATGGGTTTATATACATTCTTTTGTAGTAAACTACATACTACCTCCGTTTCAGGTTATAAGACTTTCTAGCATTGCTCACATTCATATAGATATTAATGAATCTAGGTTCACATATAAATCTAGATTAATTAACATATATATGAATGTGGGCAATGTTAGAAAGTCTTATAATATGAAACGGAGGAAGTACCTTCTTAAATTTTGTGGTTAACTTTGATCCATTCCAGTGTTCCATACACTTCAGCATGAAGAGACCACATGAAGACCTATAGAAAGATGTTCCTTAACATAACAATTATTTTTGTAAGAAAGATAATTGCATTTAATCCAAGAAGGGTAACATACAAATCTTTCTGCCTAGGTGTGCTTATCACACTAAACACATGCCAAGTCGACAAATCAAAATCCGGCTAGATGGTTTGGTTAGATCTTTCATTGTATCTAGATATTTCGAAATATCTTTCCATTCCTTTCAGCTTTGATCATGCAGGAGATCAAAATATGAATAAATCATAAGCATGTCATTTACTAATAGAAAGCTGTACGGGAGATTATAGGCTCACCACTAATGACAGTTTCGTGCCTGTTTCCTGGTGCTAGGACACGAATTACCTGTCCTACTCCATACATGATTTTTTCACGCTTTCTAGCCTTCTTCTCATCCCAGTATTGTATCAGTGGTCTGACACGTGCGGTGTAAGCTATGCTATGGAAGGATCTATATGACTCACTCGAAACTTCTGACACGTGCGGTGTAAGCTATGCTATGGAAGGATCTATATGACTCACTCGAAACTTCTCCCAGTACCAAAGCTGCAAGAATTTTTTTTAAAAAAATATGTAGTCACATCATACAAACTTAAAAAATATGTAGTCACATCATACAAACTTAAACCATATCTGGAATTGAAATTACACGTAGAAGAATTTGGTTGCCCTTAAGATTGACCTTATCATGCTGGAAACTGACGATAGACCTCTTGAGATGGTTTAGGGTTAAACTAGCCTAGTTGGTTCTCTTTATATATAGTATATTTATGAGTAGATTTAGGTAATTTGAATGGATGAATCTCTCAGTTGTAGGACATAGGATCAGTATATAGCACAAACTGCCTTTTAAAGTGATCGTCAGAAGATCTGTTCAAATTCAATGAATCCCGCAAGGCTGACAGAGTTATCTTAGTCCCCCTTTTGTCTTTATATAATGCAAACATAGCGGCCTTTGTTGCCTGTAGAGTTTCGTTTTTATCTGTCCTTTGGGGCATCAATGTCAACTTGGATTGCTTGTGGGACTTCAACCAGTTCAACACCTTTTGATGGCACGCCGAGCATGTGATCCACATCTTCAATGGTTTGTCTCTAGCATGATTCCATTTATATTGAAAGCTCTAGACTGCTCATCATCCTGCCTAGCAATTTGCTTGCATAAAAGCTGGCGAATCTGGACTCCATTCATTTTTGTTAAGCCGCCAAAACCTAGATCATCTATGGCTTGCATCTGTTCTTTGTCTAGAGTCTGTATGAATTTCTAGTAGGCTACTTGTGAACATACTTGCGTTCCCTGCGATAATAAACATCACAATTTAGTTCATTATTGCATAGAGAGCGATCGTTAAGTCAAAAAGAATACTTGCTTACCGGTTTGTTGGCTCAAATATTATTCATAGTCATTCTTGGTGGTGGCTCATAGTTGGGCATATCATCGAGGATTATATTCTGTGATGCGATTGGAATAATTAAATCATTTAAAAACATTTAAACAGTAATGCATGCGTTAATACAATGGTAATTAAGAGATGAAGTGTGGTGCTTGCTGATGAGCCATTACTTCAGCAACTACGAAAATTCAAACTCTAAAATGAGACCAGGGGTTTACTTTCTAACTACGAAAATTCAAAAGCATAGAACCGGGACTGGGACTGGTCCGGAGAATTAATTCGGTCGTATATTAACAGTGGTTTAATTTCTAGTTTGTTGTGTACAACACGAATTACAGCCACAGCAACCATCTACCTCGTGTAATTTGTGTGAATGTAATTAGCATAAGTAAATAATTAGGTGATGTTTCCTGGACACTTCCTCTGGTGTATATATATGTAGTACACCGTCACTTAACTTGATCCATTTCCATGCACGCGAATGACACAAGTTCGTCCAACCACAGGAAGTTAATCACATGGTTGGACGGAATTGTGTGTCATTCGCGTGCATGGAAATGGATCAAGTTAAATGACGATGTACTACATATATATATACACCACAGGAAGTGTCCAGGAAACATCACCTAGTTATTTATTTATGCTAATTACATTCACACAAATTACATGAGGTAGATGGTTGCTGTGGCTGTAATTATTTACAATTCGTGGCGTGTTGTACTCAACAAACCAGAAATTAAACCACTGTTAATATACGACCGAATTAATTCTCCAGACCAATCCCTATTCTAAGCTTTTGAATTTTCGTAGATAAAAAGTAAACACCTAGTCTTATTTTAGATTTTGAATTTTCGTAGTTGCTGAAGTAATGGCTCATCAGCAACCGTCACACTTCATCTCTTAATTACCATTGTATTAACACATGCATTACTGTTTAAATGTTTTTAAATGATTTAATTATTCCAAACGCATCAGACAATATAATCCTCGATGATACCCAACTGTGAGCCACCACCGAGAATGACTAAGAATAATATTCGAGCCAACAAACCGGTAAGCAACTATTCTTTCGACTTAATGATCGCTATCTAGGTTTTGGGGGCTTAACAAAAAATGAATGGAGTCCAGATTCACCGGCTTTTATTCAAACAAATTGCTAGGCAGGATGATGAGTAGACTAGAGCTTTCAATATAAATGGAACCATGCTGGAGATAACCATTGAAGATGTGGATCACATACTCGGCGTGCCATCAAAAGGTGTTGAACTAGTTGAAGTCCCACGAGCAATCCAAGCTGACGTTGATGCCCCGAAGGACAAAGATAAAAACAAAGCTCTACAGGCAACAAAGGCTGCTCTGTTTGCATTATATAAAGACAAAAGGGGGACTAAGATAACTCTGTCAGCCTTGCGGGATTCTTGAATTTTAACAAATCTTGTGACGATCACTTTAAAAGGCAGTTTGTGCTATATACTGATCCTATGTCCTACAACTGAGAGATTAGTCCATTCAGATTACGTAAATCTACTCATAAATATACCAAATATAAAGAGAACCAACTGGGCTAGCTTAACCCTAAACCATCTCAAGAGGTCTATCGTCAGTTTCCAGCATGATAAGGTCAATCTTAAGGGCAACCAAATTCTTCTACTGGTAGGTGTAATTTCAATATGCTCAAAGGAATTGTGTTTGGGATCTGTGTGACTTGACTTGCAATAGTCGGTCTTCAATTAGTCTTCTGAACCACTTCCGACGCACTCACAAACCTCCAAAACGACGAAAACAACAACTAACACGCAAAACGAGGAAAAAACTAAGAAACTCCAAATAAACGGTATATAAAAAGTAAACAAACATGTAGATAATGATTTTAGATGAATTTAGAGACTTGAACGGCCTCATTCCGACTTCATATGATTTAGTTATGAATTTTACAAGATTAATCTGATTTTAGCCTTGCACAGAAATGGGTTTACTATTTATTTTAGAAAAGGAAAACAAGCGCTGACGTCATCACCGACGAGCGGCTAATCGCCGGCGATCTAGGGCACGACAGCGCAAACCGAGGGCACCGGAAGAAAGAGCACGACGAGGAGAGCTCACCGAGGGGCGGCACGACGACGAACGTCAACAGGAGACGGCCGGCGACGAGCTTCGAGCGGCGGCGAGATCGGGACGACGGCGACGGCGGTGTTCCGGCGGACTCCGGCGGAGGAGAAAAGGTGAACGGCCTTCTACGGGTCCTCGCGAAGCCAACGGAGGAGACGGCAAAGCCTGGCGACGACGGGAGGGGCGGCAAGGCTTCGCCGGAGATCAAAACACGGCGACGGCTCGGCCTTCACGGTGACGGCGGCTTCCGGCGCAAAAGAACGGGTGGACGAGGTAGAGCTCGGCCTTGCGGAGCCGTGGGAGGTGGCGCCGCAGGAGTATGTCGGCCGAGGCGGCGGCTAGGGGCGGCAGGAGCGACCGCCGGCGGCAAGAGAGAAATGGCTAGCACGGGGAGAGGCGGCGGCTAGGGCACGGGAGCTCGAGCAAAGGAGGGGAAAGAGAATCGGAGGAGGGGAGAGATCGATGCGGATTTGAGGGGAATCGGAGGCGGTTTAGCTTAGGGTTCACAGGAAAATAGCAGCTCGAAACCGCGTCGATTCCACGCGATTTGATTCGCGATTTAGGGGGGTTTTTTTGGATAAGATAGAGGAGATCGTAGGGAATCCGTTTTTGCGATCATGGAAGGGGAGCAACGGATTTGATGAACCGGATTTGATGGAGGAGGCGGCGGCTGCAGGGCACGGACACGGGACGGGAGAGAGACGGGAGCTTGAAGACGACACTGTGCAAGGGTCCCATGCGTCATAGAGAAGGAAGGAAGAGGAAGGTAAAGCAGACTTTGGTCGACGGAGAGACGCGGGCTGCGGGCTGCGGGCTGAGGAGGAAAGGGAGCAGGCCTCGGGGAGAGAGAAAGGAATGGGCCGAAAAAGGCCCAAGCTGAGGAGGAGGATTTTTATTACTTTTCCATATAAATTAACCAATGAATGATCTTTGAATTTTAAAAATAATTCCGAGATGATGAATATTAGTGGTATTTTTTTTTTTAATTTCACAAAGTTGCAGTGGCATAGATCCAATTAACCTTTTGATTTTTGGGGGATTTTTTTCAGACTTTTATTTTTGCGTGCGGATGACATAAGCACCCGCACATGAAAATCGGGTTTCCGCTTGCTGGTGTGCCACCCGCATAAAAGAATAGTGATTTCTTTCGAGCAGATGGTTGGCTCAACCGCACGTAAATATGTTTTGGCCATTTAGAAAAAATGTTTTCTATAGAAGTGAATGGACCTTCTAGGCATTAGCGAACAGTCCAGGTGGCTAAGATCCCCAACGCCTTGGTCCGATCTGCCATTGTTCTTCTAGTTGTCTTCTGCCGAAGCAGCGACGTCCATGTTCTACACCTCTGCCCTGCCGAAGGAGGAGAAGGACAACGAAGACGGGTGAATGTTGTTAGCCGGAGTCGCAAGATATGTCGAGCACCACACCTCGCCCTACGCCACTAATGATTTAGTCACAATCTCCAAGTACTACATACATTGTGTAGGGTTAGGGTTACTGATATCTTTTTTTATCAAATACTAACCTACATTAATAAAACTATACAATTCTGTTTTCTATTTTCAACCCTGAGGTTTATCCACGTGGCATACATCTACGATTATAGAGCCCACCTCTTCCATTTCTCACTATAACCGGTAACCGTTAGGACTGTTATAATAGCACGTCTAATAAATAAATATCTTAGTATGCTTTTTTCCCCAACATATTACTAATATTCTCTCATTTATATTACCATCACCACCACCGTTATCACCGATATTCAGCCCGGACACCCGCATCACGCGGCCAAAAATAACCCTAGAAAAAAAGAAGAGAGACAGGCGGCGGCGTCGTCTCCGCGGCAACCGCCGCCACATCCGTGCCTACTCGATCGATCGCCATGCAGCAGCAGCAGCAGGAGATGCCGCAGTCGAGGATCTTCGGACAGCCGCCTCCACCGACGCAGCAGCAGCAGCAGCAGCAGCAGCAGCGGGGATTCGGGTTCGGCGGCGCGGTGCCTTCGCCCCGCGGGATGCCGATGGCTGCGGGGGCCGCGGGGCCGCATCTCGCCGTGCAGCAGAAGCAGCCTACGACCACCCTCGCGCCGCCGCCGCCGCCGCCGCAGCAGAATCAGGGATCTTCTTCGTCGGCGCGAGGGATGGCGGCGGCGGCGGAGCAGATCGCGTACGAGGACGCGTGGAAGGCGTGCAACCCGGACATCACGACGCCGTTCGCCTCCGTCGAGGACGCCATCAGCAGGTACATACGCGTGCTTCCCCTTAGCCGATCAATCTCCCTCCTCCTCCATCGATCTCCCGTCTCGCCGCCATCAGCGTTAAAACCTTCTGTGCACACGATTTCTTTAGATATTGCATTCTCGATCTGAAGAGGGGTTTATTTAGAGGATCTGAAATTCTCAATCTACGTACGGTAAACTTCTACTGCTTCCAAAACAATCCATGAACAATTTTAACGCGAGAGTATTTGAGGATCGATATCTCAGAATTGTCCGCGTTGGGTTAGTTCATTAATCTCCCTGTGATAGACAATGGTGAACCCAAATATCGGGTCCTATACAAATCATAACATATACAATACTTTAATTTTAAACTAATAATATTATTGATATAGACTAAAACAATTAATTAAAGATTATAATTTTACACGGATCACGTAGGACTGGAGCTAGAATGAAATAGAGTTGGGGCCACTCGCTTGCTTTGGTCCTTTGAATCAAGTTTAGGTTGATGCACGCGTCTAAATTTGAACCGAGGAGAAAAATTGTGACTGCATCTGTGGGAAGTGGGAACCCCTCGATGCATGTAACTATGCTCCTAGGTCATGTGAATCTTGGGTACAAAATAACGTAGGATCGATGGATGAACATGGAAATCAGGGCATGATCATGTACTTTAATTTTTTTAACGAACTGGCATTTAGGTGTGAAAATTTCGTTAAATATGCAGAATTTAAAATGTTTGTACTATAAAAGAAAAACAAAGTTAAGGTAGATCTTGAGAGTGGTAGATTTGGTCCTGCTAAGTCTAAGTTTTAGGCTCTTTCTTAATTTTCGACACAATGGTCAATGGTTACGTCGAGAGTTCTCTATTGTGGAACATAGTGACGGACCCAACACTAAAATTTAGCTATGGCAGGTAAATATGCTAGGACAAACTACAAAATTAATTATCAACAAAATAATATAAATTCTACTATCTAAAGGTTATGTGTTGCAATGGATATTATAAAAGATGGAAGCAAAAGCAAAATATTAAAGTTTACAATATAATTAGGTGACTAGGCAGCCATAACCAAAGAATGTCATATTCAAAGTAAAGGCTTTCACGTGTGATCGTTTGGAGACCTTATGGTCCCACATACCATCTTGTGACGTTAGAGGCGGATTTGGACACCACCACTAGTATCATTTAAAGTACTATAGATACACAAACCCTATTATAAATACGCTTATATATTACTTTATTAGAATATATGGCACTAAATACAATCAACAACTACACTCTTACTGTGATTATTATTTGGCCTAAATTTGACATGTAACTATTATCAGCGAAGTGATTTTTGCAAGTGTTTTCGTGTTTCATAGACATGCTTTACTTATATTTTCTCTTTTCCCACACTCCGACTGTGCCTATGCTTAAGCAACGGTCAGGCCGGTCAATAGTTCTTCTGAAGGAAAAAAAAGGCATTGAACTAGTGGGCATTCACTTATTTTAGCATTTTCATTTTACTGGTTAATATTTTGTTGTTGGACTATTAATTCATTAATTTATTTTTTGCAGAAGAAACACCATAAATCGTTACTTCCAATTAATTAAACATATAAATGTCTAATAAATAGCCAATTAATCACTTGATTAGCATGTAAAAATCAAAGTCCACACGGCCAATGGCTATTCCCCCTACTTCCTTTGCTTGTGACATATAGCTATGGCCAACTCCATGACTTTCCACAAGAGAAGGTCGGCCATCTTGGAACTCAGATCTGGTTTCTCTAGAGCTTCTTTTGTAGAACGAGTGAGGGTGTGTATTCTTGTTCATTTTTTTAAGTCCCGGATTAATTTTTCGTTTCACGTTGTCAAGACGACATGGTTTGGAATCTATTGTTTGGTTAGCTTCATTGAGCACAATGCATTGTATTAACGGGCCGGGGACAAAAACTCATTAGGAGTTTTTGGTCAGGGCATCTGGGGACGATAATAAGTGAGTTTAGAACATTAGGATCAATCTCTGAAACTATAATTTCTGGAACCACACCTCGGAACATATATATAAACTTGTGTTGTCTCTGTTAATTAGAAACTAAATTATAATTATGACATGTTAATTGGTCAATTATTTTTATCACCAAACATTTTCACCTTCTTTCGTTCATATATCAATGGACGTATGTAGGCATGTAGCTCAGAATATTTAATACTTACCCGAGACTGATGCTGTCATGTATGTATGTTCACTGTAAAATAGTACTCCCTCCGTATTTTCATGCACGACGTTGTTAACTTTTTTATTAACGTTTTACTATTTGTCTTATTTAAAATTTTTATGCAAATATAAAATTATTTATGTCATGCTTAAAAGAACATTTGATGATAAATCAGGTCATAATAAAATAAATGAAAATTACATAAACTTTTTAAATAAAACGAATGGTCAAACGTTGGTAAAAAAATGAATGACGTCATACATTAAAAAAAATGGAGGGAGTATGTAGTATATGTACGTTATGTTTGATGAATAATATATCAAGTACGTGTTCTTGTTGCCAATCTTTGAATTCCGAAGATTGCACCAAGAAGTTTCTTACATCTGCTGAAATCTGTACAGTAACAATGTTGTCTCGATTTGTTCATGCATGGATTGATTCGCCTGCAGGCTGCTTCCGTACCACGTGTTCGCGGAGTACGAGGAGGACGAGATCTACGCGGAGGACCAGCCGCCGGCGAAGGACACGTCGAGCGTGCAGGAGTGGGACGACGACCGCGAAGCCGAGGCGATCCGCATGGCGGAGGAGTTCGAGAAGCAGGTGCTGACCTTCAACGTGGCCGTCCGGAAGTCCGCCGCCGGCGCCGCCCGCGCCGAGGAGCGGCTCATGGTGGAGAACCTCCTGCTCGCCGACGAGCAGCGGCAGTCGGAGCACGTCCGCGCCCTCGTCCGGCAGCAGCAGCTAGTGGCGCTGCAGAAGCAGCAGCAGCAGCAGGAGAAGGAGGCGGCGGCGCTGCAGCGGCAACTCATGCTGGAGCAGCAACAGCAGCAGCAGGCGGCGCTGCAGCAGATGATGGCGATGGAGCAGAGGCAGCAGCAGCAGCAGCAGCAACAGATGATGTCAGCGCTGCAGCATCAGCGACAGCCGGCGATCGTCATGCCGCAGCAGGGGCATTCGTCCGCCGCCGCATTGGATGCGTTCCTGGATGCGTACGCTGAGGTGGGGCCGCCGCGACAGCAGCATCGGCATGGCGTGCAGGCGCCGCAGCAGCCGGAGTCGTCGTCATCGGGGCCGGCGTACTGGGGGCCGGCGCATGCCGTTCCGCCGCCGCCGCAGGAGAATGGCGCCGGAGCATTGAGGGAGTAAGGTGGTTGGTCCATTGGTGTTGGTTTCTGTTGACATTGCTAGGGCTTCAGTTCAGGCCTGATTCGTGCGAGTGCGAGACTTTGATGTTGATGTGTTGATGGAGCATGTGAGACTCTTTCGTCCGTGTTGGCGACCAAATGCAGTTGTGGCATGTAACAAGACCAAAAAGTTTATTCATGCAGTTTTTTTTTAGAAATTTAAGACATTTTTGTTGATTTAACTTGACCTTCCTTGCATGGTTACTGTGTGTAGAGTACAACTTCAACTAGATATTGGTGAAGGTCTGAGCTAGCTAGCTGCAGGTCCTATTATTTTCAGCTCACGAATTGCGGGCACGTTTCCTAGTTCCTACACTCCTAAAATATCATGATTTTTTTTAAATAATCACGGGCATGTTTCTAAACTAAAATGTCATGATATTTTGTAAAAAAAACCCATCAAATTTTGTCAGGAAACTTTTCTAAAGCTAAATGTGGAATGGGATGATCATATATTGTAAAAAATCTCAAAAAGTAGAGGGGAAAAGTGGGGAAATTATTGTCGAAATGTGTAGCTAGCCAGTTAAATTAAGAACACTGGCTAGTGGCTACTGTGTATCACTCTGCTTGTTTGGCACGTGCGAACATAGTATAGATTAACACAAGTTTAAACTACGTGCGTACATCAGCTATATTATATAGCCATATCACTTATCCGCAAGGTTTTAATTCTTTACCTATAGCTGCTGCTATTTCTCACTGTATAGCTGTTTAAGAAAAGTTTTAGTTATTTACTCTCGTATACAATTAACCACTATATTTTTATTTAGCTCATTATAGTTGTCGCTGTAGCTGTTTGAGAAGGCTACACTAAATGTTTTGGCCCGTTATTTAAAACACTTCTTATTAGTCAAGACAGTACCAGAGCCAACCACACCGTCTAGTCTAGACGATAAAGTGATTTTTCTTAGTTGTTTCTAGTGGAAAAACACGAATGATCACCTGATTAGTCCGGGAGGTAGTTCAAAAGTACTCTCCAAAACCAAACAAAATAAAGAGAGAATAATAACTACACTTGTTGTTTATACCATTGCTCGTTAGAAAAGAAGAAGATGATGGTGATATACACATAAGTAAACTTTCAACCGATCAAATACAATCGGGAGTGGGGAAAAAGTATTTTACAGGAGATAATGCACCGAACTAGCACGACGGCATCTTTACCGTTACATTGATTGCAATCGCAATCTCCTCATGTTACCTACGTTTTATTAATAGTTAGAGTTACAAGGCAAATCAATATTTACAAGGAGTTATATATAACTTATATATTTTTGAAACCACACCGATTGGGAAAAACCAATATTATATTGTTACTCACCATTATCATTCTTATCAAATGCTAACCTGCAATAATAAGACTATACAATTTTTTTTCCTATTTTTGACTCTTATTGAGGGTCGCTTATTCATGTGACATATGTCACTCTATACCATAAAGCCAACCTCTTCCGTTTCTCACGTAACCGTTAACTGTTAATAACGCGTCTAATAAATATCTTATTAGGCTATTTTTCTCCTATCTTATTAATATTTCCTCATCTATAGTACTACCAAATTACCAATCACCACCACCATTTCTCACCAAATATTCAGCCCGGAGACCACATCATGCGACCAAAAGAAAACCCTAGGAAAAACAAGGGAAAATTGGAACTATGCCATTATAATTTTGCAAAATTTAAGATATGCCATCCTGACCCACATGTTATTGACTCATGTGGGTCCTACACGTTATTGAGATACCGATGGCATATCTTAAACTTTGTAAAATTATAATGGCATGGTTCCAAATTACCAAAAAAAAAAACAAAGGGGGACACAGAGCGGCGGCGTCGTCTCCGCAGCAACCGCCGCCACATCCGTGCCTACTCGCTCGACCGCCGTGGAGCAGCAGCAGCAGCAGGAGATGTCGCAGCCGACGCAGCAGCAGCGGGGATTCGGATGCGGCGGCGGCGCCTTCGCGCCGCGGGATGCCGATGGCTGCGGGGGCCGCGGGGCCGCGTCGTCTCGCCGTGCAGCAGAAGCAGAAGCAGCCGGCGCTCGTGCCGCCGCCGCCGACGCAGCAGCAGACTCAAGGATTCGGTGGTGTCGGGGGGGCTGGAGCGGCGGCGCTGGTGGTGGGATCTTCTTCGTCGGCACGAGGGATGGCGGCGGCGGCGGCGGCGGCGGAGTGGATGGCGCACGAGGACGCGTGGAGGGCGTGCAACCGGGACTTCGCGACTCCCTTCGCCTCCGTCGAGGACGCCATCAGCAGGTACGCCGTACGCGTGCTCCCTCCCTCCCCCTGCGCCGATCAATCTCCCGTCTCACCGCCATCAGCGTTAAAAACCATTTCTCTTCATGTGCTGCTGCTGCTCTGTCGTAGTCTGTACACCGGACACGACTTCTTTAGATATTGCGTTCTCGATCGATCTGAAGAGGGGTTTATTCAGAGGATCTGAAATTCTGAACCGCCGCCAAACTTGTTCTGCTTGCAAATGAAATCAATCCATGAACAATTTTAACGCGAAAACATTTGAGGATTTTTCAGAATTCTGCACTGCGTTAGTCCATATATATCCTTAGGATGAATGAACAGTGAAAAGGGACGATCAGCAATGCTCATTTTTCCTTTTTTTTTGATTTTTTAACGAACCAGCTCGTTTTTTTAGTATAGCAGTCGTACATGGGTCTGTACTGTGCAAGGAGAAACGAAGTTAAGGTATTATATATAGGACCCAAGTTTTAGGCTCTTTCATGATTTTCCACCCATGAGGGCTTACCTTTGAGAGTTATATGTATTGGAACTTTCTCTCTCCTTCCATATTTTCCACGCCGTTAATAGAATTAGGGTGCATATTCATTTTCTTTTCTTTAGCCACGGACTAATTTTCCATTTTAAGTCATTCTGACTTCTAACGGTGCGGTTAAAAAACCGATACCTATAATATATATAGTATAGGTACCGGTTAATTAAAAACTGACACCTATAATATATTATAGGTACCTGTTTTTAAACTCATCAAACCGAGCTGGCGAGACTGCATCCTTATCCACACCGAGACGCTCCTCTCTCTCTCTCTCTCTCTCGTCAGATTCAGATCAACCCCCCCCCCCCTCCTTTGCCTCCTTTGCCACCAATCTGCTTCCCCCTTCCCCACTCCCTCGTCGCCTCCTCCCCCTCCCTCTCCGTCAGCTTCTCCCTCCCCACTCCCTTGCCGCCTCCCCTTTCCCTCCCCCACTTCCTCCTCCCTTCTCCCTCTTCCCTTCCGGTGGCGCTGGCCAAGGACGGCGGCGGTGGCCACAGTGGCGCCCATGGCGGTGGCCGAGGGCGGCGGCGGCCAAGGCAGTAGCTAAGGGCGGCGGTCACGGCAGTGGGTAAGGGAGGTGGCCAAGGGCAGCGGCAGCCAAGGCGATGGCTAAGGGCGGTGGTGGTGGTGGTGGAGGTGGCCCTCCCTCTGCATCCATCTCCCCCTCTTCTCCTCTTCCAGATCCAGCGGACGGCGATGGTGGTGGAGGCGGCCCTCCCTCTGCATCCACCTCTCCCTTTCTCCAAAGGTGGAGAACAACACCGGTGCTGGCAGAGGGCAAGGTGGTGGATCCGCGTATTATATATGCTACTAAGAAACCTTTACACTGTCTCTGTGCATGTGCATATGCGAAGGTTCATAGACACCACTCAATGGGATGCTTTTGCATGATGAGCACCATGACCAGCTTGAATCATACGGCAAAACAACACGATGGTAGTAGAGAATGTAGAGAGAAAATGAATTTTTTTCCTTGTATTTACAAGGATGTATCCCTAACTCTTTTATATACCTCGGAAGACCACTTGTCTGGTGCTACGCGGCGTCAAAGCCGGTTCAGCTCCGAGAGAAACAACCGCACTTACTCATGTCACTTGAAGTTAAGTCTTTAGGTGATTGATACAAGGAGATATTTCACCGAGAAATCAACAAAGGTTGCTGCATCTGCATGCAAGCATCCATCCATCTAGCACAGACTCATCGTACGGCTAGCATATACTCCCTCCGTTTCTAAATATTTGACACCGTTGACTTTTTAACACATGTTTGACCATTCTTCTTATTTAAAAACTTTTGTGAAATATGTAAAACTAGATGTATACATATAAGTATATTTAACAGTGAATCAAATGATAGGGAACAAATTAATAATTACTTAAATTTTTTGAATAAGACGAATGGTCAAATATATTTAAAAAAAGTCAACGGCGTCAAATATTTAGAAACGGAGGAAGTACATTAAAATAATATACTTATAGACATTAATTATTTGGCAGAATTGGTTATATAGTATCGAAAGTTGACGTTTTTGGTTTTATAGCACCGAAAGATACCGGTTCACTTTAATAGCACTTAAAGTTTACCCCGTTCCCATTTTTAACACTTCCGTCAATTCTCGATCGTTTTCCGTCTGTCTTGATCGCGATTGACCCAGCCACACACACGATATTTTCAATATCTACAGTAACAATGTTGTGAATTTGTTCATGGATTGATTTGCCTGCAGGCTGCTTCCGTACCACGTGTTCGCGGAGTACGAGGAGGACGATATCTACGTGGAGGACCAGCCGCCGGCGAAGGACAAGTCGAGCGTGCAGGAGTGGGATGACGACCACGAAGCCGAGGCGATCCGCATGGCCGAGGAGTTCGAGAAGCAGGTGGTGACCTTCAACGTCGCCGTCCTGAAGTCCGCCGCCGGCGCCGCCCGCGCCGAGGAGCGGCTCATGGTGGAGAACCTCCTGCTCGCCTACGAGCGGCGGCAGTCGGAGCACGTCCGCGCCCTCGTCCGGCAGCAGCAGCTGGTGGCCCTGCAGAAGCAGCAGCAGATGATAGCGGAGCAGCGGCAGCAGCAGCAACAGATGATGGCAGCGTTGCAGCAGCGCCAGCAGCCGGCGACGATCATGCCGGCGCAGGGGCATCCCGGCGCGATGGATTTGTTCCTGGATGCGTACGCCGCCGGCGAGCAGTCGGCGTACAGCTGGATGACGGCGGCGCATGCCGTGCCGCAGCCGCAATCGCAGCCGCGGTAACAGCAACCGGATGCATGAGAGGCAGCAGGTGGGTGGTGGTGCTGGTTTTTTTTTTATTATTATTTTTTGTCGATGTTGCTTCGTGATTCATGAGAATCTATGATCGAGCAAGATGAGCAAATGCGACTTATTCGTCTGTGTTGGCTTAGAGCAAATGCAGCGGCTGTGGCATGGGAATGGGGAACCTGATGATTCTCTTCGAGTAACAAGACCAAAAAGTTTGTTCGTGTGGCTTTTCGAAATTTAAGACATTTGTGTTGATTTAAGTTGACCCTTCTGCATGGTTTCTGTGTAGCAGTCGTCCCCCTCCAAGCTCCAAGCAAAGTAGACCACGCCCTCGGTCCTCTATCCTAGAAAAAACTCACCCTCGTACTGGATGTTGACACTTATCTAGAGTCAAAAGTATAAGAATATGTCTACATGTAGTATGAGGTAATTTTTTTTTCAGAGGGAGTACTCAACTAGGTATTAGGTATTAGTGAAGTGGTCTAACCTCATGTCGTATATTAGGTCTAATTTATATTCCCTTTGTTTCAGATTATAAGACGTTTTGATTTTGGTCAAAGTTAAACTGTTTTAAGTTTGACTAAGTTTGTAGAAAAGAATAACGACATTTTCAACCCAAGAAAAATTTATTATGAAAATATATTCAACTATTGATTTAATGAAACTAATTTGGTATTATTAATATTACTATATTTTTCTATAAATTTAATCAAACTTAAAGTAGTTTGACTTTGACCAAAATCAAAACATCTTATAACCTAAAACAGAGGGAGTAGTAGATAATTTTTTTATCGATTCTGTGTACCAATTTGCCCCTTCCAACCAAAGTAAAGTACACAACTGGTCTGAGCTGGTTTTAGTAGTATTAACATTTTAGTAACCAACTTTAGAATTAGAACAGATGTACTTTACTAGTGTCCTTTGTTTTTTTTTCTTTTGAAATCACTCAATCCAGTTACATTTGGGCCCATAGTAGTAGTAGTAGGGTCAACACTCAATAGCAGTACAGTTTGCACAGTTTAGTCCACGCCAAGTCCTGGGTCCCAATTGTTGGGCCAGATTAGATCTAGGCCTCGTTTAGATGGGCCAAAATATCAGCCCATTCTTGTCTATGACTACAGCCCAGTGTCACTTATATGTGATATCGACTGTTCTTCTTTTTTTCTTCCTAGCTATAGCGACATTCAAGCCCCACGTCGGACAAAACTACGCTACGCAATCGTTTGGATGAAATCTCCATCAAAACACCGCTCGTGGAGGCAAAATGCACCAGTATTAACAATTGAGGGATGCTCTATATCTAGTTTTATGGTTAAGAGATGTGAATTAAATTCGGGCTATGCTTGAGGATGGAAAATTGGACTGTCCTTTTTTTAATTCAATTTTCCTATGTGTTGGATTAACTAGCTTTGACTTTTGAGGCTCTTCCAAACAAACCCAAGGGACACATACGAATATTATTACCTTTTTGTATTATTATTTGAAGAAGACGATTTTCCAAGAGAAGATACATATATAAGGAATATTTCACATTCTTTTTCCATAAAAAGAATATCGGGATACGAGAATTGAACTCAAGTCTCTAATAGAGTGCACAGATTTAACTTTTGACGTCTTGCGTCTATGATAAAATTTCAATGTTATTGACACTGAAAGTACTAAAATGAAATCAGAGAGCTGCTTGAGTGTCTTCTCTTCATGGCACCCTCTTTCCCGTTCATCCTCGTAAATGTAAGAATTTTTACGATATTTTCGTAGGAATTAAATCTATTTTTCTAAAATATCTTCACTCCAAAGGGTGCCAAACGATAATATCGATATCTCGTAGACACGGATCCTCCGTAGTATAACTACAGGAGCAGCCACTAGGGCCCACACATCAGTGATGGCTACTGCAGGTGTAGCATTACATACAATCTCCACTTATCTCTCTTTTTTTCAGAAGATAATATCCACCGTATCTCATACCTGATGCAATTTCTTTAAAACAGGAGACATGTGGCAACATCACAAAGGCCATCCATGATTTCTGCCATAACTATTCGAAAAGCTCATCCATAACTTGGGGCATGACTAACTTGGACAGATGATCTCACTCATTCTGATGGAAGCAAACCAGGTAGAAGAACCAGATGAGAGTGGAATTGCAATCGGATTGGAAGGACCGATCAGCTTAAAAGTTCAGAAAAATTGACACCGCGACATAGACTGATGACTGGTGTACCAGCGACGGGCATCAACATAACATCTCAAGTGAAAAATGGACCAAACTCCCAGTTGGCTCACCAAGAAAACCTCAAAATTCTGAACTGAACTTAACTTGACACGGAAAAACAACCAACTTCTTCCTCCAGAACAGCATGTATGTGTATATTGTACATCATATAGAAACATTTTGTTGGGTAAAACAGACAAGCAACCGACCGAACGACATCTATTTTTCCCTAGCCGCAGAGGGACGAACTCTCTGTAGTATCTAAGCTTACAATTACAATACAATCTCACAACACATCGGACTCCTCTGGCACCAGATTTTCTTCAATCTTCTCTCCATTCGTCGTCTCTCTGCATAATTTTCACGGACATACAAATTATTGTCGATGGAGTTGATACTGAACCTTCATAGTATGGTACATGAGCAGCGAGTGGTCTTTGGCAACTTGTTGGTCTTCTTGTCTGCCACAACAAAAAAGGGGAAAAAAACAGAGAAAACAGAATCCGGGTTTCATCAGATTTTAGCATGTGCTGTTGACAATTGAGACTGTAACATGTGTAACTTGCAGTCCCTATTACCAGAATCATTACCTCAGTGTTCATTGACTGAAATACTAAAATAGAACATGTTCATATCGTTTGTATAAATGAGCATTCTTGGCAAACAGTTGGCCATCACAGTTCAACTAGCTTATGACTTCAAATTACATAGCACAAAAAAAAAATCGCTAAGCAGTAACCAAGAGAACAGCACTAAAATCAGAGAAGAAGAGGGATAATCCATAGTTCTAAAATGTTAAAAGGAAGTTCTTCAATAGTACACATTAGTCCTATCACATCCTTACTTTCTTAGTCTCTAAAATAAAATTAACACAAAAAAGGTCTAAGTTGACATATATATGAATGTACAAGCTAAACTTTACGGTTAGAATTATGTAATTTTTAAGTGCTCCATATCTATGAATGTTCAATTAAAAAAACTATCCTTTCTTAAAAAAATATCACATCATGTACAATTTTATTTTTATCTGCAGCAGAGCCATGGGGATTTAGCTAATATAGCTTACACTAGCAAACTAATATTTTGGCCAAGGCATGCTTTTGAATCCTGGACAGCCTTCACAAAATAAACAACAGGTTAGACCATTTCTTTGGTCACATCTTCTAATACAATGCTAGCCGACTTATTTCCTGCACAATTGTGTGCCGCTAGATCATACTCCCTCCGTCTAAATTTGTAGTACTAGGATATGTCCCATCCATCCAAAATCCCTTATATACTGGGACGGAGGGAGCATTTTAATATTCACTATGAATTATAGTTATTGAGAGAATTTATTTCGGTATTCCTATGGACCTTAAATTGCCAAAAAAAAAAGCTGTTAAGAATTTCAGCTATATAATGTATTTTACATGGATTATTTTTCTTTGATGTTTTAATCCAAACTTGTATTGTATTTGAATTGTATCTTTAATATTTATGAATATGGAACAGCACCAAAATGAAAATGGTAAATTTATAGCTTTGAGAGTTGAGAGCAAATGTGTAGGGTCCTTTTTTACCTTATTTTAATTACGTAACAGTAACACTGTTCATGGTGCTATATTTGACAAATCTGATATAGTGGCATATTTCAAGTATAGGCAGTTTGTTGTTGCCTTTGGCCAATTCCAACAGTGGTGATTACTAGAGGGAATCAACCGGAAAACAAAACATATGCCCTGGCAGGAGAAGCCCTAGTAACAGCTTTGAAACAGCGAAGGAAAGGTCATTATTTTAACTACTCCATCCAGTCATATTAAGCTGATGCCAGACAGCTGCTGTCAACTCTGTGTGGCATCAACTATTAATAACCAGAGGTAGTACATATTGCAGGATAGCTGACAGCTTACTTCGCTGATTCCTAAACAGAAATCTCGAACAGTTCCAAATTTAATGTCATCTCAGTGATATTTTAAGAAAAAGTTCACTTCAGGAAATCAATGAAATCTATTGCACTCAACTGTTGCCAAAACAGATTTAGCAAAATATGAATTATGAATTAGTGAAATCATAATCAACAGAGAGAACAAATCCAGAGTAAGCAAGAGAAACAATTTACTCCATGGTTATCATGATTGTTAACACAAGCTATAAATCTAGACTATGTCAAGCAGTCCAACATACTTTCTATGAAGTAATATAGCTCACCAGGTTTTGATTTGGCTGATGATGGCTGCACAACAACGTGCATTGTGATAGCAGTGCTCGGAAGATCACCAAAAGGTGCTCTGCACTGCGCAATGTTCTTGTCGTTTTCTAGAATTTTTCCTCCACTTATCAGTTTGACATCATTAGCAGTCTTCGGGACAATTGTTTTATCTACAACCAAATCATTGCAGAAATTAGAAGCATCGCACAAATATATTACAGATAAATATTATGAACATGTGTATAGCAACACATATGCTTGTTATGGGAAAAAAAAAACTACCCACATACATTCGCGGGGGGGGGGGGGGGGGGGGGGGGGGGTGGCACGGGGGGTGGGGTGGAATTTGTATTGTATAAACTATCAATGTACGGTCCAGAGTGAAGGTCAGTAGGTATTGTATCACATCAAAACGAAATGAAGTATCGGAGAAAGAGCAAATGTGTATCATGAAAGCAGCTATTGTTACCAAAACACTTTCAATGAAACAAGAACAAAACACAGTGTCCCATATTATTTATATGTGTGCAAGAAAAAACATGGAAATGTATTGGGCAAAATCAGAACTAACACCACAGGATGGCAATATCTTTCAGGCTCCTACCAACTGAAGTAGAGAATATGGTGTGCTCTCTCATGGTCTCATCCTCCTGTGTGGATGTGACAAGGATTTGATGAGAATAGGATAGCTGCCAACAATGCAATACGTAACCTCAGCTTGAACACCATGAGTTCTCTTGGAACTTTGCGTGTTGCAAAGCTTCATGGCCTTCCTATTTTGCGCTCTACAGGCTACTCTGCTGCAGCCAACCTCTTCAATGCTCCATAGCAACAATCCTGAACACTGCCGACTATCTCAGATGCTTGGGCATCACGTCAAGCTCCAGAAGCTTTTCTCCTCTTTTAACAGCATCCTAAAATGAAATGATGCGACCATGCCTGTTCAGGGAGTCCGAGTGAATAGTTGCACATATGCATGAACCTAAGATGCCTTGCATAACTTTTGATTGCGTTGAGCCAGTTCGATTAATCGATTGAGGGGGATCGGAATAGGATTTGTTTTTAATCAAAGTTAAATCCCAACCTAATCCTCCTCATACATCCAACGGGCAACCATAAACACATTACCATCTCTTCATCACATTACGCTATGGTCCCGATCGCAACCAAAACATCCCACCAGCCAATCCCACTTAGGTACCAGAGACCATCATGAATAATACGCATTAAACACCCGCCAATTTAAACTAAACCTCCATTTAGAATATCAATAAAACAAGCTTTGCTAATAATAGGTGCACCCCACCCCCCGCAATTCTTTTCCCCGAATCGGAGACAAGTGTCAAACCATCTAGTCATCTCACTACTAGTCACTAGGCTAAGCAAATCTAACGAAGCAAGAATCTATCTATCCCCAAGTCAAAGGAGCGTTACTACTATCTCCTCCTCCCTTCGCCGCGCGCCGCGAAACAAATACTAGCAAAGCAAAATCAAGGATCCCTCTACCAATTCAGCACCACGGATCACGCAGGGGACAGTGAACAGCTAGAACCCGGGGGGTGATCCGGGGAGAGACCGGAGAAGCAAACCTTTGGGCCAGTCGGCGACGACGCGGTCCTTGAGGGCGGCGACGGTGGTGGCGACGGCGTTGCAGCGGAGGGGCCCGATGTCGGAGCCGTCGAAGAGGCGGAACTTGACCTCCACCTCCTCGTCGGCCTCCGCCTCCGCCCCACCCTCCGCCGCCACCTTGCCCTCCTCCTTCTCCGCCATTTCTTGGCCTTCCCCCCTTCCCAACCCCCAACCACGGCCTCACCTCCTCCGAGCTCCCCAACTGGCGACTCGTCCCGCCGCGAGGCTGCTCCGAACTGGAGCTCGCGAGGCTGGAGATGGATTGGGTTGCTCGTGCTAGGGTTTGGTGGGAGGCGAGGAGGAGGAGGAGGAAGAAGAGGGTAGGAGAGGAGAGGAGGGCTCTCTCTCTCTCTCTTTTCCTTTGGAAGGGAGGAGGAATTTCTCTTTCCTTTTTGCCTCTAAAGCAGGGGCCTTTCTGCTATAAAAACAAAGTACGGGTGGTATGAATAAAGATTCGGTTAAATTTTTAAAACTTCAATAGATTTCAGTAGAAAAATATTATATTTTTTAATTTTAATCAAATTTACGGAAAAATATGTCAATATTTTCGATACAAAACAAACATACTATCAAAATACATTAAATGCCAGTTTTAGTGAAATTAATTTGGCATTGTAGATGCTGCTAAATTTTTCTATAGTTTGATCAAACTTAAGTAAGTTCAACTTAAAAAAAAATCAAAACGACTTATAATATAAAAAACGGAGCGAGTAGTAAAGATTGATGATAGGAATTTTTTTTAAAAAAAATTGCCTTGAACATCAAGTATTCATGATATTGGAGTAAATAGTTGTTTCTTTACTACAAAATCAGGAGATTTATTTTCCTTATGAGGTGATTCTTACTCATGATGACAAATATGCAGTGTTAATATATGTATAGGCATATTTAGTATTTATTATCGCAGTGATATGGATATGATTGTGTGGCAAGAAATCGAATATATAATTATCCCTTCTGAAAACTTTTCTACAAGGGAAGAGGGTTCTCTCTCCTTTGCTTTGTAAGGCAGGAGGAATTTCTCTTTCCTTTTTGCCTCTAAAGCAAGGGCCTTTCTGCTATAAAAATAAAGTACGGGTGTTTTATAGCATTCCATCCTGCATGTGAATATTTAACGTTTCTGATGAGATTCGGTTAATTTTTAAAAATTGATTCTTGTTAGATTTTGAAAACTTATTGTAATGTATAATCGATGCCCAGGAAATCAAAAGTTCTCTTGTTAAACGTCAAGTATTTATGACACTGAAGGAAATAGTTGTTTTTTAATTACAAAATCAGAGGGATTTTTTTCCTTGATTAGGTGATTCTTCTTACGCATAATAGCAAAGATATACTAATATCCATATATGTACACGCATGTAGGCATATTTATTACTACCTAATACGTAAAATGTAAATCGCGTGCTCTCGATTTCTTCCTATCCAGCGACGCACAGTGATCCATCTGATTGGCCGAGGATGCTCTAGATACGATGGCGCTCTCTGTGTTACTCTACTGAAAATATATACTAATAGTCCATCAAGCAAATAAGAATCACCTATGCTTCAAATAAATTTTTCTCTTAAACTACACCTCTGATCTATGATCCGATTACGCCGTTCTGTTCATAACAATTAAATCTTTATAACAAGATCTCACATGGTTATATTTTGATGAAAAATTATAAATTACTTTTATAATATATCTAAATTACTTTTAGATTTCACTAAATTACTTCTTAGACATATAAAAGTAAATTTAGTAAAGTCTCGAAATAATTTACACAAATTATAAAAGTAATTTAAAACAAAAAGAAATTAACTTTGTCACGATATTAGAAGTAAATTCGTTGTAGGGATAAAAATATGACTCTATCTAGAAATTAAATTTAATCAGCACAGATCAGCACAAGTAAGTTTAACAATTTTTAAAAGTAATTAACTTCAATGTTAATTGGAAGTAACTTTTGCATGGTTCAGAAGTAACTTTATATAAATCTGTTTTAAACACTGATTGTTTTTTCCCTTTCACTTTTGTTTTTCATGTAGTATGAGAAAAGAAGATAAAATCTTTGATGAATTGTAAATAGCATCGATGGAGTAACTAATGAGAATTAATCATATATATGATGTAAAAGCATAGGTTACTTCCTAACATGTAATAAATTACTTTTAAATTAACAAAATGTTTAAATATATTCAATATGGATCTTGTTTTGTCCCATATTCTAAGTGTAACACAATGGTGCAAATAGATTTTAAAAATAATATGTGATTTAAAAGATATAAGTTATTAAAGAGGTTAAAAAAATGCACACACTATTGTATTTATACTTGATAACTTGATAGAGTGATAGCTGGATAAGAGAAACCAGCTACCAGTAGCTATCTAGTCACGTGCTATTTATTACCACGGCGATGTGGATGTAATATATGACAAATAATTTTGGAATAATTGGCTCTTTTGAATTTTTATCGGTTGATTTTACCTCTAGTTGTAACAATGAAAAAGCGTGTTTTCGTTTTAATTTTCTCCCTTCTTGGAGCTTTTAAACATCCTACAAAATCAGCCAGAGAAGCTACAAACCTTTTTGGCTGAAGACGCTTGAATGTGCCAGCTTAACTGAGAAAGTGACCCAAGTTTGTTGGGTGTGTCTTATCTAACTTCCAGAAATTTTCTGGCACTTTTTGATGGACTTTTTGTTGGAGAATTTTTGGGCTTATATTCTTTTCAGAAGATGAAACTTGGGCCAGGGTACCACGGATACTCGAAGCCCAGCAAAACCGGGCTTGTCAGCCTAACTGGGCTGGTAGGCTAGATTATTAATGGATTCAATCACTGCTGGCCTGCTGCTAGTGCCGCTTTTGTCAGGCATTTGGAAATTATGCAATTTTGCTCTAGTTTTTTTTTCTTATAGTGCAGTCTTTACAACAACAACAAAAAAAATAAACAAATAATCATGATCAAGTGCCTTAATAAAAACTATGGTGTAGTACTTAGTAACCATGCACCATAAATTTATAGTCAATCTTGCGTCCATGTATTTTACTTACATTCGCAAGTATTTGAATGTGGTGTATGTCATTGTGTAGTGGTGTTTGCGCACGTGCGTATTCTATGTAATAAAAAAAATTAGACAAACCTGTGAAGTTTTCCTTTGTTTAATTACTAGTATATATATTTATATATGATCATGCATGTTCCCCTAGCTTATGCTAAGATCTAGCTTAGAGTAATCATCAACAACGAAACAAGATGATCGATCAAAATCCCATCTGAAGACTGAAGGATAGACAACGTACTTCAGTTGAGGGCTTGAGGTACCCCTGATCAAAGTACTGTGACATGCATGCATGTATTCTCCGATCGAATGCTTTTTTAGGCCAAATTATTGATCTAATACTGGTACCTTAGCCACTAAACATGGAGAACATGTCCCTTTGTCACTGTCCTTGCAAGGAGAGAAACAAGAGGCTCCTGTCAAGCTCTAAAACTAGTGCAACCATGCCTTTTTGGCCTAATTAAACAACAAACTAAGACTATTTTCCCTTTCCTCAAACAAATTAAGACTCTTTTCCCTATACTATATGGTCCCAAATATTGGAGATGAGGAGCATCGACTGCATGCTAGCTAGGGCACAGGATAATGCATGTGGTTGGGCCCACTCGAGCTATAGCATGGTGATTGGTGAGTGATGTCACACAGGCAATACTAGCTAGCTAGGCAGGCATAGACACTGCATATATGCATGCCTCTTTCACTGTGGCCAATGTGTAGTGTTGATCGATCTGATTTGGTCTCCTAGACACAGATGATGCTCATATGATTGTGTAAGTGTAGTAGCTAGCCGTTGTTGGGCTTTGCAGTACTGTTTGTTGCCTCAATGACTTTGTTCCCTGTGGATGTGTGGCCGGCCTAAGGAAGGAATGTTACAAAGTAAATTCTTCCCATGGAATTAGGCTAACGCCCTCTAGAATGGATTGAATTGCCTAAATTACGCACAAATGAAGATAAATTAACAAGAGGGAATCTATTTTATAGCACTGAGTTTATACTAGTTCAACAATATATGTCACTAACATTGGCTCTTTCTATAATATACCAACGACTTTATCAATTGTTCTGCAATACGTCATTGAGCTGGGCCTTATTCTAAAAGATACCCAAAATACCTTTATGTGCATATAAGTTTAACGATTGATTTATCTTGTTAGAAGTTCAAAAAATATATGAATTTTTTTGTATGGCCTCCTTACACAAAATGGAAGTTTGTATATAATTAAGTTTCAAGTTTTTTGCATTTTTACTTTTTTGTAATATATAAATTGTGTATTATATGCTATATGAAATACTTTTCATGTTGTTCTTTTTAATATAAATGATATTTCATATGCTACATAAGATATTTTTGTGCTGTTATCTTTTGTGTAAGTAATTTCTCGCTCATAAACCACACAATTTTTTTAAAAAATAAATATACCAAAAAAACTTGAAACTTTACAAATTTCCATGTTGTGTAAGGAGAAAACATAAAAATTTTCATATTTTTTGAAACTTCTAATGGAATAAATCAATTGTTAACCTTCTATGTCTCTAAGGGTATTTTGTTTTTTTTAAAAGAAAACTAGCCCAATGACATACTCCCTCCTTCCAAAGTCTAAGACCTATTTTATTTTATATATGATTTTTCCAAAAGTCTAAGTCTTATTTGCAGTTATTATGTGCTATATTAATTTTTTATTGGAATCCAAGAAACCATTTTAGTACTTATTGGTTAAATTAATGTTCGATTTTGTCACACGATGAATGAATTAATTACTCCTTGTCATTGATGAAAAAGAAATAGAACTTAGACTTTTGGATGGAGGGAGTATTGCAGAACGATTGGTAAAATCACCATTATATCATAGAAAGAGATAATGTCAGTGGCAAATTGTTGAATTAAAATAAACTCAGTGGTATAGAATAGATTGTACCAATTAAAAAGGGACTCTCGGTGCATAGCCATCACTCAACTATTCTCCAAACAGCAGAAAAGCAAGAGAGATTAAGGGGGTGTTTAGATCCAAGGGTGTAAAATTTTAGCGTGTCACGTAGGGTATTATATTTAGGGTGTCGCATAGGGTGTTCGGGCACTAATTAAGAAAAAAACTACTTACAAAATCCGTCAGTAAACCGCGAGATGGATTTATTAAGCCTAATTAATCTGTCATTAGCAAATATTTACTGTAGCACCATATTGTCAAATCATGGAGCAATTAGTCTTAAAAGATTCATCTCGCAAATTAGTCGCAATCTATGCAATTAGTTTTTTTAGCCTATATTCAATACTTCATGCATGTGTTCAAACGTTCGAGGTGACAGGGTGAAAAATTTTAGGGTGGGATCTAAACAAGGCTTAAGATCAAATCTTTCAAGTCAATATGAATGGAGATGGAGAGAGAGGTGAATAGTGGTGAATCTATGCATATATAAGCTGTGGTGTCGAACTGTCGACTGATCCAACAACTTTTTTAAAAACACCTCTATAAACCTTGATTTTTTGTATAAATAAAAAATAGAGAAATAAACACACTTAAATATATACCAGTAGTAATTGACCCTCGCATGGTTAAATTCATGGCGCCATGACTCTGCATGGGAGATCTCGTAGTAGTAGCTTGTTTATGGCCTTTTGGTTGGGCTCCAAAACTTATAAATTTAACGCTAAGAGTTGAGTTAGAAGTATTAATCTCTTTAGTTTATTTTACGAGAGCGTTTCAATCTGCCTTTACTTCTTTTTTTTTTAATGAAGAGTTTGGTTAGGTTTCAGCTTCCAAAGAGACGGAGACCTAGAATTAAAACTTATAAAAGTTGAAGCTCTATTAAATTAACAGACCCTTAGCATATAGCCTAGCGCGCAGGCAGAGAAGATCATGATCGATGAAGAGCGATCTCAAATTTTTTTGTGATCAGTCTTCAATCAACGACGACGCATGCAGTACGTAACTACAGTTTGGTGGACCACTGATCAAGCGACGATTCGAAGTCTAGTAGGAGTAGGTCATCAGCAGTCAATGGACATCGCGTCAGCCTCGGGACGCTGCAACGTACGCATGCCTGCACGCCCACACCACACCACCCTCAGCCTGATCTCCCCACAAACTAACCACCAGCAGCGGCGGCAGCAACGAGAAGCTAGCGCACCCATGGCGGCTGGCCGGCAGCGTGCATTGCCGCGCCTCCGGCTTTTAGCTTCTTTTCTCTCCCCCTTTTTCTCCCCCTCTCGCTTCGTCCTCTCCTTTCCTCGGGCGCCGCATAGTAGTAGCCGCGAGATCGCATGCAGATTGCAGGGGAAAGCTAGGAGCGAGGAGGAAAAGCCTTTTTTGATCGCCCTAGTGCTCCGATCGCTTTCTCTGCATGCATCGGTCGACGACGACGAAGACCTCATGGCCTGCGCTGCAGAGAGAGCATGGCAGTGGCAGGCAGGAGAGACCAGCAGACAGGCACGCCCTGACATGCATTCTCATCTCAGGATCTCATGGCCAGGACGTGTACTACGTTTGTACCGGCCGGTCGTTTATACTACTAGTAGTACGGCGTTACTCCCGAGTGTCTTGTTCCACCTTTTGATATACAGTGCTCATTTGTTTGAGTAGAGGTTGGTTAGTTAGAGCAGTACAATAGCAGGCTATAAGCCATCTATAACCACATATCGAGAAGAAAAGAGAAGAGAGAAAAAAACGGTTTACATATTTGTAGCCAGCTGTAGCACGGATTTCAATACGTTATGTGTGTATGACAAGTGGGACCGGGTATTAATGGTGTAGTATATTTTTATAACTATTGTATGAATAGGCTATTAGCTAGATTAGCTATAGATGATTTGGAGCCAGTAATTGGCTATACTATTAAACTTGCTCTTATATTATTCATCACCTGATTTCTGCATGCAGTGGGCCAGCCCCCAACTTTGCCACTGCTAAGAACAAGTATAATAGTGAGCTATAAGTCTACTATAAACTTATGTGGAAAAGAGAGATAACAAAAAATTATGGGTGTTGGCTCTCATGCAAGAGCTAGCTTAACACAAGCTCCAAGACAAATGCATTAAATGTATAAGTGAGAGATAGAGAGAGGAGGAGAATATTATAGCCAACCTTATAACTAATCTATTAGAGCAAGTTTAATAGTATAGTCCACCACTAGCTCAAATTCATCTATAATTAATCTATTAGTCAATTCATACAATAGTTGCTTACTATACTATTAATATATGGTCCCACCTGTCATATATACATTGCGTCTTGGAGTCCGCACTGCAGCTGGCTACATATCTGTAGCCCGCTGCTCTTCTCTCTCATCTTTTATCTTATTAAAATATATTTACAGCTGGCTAATAGCCTGCTATTGTACCTGCTCTTATATATGTTGGCTTTAGGAAGTGAGGTATACTATTAAGAGAAAGTTTGATTGTATAGCCAACTATTAGCTCTACATCATATATAGTCAATTTAATAACCAATTTATACAATAGTTATCTATAAATATATACTACACTATTAATATTTGGTCCCACCTATCATACTCATATTGTGTCTTGGAGTTTATGCTGCAGCTGGCTACAAATCTGTAACCTACTGCTCTTCTCTTTCCTCTTTTATCTTCTCGATATGTGTTTATAGCTGGCTTATAGTTGCCATTGTACCTACTCTAGTATTGTTGGCACTTATTTATGGTGAGAGAGAAAGGGAGAGATCAAAACCATGTTTATGTGGTTAATTAGAAAATTGGGAAATGCTCATCACTGGTGACACCCGACTCTGGCAGATGATCTACATATTATAGGGTTAAGGTTTTGGGATAGTGGTTGGGAGTTGGAGGAGGGTGAAAAGGGCTGTTTCCCGATGCTTAAAGGGATGGCCAAGACGGTGACAAACTGGCAGCTAGCAGCGAAACAAGGTTAGGTAGCGAGGCGGCACCGATGTTTTCGGAGCCGTGGGGCTGGAGGAGAACAGTGGGCAGGATCAACAATGGGGGCGTCAAATTTGTGGTTAGGAGATATGAACGACGGTGGCGTATCAACAATGCGAGCTACTAGAGACAGGGACGACAGACAATCCGATTGTACCTCACCATCATTCAGGCGTAGGAAGCAAGAGCGAGGAGAGGGGCGAGGAGGAGGGAGGAGGCCAATTGGGTGGGGGCTCACCGGTGTTGTTGGGGTGCGGCTTCCAACACTAGCAAGCCCCAGGCGACATGCGGGGGAGGCAGAGGAACTCGGAGACCTTGTGTGTGCATGCGTGAATTGATGAGAACATCACTCCTTTGGATACACACAATACTCCTTAAGTTATTATGTAAGGTCCAATTACTAAAACTTGTGCCCGACAACTAAACTTACAGGTGAGCTTGTTCTTAAGTATTTTTGTATGTGATTTTGAGGACATATTGCTACGTAATGATTTAATTACTATTATTAGGAATTATGGGAAGAACCAGGAAGCACTTGAAGAGAGGCTAGAAGATGGACAATGTCATCATGGGCATTCAAGTCAAGATGGTGGCCTAATTCATATCAAGTTCAAGTCCACCTCGGACTCCAGGAGTGGTCCGCACTAAAATCATTGCTTGGATTGCATTCGGATTCTCATTTTGACGTTCTACATATCTATAGAAAGCTAACAAGACCACATTTCCAATGGATTTGGTCCCACATCAAAATTTCTTCCAAGTTAATGGGAATCATCGAAACAAGAATACATCGTGTCAGAGTCCAATAGGGACGCGTCCAGGGGTCCAAGGTCAACCTTAGAACCTACATATTCAGTAGTTGTCATGGACTTAGGGCTGGGTTCAGATTATTCCTACCATTACAGTTTTGCCATTCATCAGTTTGTGGAACCCCAACTTCGAGTTCTTGAATAATCATTCATTTGCAATTGAGTTGTTGTCTTTCTTGTTCTTGCTTGTGTTCTTCGTTTGCAATAAGCGAGGTCAATCAGGTGTATGCACGGTTGATAACCAGAGGAGACGTGGTGCTGCGATTGCAAGGTTCGGATCGTGTGCGTCAAGTTTCCACCAAATTGATAGCTATATTTACCTGACGGAAGATTGGGCATCAGGTTGCCATCATGAATGGGAGAAAGGGTAAGCATGATTGCTATGCAATCCTAGCCACCTGAAAAAAAAATAAGTGAAATTTTAGCCCCTAAAGGGTGACTAAAAATTACGCCCCCCAAAAAAAGTGTGCGCAACAATTTCAACTAATAGTGGAAGGATATTTTTTTTCTCTAATGTAAAATCAATTGTAGACCAGTGCTCGACAACCCTAGGTAGGAGAAACCGCTTGGATTCGCTAACATGTGGCATAGAGTGGTCATATAGGTGACCAAAGGCCTTGATCTGCCATGGATAAAAGGGGTTGTGTCGAGAATTATATACTACCCTCTAGTTTTTATAATTTGTAGACTTTTCAATATATGTTTGACTATTCAGTTTATTAGAATTTCTATATTTTCGCGCATTTAAATCAATGTTGCATTTTGATACAATTTTCGAACCATAAAAATGCTTGTATTTTGGAACGGATGGAGTAAAAAATTGTATAATAGCCTCTACTTTAAAATATTTTCTTAGTATATGTTAGCCTCCAAGATTTTCACTGAAGTTCATGTTGATAACCAAATTTGATACTAAGATAAAAGTATACCGAAGTTTGACCAAAATTTGCAATCAAGACCGATCCTCTATACAAGGCCGGACCAACCTTAGATATACGGTCGGACCGTCCTACAAGCTGGACAGCCGATCTGACGTTTGGCATAATGGCAGACTGATCTTAGGTATGTCTAATTGAATCGATGGACAAACTTTTGAGTTTACGTCTAATTTAAATATTTCTTATATTTTTGTTGTTTAAGATCAGGATTTCTTGAGTCCTAGTTGATTTCTAAGCCTAATAAAATGTAGAGAAAACCATGTAGATGCAAGATCATCCCCTCCTATAAACATATTGGCTAAGGCCAATTGAAACAACCAACATTCAATCCTCAAAATCAATCTATTATCCCTACCTCTATATTCTACTTCTCCCTCCTTCTTGCTTCCTCTATGCGACATATTTACCACCCAATCCCCTAATTGCTCATCGTCTCTTATCTCTATGGCGTTTGAGGACATCCTATAGCTAGCTGAACTACCGAGCTCAGGATTATCCTGGTGAGGTCCCTCCTAGGTGTTCATTCGGTGGCATCTACATACCTCGCCCTACACAAACACACATCTACGAGTGACCGTGTACCACTATGATTACACATAATGTGCTCAACATGTGGCAATACTATTTAATGGAGAAAGTACGAATCCCCCCCCCTTAAACTATAGCGGTCGACCGAACTACACCCAGAACCAAAAAAACCGACATTGTTCACCCCTAACTATGCAAACCGGACAAATAACCCCCGACTCAATCTGTAGTGGTTTTGGTCCTACGTGGCAGTCCAGTCAGCATTATTTTAAAAAAATCGGTGGGCCCCACCTGTTAGTTTCTCACCCTCTCTTCTCTCTGTCTCCAATCCTTCTCCTCACTTCCATCACCCATTTTCCCTCACCTTATCTCCAGCAACCACCGGCGGTGGTGAGCTGAGGACGGCGACGCGTGGGGATGGAGCCAGCTGGGAGTGGCGTAGGGGGACTGAGGACAGTGGCGCGTGGGGGCGGAGCATGATAGGGGCGGCGGAGGGGGGGCGAGGACGGTGGCGCACGGGGGCGGAGCCACCTGGGGCGGCAGAGGGGGGCCGAGGACGATGGCGGGTGGGGGCGGATCCACCTGGGGCACTGCCGATGGTGGTTCCGGCTTCTACAGCCACGCGATAGCAGGTCTTTGTTGCAAGAGGAGAGGAGCAGCAAGTGACGCGTGAGACAAGGGTGGCGAGATGGGACACAACCTCGGCTTCCATCGAGGCGCAGAAGGGGGGGCGTGGCAGCAGGGGGACACGGGTGTCACCTCCTCCTTCTAATGCGGTGGCCGGCCGGCGGCTGCCCGAGCGGCGCCGCCGCGGTGTACGAGGAGGAGATTGAGGATTACAACAACGAGCTCGGGTGTGGCTGCTACAGCGGTGGTGGTGGGGGACTTAGAGCGGAAGGTGGAAGAGGTTTTGTTGTCGAAGGGTCTAATTCGGTTGACTGCGATAGTTCAGAGATATAATTCACACCTTTTCTTTATTTAATTAACGCCAACAGTTCCCATCGCAGCTGACGCCTACACTATATGTATCCTTGAGAGTAAGTATAATAGGAGGCTGTAAACCGACTAAATACTGAGATGGAGGAGAGAAGAGAGGATAAGCGGGCTATAAACTTACAGCCGGTTTGGACATACAAGAACCAAAACCCTCTGAGAGAGACAAGTGTGCCATGTATTAATTGTGAAAAGCTAACTATTATACGGGTGGGTTAAGAAAAGACTACAAATAACCTTACAACTAATAAGGTGGCTGTATTGATGCTTTGACTTGAAATGGGTGGCGTGGCCACGATCGAAAAAAAAGGGGTGTCGTTGCTGCTGCTGCTGCTGCTATGCACGCATGCCTGCACTGCAGTGCATGTGCATGCAAAGGATGGAAACAAGTACGAGGGGCACATGGGAAGAAAATCGGCCAAGAGATACGTTGCACAGCTGCCTGCCTTAGCCACTCACTCGCCCATGCATATGCATGCATGCACGCACGCACGCACGCTGATAAAGATCTCAACGAACGGAGGGAGAGATCATGCCGATGAGCATGCACTCACGCGACCAAGTACAGCGCCTGCCGGCAGGCTTTGTTCATTACTTGGACTCTAACGTAAACGCGTACCCTTGTCTCTATAAAAATACATACGCCCACTCTATTTCTATAAGTATATATTTCGTTCCATAAAAAAAAATCAACTTCTGGCTATGAATCTAAATGTACGTTGCACCCAAGTTCATAACTAGAAATTGATTTTTACATGGGATGGAGAGAGTACGAAATAAGATTGGACCGGTATATTTTAAGATTGAACATGGTTACCATGGACGCATCACTATTGACAGGTATATCGCCTACCCCTAAAAAATAACTAGTCGTAGATAATGAAAGCATAGGTTCCAGTTGAGCTATACTTTCTTTATGATCTTCCTTGTACGTACGATTCTGTTAATTTCATACATAATGCTATCATTCGTATTATTAATTAAAAACACTATATAAACATTAATTATTTTATTGTAGCTTGTTTTATCGTAACTTTACTTTAAGAAATTAAGACTTGCATTGTTTTTCAGATTATGAATGATCATATTCATGTTTAAAAGTTAACAACTTAAAAAAAGGGACGAGTTTCATCCATTGGTTGGAAATTAACATACATAGTACTACTATACAGCTAGAGCTTGGCGCCTTCTCGAGCTTTTTTCCCGTGCTAGCTAGCTGATCTATCGCTTTTAGGTTGATCGATCGGTCGATCAATCTCGGCCGTCGATCGCACACTATCGACGGCCGTGGAGCGCCCGTGGACTCTTGCCTCGGGATCCGGAGCCTGCCCAACCTGCCCAAAGTGGTAAACTCCATAGCCTGTTGCTCGCTAGCTTTCACAAAAGCTCGGAGAGGTAATACTTTAATACAGTGGTAAGTAAAATTAATAATACTTGGTTAGTTAGAAGAGAGGGATTAGTTTAACGACGTGAAGTGGGGGCGCCGGCCCTACATTGCATTGCATGCATGCGTGCACGCACGCAGTGTGTGCAGGTTGCTTGCATTGCATGGGATGAGTAGGAGGAACTTTCGCCTTATCCACGTACCCCCTCCGTTCATAAAAAAACAAATCTGTCTGAATATAGATATACTTTAAATATATATATATACTTATGTCCAGTATAAGATTGGTTATTTATAAAACGAAAGACGTATGTACCCTGCTCCACCACATGATCATGTTTATATTAACTACTCCCTCCATCTTAAAAAAATCACTTGAATGTGACATAATCTAGTACAACGAATTTGTACATATGTTTATATAGATTCATCGAATTAAAAATTATATACCACATCTTATTCTATATTATATAAAAATAATATCGTGATTGTACGGATCCACAACGACCAAAGTCCATATTTTAGTAGCAAGACATTACTTTTGAAATTTTCCCGACAAGGCCATTGATCGTCATGATCGTACCCACACAACATTACCTACCTGCGCTGTGTCGCAGAAATAATTTGGACCCGACCGGCCCTGCAATTGCATGCATGGCCATGCATACTATACACGTAACAGTTGTTCTATATAGACAGTTGGATTATTACTATATATATAGAACCAGTACACTTGTACTACACACGGATGCTAGCTTGGCATAAACAATTAATTAGTAATAGCATCAGGCGCATCAACTAGCTAGCGTCCATATATATCCAATTAGGCAATTGATCTACACGTACGGTCCAGATAATTAATCCGAGAGATAGATCAGCTATATATATAGAGAGAGAGCGCTACGTCCAAGATTGATGATGGCATGGGCCGGTTTTCTCACCTTCAAAATTAATTCAAATATGGAATTCAACTCACCATTGTCAATTTCTGGTTGGCTAGCTATGTGGCAATTGACATTGATCGATCAGTTCGTCAAATCTAGCTATAATTATTAATCCAACAAAAACAGTTTAATTAAGAGCAAACTATGCAAATGGCACATGAACTTACGCGATGGGTGCAAATCCAATACCTGATGCAAAATGCTCATTCAGTGATGTGTGTGTGAAGGCCGAAATAGAATATGCTATGGAAACTCTTTTCATAGACAATCACAGATCTGTTTTACCTTAATTATTAGGGCCTTCACAATGCAATGATGTGGCGTTCAGCCCCACACCCTCAAACTGAATATTCGACGACGCGGGAGCAATATGCGTCGCCAAATGAAGTTCGCGGAGCCAAACGCAGCCACTCGATTTTTGCTTCGCTCGAGGGAGCTCGCACCAGGGAGAACGGTTGGGTGGCCAACGTTGTGGGCTGGGTGGTTTTCGCTGTTCCCAACAATTTTTAGACCGGTCTAAGGCCACATGTATGCATTGTGGACATGGTATCCAATAGAGTACATGGGCCTACATGGCACTCCAGGTCCGGCCAGCCCGTGGCTTTCACTGCTATCGCCCTTATGGCTGAGCAACTGGCTTCGAAAATGATGAAAATTTCGCAGGTATACTTACCTCTAGGTAGTTAGCTCGGTCGCTTTTAGAAATTAAGCATGTCGTAGCCACCTGACAAAACCATTTCTGTAGTAGTTGCACCATCATCGCTAACGGTGAAGCAGGCGCTGATAAGTATAACATGTGACAAGGGTATTAGGCAGGAATGATTTGGTTTTTGATAAATCACCATTCATCTCATATATGCAAGTAATTTTCAGGGCAACATATTGGCTCCGATACTGGGCACAACTACAAAAGTTTGAAGAAGACGGAGAGTTTATAAAAGTTGTATGTTGCAAGCTTGAGACGACAGTTATGCAACTTTTTGTCAATTATGGTTGGAGATTCACAAATAGACTTCAATAATATGTTCTCCTTATTTTAGTTTCGTTACTTATTTTGTTCATTGGGTGTTTTCAATGATTTGTTGAACTACACTCTTGTTTGAGTGCTATTCTGTAATAATTGGCTGTAGCTCTCTTGAGTAAAGGCCAGAATGTTATATTCCATTATCTAAATAAAAGGTATTAGGCATATTATATATTTGAAAATGACTCTAGATACTTGGTTTATATTTTGTCTTTTCTTTATTTTATATCCCTGATTTTTTTTATTTTTAAACAACATCCTTTTATACCTTATGTCTGAATGAACATGTAATGCCTAAGGCAGCAAGATCAACCGTGATGTACTATCTTGTTCTTGGTTCACACATATTATGCAAGTTTATACACCAAAAATGAATGTCTTGCATATTTCGGTACTAAATTACACCTACCTATCAAGTTTGTATTCGCACATACTACATAAGTTTGTACACCAAAAAATGAATGTTTTACATGTTTCAATACTAAATTACGCCTACCTATTAAGTTCGTATACCACTAATGCAATTTACTTTTTATAGAAATTTACAGAATTGGTGTGCTTCAATTAATTTCTACAAAGAACAGAACAGAAAACCCTATATATCTTCCAAAGCAGAGCTAGCAATTATGACAAAATTGACGTGAAGGAACTTTGCGATTAATTTTCAAAATTAACTAGTAAACATAAAAGAATAAGTTCAAGACATTAATTTGAATAATAACAATAAAGGCGCACGATTAAATCAATTTAAAAGCTAGCTGTTTGTGTGTAGTGGATTGGAGGCAAAAGCCATCAAATAGTATACATCCATGGATTGCAGCGATATGCTTCCCTTTAGTACGTACTCCCTCCGTACTCGTAAAGAAAGTCGTTTTGGACAGCGACACGGCCTCCAAAACACAACTTTAACCTCTTGTTTCTATGAAAATATTTATTGAAAAGTGATATATGTATACTTTTATAAAAGTATTTTTCAAGACAAATCTATTCATATAAATTTTACATTTTCAAACTCAACAGTTTGAGAGTTATTCATGATTTATATTCTCAAGATTTAACTTAAACATTATTCTAAACGACTTCCTTTACGAGTACTGAGGGAGTATATACGAAGAGATGAACAGGGCTGTTTGTTCCCAAAAGAAGCTATAGAAGGTATAGCATCCACGATCGACCAGCAGGGGGAAACAAATTAAAGTGCATCACCGGCCGTGATGTGTAAAACACTTGAGATGTTCCAAATTGACTGGCAATTTGCATGGTGAATGCCATCAAAAGTATAGGCTCTCTCTCACTTGTTTCAGGTATTTGTCCCAAGACATATTAGAGATAGCCCGATGTATATCAGTATATATATCTGGGCATGTTAGCTTTTCGTAGAAAATAATGAACAAGTTGGAAATGATATTCTTTTCGAGGACTTGGGAAAGTTTAATTAGTAATTGGACACATGCTTGAACGTATACTATGTCATGTGCTAGCTAGCTTGTTCAAAGGGCACACTAACTCATTGCCTGGAGGCAGCAGACAGACTAATTTGAAGTCATCCACAAGGATGGTTAGTTATAGTAGTATACTAACTAATTAAGCTGCTCGTATGAACTGCCACTAATTCCTCCATCCTGTAGTATAAAACAACAAAAACTAAGCCAATCAGAGAGGGTGAATGGTTGTATCCGAAAACCAAAACTTTTAGCGGAATTAAAAGTTACCCTCAATTCAATGACACGTGGTCTGACCGGAGTATATGCGCCGGTCTAACCGCCTGGAAGCCGTCGGTCTGATCGAGCTAGTCGCTCTGGTTTGACCGCCGAAATCAACCGCTATCGTCTGTAGCTGCCGCCAGTCTGACCGCCGTTATGCACCCCGCCGGTCTGTCCGGTCCGATGCCATCGGTCTGACCAGTGGTGGAACGCCGAACCCGAGCAAACGCAAATAAAAAATCTCTCAAAGTAAATTGTAACTTTATTACTTCTCTGTGTGTTTACAAAGTGCAACAACAGCACTCCTCACCAAAATCTCGACTAAACTCAAAACCCTAACTTTCTAAACTCAAAACCCTAACTTATCTCTCAACACAACTCTCTCTAAAACGATACCGGTAGGCCACACCCCCCCTCTCTATTTATACCCGAGGTAGGTAGCCTAAAGCCACGAACTAAACTTGTATAAGAGTCCTAATCCCCTAGGAAATCTTCCCGTACAAGAATCTAACTTTAAAAACTCCAATAGTACCAAATTTGGACTTCTTCCAAATTCGACTCCGTATCCCATACGCACATAATATCTCAATCATTTGCCATATGGAATCTTCACCAACCACGTACATTGATCTTTAGCCTAAGCATCCCGCATGATATCCTGATCGTCCGGACGTCATCTTCTCCCAAGTTGACTCCCGTTCCATCACTGGCAATACTCTCATGAGGCATCAAGACCACCTACACATACATTAACCAATAAACCATATTCCGAGCACAAGCTATTTCCAACTTGACTCATTGTTAGCAAACAACAGTATTACATACCACAGTATCCATCTACAAGTCATAAACATAAATTATCCACGGATATCCAACAAATCAACCTGAAACCGAAACCGACACAGAGTTGGCCAGTTAGATCACGGGCTGACCGGTCTGACCGCTCGATACACACCAGTCTGACCGACAACTGGCCCTTGCCCGGTCTGACTGGTCCAAACATCCAGCAGTCCCTGTTCATCACCTGCAAATCCAATCATCTCTAAAACCACTTTGCTAATAATTTTCAAATATCAAAACCAATAATCTCAGATGCCAATTATTCATCACAAAATAAAAATCAAACACAAGTAGATAATCCCTATTATTGATTCATGGCTGACACAAGAAACTTCCAGATGGACCATTAATTTAAAAAAGAGAAACAGCTTAAAGCAGAATATATAATATACATATATATGTGCTAACAGTACGTACAAGGTTCTATTATAATATTCACTCTTTTTTGACAGTGATTATAATATTCAATCTTGACCTACAAAGCGGCTCATCAAGCTGTAGTTCACGGCAGAAAATTAATAAAAGCAAAAGTAATCCTTTTCTATATAATTGCCCCATAAAATTACGAAAACACCCTTGGCCCCTGCACTATATAGACCCCCCACCTGCTCTTGCTGCAGAGCTCGCCAACCCTAACCAATCAAAGCAAACTCTCACAAATCACGCATTAATTTCACACACAGATCATCAGTTTGCATTGCATCCATCGCAATGCAGTACGGCGCGGCGGCGGCGGAGCAGGCGTGGTACATGCCGGCGGCGGCGATGGTGACGGCGGCGGCGGCGGCGGAGACGGCGGCGGAGCGGGTGGAGAGGCTGGCGTCGGAGAGCGCGGTGGTGGTGTTCAGCGTGAGCAGCTGCTGCATGTGCCACGCCGTGAAGCGCCTCTTCTGCGGCATGGGCGTGCACCCGGCGGTGCACGAGCTGGACCTCGACCCGCGCGGCCGCGACCTGGAGCGCGCCCTGGCGCGCCTCGTCGGCGCCGGCGGCGGCGCCGCCGCCGCCGTGCCCGTCGTGTTCATCGGCGGCAAGCTGGTCGGCGCCATGGACCGCGTCATGGCCGCGCACATCAACGGCTCCCTCGTGCCGCTGCTCAAGGAGGCCGGCGCGCTCTGGCTTTAGTATAGCTCTAGCGCCGCCGTCGCGGCCGCGTCGGTCGCCGGAGTTGTCGCCGCCGGTGGCCGTCGTCGTTGTAGGCGTAGCTAGGTTGATACATCCACAGAGAGTTTGTGCGAGTGTGTGTGTGTGAGAGAGAGAGAGAGAGAGAGGTCGGTGTTTTTTTTTGCTGCACTACGCCTCCGCCATGAGTGTGCGTGTGAGAGAGCTCGCTAGTTAATTAGTGCATGCCTGCACGCTTACACCTAATGTACTGCTTATTTTCATTTATTTTCTTCGATTCTATCAGCTTGGCTTGATTTGATTTTCTCTATTAATTTCATGTTCTTTTCTGACTTCGATCAGTTATTCTTATTCAGTGCCAATGTATGCATGTGATATATGGTAAAATTTTTGGCTAATTTATTACATTTTGGATTTCATATATACATGTAGTTTTTATAGACTTCCATTAATTGATTATGGAATCTATTTGATTAATTTCTATTCCATATTTCAAATAGAGAAGGGACATATGCATGGGAATTCGTCTCATAACCTTAAGTTTATTTTATTTAACACATTTACAACTTATTAGCTGTGTCTTTTGACAGAGGCCGTAAATATGACGAACCATTTCAGTTATTAAATTCCCTGCATTAGTATTATATAATTTTAATTTCTGCTGCTAACTGTACTGGTAGCTAGGACTGATCATATGTTATTATGTTAATACTAGTCCACTTAACAAATGTAGCATGTACCATGTAGCACATATATAAATCAAGGCGAAATGAAGCTTAACCACTAATGTGTCGTTGAGCTGATTTTTTATAAGGGCAAGTGGGGCTTGTTGCTGGGTGTGGTCGGTGCATGCCTTGCTTGCTCGAGAGCTCAGAGAGTGCAGTTTCGGCCGGGGGCCAAGGTAGAGAAAGAGAGCTATACTAAGCTCAGCTCCTTTTTGAGGCAGCAGCATGCAGATGCAGGCATCTTTTTTGCATGAGAGCTAGAGCTGTATCTTTATTTTGTGCTTTGCTCGAGACAACTAACTTTACACTGTTTGCAATATTGCTTCCCTCCCTTTGCATGTCTGCCTGCCCCCTGCTCACTGCTAGCTGCTGGCTCTTGTTGCTTAATTATAGCTTAAGCCCTTATTAACTTAATTAGTTAATTGCCTTCTTTACTAAAGTGTACAGTTGGGCTCATCTGAGCAGGTACAATAGCAGGCTATTAGCCAGCTATAAACATATTTTAATAACATAAACGATGAGGGAGAAAAGCAGCGGGCTACATATTTGTAGCCAGCTGCAGCACGGATTCCAAGACATAATGTGTGTATGACAGGTGGGACCATATATTAATAGTATGGTAAGTAACTATTGTATGAATTAGCTATTAGATTGGCTATAGGTGAATTAGAGTTAGAAATGGGCTATACTGAACTTGCTCTTATTCTGAAGACCAAGATGGTACGGATACCAACAATCTATGCCTGAGGAGGAATTAGAGGCCGGCCAATTGCTAGATAGGCTCGATAGGTCAGGTTCTTCTTTTATTCACGAAAGGCACACCTGTATGCGCGCGCACGCCATTGCACATGCAACCTGCACATATGCTTGTATTATTCAAAGAGACGAAAACTAGCGGTAGGTTGAAAACCTCGCTAAAATCCAATTGAAAACGTACCCACATGTCTCTATATATGGATGTATTCAAAGCTATCATGTTTTACAAATTACTTTTCAAAAAAAATAATGATTGGGAGTCTTTTACCAACATAATATTTTCTTATGTATTAGTCATCTAAAGTGGCACAAATAATTGGTTAAAATTGCATGTGATATTTTAAAAATGACACTTTAATAAACTTTATAACACCTTTTATTTTTTATTTCCATATGTTAACCCAGACAATGTGCATGTACATATATGTTTCCTATATTAGAATATATGATGTTTGTGTAGGATCCACCAAATGCTATGTTTCAAAAAAAAAAAAACTTCTGATCGGTGTCGATGTTAATTTAATGGGTTAAAAATTTTATGAGTAAATTTCACAAAACTATAGATACTGTGATCAAACAATAGCAAAACTACATATTCAAGATGTTGTGTCATAAAGTTATAAACTTAGCACTAAATGTATCACAAAGTTTATAATACCCCCATCATAAATCTACAGTTCAACGATAAATTTAGTATTAGATATGTAGTTTTGAGATATAACGACTTAAGTTCTGTAATAGTTTGATCAAAGTATCTCTAAATGTGCAAAATTTACTTAAATTTTGTTGATAGATAAAATAAAAATCGGTTGCTTGCTTGATGCATGGATGACCCCATAGATTAAAAATGTGATTTTTCTTTACATGTGGGCTAGCTTGTTAACTTTGTATGATCCCCTGATAGGAATAAGTCCACTTTGACTCCCGCAATTACAGGTGCAATCTGATTCATATCTCTTAACCAAAATAAAGATATTTTGACCCCTCAAAAATGACACCTCCAGTGGTTTTGAAGGTGGTTTTCGCTGACGTGTCGAATTGACTTGTCTCTGAGTGTGACATGTCATTACAATAATAAAAATAACATGTAGGACCGTTTCCTCTGTACTCCTCGTTTCTGGTCTCTCTCTCTCTCTCTCTCTCTCTGTGTGTGTGTGTGTGTGGCCGGAATGACAATGACGCCAACAAGCTAGAGCGGGGCAAGGGCGGTCGACGGCTTTAGCAGGCACGGAGCTAGGTTGCCGGCATGACCCGAGGAGGAGCCGTCTCCCACTAAGGAGTCCAAGCGACGGTGATGGTCGAGGAGAGGGATCCGCGACGGGGCTCCACCCAAGACGGAGCGGTGGCCTCGAGGTGCAGTGAAGGCGTGCCCTCGAGACGGAGCAGCGGTCGACACTGATCTACGGCCCATTGTCCCTCGAGGCGCACTGATGGCACAACTTGAGGTGGAGCGGCGGCGGCTCGGCCTCGAGGGAAGGGAGCTCGTCAAAGCCCCTGAGCCGGAGCAAATTAAATCCACTCACCCTACTGGCAGGGCGGCGGAAGGTTGAGGAGATGGTGTGCCCACATCGCCGACCACGCAATGAAGTGGTCGGAGAAGAGGAAGAAGGACCCAATCACCCACGGGATTGCAACATTCCCTACCACGAAGTCCGGCGCCGCCGCTGCCACCGCGAAGCACACCACCACCGACCCCTTCGCTCCCTCAACCATCTTTGCTCGCCACCGAAATCCCCTTCGCCCCCATCTCGCCGCAATCCCCTTAGTTTGCCCATCGCTGCTCACCGCCCTACTAGCTACTGAGTCATCCGCTCACCGGCAGTCTGGCGCCGGATCTCGTTCACAGAATTGATGGAAAACTCGCGGAGGCGAGCAAGCAGCGGAGGGTGTCGATGGTGCCGCTGAACCAGGGGCGTCGTGTGGGAAAAGGAGGAAAGGAGGAGAGCATAAAGAGGAGATAACACTGACACGTGGGACCCACATGCTGACTCAGTTGGTTTGACCATGTCAATGTGCCACGTCAGTAAAAACCGCTCTCAAAACAGCTGAGGGAGTCAAATTACACTGGTTTCAATAGTTGGAGGGTTAAGATATATGGTATTGTGGTTGGAGGATACGAATTAAATTGGAGCTATATTTGAGGGAGTCAAAGTCGACTTATTATTCCCTGATATATACACGACATAGGCCCACGCTGGATAGACCTGCCCTAGTCAACCAGGCCTGGCCTGCTACCAATATATGGCCCAGAAAGGCCTGGCCTGCTTGTCGGCTTGTGTAACCTGGAAGTTCAGAAATAAATTAAGTTCGATACCTCTTATGTTGTTCCTTTTTTTTTTCTCTTTCTTTCTTATTATCCTAGAGTTTGACTAGGACTGTTATATGACTTTGACTAAATGTTATAACTGGCGTAATTGTTACACACATTTTTTTTCTCGCAAAAGAACTAATTGTTACCGAGAGTACTAAAAGATCATTGTATTGTGATTTTTTTTTATTGCGCACAAGATCAGAGAGAAGGTAATTAACAATCCCGTCACTAGAGAAAAGAAGGAAAGCTATGGCACATGTATAATTTTTTATGTCTCTCTTTTTCGTATAAGATCTAGTACTCCTTATTAGGCCTCTCACAGTACAAGCTATGGGGCCCGTACCCCTAGCCCAAAAAATTAGCCCAAAGACACCCACCCCACAGTGTAAGCACCCATATATGTGTGGCTTAATTGGATGAGGGTACTGGTAAAAGGTACCAAGCCCACAATGGGCGTGACCCTACCACGAGGACACGGGGGAGCGCAACGAAATTATTTCCTCACCTACCCCTTCGACTCCTCGTGCTCTCCTCCCTCTCCTCCCTCGCGGCGAACGCCGGGGATGCCGCCGCCGTGCGCCTCGCCGTCGACCGCGCCGCCTGCGCCGCTCGCTTCTCCTCCCGCGTGGACTCGGGAGTGGCGGGGGCAGCTGGAGTGGACGATGCGGCGGGATGGAGGGAGTGGCGGGAGTGGACGATGCGGCACCAGCGGGCGGCCGGCGGTGGGAGCGAACGGCTTCTCCACCTCCACCTCCAGCGCTGCCACGCCTCCTCGCCTCCCACGCCGCGGCGGCGTGGCCTCCTCCCCGTCGACCGCGTCGGCTTGTCCCTATCGACCGTGAGCTCGCCTCCTTCCTTTATGCGGCGGCGGCGAGGAGGAGGAGGTGGTGGTGGGGGAGTAGATCCGGCGGGTGGCCACCGGATCTGCCTTTCCCGACTGCGGGGCGGCGAGGGTGGCGGGAACAGACGGCGGCGAGGACGAAGCGGCCGGTAGCGAGCCTGAGGGCGACGGGGAGATGACTCCGATGCCACTAAGCTCGGGCTACGACACGCCGATGGAGCCCGGGCTTGGAGGTGGCGGGGTTCCCTGGGTGTTCTGGCGGCCGACGGCGTGGTCCTCGTCGGCGAGGTCGTCTTGTATGATTCCTCTTTGTGTTCTTGTGTGATTCCTCTTTTGTTCTTGTGTGATTTCTCTCGTGTTCTTGTGTGATTCCACTCGTGTTCTTGTACTGTGATTCCTCTCGTGTTCTTGTGTGATTCCTCTTATACGATTCCACTCGTGTTCTTGTGTGATTCCTCTCGTGTTCTTGAGTAGTCCTCGTCGGTGTGGTCCTCTTGTGTGATTCCTCCTGCAACATCGGGCGCGGGAGCAGTGAAATCGGTGGCGGGAGGAGGGGATTTGGGCGTGACTTCTTGCCGATTTTTCAAGGGCGAATAGGGGATTTCGCTAGGGGAATCCCGCGCGAGAGAACGGGGAGCGAGGGAACGACTCCCACAGCGCGCGCCTCGCGTCGATTCCTCCGCGCCCCCCCCCCTTTTCCAGGCGAGATATTGCGCCCCTTAGTTTGGTCACGAGCGCCCTAGCTGAGGCGCGAGTCCGAGCGACACGGCGGCAAAAAACCAACGTGGCACAACTAAGACGCGGTCCAGCTAGACGCACTGTGAGAGGCCTTATGAGTGTCGATGCCTCCATGCTCAAGTCATGACAGGTAACTAAGTTCTTTCTTCAGTTGGAAGTAATTCACACATGCTGATGCACTCTGCACTTCGGCACATGTATGTACATATAAATCAATGACAAAAAGATGTTTGCTGTTAATTTTAGGTAAAAACAGCCAGAACCACATAATAAGAACAAGATATAGTTCGGCGTCTGATCTAATTAAATTAGGTGGTCAAACTGTTTCAATCGATGAAAGATGACACATTGACTAAAACGAAGTGAAAGAAAAATTATTGAAGCATTGAAACGTTTTCTTTATAAAATAAGAAACAAATCCAATATATAAACTGCAAACATGATGAAACACTTAAAGAAAACATAATGCCGATGGTATTTCTGAGACAAACATACTAAAAATGGTTAGCAAGAGAACAAGGTGAGCCAAAATATTATTAGTGTACTAATATTTGTTAGAAAACGATAGGCAAATAAACGATAAAAAACAATATATCAATCACAGAAGACACGAGATTTAACATGGAAAACCCTCCCAAAGCAACAGAGAAAAAACCACAAACGCTAGCCAGCAAAATATCTTCACTATATCAGGTAAGGTTACAACGCCGCACGGCGGTTTACGAGAGGTATATATATGGTGGAACACTGGAACCCAAAAAGGGATGACGGCCCAAGCCTCCGGCGACGGGCCTCCGCTTCACTCTGACAGAAGCTGACCTTTATTAAGTGCAAATGAATTTAAATCACAACTCAATAATATTTATAATTATATATAGCTAACTATCATATGTAAATGTTATTACCTACAGGTTACTGATGATATCACGATGGTTCTACTTATTAGCCTTTTTCTAATATCGTTTGAGAGGTTATTCCGACTTTACTCAATCTAATTAATTACAATTAACGCTTCTAATCACCTACCACAACATGTGAATACTACTCCCACATCTCTTTCTGGCGCGCTTTCTTTACCACCCTCACACCCACGGTTTTCTTCACCTACGAGCACGTACAACCTTACCCAACCATAACTTACCCCTATAACAAAAATATCCTCCTCCTCCTGATATTAAAAATATATATTTCCTTATCTTTCTCATAACTACAAATTATCTGATTCAGATTTCTTCCCCCGTTTTCTTTTCACTAACTAGATCGGTCTCTTCGAATATAGGGATTTTTAGAGGATTTTCAAAGGAATACTGTAGATATGAAATATTTTCTTTCATGTTGTTCGGTTGAATCAACCAAAGGAAAATCTGAGCAAAAATTACTTTTCGATGGAATTAATAGGGAAACAAAGGAAAATTCTCATCCACTCCTACTTCATTTTTCTATTTCCCACGTTTTTCCTTTGTTTATCCAAACACGTGTTTACCAATCCTACCTACACAATTTCTGTGTTTTTAGTCCTCTATTTTACACATATATTCCTATTATATTTCTATGATTTTTCTATTCCCGCGTTTTTACAATCCTGTGATCCAAATAAGCCTTAAATGTTATACTACTTCTGTTCTCTAGTAGATAACGTTGTTAATCTTTAGACACACATCCGACCATTCATCTTTTTTCAAATTTTTTGTGTAAACACATAAGATATAAATCATACTTAAAATACTTCTAACCTTAAACAACTCGCAACAAAAATAAACGATGATTACGTAATTTTCATTTAACAAAACTAATTGTCAAACTTATATCAGAAATCAACGGCGTCATCTACTTCCTTTGTTTCAGGTTATAAAACGTTTTGACTTTGGTCAAAGCCAAATAGTTTTAAGTTTAACTAAGTTTTATAAATAAATAGTAATACTTATAATACTAAATTAGTTTCATCAAATCAACAAATGAATATATTTTCATAATAAATTTGTCTTGGGTCGAAAATGTTACTACTTTTTTCTACAAACTTAATCAAACTTAAAGCAGTTTGACTTTGATCAAAGTCAAAACATCTTATAACCTGAAATGGAGGGGTATAAAATATTAGAATCACACGACATTAATTATTAATAATTATATAAAAAAATATAATCCCCCTCCTTTGAAATGACAACGAAGTCCTACCCTCTCTAGCAGTGGTAGTAGTAGTACTTGCCCTCCCTCCTCTTCTTCTTACCAACCCCGACTCCCCCGAGAAGCAAAGCCTCCCTCGTTGAGGCGACCACGAGCTCCCCCCCCCAAGACCACGGCGCCCCCGCAGGCGGCGTCCACCACCACCACCACCTCGATCCGCGCCGCCGCCGCTGGTGGGGAAGGCAGCTAGCCGGCGAACGCGCGCGGAGGAGAGGTGGAGGGGAAATGCGGGTTCGTCTCGGCGCCGCGGGGCGGAGCCGGAGGTGATTCTGTTTTCTTGGCGAGGCGGAGGCGGAGGTGGAGGCGATGGGTTGCTTCCCGTGCTTCGATTCGAGGATGGGGGAGGAGGAGGAGGAGGAGCTGTACTACGGGAAGGGGGGAGCGCGCGGCGGAGGCAATGGGGGTGGCGCTTTGTCGGCTGCTGCTGCGGCGGCGGCGTCGTCCTCCGGCGTCGGCGGCGGTGGGTGGGAGGGGACGTCTACGGCGGCGCCGCGCGTCGAGAAGATCTCCGCAGGTGCGTTCCGTGCGTGCGTGCGTGCGTCGGGCCGAGCCGTGTGTGAATCGGTCGCCGCCGCCCCCCCCCCCCCCCCCCCCCCCCCAATTCGGGTTGGTAGGATCGGATCCGCGCGTGCTCGCTCTTGGCTTGATACTTTGATGCTCTGCTAGTACTCTGTTACTTCTCCTCCTCTTGGTTGGTCACGAACTCGCGATGAACTGGTTGGTACTTGGTTGATCCTCGTGATGGGATTGAGAGAGAGAAGAAAAAAAAAGAAGACGACATTGAAAATAGCTTTGGTTTTGTGAGCCCTTTAGATCTCCGAGAAATAGCGAGGGGAGAAACAACAAACACGAATCTTCGGACGAACTCTGCAACCTTTTTAGTTTTAGTATAGCTCATTGGATTGGATTGTATATATATGTACGCGCAATTCTTGTTTCAATGTTTAAGTCTATTATTAGTCGCTTTTAAAAAGCCATGATTTGTGTGGGATTATGTGCAGGGGCTAGGGGGAGAGGCAATGCCACCGTGAAGAAGGAGCTCTCGGCTCTCAAGGATGCCAATGGCAATGTCATCTCCGCGCAGACGTTCACCTTCCGCCAGCTCGCTGCGGCGACGAGGAACTTCAGGGAGGAGTGCTTCATTGGGGAAGGAGGGTTTGGGCGCGTTTACAAGGGCCGGTTGGACGGCACTGGCCAGGTAAAAACTCATCTTTTTTTATTTATTTATTTTTGTTGGCTCTGACACTTTCTTGCTAAATTGCTGTAGAGGTAGTGGTACTGAATTTGCTTGGTTGTACCGAAACACGTCATTGATTTGTCTAGGACATTCAAGAAAATCAGTGTTTGCACTTGAGTGAGAGGGATCCCCACAAGGGAAAAAAAAAGTCCATGCCGTTCAATCATACTAGCAGATCCAATTTATGTTGGCCTCAATTGTGAATAGTGTTTAAACTGTTCATAGGCCCTTCTGTTCATTGAAATTGAATTGAACAAGATGGATCACATGAAACAGCTGATGCATGCCCTTTTTTAATTTAATATTAAATATTATAAATCAGAATTCACAAAATTATGAGATTAGGTGCAGCACTTAGCTGAAAACTTTGATGCATCCCTTCTGCAGATTGTTGCTATAAAACAGCTCAATAGGGATGGTACTCAAGGAAACAAAGAATTTCTAGTGGAGGTTCTCATGCTTAGTTTGCTGCATCATCAAAACCTTGTTAATTTGGTTGGTTATTGCGCCGATGGAGATCAACGCCTTCTTGTGTACGAGTACATGCCCCTCGGATCATTGGAAGATCATTTGCATGGTAAGACTGTTCTTTGTTTATTTATGTTGCTCTGGTGCATAGTAATGCTTCTGTACAAGTACTGCACAAATCTGTGCTACCTGTTGTTTCTCACATGTTTATTGGAGCAGGTTGTCAATCTGCCATGCTGTCTGTCCCGCATCTGTCTGTTATTTCATTTTGTCCATGTGCATAGTTCTTCCTATGGTTGTGAGACATTTTCTCTCCCAGCTCCAAAGTCCTTTTGTCCATGCGATTGTGCATAATGTGCAGTGTCCAGTAGGTTTTTCTCCATGATAGAGTGTGCCCCTTTTGGGGGTCCATAGGATTTATAACTACCCCTCATACTGGAGCATTTTACCTAACTGCAGTTCCCAATCTTTTTCTTTTTCTGGTGCTGCCTAATTATAGTAGGGTGAACTGTTCATATTTGTACATTTATTCTCCAGACAGTGTACCGTAAAATCAACTTTTTGGGACATGTTTCACAGCATAATGTTCTTTTCTTGGTAATTCTCCAGTAGAGCAAATCAGGAAACTTTATCTTTTTTTCTGTTTTGACTATTCAAAGTTGGATGCCATTCGTATGTATGCATTTTTAGCAGCAAAAGTTGCTGGTGCCCAGAGGACCCATTGCCCCCCTTTAACGAAATCCGACTAGTCCAACATGATGCAGTGTAATTTCAAAATAAATCATAAATGCAGACATAAAGTGTGTAAACCTACACTTCTTTAATTTCAAGTTCATTTTAGATGCTAAGATATTAAAAGAAAGGGACAAACAATACTGTTATTGCATGATGAACCCTACTGTGCTGAGCGTTTGTCTGTTTTGTATCTTGACATATAGGGCAATTTGAAATTGAATTTTTGCAGCTTTTGAAACTTTGTCTGCTATTATGTGATTTATTTTGGAATATTTGAAACATCGCGTCATGTTGTATTTGCAAAGTGGAACGCCAGGTCCCTTGGGCATCAAAACTGGCTAACTTTAGTATTGGTGATGTATCCCAAAAGTCCAAACCACCCATTTGCCTTTTATAACATGCATGTCTTTTTCAGAGGCAGTAAAGAATTTAACCTTCAAATTTTAATTTTCTTCAGGTTAACTATGTTACCTAACTGATGGCTGTTAGCTTTCCCGCCAAGATAGTAGCTTGAAATGGAATTGGAGCAATTATTAGGTGTACAAGTCTGCTCACTTATGGACCAACACATTCAACTAATAAAGTCCATGTTTCCCACATATTAGTCCATATTGGTATGAAATTATAAACCGAACTAAAGTAACATGGGTCAATGGGTACCCGTGGGTCGGCACGCTTGGCAAATGAACAGACAAAATAGTAACCCTGGTACGCTTTGGGCAATATTGTGCCCATAAAGTACATTGTTGAACTATAACATTTCTACAGGTCTAGCTATGTAACAGTATGCTGCGTATATTTTCTTTTGGAATAGTACCCCTGTGAATCTGTGATCCATGTGTTGAGTCAGTGTTAATAAAAGGGACCAGAACTTTTTAACAAGTGTTGCAAGTAGGCGCGGACCCAGGATTGGCCCAAGGCCTGGGCCAGTCTATTGTAAGTTGGGCCTTGCATGGACATTACATAGTGGAAAAAAATCCCAGTCATAATGGGCCTCCAATCCTAGGCACGCCCCTGGTTGCAAGTAGAGTTCAGTAGGTTTTCAAACATTCTGCAAAATATGTGTTTGTATGATACCTTTCAGACCTTATTCCAAGTGATTGTGCATGTGTAGTAATACCTTGAGCAGTGAAAATATTTTTTTAACCTACTGAATTAATTTTCACTTGTGGAAAATACCTGATGCAGATCTCCCTCCTGATAAGGTTCCCTTGGATTGGAACACTAGGATGAAAATCGCAGCAGGTGCGGCTAAAGGTCTGGAGTACCTTCATGACAAGGCTCAACCACCAGTTATATATAGGGACTTCAAGTCATCAAATATTCTATTGGGCGAGGATTTCCATCCAAAGCTTTCAGACTTTGGTCTTGCTAAATTGGGTCCCGTTGGTGACAAGTCTCACGTCTCTACACGTGTGATGGGAACATATGGATATTGTGCTCCGGAATATGCTATGACGGGACAGCTTACAGTTAAATCGGATGTTTATAGCTTCGGAGTAGTCCTGCTTGAGTTGATTACTGGCCGGAAGGCCATTGACAGTACCAGACCACATGTAGAACAAAACCTTGTCTCATGGGTAAGCTATTGTGTTTTTCTACTTTCTATATTAGCATCTGATTATCTTAACTTCTGGCATTTACACTGTGTTGACATCAGCCATCACTTTCTTCAAAAGATTTATTGGGAAAGTGGATGTTCTAATCATTGTCAGAACTAAATGTAGGGTGTGTATCTAGAAATAGCTACTTGATGTCTCTGTTTTGGTAGACAATGTGATTGAAGCAAGCACGTCCCTACAATATATCTTCCCAATTGTATATTGAAATGTTGGAGCTGATGTCAATAGAAGTCATGCCAAACCCAGGATATGATTTTTTTTTTTTTGATCTGCTAGTTCCTTGTAGTGCATTACTGCTTTTACGCATTTGCATATGTCCATATTGCTTGCATATACTTGTGTATTCGATGATAAAGATCATTTGGTATTTTCTGTGCAATGGTTGCTGCTGTTCTATTTTTTTTTTGGAATTGAATGGATTGAATGTAGTCATCAGTGATTATACTTGGTTAATTTGCAGGCGCGACCTCTTTTCAACGACAGGCGGAAGCTCCCAAAGATGGCTGACCCGGGGCTGGAGGGACGATATCCGATGCGCGGGCTCTACCAAGCGCTCGCGGTGGCATCAATGTGCATCCAGTCGGAGGCCGCGTCCCGACCTCTCATCGCCGATGTCGTGACCGCGCTCTCCTACCTGGCGTCCCAAAAGTACGATCCCAACACGACGCCGTCCTCAAAGAAGGCCGGCGGTGGCGAGGCCGGGAGGGCGCTGTCCAGGAACGACGAGGCGGGCAGCTCCGGCCACAAGTCGCCGTCGAGCAAGGACTCCCCCCGGGAGCAGCAGCTCCCGGGGATCCTCAACGACAGGGAGAGGATGGTGGCGGAGGCGAAGATGTGGGGGGAGAACTGGCGGGAGAAGAGGCGCGCCGCCGCCACCACCTCCAGCAATGCCCAGGTGAGCCTGGATTCGCCTACCGAAACCGGTTAAGCTGGCTACCCCCGCCATTGGTGAAGGTCTCTGGGCAATGGGCATGCGTTGCTGCTTGAGCTCATCTTGTGATCTTACTAGACTGGGTGTTTTTTTGCTTTCAGTTGGCAGGGGTCAGCTGAAAACGAATTGGGTGGTGGTTTTTCCTTTCTTTTTTTTTTTTTTACTGTTTGGTGTTAGAATGTACATTTGTAGTGGTGAAACAACAAGAACTGAAAAGGCGAGAGAGTGGGAGGGGAGAAGAATTTGGGTGCTTTGTACTGTGGATGTCATGGTGCCTGTAAATTCTCGGAAAATTTTGCATCAACGAGGAACAAATTTGTCGGACCTCAGTTATTTGCTCTGATGTCAGACAAAAAGAAAGGAAAGAAGATGTTGTACAACTAACAACTGATAGAGCTAGTACAAATGTCGGTGAGTTTGGCCATTGTGGTCGTCGTCATCAACCATTTCAGAAGCCCTGGGCGCGGCAGTAGGTCCGGCGGCCGCGCTCGTTGGTGTCCCCGTCGGCGGCGGCGGCGGCGGCGGCGGCGAAGAGGAAGCCGAAGCCGAGGTATCTGAGCAACCGGAACGCCCCCGTCGTCAGGTCGCCGTCGTCGTCGTGGTGGTGCTCCGGTTGCTGCTGTGGTGGCCGCCGCCGCCTCGGCGTGCCGTCCCGATGAGCAGCCTCCGTGATCGTTGTCGCCGCCGGTGGGACGTCGTCGGCCATGGCCTGTCGTTGCGGTGCTCGTCGGAGATGGACGGATTATTTGTGCGATCGTCTGGAACACTGGAATTACCGACCGACGACGACGAGACGACACGAGAATTAAGAGGGCGCGCAGGTAGTAATAACGTCGTGGAGGCTCGCGAGTCCGAGTCGGAGTCCGGCTCAGGTAAGGTGGTTTGGTTGCGTCATCGGGCCCGGAAGACCGGAAAGGGAAAATGGGCCGCGTCGTGATCGATCGAAGGTTCCGCGCGGGTGATTTTCTTTTTGGAAATAAGTTCGCTCTAGTTCCCTCAAATTTGTCACCGAGTCTGAAATTCACCGTTCCTAAACCGCAATAACAGATAGGAGGCGTATCTCAACTCCCAAAACTAGTACAAATAAAATCTTAAGACGGTTTGGGCTATGGTTTTGGCTGATGTGACGCCTACGTGGCATTGATGTGGTACTTAAAGTCAAAAAAGTGGAAACCACATGTCAGTTCGGTTAAATTTTAAAAAATATCTTCTTTCTCTCTCTCCCCCTCTCCTCTCTCTTCCCAATATCTCTTTAGGCCGGGAGCTAGCGACGAGCGATGGAGGCTGAGAGGTGGGCGGTGGGTGGCAAGGAGAGGTGCGATGGGCTAGAAGGCCAACGAGCGCCAAGGGGAAAGAGGCATTGGTCAACTCCGTTCATCGACCGCAGCGTGCTCTCCCTTACATTCGTCTCATGTTCTGCATGCGTCGCCGTATCTTCTCAGAGTCAAATCTCGTCTCTTCTCCTTGCTAGATCCCCAAAACAATAGCAAGCTAGGGGAGCAGGTCCGGCGTAAATCCCCAAATCCATATGGGTCAACGACGGTCTCATAGAGGAGCGGCCAAGCGCGTCTTGGTGGTGCTGCAGCACATAATTGGTGTAGCACGCGCCAAAGGGGTCAGCGGGGACGACGGTGAGGCTGACGGTGGTGAGTGTGAAGCGGCGCGGAGAGCCACTGTGCTTGGAGAAGACACTGTAGGAGGGAAGCAAGTTGAGGAGTCGCTTGATGATGGAGGGGTCCAGGTGGCCCGCGTTGACGCCTCCGACCAAAGCTTGGTGGGGACACCGAGACGTATGATGGCGGTGAGCGCCATGGGAACGGAGATCATGTTCACTAGCTCCATCATCACGAGGCGGGCCTCCATGGGAAGAATTTATCGTCTCGGTCGGCTGTTGCGGCCATTTTCAAAAGTATCACCATGAGTAATTTGGGAGCGACTGGAAGGAGATGATAGAGAGGAGAGAGGGGGTGAGGTGGAGGGAGTGAGTCCCACTTTATTTTTTTATGTTTCTCTTTACTGACATATAAGCCCATATTTTTTATTTTTATTTACTCTTGATTATAATGTCACGTAAAAGTCACATGGGACGAGAACCATCTATCCATGTAGGCATCTTGCCAGTTGAAACCACCTTTTAAACCGTTTTGAGACTTTATTTGTAGTAGTTTTGAAAGTTATGGGATACGTTGTTCTCATGGTATTTTGGATTAGGAACGAAATTGAGGGGACCTATAGTGAACATATTATTTTTTAATATATACTACCTCCATATTTTAATGTATGACGCCGTTGACTTTTTGTCCAACGTTTGACCATTCGTCTTATTAAAAAAAATATGTAATTATCATTTATTTTATTATGACTTGATTCGTCATCAAATATTCTTTGAGCATGACATAAAATATTTTTATATTTGCACAAAAATTTTGAATAAAACTAACAGTCAAACGTTGGTCGAAAAATCAACGGCCTCATAATGGAGGGAGTATTTTTTTTTCACACCGCGCGGGAGCGAATGAATCTTGTTGGGCTGAGGGAACGTGTGGCGTGCCTGCTCGATCGAATTAGGCACGGCCAAGCCGCCGAACAGCCGAACAGGTATCTCCCGCATCTATCGACAGGTGGTCTGAATTCAGAGTGCCGGAACGACGACGTCGCCGTCAGCCGAACCGGATCAGATTCTGCACCCTTCTCGAACGAAACAATATCACCGCGAGCTTCCTCCACGTCGTGGAATCGCATCTCGTCGTCGAATATTCCCCTTCTTCCATGTCCTACTTTGCCTACCTAGACTGCCGCACTATATATAAATACTCGCTTCCCCGCTTCCCCGCGCGCGGCCTCCTCCCTCCACAGCTTATAATTCACCCGATCCCAACCAAAACGCCCGAGTTCTCTCGCTCACCGAAGCATGGCGCAGCCCAAGGCCGCCTCCGCCGCCGCGCAGCTCAGCCTCGCCGCCTCCGCCTGCATCGCCGGTACGATCGATGTGTGCTGTTCGATCGAGAATGCTAGCTTCATCGTTGTTGCCGAGTTGCGGAGTTGGCTGATCGATCGTACGTTTCTACGCAGGAGCGGAGGCGGCGGCGATGGTGGGTAGGGAGGGGGCGCCGGCGATGGTGGCGGCGGCGGCGGCGGCGGCGATGGTGGTGATCGGGCACCGAGGGAAGGGGATGAACGCGCTGGGGTCGGCGGACCCGCGGCTGAGGGAGGTGAAGGAGAACTCGCTCCGCTCCTTCCACGCCGCCGCCCGCGTCGCCGGCGTCTCCTACGTCGAGTTCGACGTCCAGGTCAATTAAATCAATCTCATTTATTAATTAATTCGTTAACCTCCTCGATTAATCCCAGTAGTAGCGAATAAATCATGCTATAATTACACGTGAATGAAGAAAATAAAAGAGAAGAGTGAAAAAAAAAACTACTCATAAATTTATATAAGTCAGTTACAACACGAACGGGGGCCCACCTGCATCTCAACGAGCGACATGCGTTTCTGTTGCCACGTGGACCCATGGTAGCACGTGGTAGTCCAAGCAACTGACACGTAAGGTCGCTGACCAGTTGACTAGTCACATACAGCCAATCCGAGACTCCTGCCGGTCCATGATCCAGGAGGGTGTAGAGTGTTCTTCTTGTTGGCCTCTTTTTTTTTTTTTTGGTTACTTTTGAAGACAGGGGCATCGACCATTGTTCAACTGAACTTAAACCAGATGATAAATTAACCTTTGTTTTTTTTCTGAAATCGTTGCTTATATACTACTCCCTCTCCTCTGTCCCACAATATAAGAGATTTTGAGTTTTTATCTGTAACGTTTGACCACTCGTCTTATTCAATTTTTTTTAGAATTACACAGTAAACGCAGACACTCATAACGCACGTGCACTCACCCCTATGAACACACGCACGTAAACCCTACCCCTATGAGCATCTTCGAAGACTGGGCCGGCAAATTCTGGATAGATTGACGAAGTCACCACAGGCGCTTCGCTGTCGACGGGTACGTCGCCTACCACTGAAAGCACAACGATGTTAAATCCTGGAATTCTTTTTGCAAATATAAAAAACAAAAAGTTGTGTTTAAAGAACTGTAGATAATAAAGTAAATCACAAATAAAATAATAATAATTTTAAAAAATTTTGAATAAAACGAGTGGTCAAACGTTATAAGTAAAAACTCAAAATCCCTTATATTATAGGATAGAGGGAGTACTACATGATTGCGCTCTGTTGCATAAAAATTATGAATCGAATTACCGTGTTTGAACTTGCAGGTGACCAAGGATGGGTACCCGGTCATCTTCCACGACGACTTCATCTTCACCGAACAAGACGTAAGTACTCGAAGAATCAAACTCGAACAAACAATCTTGTAGTGACTAGCTAGTGACGCCATTCCTCTGCAAATCATGCATTCTTCTTAGTACATAAACACAATTCTCTGCAAATCCATTTTTAGATATTTTTAATTTGATGATGATGCTGACGACTGTCAACATCAAATTTCAGGGCGAAATATGCGGGAGACGAGTGACCGATCTTCGCTTGGACGAGTTCCTCTCTTATGGTCCCCAAAAGGATCAAAGCAAGGTAAATACACTCACACAAACCCAATCGGATCATCTTGACTTAAACTTACTATTGCCAAACAGTTTCGGCGAAAGATAAAGCTAATTAAGCTGCAATACTTTGTGCCGATCGAGAGTTCAGGCTGGGAAGCCATTGTTCAGGAAGCTGAACGACGGCAGGGTACTGAGATGGGACGTGCAGTCGGACGACGCGCTCTGCACGCTGCAGGAGGCGTTGGACGGCGTCGACCGCCGCGTCGGGTTCAACGTCGAGCTCAAGTTCGACGACGACGTCGTGTACCGGGAGATGGAGCTCACCGGCATCCTTCAGGCCATTCTCAAGGCATGTTGAGAGCTTTCTTTGCAGTGCCACCACATCTCCGAAGATGGGAAAACTATTTTAAATTCTCAGAGGAGATGTGCCTCTCGTTTGTCTAAAAACCATCTAAGTAGTTGTGAGAAATGCTAAAAATAAAATCCATTCCCGAAGATGATGCAAGTTGCCTATCTGGATATCTGACTGGTGTTCCCTCTTTGTTCAGGTCGTCTTTGAGCATGCCAAGGAGAGGCCAATCTTCTTCTCCAGCTTCCAGCCCGACGCCACGCGAATTATGCGCAAACTGCAAGATAGATACCCTGTAAGTAATTTCACTATCTACATTGTACTCTGCAAGACAATTAGACATGTTAGTTTATTACTCCCTCCGTCCCTAAATATTTAGCATTTTTGATTATTTTAAATATGCTTGATCGTTCGTCTTATTCAAAAACTTAAGTAGTAGTAGTATATTTAACAATAAATCAAATGATAAGAAAAGAATTAATAATTACTTATTTTTTTTAAATAAGACTAACAGTCATACTGTTTAAAAAAGTTAACGACGTTAAATATTTAGGGACGGAGAGAGTAGGTCCGTAGAATTTCTCCATACATGTTATGTACTCTTTCTGATTGCGAAAGAGGGAGTGAAATGACATATATTTGTGACCGGAGTGGTTTTATTAATGAGCACTTTACCATGGCCAATATTTTCAGACGATGAACAATTGAACAGTGAGTGAGTGACCGACCTGCCTAACTTCGGTGAAATGAAAAATCTTCAGGTGTACTTCCTGACGAAAGGAGGGACGCAGGTGTTCGCCGACGAGAGGCGGAACTCGCTGGAGGCGGCCGTGAAGCTGTGCGTCGCCGGCGGCCTGCGGGGGATCGTGTCGGAGGGGCGGTGCTCCGGCAGCCGTCGGCGATCGGCCGGATCAAGGAGGCCGGCCTCTCCCTCCTCACCTACGGCCAGCTCAAGTGAGTGCCGTCGTGATCATGTGCTTGTGTGTGGCTGCAGCTGACGACGACGACGACGACATTGATGATGTCTTTGCTTGCATTTGCATTTGCATAATGCAGCAACTTGCCGAAGGCGGTGTACTTGCAGCAGCTGATGGGGGTGGACGGCGTGATCGTCGACCTGGTGGCGGAGATCGGCGCGGCCGTGTCCGAGTTCGCCGCCGCCGCCGCCGCGGCGGTGCCGGTGCCGGAGCGTGATTCTTCTTCTTCTTACATGGACGGTGGTGGAGATGTGGGGTTGCTGGAGACGACGTCGCCGGCGGCGAGGACGACGGCGAGCTTCTCTCGGCGGGAGGACGTCTCGTTCTTGCTGAGGCTCATACCCGAGCTTGTGCAGTAGTAGCGTGATTGATGCTGACAGCCTTCTTGTATATAGCGGTGTATATAACTAACACTGATGATGTGTAACCAGTGTAATCCCCCCTCTGTTTGAGATACATCTAATGTTGTCTTGAGAGGGCTTCTATAGGGCTACTATAGAACGGGATTATGTCCAAACGGGACATTTTAAGAAAGACTGACATCATCCCACGTATTTACTTTCTTCCTATAAGTTTAGAATCATCCTGCTCTACTCCACATGTTCGGCGCCCCTCACGTCTGGAGCTAGCTAGCATCTACAACGATGTAGGTAGCAACACTAGTCACAACAGTAGCAGCAAGGGGTCAAACCGAGGGAAAGGAAGAAGAAGAGAGAAAACGTTGGTACTTGATACTTGATACTTCACAGGTGTCGACCCTGGTACCTAAGGCATATCCATAAATACTAGCGATGCCGCAGGTATACTAAGTTTAGCACTGTGGGTACCAATCATGGTACCCGCACGTACTAGATCTGATACCTGGGTATTAGCTATGATACCAAAGGTACCAGACATGATACCTATGGGTATTGATTATGGATGATGTATTGGACGACGTACTTACACACACTCCGGCAAGGAGCATGATGGCTCACCAAGTCATCATCATGTGGATGCCAAATGAAAGCTCTAGTTCCACAAGTTTCATTGGTTGCATCCCTCCATCATTATCAACAACATGTGCCAAGAAGGATGCCAAGGAAGTTATTGTTACATTTATTAATACCATTTATTAGTAAAAACAATTTATGGATAAAAGTTTTATATATGTATTTTCAGTGACACAAAAGTAAATGCTGCAAAATAAATCATGATGAAAAAAACATAAAATCAACTTTAAAAATAAGTTTTAAATTCGTAGTTCATATCTACTATTATAAAAACTGAAGATCTTTTTTCCAGTAATTTGATACGTCATCCGTGTTTGAGTGAGTTTTTAAGTTCATTCGCTTTTAGAAATACAGATCCCCATATGAGTCGGTTTTTAAGTTCGTTTTCTTTTGAAAATACAAAAGGAATCGTATAAGAAATCTATTTTTTTAAAAAAACTGACATGCTAACTTTCGTCTCCTAATTGTAACTCATGATTTTTTTAAATAAAAAAAATTCAAGCGAATTTCCATAGTGAATTTCACTTTAGCTAAACCGTATAAGATTAAAATATTATTTACTCATTGTAACGCACGTGTATTTTTTCTAGGAAGCATAAATATAAGCCAAACCATGAGAACGATATAAAAAGGATATGGTTGTTGCTGAATTGTTTAATTTTCGTAGAAAGCCTGCGGTCAAAGGAAGAGAATTGAACATTCGTCGCAGAGAGGAATGCACTGCCGCGTGGAAGAGAGGGGACAGAGGGAGGAGAGCGCAAATGGGAAGCTAAAGCTGGGGGAGGACACTGACAGGTGGGCCCAACATTTTGGAAGAAGCGGACCAGGCGCATGCGCTCCCCCTCCCCCTTCCTCCACAATCCAGATCTCCATTATTACTACCTCTCTCTCTTCTTCTCCCACAAGTCAGAGAAGGAAGGATCCAATACTAGAAAAGGGAAAAAAAAATCAAAATCCATTCCCCTTCTCCTTCCCCAAACACGGTGTGGTCTGCACGCGACTCCTCCCTTCCCCCTCCGCTGCCGCCGCCGCCGCCGCCGCCGCCGCAGCGAGACCCCGGCGAATGGCGTCCCGCATCGCCTCTCGCCTCCTCCGCCGCTCCAACGCGGTGAGCCTCCCCCCGTTCCACCCCCCCTCCCCCCTCTCTCTACGCTCCGATTCGCGTCGTGCGATTTCGCTTTTTTTTTTTCTCCTGCATTTCTCTGTCTCTCGGCGGCTAGGGTTTGAGGTGGTCCGACGCGTCGATGCGGTGGGCTCGATTCGAGGGGCGATCTCCCGTTTTTTTCCCTTTCCCCATCGCCCTCGTCGTCTAGGTTGATTGGGATTTTTTTTATTTTTTTAGGGGTCGCATCGGGGTGGTGAGGTTGATTGGGATCCGACGTGGCGGTTGGAGGATGGATGCGCGCTACGCGCGATCCGGGAACAGGGATAGAAATTAGGGTGGGGGTGAGTAGATTAGGGTTCCATGTTCCAATATGTTTGCTCTTGTTGTGAAAAACTGTAGTCGTCGTATGAATCTGTGATGATATGTTTTTTTTTTCTCTCTCTTGTGGTAGTAGCTTTCCTGTGTACTTAGGAGGACATCAGGTTCACATGAGATGAGACTCACATGCGCTGAGATAGGCGTTAGATCAGCGATTTTGTTTTCTGGTTAATGGACAGTATGTTGATTAAATGTGATTTATGCTTACCCTGGGTTATACCGCTGTCATGTCGATGTCTATGTACTCATGCTATTGCTATGCCCCTCCATCGTTGCTGCGTGCTCTATGTTAGAGATCAGTATAGCTTGTGTGATGAGCTTAGTGGTACTGCTAGAGGCGCATTGGTATGTAAAATAATTTGGCATTTGTGTCATTGAAGAGTGCAGCAAAAGTACAAGGAGATCATTCTTGTTTATGCCAAATAAGCGTCCAGATCAGTTGACTTCTTTAGAACTTACCTCCTTAGTTCAGTTCAATGGGAGCATACACATGATTTTAGCAAAACACCTGCAACTTTGAATTTTATGGTGACATTTAGGGTTTGAATACTTGTTGTTGCTCTAAGGTTCAAACCCAAAAGGCTTTAAACTCTGAACACTTTACTGCTCCATTCTGCCAACCTGTGGTCATATAGAAATAGTTCACCACCAGTTCTCGCAATTGTAATTCACATATGCAGATATACAGAATATACAACAATGCATTTAATTCTGCATGTTTATGGCATCTATTACTTTGTGTTCGTTAGCTTCTTTTTTTTTTCTTACTCTGTATTCTGATTTGACTTGCAGACTCTAGGCCTCATCAGGAGTTATTCACATGCCAGGAACTACAGCAGTCAACTTTCAGGTTATTGATTGACATATTCTATATTAATTGTTAGTTGTTTCTAGCTTTGGCTCTAATATGTAGGTACTTTTTTCAGCTCTTATTCCAATTGGTTCCCAGAGCTCAAAGCTTACAAGGTGAGTATTAGATGTATAATTAATTATGTGCTGTAAACATTTGTTTCAGTCCTAATGATTCATGTACTAAATGATTGCCGCTGGTTGAATCTCTTATAGAAGACGTTATTACTTGCCAAATGCCTCTCCGTACCAACTCTGGAGTAGGTCATTTGCATCTGACAATGGTAAGCTGCACCTCCTTTTGTGGCAGACAATACTTTATAAAATTGTTCCTGCACTTATCGATTGTTTTTGTTCATATAGGAGACCAGGTTGAAGCTGTTGTCCCTTTCATGGGTGAATCTGTAACTGACGGAACTCTTGCTAACTTCTTGAAGAGTATGATCTCTCTCTCTCTCTCTCTCTCTCTCACACACACACACACACACACATCAGGTTCATTTGCTTACAATTAACCTTCCTTTAATACAGAACCTGGTGACAGAGTTGAGGCTGATGAGCCCATAGCACAGATTGAAACTGATAAGGTACAGTCATTCAATCACTTTCTATTGTCTGAATAGACATGCAATTTAGCACTCATGGATAGTCTTTTAAAATGGGTCATTGCCTTTCTGTATTCCAGGTTACTATAGATGTTGCTAGTCCGGAAGCTGGTGTTATTGAAAAGGTGAAAGACATTGACCTTCTCAACTTGGCTGCTTTCGTCATCATATTTCACTCCGAAGCTATTTTTCTAATCGTGCCTTGGTTTCCAGTTCATTGCTAGCGAAGGTGATACTGTTACTCCAGGCACCAAAGTTGCTATCATATCAAAGTCTGCGGCACCAGCTGAAACACATGTTGCTCCGTCTGAGGATTCAACCCCAAAAGAAACGCCTCCAAAAGCTGAGGAGACAAAACCAAAAGTAGAAGAGAAGTCACCAAAAGCAGAACCTCCCAAGATGCAAGCACCAAAGCCTCTGCCATCCAAAACCTCCCCTACAGAACCACAGCTCCCTCCAAAAGAACGAGAACGGAGGGTAAGATCAACTTTCATCATCAATAGGTTGCACATAATTTTTTTTTACAGGTACAAGCATATCTTTAACCATTTTAATTTGCAGGTGCCAATGCCAAGGCTCAGGAAGCGTATTGCAAACCGTTTGAAGGATTCACAAAACACATTTGCAATGCTGACCACATTTAATGAAGTTGACATGTAAGTTAACATGATATAATTTATCTTTTAGTTTTTTCTTTATCATCACCCAAATGTATATGGTTTGAAATGGTTTTTTAGTTTTTTCTTTATAATCACCCAAATGTATATGGTTTGAAATGGTGACATTTGGCCACTAATTTTGAGGAGTTTTAATATTTGCCCCAGCATGCTGACCATTAGCCATGTTTTATCAGGGTAGTTGGGTACATGATTTTTGGTCCCTTCCTACCATAGCTTGCAATTTATGATAAACTGAATAAGGTGTCAAAGTACTGTCACAACTAATCTGTGCAGTATCACAGACCAAAATTCTATTGTTTCATAAAAGGACATGGCATATAGGCATTTGTTTGATTTTGCTCTACCTCCGTTTACCTAGAAACGGTAGAATCTTGCATGGCGTATACAAATTGTTCCTAGAAAAGCTTGGCTTGATATGCTGTTCTGTTTTGTCCCCTTACCCTGTTAAGACAATACAATGCAGGACTAATTTGATGAAGCTTCGGTCTGATTATAAGGATGAGTTTGTCACCAAGCACGGTGTCAAATTGGGTCTGATGTCCTGCTTTGTCAAGGTAATGACCAATCTTGCGTACTGCTGAGCTGAACTATTGCTTGGTAATTTTACTAATATATTCAATGTGCTCGTTCCATTTGCTTTGTCAGGCTGCTGTTACAGCACTTCAAAACCAACCAATTGTCAATGCTGTCATTGATGGTGATGACATCATATACAGAGACTATGTTGACATCAGTGTTGCTGTTGGTACTTCCAAGGTAACTTGATACGTACTAGTCTTGTGTTGAATCCAAAGATCATCCTCTGATTGGGTTATAAGACATACATAGTCACTGTCATGTACATATCCATTTTAGGGTCTTGTGGTGCCTGTTATCCGAGATGCTGATAACATGAACTTTGCGGACATTGAGAAAGGGATAAATGCCCTTGCAAAGAAGGCTACTGAGGGGGCACTCTCAATTGATGAGATGGCAGGAGGAACATTCACCATCTCTAACGGTGGTGTTTATGGAAGCCTTATCAGCACACCTATCATCAACCCCCCACAGGTCTGGTCCTTTTCATTTTTGCTACTTGCAAAATTGTCTCCACTAGGTTGATATTCATTCATCTGACACAATGTATATATATCTAATGCAGTCTGCTATTCTTGGAATGCACTCCATTGTACAACGCCCTGTGGTCGTGGACGGCAACATTCTCGCGAGGCCGATGATGTACCTCGCGCTGACATACGACCACAGGCTGATCGACGGCAGAGAAGCTGTCTACTTCCTGCGCCGCATCAAGGACGTGGTTGAAGACCCACGGAGATTGCTCCTCGACATATAAACTCCGCGCGCCACCAATCGCAGCCTGAGAGCTGCTTTGTGCTTTGTCTGGAAAATAATACTGCAAATTTTTGACTGATACAAAGAGTTGCTTTTCTGAGAAAGACGAAATTTGAGTTGAGGATACCGTGAGGGGGTCTCTCTGACAATTATAGACGAGAGCACCAAATCCGAATCTTAAATCTTATATATCAGCGCTTATTCCATTTTGGGATGTAGTTCCCTAAACAATTTGCTTTTAGTTTCAATGCAAGAGCAATAGATCATGCATTTTTTTGTTTGATATTCTGCGCGCTAAGCGATCTGTGGTGCCTTATACTCTGTTTTGTTTTGTTGCTTATCTGGAGTGAGTTTCTATCCGGTTTTGTTTTCTTGCTCGATCTGACCTTGTTTGCAGGCTATTATTTTATTATCTTTAAACCTATTTAAGATGATCATGAGTTCAATAAACAGCTTGATTCCAAAATGAACAGAACAAAACGAGATGGCTGCAGTTTACTGTCCCATTTGCTTCCACCACACAGGAATTCCGTTTCCCATCTCAATGTTTCAGTCGAAAGTTCAACCTCTCACTTCCATTCTTTTCTTCATTTTCCCCCTAAAAATCTTCACCCGGCTCAATATTTTTTTTTCTCCACCTTTTCCCCCTCGAATATTTTTCTCCACTTTTTCCCCCTCGTTTTTTTTTCTTTTGCCTTCCATCCCTTGTAAAATAACTCGTGCTGAGAACTAAAAACAAAACGCCCAGACATCAAACATTTCCAAGAAAAGATATAGACATACCAAGCAGAAGACAGGTAACGTTATAGTGATACGTATTTGGTTAGAGAAGTTGCATTGAAAAGGGGTGCAGTCATGTACGTGAACATGTCATGTTTTCCTATCAATTGAAACTTTGGACAAGAAACCTACATGAGAAACTTAAAAAAGGAAAAAAAGGTTGCTGCTTCAGTGAGAGCAAAATGGAATCCACATGGAGCTGCTTTCAGCAAGGGAGAGCTACAAAATACAGAGACCTAACAACATAGTATGAACCGCTTTCAGCAGGATGCTACTTCCATTCAAGAAAGTATACAACACCAATTACATTCTCTCAAGGAAGATCAGACAATGATTTACCAAAATGCCAGCAGGCGTAGTTTAGATCCTAACACTACCCTTTACCCTTTTGGCTTTGGATGGGTTTTGCCCCAATGCCGCCACAAAATAAACTATCAATAATTTCAACAGTATTTTCCAAAACTTAAATACGCCGGGGATCTGAAAGAGGTGCAGGTTTGTGTAATAGACAAGCCACCAAATTTTGAAGCCTCAGGGCTCAGATTGCCACCCAATCTTCAATCCTTAACCTGCAAAACAAAGCCCATTTAGCGCTACTAGTTTCCTTTAACAGGGAAAAGGATTTTTGTTGTGGTTGGATACATCTCAATCTATACACGATCAATTATAATAATAGAAAACATCAAGTAAATGCAATGGATTTTTGATAGCTCATATCAGTGTCAGGCTGGATGCAATATCAGGAAAACGGGTATCCTATAAAAGCAAGCAAAACCAAAAAATAATCCAGAAACATTTTGCTTAGTAAGAATAAAATGCAAAATGACCACAAAAGCACCAATAGAACAACTCCACAATTTACGGAAGGCCTAAAGTCTAAATAGCATCTATATTAGGCTAATGTGTGTGCAAAATTAGTTATAATGCAACCCATCTGTTACCTGTTTGTAGTAACCTAATAACCATTTGGTATCCTTAAAGGGCTAAACCCCTACTGGGTAACTGGGGCAACTGACAAGATGCATAACACAAATTGCTATTCCAAGTGTATGTGACATTTTACTCAGATAGACACATTCCCAATAAAGATGCTGGAAATTGGACAAGCTAAACATCATGTATTAACAGCAGTACATCTACTTTGACAAGATTCTCATATCAATCAGTATATATTGATTTATCAGCCAATACAGATTGTAAGCTACTGGCAAGAGCTATTGTAGTATAAGATTCTTTGTGATTTGTGAAGACCGCACAATATTCCGAGCCAAACTAATTGGTGATAGCATCCTTACCTACTTAGATTTATTTTTTTCCCCAAACAATGAACACACATATGGCATGTTTAAGAGAAGGACAAAAAAATTGTAAAACGATCCAAAAGTCGCCTGGAGCTGGTTCCCATCAGGAGCAGGATATCTCATATTTCCTTATGCAAATTCAAACATGAAACAAGAATTTTACTGCATGCAAGCCCACAATTACTGTTTCTCCATTGGATCAGGATTCATCATTTAAATTATATATTCCATTTGACCCACTTTTCAAAAACTTGCATGGCCTATCTCAACAATATTCCTTGCCATGAACGAGTTGACAGAAAGGAAAATTTCACAAGAACTTGTCATGTATAATAAGCAACAAAAAAACCAATTTCAAACATTATCATAAACCATAACTCATTGCCAAATAAAGTACAGCATACCTCATTGTGAAACATCAGAATCTCTAGAAGACAAAGCTTTGGGAATTTCAACAGATGTCTTCGCACTTGTGGCAGTTGGCATGGATTCACTGTGAGGCTTTGCAGTTGTACTGGATTTGACTGTGGATGACATTTTTCCTACAGGAGTTGAAGACTCTGGCATGTTTTGAGTTTGACTGGAGAAACTAGAGGCCCTGGCAGGAATTGAGGTTTTCTGGAATCTAGAATGGTTAGTCGAACCAGGAGAGGCTGTTAACCACATAAATCTTAGTGTATGCCCTTTACAAGATTTGCCACCAATAAATGCTTTCTCAGCAGATTGTCGTGTCGTGTATGTCACACAAGCTGAGCAACTCAGAGAAGGTTTTAAGGTAGCATCATGGTTGTACGCTTCAGTGTCTTCCAGAACAACAGATGAAAGCTCCCCAAATGACATGAAGTGATCTTTCAAGACAGATTCCTGTAAACAAAGTAGTATTTGACATCAGAACAAAAGAAAACAGCTTTCAATCAACCACATCAACAGAACAACACATAACACAACAGAAACAATAAACACAAGTAACACAGATACCGAGACCTTAAATTTGTTTTGACATCTTACTCTTTGTGGAAATAAAGAATTTTAGTCTGAACATGAAAATCATGTACATATAGATTTCTTGTAGTCACTTGTGGCACATGGATGCAGGCTAAATATAATCGGATCCACATGCCACTATATATAACATTTCTGGACTGACTTATCAGTTCACCACGTGAATAATATTTCCTCTGGTCATGAAAACTGACCACTAATTCCTATTGTAATATACTTATAAAACCTGAAAACTATGTTAACTGTGGGGCAAAAAGTTGTAGATATATGAAAAAGTGACATGTTTTTGTGACTGGAGGAAGTACATGAATTCATAATTATATGTAGCGCAGAATATTAGCAGTTGCAGTCTTGCAGACAAATTCTTGCAAAATCCATAATCAAAGAACGAGAAAAGAAATGACCTCTATGTTTAATCAGATAAACAAACGACCATGCCAATTGCAATAGGTTGAAGAGTGCAGGGGTATAAAAATTAAAATACAGTAGGTGACAAAGCTAAAGGGTGAGAACTGAACTGCCAGGAATGGAACAGAACACTTCCAATATTAGCAGTAGAGGGACCATTATTGATACAGAAATGTAAATCATAACATAGGACGAAGCACACACTAAGGTTAAGTGCTGCCATTCATTATATGAAAAGGATACCGGAAATTCAGAAATGGTGGGTGTCCCATTCATCCACAAATGAGGCATAATTTAATATATGTTGTGATTTGGATAATATTGACTTGCACATACGACAAAATATTATCACTTCTCTTGGATATTGAAGGGCAGGGAAGGATGTTGGGTAGCACACTTACATCTGCGATTTCAGGTGGCAAAGGTGGAAGGATTCGAAATGACGTGGTCCGATTGTCAAGCTTAAACCTATTCTGTGATGGTACTAACAGAGGACTTGTCTGCTTAGTAGCTACAGCTGGTTTCTGTGCAGATGTTGCCGATGATTTGTGGGAAGATGAAGCCAGCTCTCCAGAAGTTCTGTTTTGCAGTGTACCAGCAGCATCTCGAGGCCCTTCTGTCCCGGTGTTCATGGACTTCGAATCAGTAACTCTATGTACATCATTAGAAGCAACTTCTTTTCCACCAGCTTCTGCCTGTTTGGCTGAATTTGCTAAACCCTTCTGCAAAATAGTTGTTTAGTTATTAGAAATCATAAATCACGACAGCAAAAAAATGCAATAGACAAGAAAAATCTAGTATCAGCAGTCAGTCTTCCAGAAATTACAATAGCAAAAAAAATGCAATGGTTGCAAAGTCTATTACCAACAGTCAGTCTGCCCACTAACTAATGAATAGTAGGTTCCACTGACAATGTGAGTAATGAGATTAACAATATCGAATCAACCAACACTTGGAAAAAGTTACATACTTGCTTTGCCAGTTTCTCTAACTGCCGGCGGAATTCATCACGCTTCTGAGCTAAGATCTCCTGCTTTTTACGAAGTTCTTCCAAGAGCTCAAGACTTTCTTGCCTTTTGGTGTCAGGAGGTAATGATTTTACACTATTTGCAGGAAGCATTTTATGGCCTGTACCAGGACCTGATGCTTCAGCAGAAGATCCAGAACTAGCTCTTGGAGTTGCAGATTGAAGATTTTCCTTGCCTCGGTTGGAAGAAGATGGCTGAGGTGGGACAGAATTGGCCAGGGCAGCAGACATATGGGAAGATTTTGCTGGGATTCTACCCTCTACCTCATCAGGAATCCTATCTCTATTGGCCCACCATAGCTTTATAAAGCGGTTGCCCATTACAGCGTCTGGAGCTTTAAGGGCAGCTTCAGCCTCTTCTCTTTTAGAGAATTGAACGAAAGCTTTTTCACTGTTAGATGGAATATAGATATCTATCACCTGCCCAAATTTCTGGAAGTGCGAAAGAAGGGCCTCCCATCTATTGCTTTCTAGAGGAATACCATTTACATAAAGTGTCCGGGATGCTTTATGAGAAGCCCGGTTACTTTGCCGGCCCACATCTCCAAATATTCTCGAATTGGATTGACCATTACTGTCTTTAGCAGAAGCAGGATTGACATGGACAGTGCTAGGAGCCATTTCATCATAACTTTCATTTCTTTTGTTTCCAGTGGCACTAGTTGAAGTAGCATTAGCTGTCTTGCCATGCCCTAGTTTTTTTGATGCTATTCGCCCCCAAACAGAAGATTTCGAGTTCTGTGAACTATCAGCTGCAAGAACCTGATTTCCCTGCTCCCGAGCTGCTTCATAGCCCAAGGATTCAGCATTCCATACTCCATCAGTATGTGCAAAACCAGCAGATGCATCAGGGTGTTCGTTGTTCCAGAGAGGCTGATCAGGATCATATACATCAGCATCAGAAACAGCTAAAGCAGTGGTTCCATTTAGCTTCAGTACATCATTTGTCACAGCAGATTTGATGTCTTTTGCAGGAACACCTTTACTGCCTCCAAGGCTTGATGTGTTGACAGGAGCAGTTCCTGGTTCATTTTGGATTCCTAGTCCTTGAGTATTTGGAACTGCGACGGGAAGATTGAACTGTGACAGGCTCTGCAAAATATTTTAAGAAATCATTCTATTAAACCTCAATTTTGACATAAGAAAGAAAATTCACTCTAGCAGAGCATGACCACAGGAACCTTGACTCATAACACATAAGCACGGTACATCAAATCTATTCAGCTAACTTGAGTTAAATAATAATAATAATAATAAAAAACAATACGCAGCATCAAAGATGAAGCAAACATGCTAGGATTAAATCATAGTATTATACAAAGATTCCTGACAAGATGTTAAGAACATTAAGTAGCAGTTCAATTTATCAGCAATAAAACTGCACTTAGTGAACACCTCTCAAGGCTACAATAATGTTTGACAACAATGGCACTCATGACTGAAAATGTGAAGCAATAGATCAAACCATATTAATATCGCATATATCTCACACAGCATCTTAGAACAATATGATATGATGGAAGTTGGAATACTAAAAAGGACAGTATTGTAAACATGGGATACAATTCATAAAGGTATATGCAGATCAAGAAATATACGGACCTGCATGTCTTCAACAACAATTCTATTAAGACCGTGCTCCATGGGGCACATATCCCCTCTCAAGCAAAATCCACGCTCCTCAAAGTCTCTACAACGTTGACGAGGCATGCCAAGATCAATTAAAGGAGATATTGCAGGCTGAATAGGGCCTTGCATTCCAAGTGGATGAATTGGATCCAGCATTCCATTAGGCATTCCAGGCATAAATCCATATGGACCCCAAGAACCATTTTGTGCACTACCACCACTTGGCAATGCAGGACCCATAAATAAGCTAGGATGAGTTGGTGGTCCTTGAGAGGCCATCTGTGATGCAAAGTCAATCATCTCAAGTGTGTTAAATCTTGGTTCATGCTGAGCCCAGGGTGCACCATTCCTTCCTCTTCCACGTGTCATAGGAGGGCGAGCAGCCACAGAAGCTGATGAATCACGAAAGGATGGATTAACTCGAGGTGCCCGACTATGAGCCCCTGCTCCAGGGCGCCTCTTGAATTTCGGAAAGAAATCTTTCTGTGCTTCCCCATGTGAATCAGCTCCACCAGAAATTTTGTGTCTTTTTTTCAGAGGACCCCCTGGAGATTGCTCAGTATTCTCATCAAAAGATTGAGGTCTCGCCTCCCGCTTCCGGTGCTTGTGGTTACGATCATCGTCATCATCATCACTAATTTCAAAGTCTTCATTATCTGTAGCAGCTTCAGAATTTGAGGAATTGTTTTCGTCCTTTGGTGAAGGAACTTCTATTTTATCAGCATCCAATGCAGGAGATGAAGATTCTTTGATCATCTTCAAGTTTCCCAAGCCCACAGCAAACTTTACATCTAGATTTTACTCGCTGTCTTGGCCAAACAATGTAGGTCAACCCCCCCTATTTGTCAGTACATAAGGCAGTAAAATAAATAATGAGCAACAGAAAATAAAGCCAACCATAAGAGAGTAAAAAGGGCTAAATGTCTTTGTAATATACTAATATAGAATGATAAATGGCAAAAGTAACATCAACACAGTGCAGTTTTCTCTTTCAAATTACTACCGCTGAAAGAACACAGTAAGTCTCTAGTATACAAAGCTCACTTGAACTAGTAATTTAATTATGAGAAAGAAAAAAAAGGCAAGTTCATGAAACCAAGCATCATATTTAGAGTAACGGTGGAAGATATTTTAGGTTAAGGCTCATTACGATGCGTATATGTTTTTTGTAATAAACCCTTCAGCACCAAAACAAATAGCACAGTGAGACGAGTATATTCAAGCTCTCCTAGTTTTGATTAAAAAGATATCTTTGTAAAGTATCTAGATTAGCAACATGCCAATATCAATCATATGAGTAGTTTCTCATTCAAGAAATGCCCTTCTATTTGTCACCTAACGAAGCAAAATCACCAAGATAGACAGTATCTCCGAACAGACAAACCAATATTTGGAGCTCTTGTCCAGAATAAGCTATTCATGATTCAATCCGATACAATCCCGTATTAGCCCAAATTCACATTAATCATTGAAAAAGCCAACTGTCATATATAATGTGACAGCCATCTTGACTTCAACTACAGTGAAAGCAAAACAAAAACCAATGTGGCAGATACCCCGTGTAAACATTCTTCTTTTACAAAATTATGTAAAAAGAAAAGGACTATGTGATGCTAGCATGACTCCGAGGCATTTAAATAGCGCCCATCAGGTACAGTTGAACAGCTCATTCTCCCAACCGAAGAAACTAACTAAAAGTTTCAGGCCCCCATATTCCACAAAGACGGGTAGTGCGCCAACGATCAAACCCTCATACCCAAAACACGTTTCATCGAAACAGCTAAACAGCGTTCCGATGTGCCTCTCACTACGGACCTCTCACATCTCCTCTACACCGCTGACCTAGTTAGCCCCAAGGCGACCCACATTGACAGAACGGGAATGGAAAACCCTCTCTAACTCAGGCATTCCCGCAATCATCGATGACAGTAAATAAGCTCTAGAACCACACGGGGGGCAGAGAGGGCCCTAACGGGTGTGGCACCCGGTGAACCCTAAGCTCATCAGAGGCGGACCTCCCTCCCTCTCATGGGAGGGGCCATGGCAAGCCATGGCGGATCTAACATGGGGGCATAGGGGGTTCAGTCGAACCCAAATTTCTCTAGAACGGAAGCTAGGGTTAACACGAATTCGAGCCCAAAATAAGAAGAAAAAAAGGGTAGAGAGAGAGGGATGAGAAAAAGAGGATGTGCGATGCTCACCGGGACGCGGCGGAGGCAACCCTGCTCGGTCGCGGGATGGATGGGGGATCGGCGGCGGCGAGCGGCGGCGGCGGCGGCGGCGGCGGGCGAACTCGCGAGGAGTCGGAGTCGGAGTCGGAGTCGAGGGCGAGCGGAGGGGGGGAAATATCGGCTCGACGCAACCGCCCGCAGCACCCCCGCACGATGATTTCCGATGATTTGCACAATTGCGCTTACGCAGGATACCTGAGAAATATGAGAAATTGATATTAGCCTTTTAGCCTTTTTGTCCTTTTAAACTAAATATTTTTTTTATCAAATAGATAATTAATTGTTTTCCCTAGTTTCGAGCATTGAAAGCTTATGTTCCAATGTTTCAAATTTATAGTATAAATATATGGAATTTAAAATATTTGATTTTTTTCTTGAAAAATGTGGTTTACAAAACCGTGCGGTTATCGTGTGGTTATCACGCGCGGTGACTTTTCTAGTTTTTGAAACCACGATATACCTCGCGTTAACCGTGTGGCTACCGTGATAACTGCCAAACCGTGGTATAACTTTAACCCCACCCCAAACGATTTGGTAAACCCTGGTCCCGATAAATATCAGTTACCATATAAATTGACGACCATTGAAAATAATCTAATTGGACCGTTTCTCTAATTGATTCAGACCAAGACGTTTGTCAGCTGAACGTGCCATGCTTAAAGGATTTTGAGTGAAGCTGAGAAAGAGAGGAGGTTATTCACTAACTACACATATAAGTGAAGAAATTACTCACATCTGTTGTGTATGATATGCTCCTATTTATAAAAAATAATAATATTATTATTTAAAATTTAAATTTTAATATAAATTGTTCTTTACCACGGTGCAAGGTAAAACTAAAAATGTCACATAATTTTTCTACCATTCCACCTTCTTCTTGTTATTCCATTTTTTTTCTATTTTCGATACTAATATTGCTAGCTCAAATCCACGTTGTGTTGGCCCATGAGTTGATGCAAATGAAAGAGGGAGGGCCCCAAGAGAAGGACGGATGATACCTTTAATTCGATTTGAACCGAGATGCTCCACTGGCTGGAGCGGAGGGAAGAATGCCACGGGGAACAGAAGGCGAGGTCTACGTGGTTGGGGAGGAGAGGAGTCCGCCCCACACCGTGCCCTCTTTGTCAGTGGTCACGCCGGTGCAGGAGTGAAGGCTTGGCGTCTCTGTCGTAAAGAGAGAAGGGAAAGATGGAGGAGAGTTGAGGTGAGGGTTTCCTTCGCGAAAACAGAATGGGGAGTAGAGGTGAGGGGTGGTGTATTTTGGTTATCCATTTTCTCTTTCTAAAGATGGTTCCAAACTATAATAAATGAAAGATAAATTTTGTGAAGTTGTGTATGTTTATTAAAAAATTATTTTATCCATGCAACTTTAACCATATATAGAGTTATAACATATATATCATGTAATAATAATCGATATTTTTATGTAAACTATAACTTTACCGGTAATAAGCTCAGTGTGATAGGTCAAGCTCATATATGGGTGGGCCCATACTTCAAAACATGTTACAAACAAAGTTGTTGTTTTTAGATAACAAAATAAGGCGCTATTGTCACATTTTTGTGAAAATGACCGACAAAAATAATACAACTCAATAGCATGGCATCGATAAAGGAGGTCTAGGAGGCTAGGACGCGTTCTAAACTGTGTTCTGGCTTGGCTACTTGCTCTCTTTTTGTTAAACGTTTCTTAGCTTGGCTACTTGCTCTCTTTTTGTTAAACGTTTCTTAGACTGCAAAACGTTATACATGTTACATGTAGAAACTTTGTATACATAAGTTGCTTAAAAAAAGTCAAATAAATCTATTTATAAGTTTTTAATAACTAACACTAAAGCAATCATATGCTAATTATGTTTTTTTTTGGCTTGCGGCTAATCAGTTGTTTCAAACCGCACTTTAGAATACCTTTAAGCCTTGATGAGCAATCAGTTTGGTAACAGAAAGTAGAGAGGGATCGGTATCAAGATAAAAACAGAGAAACAATTGCCGTGGGGAAGAAGAGGAGAGAAAAGAAGATGGGTGATGTGTGAAGTGGAGTACTATTTTCATTGTTTTTAATATATACATGGATGACGAATGGAAAGAAAAACTTTTAGGGTTATGTTAAATGAAAACCAGCTTTCTTGTGATTTTCTTAGAATGTTATTGGATGTAGACACCATTTTCAAATTCTTGGCGCATAATACGTTGATTATATTTATTTTATTGGTTAAGATAATAATCGCGATACATGTTGATGCATTCTTTTTTGTGTTTATTGCACTCTTTTAGTTGATATAGGCTATTTCTATTTTCCTACAGTTACCGCCTTTGGTGCCACATATAATTTTTTTTTGAGAAACACAGTACAAACGCAGGCGCTCACAACGTGCGCACACTCACACCCTACCCCTATGAGCACCTCCGGAAGACTGGGCCGGCATATCTTGAGATTGACGAAGTCACCACAGGCGCCTCACACGCACACCCTACCCCTATGAGCACCTCCGGAAGACTGGGCCGGCATATCTTGAGATTGACGAAGTCACCACAGGCGCCTCGCTGTCGACGGGTACGTCGCCTACCACTGAAAGAATAATTAGCCGTAAATGCAAGCACCCGTGTCAAATCTAGGATTTGAACCCGGGTGGGCTGGTTCCACCACAAGGAATCTAGCCAGTTGAGCTATGCTCACTTCGCTGGTGCCACATATAATGAACGCGGAATAATGGGGTTGTAATTTTATATAGTTAGAAATGTTTTGGTTTTGTTATCAATTTATTATAGTTTGTTGGCAGGGAAAAAAGAAATGGATCCTAATAGTGGTGGTGGGAAGGGGATGAGGTAGTTGAGCGGTCAGCAAAAGGAGTAATGCGGCGCGCCAATCGACTCATGTGTCCTAGTAATATGGGACCAGGGCACACAGAAAAGTGGAAGTGGGCCCTTTTCATCGGATGACGTGGTGGATAATTTCACTTGCAACCTTAAAGATAATTATTTGATACCCTGCACGTTGATGCAGGAATATGTATGAATATAACACAGGCAAATTAAATGCTTCCTTGCTCGGCATGTTGATTACTGTTAAGTACAGGCATTGTCAAAGGAAAACAAAACATGTTTCTTCGTGTATAGACATAATCATTTTTCACTAGCATATGCATATACAATTGAAAGAGTTACCTTGGCTAAAATTAATGATATTGTTAGCGTCCGATTAACCGCCAGATTAAGTAGTCTTTAAATGGATGGGGAATGATTAATGGTGTTGTTTTATTGGTGGGAGTGGGAGGGGGGAGGGGAGCTTTTATCTATAGAGTAATACCGTGGAGACTTGTCAATCTAGTAATAGAAACAATTTTGATGAGATAGCTAAACGCGGTGGCTGCTCGTGGTTATAATCATATATACATCTAATTTTTTTATTTGCATATGCATATAAAATTGAACATGTAACGCTATCCAAATATGATGACATTAGTGTCCTATTGTTTGCTAAATTGAGTAATCTTTATATGGGTGGAGAAGAGATTAATGGCGTTATTTTAATTGGTAGGGATGTGAAGGTACTTTTACCTAACAAGTAGTACCGCATAAATAGTTTTGATGAGGTGGTTAAACGTGTAGCTTATTGTGGTTATAATTATATAGAGAAAATATATTAAAAAATTCCCACCCATAAAAGGAAGGAAGTAGATTCCACTGTAGTGTGGTTTGTACTTTGCAGGGCTTTTTTAAGATAATGGAAATTATCTTGATGGATAACAAGAAAACTAACTTAAACACTCTAAAGACAGAGATAATACCATCATAAAAAACATACTGCTAAACATATTCCTCCTCAGACTTGAAAACAAAGTCGCCAAAATCAGCACCCGGTCATGGTGCTGGACAAATATTGGGCACATCACCGCCAGCAATTTGATGTCAAGCCAGAGCGAAAGATATGATTGTAGAGTAATTGATTTGCAAACCAATTGCGCAACCAGATCTTGCCACTACCATGGCTATCAAAGCCGATCTGACGAGGAAACTAGCGCTAAAGACGACATATCTTGCCAACGTTCTTGTCGGTGTTGGCCGCACTCACGAAGGTCACAACCAAGATTAAGGATGGCGACCACAATGAGCCGATGGCTAGAACCTAGTCGTGCAACGCGAAGAACCGCTGATGACACTGATGGACGTAGCACAACCATGCCCGAATCCTTATCCCGACCTTGTACACCACCAATAACGGTCCATCGTCGACCGCTACTGAGATCTCACTACCACTGAGGGACGACGACGAGAGGAGCCAATCCACGAGAGCATGAATGACGACAACACAATGAGCCACAATTCATGGAGGTTCTCTCACCACCGCCGAAGTAGGTTTGTCGCTGTTTGACGGTGACAGTGAGAGATATGATTGCCTCCTTGGTGGATCGCCAATCCTTGTGAAAGCCTTAGATCGTCGTGTAGATCCCCTTGGGGTGATTGTATTTGGTAGGACTAATATTGGTTCGTAGGACTAGTAGTTTGGGTTCTCTAAACTTTGATAGATAATTAGCTTGTTTATTTAAGTTTTCGCTTCTGGGATGGGATGAGAGACTGCTTACAAGAACAAATTTGTCTTTAATTAGTAAATTACTTATGATTACAAATCTAATTTTTATATCGTTTATATAAAACATAATTAGATAAATCCCAAAACTATTGTTGGTCAATCCTCGACTTAATTGGAGATGAGAAAGATAGCAGTAAATATCCAACTTGCCAAGTGGGTGGCAACTGCATAGTACATTGCACACAGCATTGTATATTAATTTTGTAGAAATGACTAATAGAGTCAACTTTATATATAAGCCATGATAAACACATGATAGTTCTATTCTTGGTATCATCCGTGTACTTAGTGGCCAAAATTCAAACTCTTGCTTTTTTATCAGTATTACAAATATTTGACGTGCTAGACAGCGATGCTCCAACACTGTAATTCATTGTCACAGATAAACAAACTGCTCAGATCGACAGATCCTTTCCTTTGGCCCCACTGATATTACGATTTCGCTAGCTGCTGCTGTATCTGTAGGGGTATATACCTAAGAGCATACCTTTCCAATTTGACGACCAGACAAAGATAATGAAAAGGCATCACAAATTAATTTGCTTCAAATCATCATCGGACTTTCATGTGCTGCATATCTAATGGGTATCGATGACAAAATTTGACTGCTATAGATGAGTAGAGGACACAAAATCGCTCAGCAGTTCACTTTGACATTTTGTGACTTGCTGGCTGACTGATTCTCCACCGTTTGATATATTCCCGCGAAAACTCAAAATTGCCATCTTGATAAAACTGGCGTTTTTTTGGTCTAAAGAAGCCCAAGCGCAAGTAAAGAAAACTCATGGATGAGGAGCAAACAAAATTCCCATGAGATGGTTCATATGGCCATGACTTTTGCACATTAAGGCATGGGCTTACGCTTCCATCTTGTCGAAAGAATCCAGTAGATGCTCGATGTCCGGGGTTATGATCGCGCGCTTGCTGATCTCTCCCAAGGTGCAGCAGTGCTTTTCTCTGGCGTTAATTGCCGCAACCTCCTGGACAAACATGCAATTTGAACCCGGAGAGACCTGCACGGTTGTTTCAGTTTTGATATAGCATGGGGCCATGGAAAACATAAAGATAGAATGCTGGGGCATAGAGTTTTCATACTCACATCAAAGAGTGAATCTCCGATCTTCATCTTCACTTTACCGCTCCTATATACAAGTATCTTCCCCATGAAACCTCCTGGAAGGTCTTTGAGCTTAGAGCCAAGGACTTTTGGTGGCCTTGTTCCTGCATGCATCTCCTTAGAGGTTGTGCTTGTAGGTTCAGCATCCACCCCATCGCCTTTATCTGTCTCTGCGACTGAGTCTGGCTGCTTTGGTAATGGAAGAGATGCAGGCATCTGGAAGAAAAGCAACTGTGCTTTGTCTGACCGATGCTGTCAAATGTCAATACATCAATCAGCAAAACGGACTTGCCTTCGCCACTTCAACAGGTCTAAAAGTTAAAAGGCTAGGATGCATATGCTACACAGAGTACAATTCTATTTGCTTTTAAGCTACACTCCAGTTACCAGAAATGAAACATTGAACTTAAACACCAGGACACACCATTAGTCCAAGTTCTTCTGCTGTGGTTAATTCACCATCTTGGGCTCCGGTGGCAGAAGACTCTCCAAACTCCTCTTCATTAAGAATTTCTGGATTATGAACAGAAGAGACATAAGGTTTGGTTGAAGAAAATGATTCTACCTAGTCTGGAAGGACCAACAAGATACCAGGATCTCCAGAGTAGGGTCTCCTCAGTGGGAGAGTAACAGGATAGTCACTGTGGGTATAGTCCTGTGAAAGAAATCAAGTAATTAAGGAGTGGAAAGAAGGAATCCCACATAAGTGAACTTGATATCTTTATTTACTCACCCATGGTTCAACATATTCTTTTGGTAATTTTGAAGCTGATCCATCTGAATATGCATGTAAACAAAGCTTGTCAATATCCAAACTAATCCATACAGCTGAATAAGTAATAAAGATTATGTGTCCTTACAAAAGACAAGCAACGCTTGCAATACTATCCAGTTTTGATGATATATACAGTAAAGTCAATATACACTTGACTACCAAGTGGATGGTTCAGCTAAAGATAAAACATTGGACACAGATAATATCTTAATACCCGCTGAACTTTGCATGGGAAATGATCTTGCATACGACGAGTTCCCCTGTCCAAATGCAACTTGAGTACGCATTTCTACGATGACAACAAAGCACGACATCAGTAGCAAGTAAGCATGTAAATCAAGAGAGAAGGCCAACATCATCAGAAATACTCTGTACATTAATGCCACCTTTTACTACACAAAATAATGATTAGGCATGGAATGAATCAGTGAAATGCTATTTTGATGCATCCTTTGCGCATAACATTTCTCAGAGCATTCCAATGCATGAAGCATTCAATTATACTGCTTAGAATAGGATGAAAATCAAATCATACTCTTCTAACAGACCAGTGTTTTGCTTGCAACAAATTTTCATCCTCTGATACAACCGGACCACACACTTGTACTTGACCAACTAAGAAACCACTTGCAATTGTGCAGCAGATATAGTTCAAGGGTCGGTGTACAAGTTCTTTTCTTTTCTTTTTGAAAAAAAAAAAGGATATGCATTGCCTAGTAGATTAAGATTGGTCATACAAGTACAAACACTCATGTGGCCAGCTGAATCAGGAAAATTCCATTGAGCAATGAAAAATCAGTCATGCATGCTCAATTCACAGCCTTCACTATTCTTAACTACATAGATTGCAGTTGCAGGTTGAAAATTTAAAACCTCTGAGGACATGCATATTTGGCAAGACAAGTTAACTGATAAACCGATAACAACAGGGGGAAAATAGACACTGGTCATGCTCGAATAATACAAGATTACACATTTACCAGATGATCATGAATAAATTGGAAAGGACGGAAAGGAACAGCAATTAACTAGTCTTACCCTTTTTCTCAGTCTTAAATTTTCTCACAAAGGGATCTGTGCTCTGCAAATCGGCAAAGTAATTCAAGATTTCACAAACATCAAACAAGACTTAATTAACAAGAAATATTTGATGTACAGTATTAAATGACAAAAAAGATGAGAAATAAACACCTGCGATGTCTTAAGCTTCATCAACAGCTCTTTATCTACGGTTTCATCCTTGCTTTCCTCAGCCGGCTCCCTGTTGAATTACACAAACTCTCTCTCTCTCATTCGACAGCACATAACCTATTGTAATAGATAATCTCCCATGAAACATATCAGAGCATTATGGAAGAAAATATGGAGCGTATCACATACGTTTTCGGGACGATCTTTGGAGCTTTCTTAGGACGAACCTTGGGTGCAAATTTAAGCCCTCCCTTGCGTAGCACAAAAGGAAAAAAATATATTAAAGATTACGGTAAGAACCAATTAGGCCACACCAATCAGGAAATATAAGGGAGGATTTTTAACAAACCTTGCGAGGAGGGAGGCCATCTGTTTCCTTCTTCACTTTGCCCTTGCTATCCATCATACAAGAAAAGAAGCACAAATCCTGCGGAAAAAAAAAACTCGCTTAGCTTTACATTACATTACACGATATGATGATCTCTATTGATTATTGAATGAACTTCCCCTGCAGATCGCACAGTTCATCGCAGAAACGAGATAATTGGAGGCCCAATCGGAGGGTCTAATCGGAGAGGGCCATGAAACCAATGCAGGTCCCAATGGATCCCCAAATTCGTGCCCAATGGATCCCCAAATCCGTGCCACGCCCAATAGACGATAGCGGGCCTAGGATTTTAAGGTTGGGTATTCGAAATAGGAAGAGGTAAAACAAAATTCAACCCAAAGCCTAACATTTGATATCTATAATTTCATATAGTTCTAACTAATAGTTGTATAATGTATAACTGATATAAGCAGAATTGGCCATAAATTTAATGTGTTTAACATATGGAAGTACTAAACTACTGATTGACAATCGTTCAGCATATCAAATATGATAAAAAAAATCTTACAACATGGTATTTAAGTGCCTTTTTTTTTTCTAAAAATAGCGGGATCATTTTTCCTCTTCATGTTTCAGATTAAAAAAAAATAATACACAATATGGTATTTCAGTGCTACTTATTGAGTCATTATTGTGATACTTTGTGAAAAATATATGCACTACAATCTAGAGATTAAGTATATATCCACGAATCCATCAACATCACGCTATTACATTACACCATGGTTAATGCACAAAATTAGGCAGCCATTCACTACAATAAACAAAGTACAGCTCTCTCGAGTTAAAATTTGGTGTATACTTGTCCAGTCTACAAAAAAGACAACAACTTGGGTTCAAATTTTCTCTTATATTGGACCACATAAGCAGTTCAACAGGCAACGATCTAACAAATGTGCGATTCAATCTTCACATTCAACAAATTGGAAAGCGAGGATTGAATGGCTTACCTCTGGCAATCGATTGAATCGAATCAGAACTATTCGGCGAGGTAGCTTGCCAAAGGCGGTGGGGGCGCGCCGCGCGCGGGCGCTACAGTGCGACCAACAGGGGCACCGGGCCAACCAGCCAAGGGCAGGGGGTCACGGAGCGCGCCGGGGGAGAGGAGACCAGCAAGGAAGAACCGGCGGCGGTGGCGGCGGTGGGAGGGAAGCGCGCGGCGGCGATGGAGGCCGGGGAGAAGGAAGACAACGACGAGAAAAAGTAGAGCCTGATCGCCGCAAACAAACACTAGTACGGGCATAAACCCTAGCTAGAGAGAAACCTCACTGGCTGCTAGGCCCGGCCCGGCCCACTCGTTTGCCTCTTGAAATCAAGGCGATTAGAATGGACACGGATGGCTGATCGTATTTACGGCTAATTATTTCTTTCGGTTATAGGCGACGCGTCCGTCGACGGTAAGGCGCACATGATAACTTCGCTGATCTTAAAATATGTCGACTCAGTTTTTCGGAGATTCTCATAAGGTAACGTGCATGTGTGCCTTTGATAGGCGACGCGCCCATCAACGATAAGGCGCATATGATAACTTCGTTGATCTCAAAATATGTCGACTTGGTTTTTCAGGCCCCCATATTCCACAAAGACGGGTAGTGCGCCAACGATCAAACCCTCATACCCAAAACACGTTTCATCGAAACAGCTAAACAGCGTTCCGATGTGCCTCTCACTACGGACCTCTCACATCTCCTCTACACCGCTGACCTAGTTAGCCCCAAGGCGACCCACATTGACAGAACGGGAATGGAAAACCCTCTCTAACTCAGGCATTCCCGCAATCATCGATGACAGTAAATAAGCTCTAGAACCACACGGGGGGCAGAGAGGGCCCTAACGGGTGTGGCACCCGGTGAACCCTAAGCTCATCAGAGGCGGACCTCCCTCCCTCTCATGGGAGGGGCCATGGCAAGCCATGGCGGATCTAACATGGGGGCATAGGGGGTTCAGTCGAACCCAAATTTCTCTAGAACGGAAGCTAGGGTTAACACGAATTCGAGCCCAAAATAAGAAGAAAAAAAGGGTAGAGAGAGAGGGATGAGAAAAAGAGGATGTGCGATGCTCACCGGGACGCGGCGGAGGCAACCCTGCTCGGTCGCGGGATGGATGGGGGATCGGCGGCGGCGAGCGGCGGCGGCGGCGGCGGCGGCGGGCGAACTCGCGAGGAGTCGGAGTCGGAGTCGGAGTCGAGGGCGAGCGGAGGGGGGGAAATATCGGCTCGACGCAACCGCCCGCAGCACCCCCGCACGATGATTTCCGATGATTTGCACAATTGCGCTTACGCAGGATACCTGAGAAATATGAGAAATTGATATTAGCCTTTTAGCCTTTTTGTCCTTTTAAACTAAATATTTTTTTTATCAAATAGATAATTAATTGTTTTCCCTAGTTTCGAGCATTGAAAGCTTATGTTCCAATGTTTCAAATTTATAGTATAAATATATGGAATTTAAAATATTTGATTTTTTTCTTGAAAAATGTGGTTTACAAAACCGTGCGGTTATCGTGTGGTTATCACGCGCGGTGACTTTTCTAGTTTTTGAAACCACGATATACCTCGCGTTAACCGTGTGGCTACCGTGATAACTGCCAAACCGTGGTATAACTTTAACCCCACCCCAAACGATTTGGTAAACCCTGGTCCCGATAAATATCAGTTACCATATAAATTGACGACCATTGAAAATAATCTAATTGGACCGTTTCTCTAATTGATTCAGACCAAGACGTTTGTCAGCTGAACGTGCCATGCTTAAAGGATTTTGAGTGAAGCTGAGAAAGAGAGGAGGTTATTCACTAACTACACATATAAGTGAAGAAATTACTCACATCTGTTGTGTATGATATGCTCCTATTTATAAAAAATAATAATATTATTATTTAAAATTTAAATTTTAATATAAATTGTTCTTTACCACGGTGCAAGGTAAAACTAAAAATGTCACATAATTTTTCTACCATTCCACCTTCTTCTTGTTATTCCATTTTTTTTCTATTTTCGATACTAATATTGCTAGCTCAAATCCACGTTGTGTTGGCCCATGAGTTGATGCAAATGAAAGAGGGAGGGCCCCAAGAGAAGGACGGATGATACCTTTAATTCGATTTGAACCGAGATGCTCCACTGGCTGGAGCGGAGGGAAGAATGCCACGGGGAACAGAAGGCGAGGTCTACGTGGTTGGGGAGGAGAGGAGTCCGCCCCACACCGTGCCCTCTTTGTCAGTGGTCACGCCGGTGCAGGAGTGAAGGCTTGGCGTCTCTGTCGTAAAGAGAGAAGGGAAAGATGGAGGAGAGTTGAGGTGAGGGTTTCCTTCGCGAAAACAGAATGGGGAGTAGAGGTGAGGGGTGGTGTATTTTGGTTATCCATTTTCTCTTTCTAAAGATGGTTCCAAACTATAATAAATGAAAGATAAATTTTGTGAAGTTGTGTATGTTTATTAAAAAATTATTTTATCCATGCAACTTTAACCATATATAGAGTTATAACATATATATCATGTAATAATAATCGATATTTTTATGTAAACTATAACTTTACCGGTAATAAGCTCAGTGTGATAGGTCAAGCTCATATATGGGTGGGCCCATACTTCAAAACATGTTACAAACAAAGTTGTTGTTTTTAGATAACAAAATAAGGCGCTATTGTCACATTTTTGTGAAAATGACCGACAAAAATAATACAACTCAATAGCATGGCATCGATAAAGGAGGTCTAGGAGGCTAGGACGCGTTCTAAACTGTGTTCTGGCTTGGCTACTTGCTCTCTTTTTGTTAAACGTTTCTTAGCTTGGCTACTTGCTCTCTTTTTGTTAAACGTTTCTTAGACTGCAAAACGTTATACATGTTACATGTAGAAACTTTGTATACATAAGTTGCTTAAAAAAAGTCAAATAAATCTATTTATAAGTTTTTAATAACTAACACTAAAGCAATCATATGCTAATTATGTTTTTTTTTGGCTTGCGGCTAATCAGTTGTTTCAAACCGCACTTTAGAATACCTTTAAGCCTTGATGAGCAATCAGTTTGGTAACAGAAAGTAGAGAGGGATCGGTATCAAGATAAAAACAGAGAAACAATTGCCGTGGGGAAGAAGAGGAGAGAAAAGAAGATGGGTGATGTGTGAAGTGGAGTACTATTTTCATTGTTTTTAATATATACATGGATGACGAATGGAAAGAAAAACTTTTAGGGTTATGTTAAATGAAAACCAGCTTTCTTGTGATTTTCTTAGAATGTTATTGGATGTAGACACCATTTTCAAATTCTTGGCGCATAATACGTTGATTATATTTATTTTATTGGTTAAGATAATAATCGCGATACATGTTGATGCATTCTTTTTTGTGTTTATTGCACTCTTTTAGTTGATATAGGCTATTTCTATTTTCCTACAGTTACCGCCTTTGGTGCCACATATAATTTTTTTTTGAGAAACACAGTACAAACGCAGGCGCTCACAACGTGCGCACACTCACACCCTACCCCTATGAGCACCTCCGGAAGACTGGGCCGGCATATCTTGAGATTGACGAAGTCACCACAGGCGCCTCACACGCACACCCTACCCCTATGAGCACCTCCGGAAGACTGGGCCGGCATATCTTGAGATTGACGAAGTCACCACAGGCGCCTCGCTGTCGACGGGTACGTCGCCTACCACTGAAAGAATAATTAGCCGTAAATGCAAGCACCCGTGTCAAATCTAGGATTTGAACCCGGGTGGGCTGGTTCCACCACAAGGAATCTAGCCAGTTGAGCTATGCTCACTTCGCTGGTGCCACATATAATGAACGCGGAATAATGGGGTTGTAATTTTATATAGTTAGAAATGTTTTGGTTTTGTTATCAATTTATTATAGTTTGTTGGCAGGGAAAAAAGAAATGGATCCTAATAGTGGTGGTGGGAAGGGGATGAGGTAGTTGAGCGGTCAGCAAAAGGAGTAATGCGGCGCGCCAATCGACTCATGTGTCCTAGTAATATGGGACCAGGGCACACAGAAAAGTGGAAGTGGGCCCTTTTCATCGGATGACGTGGTGGATAATTTCACTTGCAACCTTAAAGATAATTATTTGATACCCTGCACGTTGATGCAGGAATATGTATGAATATAACACAGGCAAATTAAATGCTTCCTTGCTCGGCATGTTGATTACTGTTAAGTACAGGCATTGTCAAAGGAAAACAAAACATGTTTCTTCGTGTATAGACATAATCATTTTTCACTAGCATATGCATATACAATTGAAAGAGTTACCTTGGCTAAAATTAATGATATTGTTAGCGTCCGATTAACCGCCAGATTAAGTAGTCTTTAAATGGATGGGGAATGATTAATGGTGTTGTTTTATTGGTGGGAGTGGGAGGGGGGAGGGGAGCTTTTATCTATAGAGTAATACCGTGGAGACTTGTCAATCTAGTAATAGAAACAATTTTGATGAGATAGCTAAACGCGGTGGCTGCTCGTGGTTATAATCATATATACATCTAATTTTTTTATTTGCATATGCATATAAAATTGAACATGTAACGCTATCCAAATATGATGACATTAGTGTCCTATTGTTTGCTAAATTGAGTAATCTTTATATGGGTGGAGAAGAGATTAATGGCGTTATTTTAATTGGTAGGGATGTGAAGGTACTTTTACCTAACAAGTAGTACCGCATAAATAGTTTTGATGAGGTGGTTAAACGTGTAGCTTATTGTGGTTATAATTATATAGAGAAAATATATTAAAAAATTCCCACCCATAAAAGGAAGGAAGTAGATTCCACTGTAGTGTGGTTTGTACTTTGCAGGGCTTTTTTAAGATAATGGAAATTATCTTGATGGATAACAAGAAAACTAACTTAAACACTCTAAAGACAGAGATAATACCATCATAAAAAACATACTGCTAAACATATTCCTCCTCAGACTTGAAAACAAAGTCGCCAAAATCAGCACCCGGTCATGGTGCTGGACAAATATTGGGCACATCACCGCCAGCAATTTGATGTCAAGCCAGAGCGAAAGATATGATTGTAGAGTAATTGATTTGCAAACCAATTGCGCAACCAGATCTTGCCACTACCATGGCTATCAAAGCCGATCTGACGAGGAAACTAGCGCTAAAGACGACATATCTTGCCAACGTTCTTGTCGGTGTTGGCCGCACTCACGAAGGTCACAACCAAGATTAAGGATGGCGACCACAATGAGCCGATGGCTAGAACCTAGTCGTGCAACGCGAAGAACCGCTGATGACACTGATGGACGTAGCACAACCATGCCCGAATCCTTATCCCGACCTTGTACACCACCAATAACGGTCCATCGTCGACCGCTACTGAGATCTCACTACCACTGAGGGACGACGACGAGAGGAGCCAATCCACGAGAGCATGAATGACGACAACACAATGAGCCACAATTCATGGAGGTTCTCTCACCACCGCCGAAGTAGGTTTGTCGCTGTTTGACGGTGACAGTGAGAGATATGATTGCCTCCTTGGTGGATCGCCAATCCTTGTGAAAGCCTTAGATCGTCGTGTAGATCCCCTTGGGGTGATTGTATTTGGTAGGACTAATATTGGTTCGTAGGACTAGTAGTTTGGGTTCTCTAAACTTTGATAGATAATTAGCTTGTTTATTTAAGTTTTCGCTTCTGGGATGGGATGAGAGACTGCTTACAAGAACAAATTTGTCTTTAATTAGTAAATTACTTATGATTACAAATCTAATTTTTATATCGTTTATATAAAACATAATTAGATAAATCCCAAAACTATTGTTGGTCAATCCTCGACTTAATTGGAGATGAGAAAGATAGCAGTAAATATCCAACTTGCCAAGTGGGTGGCAACTGCATAGTACATTGCACACAGCATTGTATATTAATTTTGTAGAAATGACTAATAGAGTCAACTTTATATATAAGCCATGATAAACACATGATAGTTCTATTCTTGGTATCATCCGTGTACTTAGTGGCCAAAATTCAAACTCTTGCTTTTTTATCAGTATTACAAATATTTGACGTGCTAGACAGCGATGCTCCAACACTGTAATTCATTGTCACAGATAAACAAACTGCTCAGATCGACAGATCCTTTCCTTTGGCCCCACTGATATTACGATTTCGCTAGCTGCTGCTGTATCTGTAGGGGTATATACCTAAGAGCATACCTTTCCAATTTGACGACCAGACAAAGATAATGAAAAGGCATCACAAATTAATTTGCTTCAAATCATCATCGGACTTTCATGTGCTGCATATCTAATGGGTATCGATGACAAAATTTGACTGCTATAGATGAGTAGAGGACACAAAATCGCTCAGCAGTTCACTTTGACATTTTGTGACTTGCTGGCTGACTGATTCTCCACCGTTTGATATATTCCCGCGAAAACTCAAAATTGCCATCTTGATAAAACTGGCGTTTTTTTGGTCTAAAGAAGCCCAAGCGCAAGTAAAGAAAACTCATGGATGAGGAGCAAACAAAATTCCCATGAGATGGTTCATATGGCCATGACTTTTGCACATTAAGGCATGGGCTTACGCTTCCATCTTGTCGAAAGAATCCAGTAGATGCTCGATGTCCGGGGTTATGATCGCGCGCTTGCTGATCTCTCCCAAGGTGCAGCAGTGCTTTTCTCTGGCGTTAATTGCCGCAACCTCCTGGACAAACATGCAATTTGAACCCGGAGAGACCTGCACGGTTGTTTCAGTTTTGATATAGCATGGGGCCATGGAAAACATAAAGATAGAATGCTGGGGCATAGAGTTTTCATACTCACATCAAAGAGTGAATCTCCGATCTTCATCTTCACTTTACCGCTCCTATATACAAGTATCTTCCCCATGAAACCTCCTGGAAGGTCTTTGAGCTTAGAGCCAAGGACTTTTGGTGGCCTTGTTCCTGCATGCATCTCCTTAGAGGTTGTGCTTGTAGGTTCAGCATCCACCCCATCGCCTTTATCTGTCTCTGCGACTGAGTCTGGCTGCTTTGGTAATGGAAGAGATGCAGGCATCTGGAAGAAAAGCAACTGTGCTTTGTCTGACCGATGCTGTCAAATGTCAATACATCAATCAGCAAAACGGACTTGCCTTCGCCACTTCAACAGGTCTAAAAGTTAAAAGGCTAGGATGCATATGCTACACAGAGTACAATTCTATTTGCTTTTAAGCTACACTCCAGTTACCAGAAATGAAACATTGAACTTAAACACCAGGACACACCATTAGTCCAAGTTCTTCTGCTGTGGTTAATTCACCATCTTGGGCTCCGGTGGCAGAAGACTCTCCAAACTCCTCTTCATTAAGAATTTCTGGATTATGAACAGAAGAGACATAAGGTTTGGTTGAAGAAAATGATTCTACCTAGTCTGGAAGGACCAACAAGATACCAGGATCTCCAGAGTAGGGTCTCCTCAGTGGGAGAGTAACAGGATAGTCACTGTGGGTATAGTCCTGTGAAAGAAATCAAGTAATTAAGGAGTGGAAAGAAGGAATCCCACATAAGTGAACTTGATATCTTTATTTACTCACCCATGGTTCAACATATTCTTTTGGTAATTTTGAAGCTGATCCATCTGAATATGCATGTAAACAAAGCTTGTCAATATCCAAACTAATCCATACAGCTGAATAAGTAATAAAGATTATGTGTCCTTACAAAAGACAAGCAACGCTTGCAATACTATCCAGTTTTGATGATATATACAGTAAAGTCAATATACACTTGACTACCAAGTGGATGGTTCAGCTAAAGATAAAACATTGGACACAGATAATATCTTAATACCCGCTGAACTTTGCATGGGAAATGATCTTGCATACGACGAGTTCCCCTGTCCAAATGCAACTTGAGTACGCATTTCTACGATGACAACAAAGCACGACATCAGTAGCAAGTAAGCATGTAAATCAAGAGAGAAGGCCAACATCATCAGAAATACTCTGTACATTAATGCCACCTTTTACTACACAAAATAATGATTAGGCATGGAATGAATCAGTGAAATGCTATTTTGATGCATCCTTTGCGCATAACATTTCTCAGAGCATTCCAATGCATGAAGCATTCAATTATACTGCTTAGAATAGGATGAAAATCAAATCATACTCTTCTAACAGACCAGTGTTTTGCTTGCAACAAATTTTCATCCTCTGATACAACCGGACCACACACTTGTACTTGACCAACTAAGAAACCACTTGCAATTGTGCAGCAGATATAGTTCAAGGGTCGGTGTACAAGTTCTTTTCTTTTCTTTTTGAAAAAAAAAAAGGATATGCATTGCCTAGTAGATTAAGATTGGTCATACAAGTACAAACACTCATGTGGCCAGCTGAATCAGGAAAATTCCATTGAGCAATGAAAAATCAGTCATGCATGCTCAATTCACAGCCTTCACTATTCTTAACTACATAGATTGCAGTTGCAGGTTGAAAATTTAAAACCTCTGAGGACATGCATATTTGGCAAGACAAGTTAACTGATAAACCGATAACAACAGGGGGAAAATAGACACTGGTCATGCTCGAATAATACAAGATTACACATTTACCAGATGATCATGAATAAATTGGAAAGGACGGAAAGGAACAGCAATTAACTAGTCTTACCCTTTTTCTCAGTCTTAAATTTTCTCACAAAGGGATCTGTGCTCTGCAAATCGGCAAAGTAATTCAAGATTTCACAAACATCAAACAAGACTTAATTAACAAGAAATATTTGATGTACAGTATTAAATGACAAAAAAGATGAGAAATAAACACCTGCGATGTCTTAAGCTTCATCAACAGCTCTTTATCTACGGTTTCATCCTTGCTTTCCTCAGCCGGCTCCCTGTTGAATTACACAAACTCTCTCTCTCTCATTCGACAGCACATAACCTATTGTAATAGATAATCTCCCATGAAACATATCAGAGCATTATGGAAGAAAATATGGAGCGTATCACATACGTTTTCGGGACGATCTTTGGAGCTTTCTTAGGACGAACCTTGGGTGCAAATTTAAGCCCTCCCTTGCGTAGCACAAAAGGAAAAAAATATATTAAAGATTACGGTAAGAACCAATTAGGCCACACCAATCAGGAAATATAAGGGAGGATTTTTAACAAACCTTGCGAGGAGGGAGGCCATCTGTTTCCTTCTTCACTTTGCCCTTGCTATCCATCATACAAGAAAAGAAGCACAAATCCTGCGGAAAAAAAAAACTCGCTTAGCTTTACATTACATTACACGATATGATGATCTCTATTGATTATTGAATGAACTTCCCCTGCAGATCGCACAGTTCATCGCAGAAACGAGATAATTGGAGGCCCAATCGGAGGGTCTAATCGGAGAGGGCCATGAAACCAATGCAGGTCCCAATGGATCCCCAAATTCGTGCCCAATGGATCCCCAAATCCGTGCCACGCCCAATAGACGATAGCGGGCCTAGGATTTTAAGGTTGGGTATTCGAAATAGGAAGAGGTAAAACAAAATTCAACCCAAAGCCTAACATTTGATATCTATAATTTCATATAGTTCTAACTAATAGTTGTATAATGTATAACTGATATAAGCAGAATTGGCCATAAATTTAATGTGTTTAACATATGGAAGTACTAAACTACTGATTGACAATCGTTCAGCATATCAAATATGATAAAAAAAATCTTACAACATGGTATTTAAGTGCCTTTTTTTTTTCTAAAAATAGCGGGATCATTTTTCCTCTTCATGTTTCAGATTAAAAAAAAATAATACACAATATGGTATTTCAGTGCTACTTATTGAGTCATTATTGTGATACTTTGTGAAAAATATATGCACTACAATCTAGAGATTAAGTATATATCCACGAATCCATCAACATCACGCTATTACATTACACCATGGTTAATGCACAAAATTAGGCAGCCATTCACTACAATAAACAAAGTACAGCTCTCTCGAGTTAAAATTTGGTGTATACTTGTCCAGTCTACAAAAAAGACAACAACTTGGGTTCAAATTTTCTCTTATATTGGACCACATAAGCAGTTCAACAGGCAACGATCTAACAAATGTGCGATTCAATCTTCACATTCAACAAATTGGAAAGCGAGGATTGAATGGCTTACCTCTGGCAATCGATTGAATCGAATCAGAACTATTCGGCGAGGTAGCTTGCCAAAGGCGGTGGGGGCGCGCCGCGCGCGGGCGCTACAGTGCGACCAACAGGGGCACCGGGCCAACCAGCCAAGGGCAGGGGGTCACGGAGCGCGCCGGGGGAGAGGAGACCAGCAAGGAAGAACCGGCGGCGGTGGCGGCGGTGGGAGGGAAGCGCGCGGCGGCGATGGAGGCCGGGGAGAAGGAAGACAACGACGAGAAAAAGTAGAGCCTGATCGCCGCAAACAAACACTAGTACGGGCATAAACCCTAGCTAGAGAGAAACCTCACTGGCTGCTAGGCCCGGCCCGGCCCACTCGTTTGCCTCTTGAAATCAAGGCGATTAGAATGGACACGGATGGCTGATCGTATTTACGGCTAATTATTTCTTTCGGTTATAGGCGACGCGTCCGTCGACGGTAAGGCGCACATGATAACTTCGCTGATCTTAAAATATGTCGACTCAGTTTTTCGGAGATTCTCATAAGGTAACGTGCATGTGTGCCTTTGATAGGCGACGCGCCCATCAACGATAAGGCGCATATGATAACTTCGTTGATCTCAAAATATGTCGACTTGGTTTTTCAGGCCCCCATATTCCACAAAGACGGGTAGTGCGCCAACGATCAAACCCTCATACCCAAAACACGTTTCATCGAAACAGCTAAACAGCGTTCCGATGTGCCTCTCACTACGGACCTCTCACATCTCCTCTACACCGCTGACCTAGTTAGCCCCAAGGCGACCCACATTGACAGAACGGGAATGGAAAACCCTCTCTAACTCAGGCATTCCCGCAATCATCGATGACAGTAAATAAGCTCTAGAACCACACGGGGGGCAGAGAGGGCCCTAACGGGTGTGGCACCCGGTGAACCCTAAGCTCATCAGAGGCGGACCTCCCTCCCTCTCATGGGAGGGGCCATGGCAAGCCATGGCGGATCTAACATGGGGGCATAGGGGGTTCAGTCGAACCCAAATTTCTCTAGAACGGAAGCTAGGGTTAACACGAATTCGAGCCCAAAATAAGAAGAAAAAAAGGGTAGAGAGAGAGGGATGAGAAAAAGAGGATGTGCGATGCTCACCGGGACGCGGCGGAGGCAACCCTGCTCGGTCGCGGGATGGATGGGGGATCGGCGGCGGCGAGCGGCGGCGGCGGCGGCGGCGGCGGGCGAACTCGCGAGGAGTCGGAGTCGGAGTCGGAGTCGAGGGCGAGCGGAGGGGGGGAAATATCGGCTCGACGCAACCGCCCGCAGCACCCCCGCACGATGATTTCCGATGATTTGCACAATTGCGCTTACGCAGGATACCTGAGAAATATGAGAAATTGATATTAGCCTTTTAGCCTTTTTGTCCTTTTAAACTAAATATTTTTTTTATCAAATAGATAATTAATTGTTTTCCCTAGTTTCGAGCATTGAAAGCTTATGTTCCAATGTTTCAAATTTATAGTATAAATATATGGAATTTAAAATATTTGATTTTTTTCTTGAAAAATGTGGTTTACAAAACCGTGCGGTTATCGTGTGGTTATCACGCGCGGTGACTTTTCTAGTTTTTGAAACCACGATATACCTCGCGTTAACCGTGTGGCTACCGTGATAACTGCCAAACCGTGGTATAACTTTAACCCCACCCCAAACGATTTGGTAAACCCTGGTCCCGATAAATATCAGTTACCATATAAATTGACGACCATTGAAAATAATCTAATTGGACCGTTTCTCTAATTGATTCAGACCAAGACGTTTGTCAGCTGAACGTGCCATGCTTAAAGGATTTTGAGTGAAGCTGAGAAAGAGAGGAGGTTATTCACTAACTACACATATAAGTGAAGAAATTACTCACATCTGTTGTGTATGATATGCTCCTATTTATAAAAAATAATAATATTATTATTTAAAATTTAAATTTTAATATAAATTGTTCTTTACCACGGTGCAAGGTAAAACTAAAAATGTCACATAATTTTTCTACCATTCCACCTTCTTCTTGTTATTCCATTTTTTTTCTATTTTCGATACTAATATTGCTAGCTCAAATCCACGTTGTGTTGGCCCATGAGTTGATGCAAATGAAAGAGGGAGGGCCCCAAGAGAAGGACGGATGATACCTTTAATTCGATTTGAACCGAGATGCTCCACTGGCTGGAGCGGAGGGAAGAATGCCACGGGGAACAGAAGGCGAGGTCTACGTGGTTGGGGAGGAGAGGAGTCCGCCCCACACCGTGCCCTCTTTGTCAGTGGTCACGCCGGTGCAGGAGTGAAGGCTTGGCGTCTCTGTCGTAAAGAGAGAAGGGAAAGATGGAGGAGAGTTGAGGTGAGGGTTTCCTTCGCGAAAACAGAATGGGGAGTAGAGGTGAGGGGTGGTGTATTTTGGTTATCCATTTTCTCTTTCTAAAGATGGTTCCAAACTATAATAAATGAAAGATAAATTTTGTGAAGTTGTGTATGTTTATTAAAAAATTATTTTATCCATGCAACTTTAACCATATATAGAGTTATAACATATATATCATGTAATAATAATCGATATTTTTATGTAAACTATAACTTTACCGGTAATAAGCTCAGTGTGATAGGTCAAGCTCATATATGGGTGGGCCCATACTTCAAAACATGTTACAAACAAAGTTGTTGTTTTTAGATAACAAAATAAGGCGCTATTGTCACATTTTTGTGAAAATGACCGACAAAAATAATACAACTCAATAGCATGGCATCGATAAAGGAGGTCTAGGAGGCTAGGACGCGTTCTAAACTGTGTTCTGGCTTGGCTACTTGCTCTCTTTTTGTTAAACGTTTCTTAGCTTGGCTACTTGCTCTCTTTTTGTTAAACGTTTCTTAGACTGCAAAACGTTATACATGTTACATGTAGAAACTTTGTATACATAAGTTGCTTAAAAAAAGTCAAATAAATCTATTTATAAGTTTTTAATAACTAACACTAAAGCAATCATATGCTAATTATGTTTTTTTTTGGCTTGCGGCTAATCAGTTGTTTCAAACCGCACTTTAGAATACCTTTAAGCCTTGATGAGCAATCAGTTTGGTAACAGAAAGTAGAGAGGGATCGGTATCAAGATAAAAACAGAGAAACAATTGCCGTGGGGAAGAAGAGGAGAGAAAAGAAGATGGGTGATGTGTGAAGTGGAGTACTATTTTCATTGTTTTTAATATATACATGGATGACGAATGGAAAGAAAAACTTTTAGGGTTATGTTAAATGAAAACCAGCTTTCTTGTGATTTTCTTAGAATGTTATTGGATGTAGACACCATTTTCAAATTCTTGGCGCATAATACGTTGATTATATTTATTTTATTGGTTAAGATAATAATCGCGATACATGTTGATGCATTCTTTTTTGTGTTTATTGCACTCTTTTAGTTGATATAGGCTATTTCTATTTTCCTACAGTTACCGCCTTTGGTGCCACATATAATTTTTTTTTGAGAAACACAGTACAAACGCAGGCGCTCACAACGTGCGCACACTCACACCCTACCCCTATGAGCACCTCCGGAAGACTGGGCCGGCATATCTTGAGATTGACGAAGTCACCACAGGCGCCTCACACGCACACCCTACCCCTATGAGCACCTCCGGAAGACTGGGCCGGCATATCTTGAGATTGACGAAGTCACCACAGGCGCCTCGCTGTCGACGGGTACGTCGCCTACCACTGAAAGAATAATTAGCCGTAAATGCAAGCACCCGTGTCAAATCTAGGATTTGAACCCGGGTGGGCTGGTTCCACCACAAGGAATCTAGCCAGTTGAGCTATGCTCACTTCGCTGGTGCCACATATAATGAACGCGGAATAATGGGGTTGTAATTTTATATAGTTAGAAATGTTTTGGTTTTGTTATCAATTTATTATAGTTTGTTGGCAGGGAAAAAAGAAATGGATCCTAATAGTGGTGGTGGGAAGGGGATGAGGTAGTTGAGCGGTCAGCAAAAGGAGTAATGCGGCGCGCCAATCGACTCATGTGTCCTAGTAATATGGGACCAGGGCACACAGAAAAGTGGAAGTGGGCCCTTTTCATCGGATGACGTGGTGGATAATTTCACTTGCAACCTTAAAGATAATTATTTGATACCCTGCACGTTGATGCAGGAATATGTATGAATATAACACAGGCAAATTAAATGCTTCCTTGCTCGGCATGTTGATTACTGTTAAGTACAGGCATTGTCAAAGGAAAACAAAACATGTTTCTTCGTGTATAGACATAATCATTTTTCACTAGCATATGCATATACAATTGAAAGAGTTACCTTGGCTAAAATTAATGATATTGTTAGCGTCCGATTAACCGCCAGATTAAGTAGTCTTTAAATGGATGGGGAATGATTAATGGTGTTGTTTTATTGGTGGGAGTGGGAGGGGGGAGGGGAGCTTTTATCTATAGAGTAATACCGTGGAGACTTGTCAATCTAGTAATAGAAACAATTTTGATGAGATAGCTAAACGCGGTGGCTGCTCGTGGTTATAATCATATATACATCTAATTTTTTTATTTGCATATGCATATAAAATTGAACATGTAACGCTATCCAAATATGATGACATTAGTGTCCTATTGTTTGCTAAATTGAGTAATCTTTATATGGGTGGAGAAGAGATTAATGGCGTTATTTTAATTGGTAGGGATGTGAAGGTACTTTTACCTAACAAGTAGTACCGCATAAATAGTTTTGATGAGGTGGTTAAACGTGTAGCTTATTGTGGTTATAATTATATAGAGAAAATATATTAAAAAATTCCCACCCATAAAAGGAAGGAAGTAGATTCCACTGTAGTGTGGTTTGTACTTTGCAGGGCTTTTTTAAGATAATGGAAATTATCTTGATGGATAACAAGAAAACTAACTTAAACACTCTAAAGACAGAGATAATACCATCATAAAAAACATACTGCTAAACATATTCCTCCTCAGACTTGAAAACAAAGTCGCCAAAATCAGCACCCGGTCATGGTGCTGGACAAATATTGGGCACATCACCGCCAGCAATTTGATGTCAAGCCAGAGCGAAAGATATGATTGTAGAGTAATTGATTTGCAAACCAATTGCGCAACCAGATCTTGCCACTACCATGGCTATCAAAGCCGATCTGACGAGGAAACTAGCGCTAAAGACGACATATCTTGCCAACGTTCTTGTCGGTGTTGGCCGCACTCACGAAGGTCACAACCAAGATTAAGGATGGCGACCACAATGAGCCGATGGCTAGAACCTAGTCGTGCAACGCGAAGAACCGCTGATGACACTGATGGACGTAGCACAACCATGCCCGAATCCTAGTCGACTCGGTTTTTCGGAGATTCTCATAAGGTAACGTGCATGTGTGCCTTTGATAGGCGACGCGCCCATCAACGATAAGGCGCATATGATAACTTCGTTGATCTCAAAATATGTCGACTTGGTTTTTCAGAGATGCTCATAAGGGTAACGTGCATGTGTGCCTTTCTAAGGGTGAGTGCGCGTGTGCTGTGAGCGCTTTTATTTTTACCGTGTTTCCTTTTAAAAATAAAAGAATTGAATTGCATATATGCATAACACATATATTTGTACTATCTTCTTAAGTTCTTTGTGTCGTGTTGTTGGTATCATTGGATTTTGTTATGGAAGCCCCGGATTAACCACTACACTAAAATGCTACGGAGAAATTCGGCACAAAAATCAAATTGCGATATTACATGGGACTATCTATGTAACATTCGATAGAAAATTTCCTAGAAAATCTTTCAAATGTATCTACTCCCTCCGTTTTTTTATAGCTGAAGTCATTTATCTTTCAAATTGGGTTCAAATTTTCTCTTATATTGGACCACTTAAGCAGTTCAACAGGCAACGATCTAACAAATGTGCGATTCAGTCTTCACATTCAACAAATTGGAAAGCGAGGATTGAATGGCTTACCTCTGGCAATCGATTGAATCGAATCAGAACTATTCGACGAGGTAGCTTGCCAAGGTCGGTGGGGGCGCGCCGCGCGCGGTGAGTGGGCGCTGCAGTGCGACCAACAGGGGCACCGGGCCAACCAACCAAGGGCGGGGGGTCACGGAGCGCGCCGGGGGAGAGGAGACCAGCAAGGAAGAACCGGCGGCGGTGACGGCGGTGAGAGGGAAGCGCGCGGCGGCGATGGAGGCCGGGGAGAAGGAAGACAACGACGAGAAAAAGTAGAGCCTGATCGCCGCAAACAAACACTAGTACGGGCATAAACCCTAGCTAGAGAGAAACCTCACTGGCTGCTAGGCCCGTCCCGGCCCACTCGTTTGCCTCTTGCAATCAAGGCGATTAGAATGGACACGGATGGCTGATCGTATTTACGGCTAATTATTTCTTTCGGTTATAGGCGACGCGTCCGTCGACGGTAAGACGCACATGATAACTTCGCTGATCTTAAAATATGTCGACTCGGTTTTTCGGAGATTCTCATAAGGTAACGTGCATGTGTGCCTTTGATAGGCGACGCACCCATCAATGATAAGGCGCATATGATAACTTCGTTGATCTCAAAATATGTCGACTTGGTTTTTCAGAGATGCTCATAAGGGTAACGTGCATGTGTGCCTTTCTAAAGGTGAGTACGCGTGTGCTGTGAGCGCTTTTATTTTTACCGTGTTTCCTTTTTAAAAATAAAAGAATTGAATTGCATATATGCATAACACATATATTTGTACTATCTTCTTAAGTTCTTTGTGTCGTGTTGTTGGTATCATTGGATTTTGTTATGGAAGCCCCGGATTAACCACTACACTAAAATGCTACGGAGAAATTCGCCACAAAAATCAAATTGCAATATTACATGGGACTATCTATGTAACATTCGATAGAAAATTTCCTAGAAAATCTTTCAAATGTATCTACTCCCTCCGTTTTTTTATAGCTGAAGTCATTTACTTTTTAATATATGCTTGACTATTTATCTTATTCAAAGTGACTTTTATGACTTTCCTTAATTATTGGGGTTTTTGTTTGTGTGTGTTATTTACTATTATGCACTGGTAGAGTGTCACGCCCCGATTTCACGCCCCGATTTCGTTCGGAATTAAAAATCATTTAATAATGCATTTCTAGAATTTATTTTAAAAGTTAAAGCAATTAATCAAGTGGATTAATAAGTGAATTAAACATTTCATTTAAAAATCATGGTCGGAAAATATTTTTGTAATATTCTTTGTGCCCTAAAGTCCTCTCTAGAATTTCCCGTGAATTTTCGGAGCTCAAGAAAGTAATTTTAATAGCACAAAGTTCATTTAATCAATTAAATAAAAAGAAAATCAATTAAAATTCTCATTCCTTGTCCTTGGGCTGCTTTTGGCCCAAGTCTCTTTCCCCCTCGTGGCCTGCGCACATCCTTCCCCTCCTCTCTCCATCTAGGGCGGCCTCCTTGCCTATCTCCCTCAGCCCGCCCCTTGCACCTCTAGCCTGCTGGCAACCACCTCCCCCCTTTCCACGTCCCGCCGAATCCGGCGCCCTCCCACACATGTGCCCGCACCCAAAGATCGTGGCCTGGTCCCCTCCTCGTCCTCCACCACTTCCCCCACTCCTCCCCGCAAAAATCGGCGCCGAGCCGCCACCACTCCGCCCACGTTGTTGCCCCACTCCACCGCCGGTTGCCGCCCCTCTCGACCACGATTCCGGTCTCCCGAGCCTATAAAAACGCTTCCCGCACCTCCCTCTCTCATTTTTCCAAGTTGCCCGAGCTCCCGCGTCCTCTCCCATGCTCCCCACGCCGCTCCCGACCTCCACCGCTCGCTGGTGAGCTCCGGCCGCCGCGCCACGCCATCACCACCACCATCGGCTCTGCCTCTCCGCACCGCACACTGACGCCGCTCTACCCTTCCGATCCACCCCTAAGCCACCACATCCACCACGAAGCCGAGCCACGCGCCTCTTCCACCGCCTCCAGCCGCTCCCCGCCAGCGAGAGAGGTCTCGCCTGGCCGTGCTACCGCCACCCACAGCATCGCCGCGCCCTGCCGCACCTCGGCCACCGCCCCTCCCCGTCGGAACCTGGCCGGAGCCCGGTTTCTCTCGGTCGCTGGTGAGCCCCACGATTCCTCTCCTCTCCGGTCTACATATTTTGATGCCTCACGGCTCCTCCTCTCTCCCTAACCCCTCAGTCCCCTTGGCTAGGTCGAGGAGGTGCTCGACCATTCCTCCATATTCGCCGGTCATCGCTGGAGCGCCACCGCCAAGCTCCCTCCGCCGTTGCCCCTCGTCAGCACCGCTCAGTGAGCCTCTCCTCTCCCTCCCTGCCTCCTTCCGCTGCTTTCCCCGCATTCGTTTCGGAAGATCGCATTCGTAAGGAAAAGAGTTCGGAAGATTGTTTGAAGAAGCAAGGCAAGTCACACATTCCCTTTGAGCATATTGAGCCTATTTATCGTTCGCAATAAAATTGCATGTCTTGCTAATTACAGGGGATCATGGTACCTATCTACTCACTTGTGCCATGTTTACTTGACATCTGTCCTTTGTTAAACCTGGATGATAATTTGACTAGCTCGTGTTATTCATATGACCTAGCTAGAATTATATATGCTTAGCCATGCTTAATTACCACTAGCTCACATAATGGGATAATTACATTATTAGACACTTAATATCTTGACGAGCTACGTGCTCGAGACACCCGGCCATGTTTCATTGGTCGTAATTATCCAAGTAAAATGTGACTCAATGGTTGGCTATGGGTGCATGGTTTTTCTAGTCACACCCATGGCAATTAAGGACCGGTTCGCGGGAAATCCTGGAAGACATACAACGCTTACCACATGCAGGAATAGGTAACTGCTTGACTTGTAGTATAGCTCGATCCTTTCCTAGGCACTGGTGGTGAGGGTGGGCGTGATGGAGTTGGGTCGGCCGGAGTGTCCGGTTGTCCAGCTTCCGGATTCACCGTGACGCACGGGGGGACTGCCCACTACCGGTTTAGTGGTGGGGGTGAAACCTCAGTGTGGTGTGGATGGTTAGGGGAGGGTTATGCGAAGGGTCTTGTCACAATCACTCGACATGGTGACATGTCTGCGCAGGCATGGTAACATGCCGGTGGATTGTGTCTTGTGGGTACAGTTGTGCACCTCTGGCCAGAGTACAACTATTCGATTAGCCATGCCCGCGATTATGGGCGATCGACCAGATTTAATAACCTGACATAATGAACTGGTGTAGTTCAAGTGGTTTGGTTTGGCCCGTTCAACGTGGTGTAGTGTTGTTCAGTGGAAATTTAATCTTGCCTTAATTAATTAACTGTTTTCCTGTTTGCAACTATAAATATTTTACAACCGCCTTTATGCAAATAGCCACAACCTCCCTTTGTCTCCCCTTGCACGTATGCATCATTGATGTGGCTTGCTGAGTATGGTGGTTGTACTCAGTCTTTGCTATTATTTCCTCTTTTTTAGAAGTGTAGTGCTTCTGAGCTGAAGACGAAGTTAGAGGACCAAGGCTCAGACCCCAGTTGAGTTTTGCCTGTGGAGTGGAGCTGAAGCCCCGCTAGGATCGCCTTTTCTGCGACTGCTACTTTCTTTTCAGTGTGAGGACTAAGTGCTTCTTTTGTAAGTATTTACACTTTATTTACATTTGGATCCGTATATTAATTTGTCGTTTTGTGTACCCTGGCTGATTCCTGGACAAAGATTTAATACACAAAATAATCTAGAAATTTAGGCTAAATTTCTAGGCGTGACAGAGAGCCAGCTCCCAAGATGATCGGATGGTTTACCTGGGCTCCAACAAATAAGCAAAAATGCCTATAAACATTAGCTGGTGACCATGAAAAGCTGTGATGATGTACATGATTTTATTCATATTTTATTAGTATGTTTTTTTTTTCACGAGAGCTAATTGACTGCGAAGTTTCATAGAATATAGTAGGGGAAAAAATAATACTATAACCCTGAAAGGAGTTAGGAAAAGAAAAATAAAAATATCACCACTACGCACCGACACCGCCTCCCCACACAACCGAGGAAGGAACTATTATTGAACCAATCGCCACTAAACCAACAAAAATCTACCATTGTACCCTATCACTAACTCTAAACAGCCGAGCACAATCTCCTACACATCATCGAGGTGGGAGGTTGTAGGGGGAGAGCGTGAGAGAAGAAGAATCCATATACCACGCACAAACTAGCCGATCCATCGACACCCAAGGACTTTGCACGAACTATCTATGACTCTGTGAGTGGTCTTGGTAACAAAGGGGTCTCCTGGATGACGTCTCTAGGGAGAAAAGGCGACGAAGATTGCCCCGCCGTCCGTCGAGATCTCAAGACTTTCGCTTGAGAGCCCCGAGAAGGAGATGGACACCTCGACAACGTTCCCAAGAGAAAAAATAACATCCAAAGCGTTGTTGTTGTCGGTCTAGCAAGACCGAGGTAGGCTTACACCTGAAACCCTTGATGAATTAACTGCAACCATTGCTCCACCACCCATCACCTATCGTCAATGCGTGGGCACCGCTAATTCAGATGTTTAGGATATGCCACTCCGTTTTGGCATACTGGTACTATTAGAACTATATAGGCCACTTGCTTACCGTACGATTGAAATTCTATACTCCCTCCGTACTCATAAATGAAATCATTTAGGATAATGTTTAAGTCAAACTTTAGAAATATAAATCATAAATAACTCTTAAATTGTTGAGTTTGAAAGTGTAAAAATTATATGAATAGATTTGTCTTGAAAAATACTTTCATAAAAGTATACATATATCACTTATCAATAAATATTTTTATAGAAATAAAAAGTCAAATTTGTGTTTTGGGGACCGTATCGTTGTCCAAAATGACTTCCTTTACGAGTACGGAGGGAGTATATCCCAACTCATGATATATACTTGTATTTCAATGGAAAGATCACCACCAAACCGTAATTTTTGTTCTAGTTTCATGATTCCTACTATATAGTAGTGTTCATTAATTTCATGATTCATGTACTTGCTTCGTGGGCTAGTAGTGCAGTGCAATATCCTTTTTCCCCTAATGGGAAGAACGTGCCAATATGCGGACTAGTTCAGTAGATTGAGGATTAATCTCATGATCTGCGTTAGCATTAATTGCTTCATTGCTAATGGCCTCGAAAGTTGTTTGGCGTTGTTTGGCGTTGGGGACCTGGGGTGGACTTGAGGACTGCGGAGACAGGACAATCAGCTTAATTAATCACTTGCTGATGGATTTGATTTTATAACCTTTCTCTCATAGTCTCATGTGGTCAAGTCATTGGATTACTTGTGAACTTTTATGCGTAGTAGTAGTAAATTAATCCCTCATGTGTTGTCTGAAAAGCTCTCGGAGTTCGTCGAATTGCAACGAAATTCTCCCATCTGCTTCCTCACACAAAACGGTTTCTGCTATGTTTTAGTTACCACGCGTGGTAGAAAACAACACGGAAACGCTTCAGCATTTGCTTGTTGGCTTCTCAGCCACAGCTAAATTTAAATTTTAAAACTTACTGCTCCCTCCGTCCCATTTTAAGTGTAACCATAATTTTTTTACACAACTTTGACCGTTCATCATATTTAATTTTACATAAGTCATGTATAAAGCACTATTTATGTTTTTCATAACAATAAAAATATTAATTATAAAAAAATTAAATAAGACGAACGATCAAAATTAGGCACAAAAATTTATGGTTGCACTTAAAATGTGACGAAGGGAATAGTAAAAGTATTGATTTTAAGTCTTTTTATCCTAATTTATTTTCTACTATTTGATTATTCGATTTTAAATTAATATGAACACATATAAAAAATTTATACATAAATTATTATTTTTACTTTGTTGTTTTTTTTCAAGGATACCAACCATGGAGAAAACGATAATATACTCCTCTCTACCAATCTATTTGTCATACTTTCTAAAATTTTCATCTCGTTTAGTACTAATTCTTTCCAAAAAAAAAATAACACTCCCGCTATCCTTTATGTTTGATGTTTATCTAACATTAAACAATTATAAAAAGGAGGTAGTGAATACGAAGTGAGTATAGTTTAATTGGTTAGATTTCTCATGGCACCAATGGTGATTTCATCAATCTCAAATCTCAAGACGCTGGTCTAATTTTCCGGAGTTGCTCATAGGAGTAGGAATCAATCTCAAAATGTCGGTCTAGTTTTCCGCGTAGGAATCAATCTCAAAATGTCGGTCTAGTTTTCCGCGGTTGCTCATAGATGTAAGATGCGTGTGCGCGCATGTTCATAGGGTGAGCGTGTGTGTTATGAGTGCATGCGTTTGTACTGTGTTTGAAAAAAGCAGTAGTAAATGGGTAAATCTTGGAACTGAAACAGTAGTACTCCCTCCATCCTATAATATAAGACATGATCAAACTTGGCACAGTCTTCAAAACTAATGTTTGACTTATAATTTCTCATACACTATAAGGTTTATTATGATAATTTATATTATGATAATTGTTGGTCAAATGTTTTTAAAGTTGAATATTGGAATGTGTGTATGCCTTATATTATGGGACAAATGGAGTAATATTTCTCACCCCTTTTTCCCATGGTCACACTTGTTTCGTTTGGTCAAACATGGACCAGATTATTCTAAACCAGATATTAATTTCTATTCTCACCAAAAGAGAGATATATAAATCGCAACTAGTGAGGCGAGGGCGAGGCGATCAAAGCAGCGAGGGAGGAAGAACAGCCAAAATGGCATAATAAAGGGAGGCACGCACGCACGCACGACCTCCGAATTCTCTCTCTCCTCCATTTTTGTGAGTTTTTTTTTTGTTGTTTTTTTTTTGGTCTAACGAAATCCAAAGACCCAAGAACAACCAAAAAGGCCAAGCCTTTTCTCCTCCTCCTCCATCTCCATCTCCTCTTCGAGTCCTCGTCGTCGTCGTGGTGGTCGTCGGAGGTGGTATTCTTGATTTGATTCGAGGAGGCGGGGGGGGGGGGGGGGGGGGGGGGGGAGAGATGAAATCGCCATTGCGGAAGTTCAGGGGATTCGGCCTCCACAGCCACCGGGAGAGGAAGGACCACCGCCCGCCGCCGGCCAAGCTCGACGAGCTCGCCGACGCCGCCCAGGTTCTTTGCTTTTGCTTCTCTCCTTCCTTCCCTTGTTTGTTTGTTTCTTTTTCTTTTTCTTTTTTCCATCCCCAACCCGCGGAGAGATGCGACTGCGCGCCAAAATCGGATCGCCGGGTTCTTGCCTTGCCCGATCGAAAAGGAAAATCCGCTATCTTTTTCTTCTTCTTCTTCTTATTTTTCTTGCCGCTTGTTTGATACATCGGAGAGGTGTTGTTATTTTGGTGGTTGTTTGGGATTGGATACATGAGTCAAAACCTGAAACCTCCTGTTCATTTTCTCTGAAATTTACTCATCAGGAACAAAATTCCACCCAAAAAAAAAGTATGCAACCTTATTGTTTCATTTCATCTAGTATTACCAAAAGAATATTGTTACCACAAGTTATAATGTGTGGAGCGTGTGAACGTTGATTTTTGCTTTTGTGTGGTGCTGTGGTTATTTAGAAGAGTTCGTTCTCTGTGAGTCGGCTCTTGATGGTGGTCAAAGTCCACGGCAGGAAGCTTGGGATCGGTGAAAGTTGCTGTCTAGAAATGGTCTCAAGTCAGCAATTCAAAGTCATTGGAGAGGAACATATGCTTTGTTTATGTTAGCGTTGGCCGTCGGGGTTCGTCTATTCAAGATCATTATTTTAGGAGAGCTCAGTCATGCCAGCATATATATTCCACTTCACCTGCAGTCTTATCTGCTACCCCGTTTTCGAAGTGGGATCTGCTATCCCATTGATGATGATGGAGTTTGAATCTTCATTTAAGAAATTATTATGGTCAGAGCTATTTGAACTTCGGATAGTGATTTTAGTCCTGTTTAAGACATTGTCTGGATTATATATATGTGGAACATTATCTAAAAAATATACATGTGGAATTGTGGATTAGGACTGTAAGAAAGTCTTGTGGTCCATTTTGTTGTGTGAAGTTTTGGGCTAGTAACCACTGGTTGAGACTCTGTCTTGTTGAGGATAGTGACGGAGAATATTAAAATATAATGATATAGCAAAGATAAATAAATGTTGGAAGGTTTTGTTTATGGACACTGTTTTTTGATGGCTACAGTAACCATTTCTTTTACCCAGTGCATGCTGCTAGCAAACAGTGGATTGTAATACAGTAGTATGCTGTACTGTACTTTGTCTTCTTTTCAATGTATTCTAATTGATGCAGCATATCCAAACTCATAACATAATAGAGTTGTTTCTTTGTTTTGTTAGTTCTCACCAAATGTTATCTCACTAACAAGTGCAAAACGTATCAATCTGACATGGTAAAGGTGCATTTTTTTTTTATGCTGCATGCTTATAACTTATATATTCTTTTTTTTCTCCTTTGCAGGAAATGGAGGAAATGAGGAATTGTTATGACAGCTTGCTTTCAGCTGCAGCTGCAACAATGAACAGTGTATATGGTAGGTTATGATCTTTTCATATGTGAAGTTACATTTCTAATAAACAACATTGCCTCCATTGGTATAACGGAATAGCTTATTCATGTAACAGTTTCATAATTAGTTGTAATCAAACACATGCAGAGTTTGCAGAAGCTATGGAGGAAATGGGAACTTGCTTACTTGAGAAAACTGCATTGAATTATGATGATGATGACAGTGGTGAGTTGTCTGGGTCTATACGCTATAAGATGTGGAAGCTTGTAAGGGAGCAATTATTATTAGCGGTGTTTGTAGGACAGTACATTTCTAGACATAGAGTTGGTCTGGCATGTTTCCACACTTCTGTTTTTCCTTCGAAATTGCCAGGCTGTTCATTAAGATCATCAAATGAAGAATTCCTGTGTTATTTTTTCCTTAGTTATAGAAGTATTTGGTCTTCTTTGCTGTATTTATTTTGTTTCGCACTTTTACCTGCAGGCAGAGTTCTGATGATGCTAGGAAAGGCCCAGTTCGAACTGCAGAAGTTTGTTGATAACTATGTAAATTTCTTTGCTACTCTTGTAAAACTGCACTGAAATTTAGTCTCACACCTGTTTAAGAGAATCACAATTTTTTCCAAACTTTGTTAAGTCTGACTATATTTTGTTAATGTTTTCAGCGTACAAATATCATAAATACCATCACAAACCCATCAGAGTCACTTCTCAAAGAGCTACAAGTTGTAGAGGTTCGATCTATTTCAGTTTTCCCCTGATCCTTCCTAAGTATTGTACGTTATGGATGCTCATATTCAAGCAGGATTATTGTTAATTTGGTGCCATATATTACTCATATTTTTTTCTGAATAAAAATGAGTTACATTCCTTTTGCTTAATTTGTGATTTTTATAATATGATGTCGTTTACATTGCATTCTTACTGACACAGGAAATGAAGGAACTCTGTGATCATAAAAGGTACACAATTTACTTGAATTTAATCACATGTATATTGCTTCTGTGGTCTCTTCTAAATGCTACCATATTATTTTGGGCTTCAGACAGGAATATGAAGCCATGCGAGCAGCCTATAGAGAGAAAGGACGGTCAAGGCATTCCAAAACCGAAACATTATCCTCGGAACAACTGCAAGCTTATTTTCTTGACTATCAAGAGGATGCAGCATTGTTTATATTCCGATTGAAATCATTGAAGCAAGGTCAATTCCGTAGTATTTTAACACAGGCTGCTCGCCACCATTCTGCTCAGGTACTTTAACACTACTTCACATAAAACTAATATTGACTCACACACAGTAGCATGCACTTACCATTATTTGGACTTTTAGTTGAGTTTTTTCAGGCGAGGGTTGAAGTATCTAGAGGCTCTGGAACCTCATGTAAAAGCAGTTGCTGAGAAACAGCACATTGAATACCCTTTAAATGGACTAGATGACGACACAGATAATGATGAGTACAGCTCTTACCAGGGCAATCAAAGTGATGACAGTGAGTTAAGTTTTGACTATGAGATAAATGACAGGGATACGGACTTCCCCGCTTCCAGAAGTTCAATGGATGTAAGCCATCCTTTTTCCAACTGACCTCTCATTTTGCAATTGATATTTCGTTTACTCAAATCTTATTAATCCAATCTCACTTGTTTGTGCTAACATGTAAAATCTGTAATATTCCCCAATTTAAGCACCTCATGAAGAATATTCATGCGCTGGGTCATTCCTCATCCCCTTTTCTTTTAGTGTGGTCAAATCTATTTAGCATGCGCTTGCAGGCCTGCTGTGAGCATAAGGTTGGGTTTACTGCAATTTTGACCTTGATGAATTACATAGTGATAGTGCAATGATTATGGAAGCTTGTTTTAGATTTCATGTTAATGGTCAGCAAACTTTATATATTTTCCTGTTAAACTTATGTTTCAAATATTTATGCTTTAGATCTTACTGTTATAGCCCTCCATTGCTGGATAGTAGATACAGTAGCACCAGATTTTAGTGTAAATTGGGGAGGATTAATGTGAATTTTTGGAAGAGTAGAACTAGAGAATAGAAGCAGAGGAGCCAAGGGAGAGCAAGGCAGTAAGTCTGATATGGGCCATCCCTCTCTTGCCAAGGTGCTTTTAGATGCAACCCCGTTTGACCTGCATTGGCTATGATTCACACCAGCAAGACCCAAATTCTTCAATGTCTGGCCTGATTCCAATACTTGGAACATCCATGGCAGTTGGTCACCAGTATTTTCCGGTTTTGTGTTTTAATCTGTGTAAATATGCATGTTCTATCTCCTCGTTTTCTTATCCTCTAAATTTGATTGAAACAACCTATTTATTCTTTCTGTAGTTGGATCAGTCTAATCAGGCATGTTCCCCAGAACCTCTGAAGGAACACAAGCAGGTAATCTTCAGCTCGTAGTTATGCTATTGTATAATTTTCTGGCTAATGAGTCTATTCTTATACATATTGCAAAGCATTATCCAGGGTGAGCATATAGAAAGAGCAAGTGTTGCATGGATATATTTTTTGTTAATTGGAAGTGGATCTGTTTCCATATCCAACCTATCTCTAACTTCTCTGTTTGTTCCTCTAATACCCCTACGGCTCTACTAATGTTTTCAGTATTCTATTGCATATGAGTGTTTTGGGTATATGCATTGGTTGAAATGTAGTTTCATCTAGAATGTTCTGGGGGATAAATCTGTCCCTTAGTCGTATATTTGCTTGTCTTATAAGATGCCTCTCTTCGCATGATGATTCCATAGAGGTGATTGACATAGTTAAAAGCAGGCCTACAGTACATTCAGATGTCTGGATTTTCTAACCTTGGACTGTGGTCTTGCTTCATTGCTTCAGACAACTGATCTATAAACAAAAAAGGAGTCTTGCGCAGCTAGCTAGATCCTACCATGGCATCTTGACCACCAGAAACCAAACAACACAATATTGTTCTAGCATTATTGTGTAGTATTTTCATTCTTATTCTGTCACTAGCTTCTACCTCTGCCATATAAACTATCAGGACCAAGTGCCAGCCGACCTGATGTTCTTATGCACACTGCTCACCTGATACATAACATCTGTTAATGTTGAAATCTTGATAAAATAATATAGAAGGGTATTATGGTGGGCATGCTTATTACTTAAGTGATGATGGCAATAAATTTGATAAATGCATACCTTGTTCATTACCACTGTGTACATCCATTCCTTGCTTATTGCTACTGGATGGAACAAGAATGTCCATACCTGCAGTTACTGCATGTGGTGTAATATGGGTATGGAAGCTTCCAGTAATTGCCTATCTAAGCCTACAAGTTATTATCACTATAGTATCTTAGTGGTGTGCTTATCGACTATCAAACAAGAACTTCTTGTTTATAATTGTATACAATTTCACCGTTCCCATTATTTCGACATAATGTTACTTTTGAAGCACATTGACCAGACCTGGAGCACATTGATCTGAACCTTTTGCTATCTCATTACTAGACCAGGATCTGTTTAAGATCTTTGCTTCCATATTTCATATCTCTGTTATTTTCTTATTTGCAATGCTGCATCATGAGCATATCCTCAAGTGTTTTGAAATGGTATTTGTTTATGCACAGGAATATGCCGAACAAATACAGGCAGATTTTGCAGCTCCTCGAGTGAAGCTTGAGATTGGTACCCAATCAGCGCCAATTTCTGCTGACAATGTGTTTGATCCATCTACAAGGTTTCGGAAAATGAATACGTCAAACAGAACAAATTATTCGTACAAACTCCCGACACCAGATGATGACAAGAACTCCACTTCAGCACACACCAATAGATCTCCTCATTCAGATCAACCAGAAAGTAAATCTCATGTAGCAGAAAATTTATGGCATTCCTCTCCACTGGTCAAAGGTTTTAAACCAAACTCCATGTTTAGTGGACCTGTTAAGATGCCATCAAGTACTGAAGGGATATCAGCGCCACTTGTTTATCCCTACGCTACTTCAGATTTTAAGAAAATGAAGAGGGAAGCATTTTCCGGTCCAATTCCAAGCAAAGCAGGATTGAACAAGCCCTTGTTTTCTGCTACTGATCTCAGAGCACCAATGAACTATCCTCGTGCAATGTCAACAAAATCATATGGCCCAGGCTGGCAGTCATCCGTGGCTCCAAAATTTACCCCTAGGATCACTTCACTCCCAACTACATCACCGAGAATAAGTGAGCTACATGAACTGCCTAGGCCTCCAGCAAATGTAGGTGCTGCCCGTCCTGGTTTGGTTGGATATTCTGGCCCTCTGGTATCAAGGCGGCAGGTGCCTAATGTACTGACCCGCGCCTCACCACCATCACAAACAGCATCACCTCTTCCACGGCCACCTGCTGCCATGACCCGCAGTTATTCTATACCTTCAAATAGCCAAAGAACACCCATTCTTACCGTGAATAAGTTGTTGGAAGCTAGGCATAGCAGAGAGAGTAGCGAAGTTTCCTCTCCCCCATTAACACCTATATCTTTGGCTGATGTTTCCCGCAGATCAACAGCAGAAACAGCTCTTGAAAAAACAAGGATGATGGGTAAGTTTCTACTGATTAATAGTGTTTCTCAACATATTTCTCCATAATCATGATAACTTGCCTATAATCCCATAAGAATTTGTTTTCTTTCCAAGTTTGATGGAAATCAATATTTGTGCTGAAACTGTGGATGATTTTGTGATTCATAATGTTTCAAACATTTTTGTTTCTTTTTTACAGTAAGAACATAACAAGCAATGAAAGGCAAAATAATTATGAACTGTTATATCATGTATCAGGTGCATACTGCATAATCATATTAAGTTTGCACTTTATAAATACATTTTACTCTGCGAAGTGTTGACATATATCCTTTTAAATACCCTCTGCATTGCCTTCATTGCATTATTAGTATCAACTTTAGCATCTCTGAGTTTTTAGGCAAAACATTTGTATGCGACAAAGATCATAGTATTTCCTGCTACTTCAAAAATCCAAGCACTCTACAATCTCAATTAGACAAGCCTCCAATGGGCAGATATATTCCATCTTTACTGTTAAAAATACCAATAAAACAATTTCTGATATGATATTAACTATTTTCTCAACTTTGATTGCAGAAACCTTGTGAAAACTTGCATGGCCAAACTTCAGTCATCATAGGCAATTTTGTATGTAATTATTTGTGCATTCTAGATTCCCCTCTGTAAATTTATGTTTCTTGCGAAGGAAAAAGTTGAAATAAAGGCGCACTGGTTGGAAGATTTTTGTTTCTTTGGCCGGCTTTTCTGACAACCTTATGGATTTAGTGAATCTGACTACTATTAGTTTACCATCACTCACTCAGTATTCTGATTTTTTTGGGGGGATTGCTGATGTGAACTATATTGGCGCTGTAAATACATTATTACCTTTACCATTTTCTTTGTTTGAAACAAAAACATGTGTTTCTCCTATGTATTTCCAGGACCAAAAGAACGATGTCGAAATTGTATATATTGAGTTTGAGCTGTGCTAATATATGATTTGTGTAAAATGCTCTCCAAATATTGAAGTGCATAATGTTCAAGGCAAGATATGCTAATTTAAGATTACTGCAGTTTAGTGTTTATTTTTGCAAAAAAATTAAGATTATGAAAACATTGAAAGTGCTCTTCTTTTGCGCTATGCCATGAAAGCTGGGACCCAAATGGTGAAGAGCATTCATTTCTGGTATTACTGACTGATTTGGCAACACTTGGAAGAAGAATTTTATGAAAAATGAAATTGGATGATGATATTCCATGCTAGATGAACAAAATCAATCTTACTTCAGTTTTTCAAAATTTCAAATACAAAGTCTGGCACAACTTTTGTGCATGAATTTGCCAATATTAAAGAACATTTTTATGTTTTGCTGAATCACTCCATGGAAAGTTTTGAGATTCTCCATAAACAATAAAACACGATTATTCTTTGATGGACACGTGCAAAAGATGAGAATTGGCAGAAAGTTGTACAAAGTCAAATACCTTTTGCAAACTTGGTAGGCCAAGATGCTCTTCGAAAAGGCGGCGGATGATTTCAGAAAGCAAACTGTGTTTCATGCACCTGAATGCCAAAATAAAACTGCCTCAACTAACAAGAACATTGCAGAGTGATCTTCCATTAACCAACAAGCCGATGCAAAGATTACATTGCTTTCTCTCATCAGATAATCAATCTTATACGAGTCAATCTTGATGCAATTCAGATGAATGCCACTAGCTATGAGCCGACAAGCCGCAATTTCATTGCTGATTGATAGAGCAGGTCGAGCTCAAACTGGAGGGAACAAAGAACTTTAAATAGTGGTGCATGACACCGACCTGATCTCATCAGAAAAGCATAAAACTGACTCAAGGAGATGAATTCCTTCCCAATGATCCACACTATCCAAATGGAATACCAAGATCTCCCTCGGATTGCGCGAATCGCGGTGTATATTGAGGGGGTGGCTCTATACTACCCCAGAAATGAAGGAATTTCTTGTTTTTCCTCAGAAATGGAAAATGGAAGAGATTGCAAACTGTACATGTGTTACCCTCACCTTTCAACTGAAAATGTGCATGAGACCTCAGCTAGCCTGAACTGTCACCTGGTCCACCCCGGGTATAACCGAATATATTCCGGTACTACTGGAATAATGGATTGTCAATGATAAGAAATTGGTATCTAGGAAAGCTGTGGATGGGCGCAAACTGATCCGCCACCGAGCCGGCATTATGTGGCGCGGCCCGATTCGTCCCGAGCAGGCCATATTTTCATTATAAATAGCGCGAAATGTAAGCGGTAACGCATCATCGATCATCGGTAGGAAGGAAGCTAGGAAGAAAGAGGAAGAAGAGGGGCCTTGCATGAGGGCTAGAGCCTGCCTCTGGTAGCCAAGGATGACTTGCCTATTGTGCTCTTCTGAATGATGCAGTGCCATGATCAGTGTGGCCTGGCTGGTTCAGATGAGCCGAGATAGGCAGTCTCCTTGGCTAGCCTGAGTGGCTCTTGTCTGTCATGGAAGGCTTCTGCTTCTCATTGATTCAGTGCTGTTCTCAAGTGATCTGTACACCTAATGTGCATGCACACAGGTTCTTCTTTTCCTTGGCTAGCATAGCATGCATTGTAATGGTGATCCTTATATGTGTGATACTGCAATCTTGTGTTGTGTTGGTCATTGTTGCAACTGTTGGCTACTGTTGTATTGTTGTTTGTGTGGGTTACTAGTGTTCATTTTCATTTTTTTCTATTCATTTTGAAACCTTCTTACAAAATTACCAAGTGGCCACAGGCATGTGCTTAGTTATTTGGTACAGCGTCTTGCAGATCGTTATAGGGTATGTTTTATGTGGAAAATTTTTCAAGGTCACACCTTACCCACCATTAATAATTTCTCATGAAATATATTCATAATATTTATAAACCAATATTTTATGAAAGATATACTCCCTCCATTTTTAAATACATGAATATGTTAACTTTTAAACATATGTTTAATCATTTGTTTTATTAAAAAATTACATCAGTATAATTTAGTTTGTTTATATCACAACTTGTTTTATCATTAATGGTACTTTAAGCATAAATTATATTTTTACATATTTTAAAAAATAAAAATGGAGGTAGTAGGATATATTTATTATTCGATTTACAGAGGGATCAGTACTCTGGTTAAAGTTCTCTTCCTGATTAGAGTTTTAATTTCTCCATCAAATTTAAGATGTTTTCTCTAGTTGCATTTGCAGAAGAGCTCGCCACAGTTTCAACTTTCAGTTCAACAGAAGAGTATACCTTCGTGGAACCATGTCTCCCATTGTAGCAATAAGATGATGAAGGATGTGTAAGAATGAACAGAAGAAAATGCTTTGCATGTACTACCTGACGTCTCTCTCAAAGTCTAACCTTTTCGCTTTCCGTTTGGAGAGAACTCCTGAATTTGTTTCCCAAAATATATGGAGTACTGCTAGTTCTAACTGAACGATTAATTGATAAATTTTTGGCAAGAAAAACGTACATATTCATATTAGAAGAATTAAATATTACAAAAGATGCTCATAGGGATAGGGTTTGCCAGCCCAGTATTCGAAGATGCTCATAGGGATAGGGTATCCGTGCGTGTGTTCATAGGGTGAGTGTGCGCGTACGTTGTGAGAATCTGCGTTGTACTGTGTAATTCTTAAAAAAAAATATTACAAAAGGTGCGTTCGAAATAGCTATATATGGCAGCAGCTACAGGACTCCTTTGCAAGCAAATTTTTGCTATGAGGGCTGCAGCACTACGACTTTGCAGCCACAGCCCATATAAACCGAACAACCCAAAGCTAACACTAGTTTAAAATAAGTTATTTAAGCAATTCTGACGTGCAATTTTTTTTAAAACAAAATCATACTAATATATGAAACTGTGGCACAAATAATCCATACCTTAATTGGATACTTTTTTAAAACATAAGAAATATTAAATTTTAAAAGATATTTGTCAAATAATAGGTTCCTTTCTAAAATACCTTCACTGGATATTTGTGGCACAAATATAAAAAATAGTTTAAAATATTTTTTTTAAAAGATAGAAATAGAACGTTTCTTTCTATCTTTCCTTTTACTAAGTTTTTACCTCCGTTCTCGAATAGATCCAAGAATGTTTGCAATTAAACCTTGGAATCGTCATTAATATATAGATTAAGCAAAAAAAAAGTTTTATCATATGAAAAATGATATTAATAAATTTATCATAAAAACACTTTCATGTGTTATATTTTTTAAAAAATAATTCTTATAAACATACAGTTAATTAACAAAAATAATGGTGAAACATGCATATTGGAAACTATAAATTTCAAAAAATAACAGACACGGTGCAATTTTTTTTTTGAAAAAAATATTTTTATTCACGTCATTGAGAAATGATCATCGGAAACAGTTGATCGACATGGTTGAACTTTGTTGTGGACTACAAGAGGTCGACACCATCGAGAAAACAATGGACCATTAGATCATTATTATCACCAACAATTAAAAGAAAACCGTTTGATATGTTTACACGATCGAGATATGCCGCGTTTAATTGTAAATTAATCACAGATTTATTCTGAGGCTATATTGAGAAAAAGATTTAGAAATATCGATAGTAAATTAATATATCTCAACAATATATATTAAAAGAAGTCATTGGTGATGGACGTGGATCTATTACCACCATCAAGTATAAGACCATATATAGACTTCAATCACCTCTCCTCTCTCAACCCTCTTCCAGTGGGTCCTATTTTTATTGACCAATAGTACACTAATTGAGATAATATTGTAATACTATGCTCGAATCTCTATTTGCTTCACGGAGCGATAGATTAACACATGATTAATTAATTATCAGCTATAAAAAACTTGATAAATTGATTAACATAATTTTTTAAAGCAACTTCCATGTATAAACTTTTTTAAAAAAAACACGTACTATTTATCAGTTTAAAAAACATGCACGCGGAAAACGAGTAAAATGAGCTGGGAACTCATGGGAACTCATGGAAAAGAACACAGCCATGGTCTGCTTAGTTACGTTTAATCTTGTCATTATATTCATTAGAGCTTGAGAGCGACGATTTTGTCTCAATTGAATCATCGTACTAACATTGTTAAACCCCATTGTGCAACGCACGAGTATTTTGCTAGTACTTCCTCCGTTTCACAATGTAAGACTTTCTAGTATTGTTCACATTCATTTATATGTTAATGAATCCAGACATATATATGTGTTTAGATTTATTAACATCTATATATATATGTAGGCAATACTAGAAAGTCTTACATTGTGAAAACGGAGGGAGTAGTAGAGTAGAGTATACATCTATCTACCCTATAATTCACCAACTACACTCCTACGTACCTCATTCATCAAATCCAACGATCTAGAATCATCTAATCTAACAGCTGAAATCGTCCACGCAAACACCGTCCAGAATCGCGCTCCCCCATCTCCGCCCGAATCACGCGCTCACCCGTCGATGCCTGACGCCCCACGCAGCGCCGCCCCTCCCCAACTCGAGTTCATCCCAATGCCAGTTCGCCGTCGATCCCGCGTCCGCCGCTCCTCGATTTCTCTCCTCTCCCGCGCCGCACATCCGCCTCTCCGCCGTCGTCGCATCTCCTCACCCCTACCCCGCGCAACGCCGGCCGCCGCCTAACCCTAACCGTCGCCGCTCCACTCCTTCCCTCTCCCGCCGCCGTCGATCTGTCGATTCCGACACCCCGCCTTCGCGCGCGACGCCGCCGGCGCCCCTCCACGCCGACCGTGTATATTATTGATAGGACTATTTTTTTCCAGGGTTTCTACTACTCTCTAGGGACAGCCATATATCTTTGAGAATATTGATTTTATCCCCTTATTTGAGCCATATACAGAGACTGACTTCTTTGTTATGTTTGTTTTGACGGATTTTAGCTGTTACTGTTGTGCGTGTTGTGGTCTGGATGGAGACTGGCGGCCACGTTGAACGGTTCCTCGCTGTTCTTGATAACCACCTTCAATTCAACTAGGGTATCCAGCGCAACGCATGGAGGTAAATACAGTTTATTTGGCTACAAATTAATTTGAACATATCTCATGCTGAAGAGGTAGTCATGAAATTCTTGGCCTCTTGGATATTTGTATGTCGATACTGTTTCATTTATCAGCAGGATGGCACTGGAGCAGCTCAACAAGTTGTGATAAATCATTGTCAGACAAGCTTTTTTTTAGTGAAATCATTAGTTATAGCCTTACAGATCAGTAAGCCAGGCTGCCTCTATAATGGGTGACATTTTAGAACATTGAGTGACATTTTAGAACATGATATATATTCAGTTACTACCTGCAGAATGCATTCTCTTGTGCCATCTATAATGGGAAAAGAAGTGGCTTTACTCCAATTATAACTGTAACAATGACATAGCATTGCTATTGACAGGTTTTGATCGTTTTAAAGGTCTCATCTGCCTATATTCAGACTTAAGAGGACCGTTTGGATCTTGTTGTTTCAAAACCATATTGGTGAATATGCAGGTTGTTAAATTGATGATAACCGCTTTAATAGAATCATGGTTAGTGTTTTAGAATTACAATACATTATATGTTCTTATTATGAATAGTAGGACAACCGGTGCTTGTGAGGTTGTGCCCAAAAATGCTGCCTGGTCATGTTTTTACCTCACTCTGAACTGAGCACTTTCCCTGTATTAGCATTTCATTCATATTTTCTATTCCAGTTGACAGCGGGTTCTTGGACATGATCCATATCAATTTACCATACAGTTCAATTGTGATTGTTATTGCGTGAATGATCAGTATCTGTTGCTATTTTCTGCTACAATTGAGTATTACATGCCAAGAATTAATTCTGAAATAAGAAAACATATTGGTTTTTTAGTCATGCTAGCTCTAATTTCTTTTAGAGATCCATGATAGTTTTTCTTTTATCAGTAGAATGCTAAGTAAAAGAAGCTGGATGGGCAGCTACCTTGAATTGCTGGGTGTTGGAATAAATACCTCAAGTTATTTAGTGTAGATTCAGATTATGGAATTATGGTTGGGCTCTAATATGTATTGAATTGGAGAAGGATGAGAAAACAAATTACTAGACAATAATCAATGGTATATTTTGGGATGAAATGTTGTAGACTCGTATGTTTTTTATTTGCATTCCCTTTTTCATTCAAGCTTACACCAATATATACTAAACATATGCAGGCCAAGGTTTATCACAGCTTTGACTCTGTTGATGATGACCCTCACAATAGCTATCCTCTGAACTACCTTAACTCTATTACTCCAAATGGTCTACCACCACACGAGCTAATAATAAAAATCAATTGTCCCATGATTCTTCTTCGCAACCTTGATCCAAATAATGGATTATGCAACGGGACTAGACTAATGGTTAGAGCTTTTCAGATAATGCAATTGATGCTGAGATTGTTGGTGGACAACATGCCAGCAAAAGGGTGTTCATCCAACGGATCACTTTGTCTCCCTCCGACGATATATCTCTACCTTTCAAATTCAAGAGGAAGCAATTCTCAATACGTCTCAGTTTCGCAATGACCATTAACAAATCACAAGGACAAACCATCCCAAATGTTGGGATCTATCTTCCAGAGCCCATGTTTTCACATGGTCAGCTATATGCCGCATTGTCAAGGGGTATGTCAAGGCTAACAAGAAGGATTTTGGCAAAGCCAAAGAAAGAAGTTGATTCAACAAGGAATAGGACTAGAAATATCGTGTATAAAGATGTTCTTAGCTGGTGAGCAAAGGTAGGTTCGCATGATCTAAATTAATTCAAAAAAAATATTGCAGAATATAGTAAATTGCTCATTGGAATGTTACCCACCATTGTCCTCTTGTTTTGTACAGCACACCATCACCTTTTATATGGAATGCCGTGTGATCATCTTCTACATACTATCTCACACTAATGCGTCAGTTTGCACTAGGCTGTCATTTGAGATTGTAATTATGGTATGTATTATATTCATGGATACATATGCTTACAAAATTGTTCTGGATTATTTTTTTTATATGGTTCATCCATACAACTTAAATGGATAATGCATCGCAGATAGCCCGCATCACCGCCATCACCATACACCGCATACTGCTCGCACCACTGCCATCACCATCGCCCGCACCACTGCCATCGCCATCACCATCGCCGCCGTCTCTGCTTGCTCTGCTGTTTTTGGGGGGAAAGGATAGAGAGGGAGAATAGGACTGATAAGTGGGCCCTATGCTTTTTAGTTTTTCTCTTATCACTTACATGTGGGCCTCATCTTGTAAGTTTTATTGTGCCCGCGCAGTACCATAGTTCTGCACTTTATATGAAATATATTTTACGTACGATATGAATTGAATTAAAGTTCAAATGTATAGATCATATAAAAATATTTTTTGCTAACATGAAATTCTAAAAATTATTAAAAATAAATAAAATTGCACCGTAGCGTTTAGCACAGGCATATTACTAGTATGATCAGGTGAGCCTCTGGACGCGGACGATGCGGGCGAGCTCCGGGCGCACCGACACCAGCAGCACGAACACCTCCCGCTCCCCCTCCACGTCCACCACGTGCTGCACCGTCCCGCTCTCGCCGCCGCCGAAGCACTCGCCGCGCCCGAGCACCCGCACCGCGCCGTCGGGCGACACCACCTCGGCCACCTCCTGCCGCTGCTTCTCCTCCTCCGCCGACGTCGTCACCGTCAGCCGCAGCGGCGCCACCCCGGGCTCCGGGCAGAACTCCACGCACCGCAGCGTCGTCCTCCCGCCGCCGCCCACGCCGCCGTGGATCGTCGTCGTCTCGTCCGCCACCGGGTACAGCCTCCCTCCGAGCAGCACGCGCTCCCGCGGGTCGTTGCCGTCGTCGTCGTCTCCGGTGGCGGCGGCGATGCGGTGGTGGTAGTAGTCCTCGAGGCGCAGGGCGATCACGCTCCCGGCGTGCTCGACGAAGTCGCGCACGACGCCGCGCCCGCGGCCGCCCACCGCGGCGCGCCACCGCGTCAGCTGCGGGGCGTACGGGCCCGCCATGTATTCGTTCGCGGCAAGGCGAGTGCAGCTAGCTAGCTATAGATCACAACGCGTACGTACGCTACGCTGGTGTGGCTGCTCGATCGATCTCGTCGGCGGCGGCGAACGCCGGCGGCGCGACGTACGGCTGGATATATGAGGATCGCATGCGATGCGATGCGATGCGAAGTCTGGTCGGAATCGGATCGGATTAGATCAGTCCGACTCCTACTCCCGTTCCGTTGCGCCCTAGGAATTCTTAGCTATTACTCCCTCTTTTTTTAATTTACAGATAACATCGTTCATTTTTAATACATGTTTAATCATTCTTATATATTTAAAAAATTTTAATGGAAATGTGTAAGATATAAATTGATAAAATAACTCACAACAAAGCCTAGTGGTTACAAGAGCCTCAGTAGCACCTGAGGTCTTGGTTCGACTCTCTATGGGAGCGAATTTTTTAGGATTTAACGGCGTTGTGCTTTTAGTGGTAGGCGACGTACCCCTCGACAGCGAGGCAAATGTAAAAAAAATATTTACGTAAATAAGACGAATGGTCAAACGTGTCAAAGAAAAAAAAGTCAATAACGCAATTCATTAAAAAAAGGGAGATAGTAATAATTATACGATCGATGAAAAGCTCTTTTTTTTAATTATTACGGCAACTTTTCGGTGTTCCATTCGTTGGCTTCGGCTGATAGACGATAATACGCGGAAGAAAAATAAACGAGACAAAAAGAAAACTTTAGAGTTGAACTTTCATATTTCTTCTCTTCGATAGACATTTGAAATTAATGTCAAGGCTAAAAAGTAGGAAAATAAAATAAAAGCCATCCAAAATAATTTACTCCCTCCGATTCCGTAGTTCTTCACGTTTTGGACAATGCCACGGTCTTCAAAATGTATATTGACATTATTTTTTAATTATAATATATAAAATAAATAAATATAATTTTATTTTTATTATAGTGTTTTCTAAGACAAATCTGTATATATTGTTTTAGTGCAACTAATTATTTTTAAAGTTGCTGATACTTAAAGTCACAGAAGTTTGATCTTAATCTTGTGTAAAACAAGAAAAACTATGGAATTGGGGGGAGGGGGGGGGGGGCGTACTAGGTTTCAAAGTTCAGAATTTTTTTTGTCTGGATTATAAGAAGAAAGGAACGAAAAATACCATGGGATTCCGTCTCGGGCATCGGACAAGTGGGACGGTATCGCCTCCCCCCACACCACCTCCTTGAGCCGAGTTGTCTCCTTCGTGCACTACTAGAAAACTCATTTTCGGCGTCGTAGGGGATCGATTTTCGCAGGCGGGCATGTAATTCGGAGCCAAAACCCTGGCGGCAAAAAAAGTACCCGGGGTGGAGGGGGCGGTCTGCCTGTGAAGATTGATCTTTGCAGGCGGTCCATATAAGCGTCGCCTGCGAAGATCGATCTTCGCAAGTGGCAGACGTCGTGTGCCTGCGAAGATAGATCTTCGCAGGCGACGCTTATATGGTCCGCCTGCGAAGATCGATCTTGGCAGGCGACGCTTATATGGCCCGCCTACAAAGATGCCCCCTATATAGTCTTCTTCCTCTCCGAGCCCTGTTCATTCTCCCCGACGTTTCTCTCTCCTAAAGTGACTTAAATATAGGGGGGGGGGGAGGTTTTGAACTTCAAATCTTCAGGTGATTTTTCTACAGTACTTAGATCTACTCATTTCCACACTAGGTATGCAATTTTTTAAGCTTTTAGACCTTAATTTGTGATGGATTTATGCATCTAAAATTGTGAAGGAAGAGCTCCATGTTTTTTAATTTTATTTCTTTTCATATGTTGATGTTAGATGTATGTGTAATACTTGATGCCTCTTGTTGTAGTGGTTTAATGTGGTAACATAAATTCTCATTTTTTTTTATTTTTGCTATCACATCCACCACCTAGTTCTAGATCTAGATCTTGTCATATATATAGAGAGAGAGAATAAAATTTTAAATGTCTATTTATTCGGTGCAATCAAAAAATAGTTATAGTATTTTGTAATATGCCGATGATATGATTTTGTTAGATTTTCCTAATGTACTAATTTGGCATGACTGTGTAAAAAAAATTGAAATAAACTTTGATTTTTTTATTACTTTACACTTAACCTTTAGTTAATTAGTTTTGAATAGCGATAAGTTTTTTCAATAAACCCTACAAATTTGGTATTAATTGTGCAAATATTTTACGTGTATTTTTTTAGAGATATGGAAAGTCGGGAATGGATGTATCATTGGCCGAGGTTTTTGTCTCCATATAGAAACGAAGTGGCTAAATTTATTGGTATTGCCAAGGCACACGCTGAGAAGAATAATATGAGGAAGATAATTTGTCCATGTGCTGACTGTAAGAATGAAATAGCCTGTGACTTTGACGATGCTTTTAAAGTGAAGGAGCACTTAGTAACTCGTGGATTTATGGACAAGTACGAAATATGGACATGGCATGGTGAAGAATAAGTGGACGGACTTGAAAATGTAGTTTCGACACAAATTGAAGACATGGTGCATGACGATGGTTCTGTTGAGGACAAAATCGACCTAGAGGAAATGTTACGTCATGCAGAACCCGAGGTGTTGATGGGGTCGGCTAGAGGGTTAAATAACTTTGAAGCTTTATAGAAGGCAGCAAAGGAAGTTTTGTACGATGAGTCGAAGGGCTGTGACAGTGAGTTCACAACACTCCGGTCAGTTCTTGAACTTATGAGGTTAAAGGCGAGACATGGATGGTCTGATACCAGTTTCGACAGTCTGTTAGAACTTCTGCAGAAAATGCTACCGAGGCCTAATTCACTACCATCCAGCACATATCAAGCAAAGAAACTCATATGCCCCCTTTCACTTAGTGTGGAAAAGATTCATGCATGCGTAAATCACTGCATACTGTACAGGAAAGAGTACGCTTCTTTAGATGAATGTCCAACATGCGGTGCAAGCCGGTACAAGTCGAATAGCAATACTGGCCTAGAACCCTCTGAAGCAACTGAGGGACGACAGAGAAAAATCCCGCAGCTTGTGATGTGGTACCTTCCTGTCAAAGACCACATTAAACGGATATACTCAAACCCTCGAGATGCGGAACTAATGCGCTGGCATGAAGAAGGGCGCAAGAAGGATGGGATGATTCGACACCCGGCAGATGCTCGTCAGTGGATAAACTTTGATGCACAGTATAGAGAGTTTGTTAAAGACCCACGGAACATTAGATTTGCCCTGAGTACTGATGGAGTTAATCCTTTTGGAGACATGAGCAGTTCACATAGTACTTGGCCAGTGCTTCTCACCATGTATAATCTTCTTACCTGGCTTTGTCAAAAGCGAAAATACGTACTACTTTGTATCCTCATACAGGGACCCTGTCAGCCTGGTACTGATATAGACGTATTTCTTGAACCATTGTTGGAAGATATGGCTGATTTATGGAAAGAGGGATTGAAACTGTGGGACGAGTACTTAAGGGAATACTTCACAGTGAAGGCCATCATCTTCGTGACCATTAACGATTATCTAGCAATGTTTTCAGTTTCAGGTCAAATTAAAGGTAAAACAGGATGTGTGATCTGCTTGAATGGAACGTACTATAGGTATCTCCTGGGTTCCAACAAGCTTGTGTACATGCGGCACCGGCGGTTCCTACGCACAAATCACAAGTACCGCAAGATGAAGGCGGAGTTCGATGGTACTGAAGAGACTGATCCTGCACCGAAACCTACATCGGGAGAAAAGGTGTGTGCAATGACAGAGAAAATTGTTTGCGAGTTTGGAAAAATGACTAAGAAACCATCAAAGGGGACAAAGCGCAAGAAACCCGAGAAGAATACGAAAGGAGGGGATAGTAAGAAGCAAAATGACAGTTCGAAGCCAGATGATAAACCCCCTCCCCCATTCAAGAAGCATTCCATATTTTTTAAGTACCTACCGTACTGGAAAGATCTGGAGGTTCGGCATGCCATAGACGTCATGCATCTAGAGAAGAATGTGTTTGACAACATAGTTGGAACATTGTTGGACATGCCAAAGAAGACTAAAGATGGTCTCCAATCAAGGATGGACCTAGTCGAGATGGGAATCAGGGAAGAGTTACACCCTCAAGAAGGATAAAAGAATGGTAAAGTATATCTTCCACCAGCCTGTTTCACACTGACACCTGAGGAGAAGAAGTCATTTTGCAACTCACTCCGTGATGTCAGAGTGCCCATAGGTTTCTCATCAAACATCAGTCGACTAGTTTCAATGAAAGATTTGTCGGTATCTGGTTATAATTCACACGACTGCCATGTCTTGCTCACCGTGTTTCTTGCAATTGCAATAAGAGCCATAAAACCGAAGCATTTAAAGGTTGCTATCACAAGGTTGTGCTACTTTTTCAACACAGTGTCACAGAAGGTCATTAGTCTCGAAGAGTTAGGAAATCTCCGTACATTCACACATGAGACCCAATGCCAACTTGAGATGTGTTTCCCTCCGTCATTTTTTGATATGATGGAGCACCTCATTGTTCACATTGTGCCGCAGATGGTTGCGCTTGGCCCATTGTACCTCCATCAAATGTGGTCATACGAGCGTTACATGGCGGTTCTGACGGGTTACGTCCGAAATCGTGCACATCCAGAGGGATCAATGGTTGAGGGTTATAGTACTGAAGAGGTTGTCGAGTGCTGTATCGATTACCTCAAAGATGGATATGCAATTGGAGTACCTGTGCCCCGACACGAGGACAGATTGAGTGGCAGGGGAATGATAGGAAAGAAGAGATTCGTCACCCATGATCACAAATCACTCCAAGAAGCTCACTTCAGCGTGCTTCATCAGTTTGCTATCGTCGAGCCGTACATCGATCAACATATCGAACAAATATGAGCTAACAATAAGGGTCGCTCCACCGAGTGGATAATGAAAGAACACAAGCGTCTCTTCATAGATTGGTTGCAAGACCTAGACTTACCTGAGGGAGAAACTACCGATGAAATAACTATGAAGCGGTTGGCTTGTGGTCCATCAATTACAGTAAATTCTTGGCAGGGATATGACATTAATGGATATTCGTTTAGCACAAGAGCCCGAGATAATAAGACCTGTACGCAAAACAGCGGTGTCCGTGTGGAGGCAATTGATGAAGCCGGGGAAAAACAATCATACTTCGGGTTTATTGAAGAAATATGGGAAATCGACTATGGGCACACAATGCAATTCCCCATATTTAAGTGCCAGTGGGTAAAATACACGAACGGGGTCAATGTTGATAAGTTCGGTCTTACTGTTGTTGACCTTGCGAGTGTGGGTCACAAGGATGACCCTTGGGTACTCGCCAATCGCATGGCACAAGTGTTTTACGTGAAAGACCCTTCAAATTTGAAGAAAGATATAGTGCTACCAGGGAAACAAAAGATATTGGGAGTGGATGGGGTTGAAGATGTCGAAGATTACAACCAATACGATAGTATGCCACTTTATAGTCAGCTTGTACAGAAGATTAAGAATGTCGAGACATCTACTCAGAAGACCGTGAAGCCTTACATGCGCACGGACGGTGTGGGCAAAAATGTTAAAGGGTAATGATTGTTGAGTGGCATGTAAGCATCTAAGAAGTTAGTAGTTATGTAATGGTCGTATGTAAGATGATGTGTGATCATATCGCAAATTGACGAACAATTGTACTCAACATTTTGCATATTAATTAGTTCGTACTAATTTTTATGTGCAATTACCATTTGAAGTGTAAAAATTTAGTTAAAAAATTTAAAATTAGTAATATTTGAAAAGTGTAATTATTTTTATGTGCAATTACCAGTTTGTTAAAAAGATCTTCGCAGGCGAACCGCCCGCCTGCGAAGATAGTAAAAAAGATCTTCGCAGGCGGACGGCCCGCTCGCGAAGATAGTAAAAAAGATCTTCGCAGGCGGACCGCCCGCTTGCGAAGATGATCTTCGTAGGCGGACCGCCCGCCTGCGAAGATCTTTGCCCTATATAAGGGCAAGCCCGCGGCGCCAAAATTTCTAAGTCCAGGCGGGAACCCTAGAAATTTTGGCGCCGTCAGGCTGCCGAAAATTTTCACCACCGCACGCCTCCGCCGTCCTCCGCCGCCGCCCACCTGCGACCTTTACTCTCCGACCGTCGTCCTCCGCCGCCGCCGACCGTCGTCGTCCACGCGCTGCCACCAAGACCGTCGTCCTCCGTCGCTGCCGACCGTCGTCGAGCACTCTGCCGTCACTGCCGCTGACCCCTCCACCGCGCGCCCACTCCACCGCCGCCGGCTCCTCCACCGCCACCGGCTCCTCCACCGCGCGCGCGGCCGCCGGTGGCCCCTCCACCGCCGCTGGCCCCTCCACCGTGCGCACGGCCGCCGCTGGCCCCTCCACCGCCGTCAGCCACCCCTCCACCTGCGCTGGTCGTCGGCCCCTCCACCGCCGTCGGCCACCCCTCCGCGCAAAGGCGAACGGCTTGATCGGCCGATCGTCGTTCACGAGCGAAGACGTCCTCAGCCGACGTCTTCGGCCGGTCGTCGTCCACGGCCGAACCTCGTCGTCGGCCATTCGTCGTCCACGGCCGAAGCTCGTCGTCGGCCGTTCGTCGAACACGGACGTGCGTGCATGTGGGTGTTTCCTTTTATATGTGTGTGCATGTGGGTGTGAATGGGCATAAGGGGTTATATGTTGATTGTGAATGTGAATTTGGGAATGTGGGTGATATGTGAATGAAATTGGGAGGGTATGTTCAATTTGCAGGATATGTGAATTTGTCAAATTTTTTAAATAACATGTTGGAGGGTATGTTAACATTTTTTTTTAAAAAAATGTGGAGGATATGTTTGCCTTTTCCATTTTTTTTAGTCAACATGTCGATGAAATAAGGAAGTCAATTAGTGCACTACTTGATAATAACATATCAAATTTTGTACAAATTTGTTTGTAGTAATTAATTTAGCATAATAGTAAGTAGTCATTAGTTTCGCTATTTAAATTTGTTTGTACTAATTAATTTAGCATAATAGTAAGTACTAGTTAAATTTGGAAATCTCAGAGAATTTAAATTTTTTCATACGACATATTGTTAATATACAGTTTATTTTTGTACTAATTAGTTTGTACTAATTTGAGTAATTTAAAATGTGGACGATAACTCTTTTTTTTATATTAGAGGTTTGAAACGATGGCCGATTGTACTAAAGGGACTGAAGAGAAGGGTTTAGGGGAGCAGGAGCAATCCCTTGCTGTTGTGGTTGCTCTGGAACCAACGATCCCACCGGAAGGTAGTTCCGACAGCGACGTAGGTGACGAAGATGAGGAGTACTCGTCGCCAAGCGATCCTTGTCCAAGCCCAAGCCCGAAGAGAAGGAAAAAGGGCGACGGTGAAGAAAGCGACAAGGACTACATTCCCCCTAAAGAAGGGGTAAGTAAACTTAATATGTATAATGTTCACTGTGATAACTATTAGCCCGAGCTAATACGAAACTTCCATGCATACCTTCTCGTAGGAAACGGCGCCACAGCGATCAAAACGGCAGCCGAAGAAAAAAAATTCCATCGAAAGACGACGACGTACCAGCTAACACAACGGGCACAAAGAAAAGCGAACGGTCAGCAAAGGCGAAGAAAAGGAAGGGCGAGAGAAGCGTGAATAGAAAGGATGAAGGGTTCCATGTTGTTACCCATGTTTCGCCTAAAGGAGAGCCGCTCGCCCCTAAGACGGCACGTGCGAAATTCAGTTCACAGTGTAGCATAATAGTAAGGGAAAAGATCTCCATCACGGTCAAGGACTGGGATCATGTATCGGATAGGGATAAGGAAGTCCTATGGAAAGAGTTGAAAAAAATCTTCCAGTTCCCGGATGGATTAGAGGCAGTAGTGAGAAATTGTGCACTGCAAACAATGGCCAAGTCTTGGCGTGGTTGGAAAACCACCTTGAACAAGAAATTTGTGAAGACGGGACGCACACCATTTTTGATGTATGCCAACATAACCCCCAATCAGTGGGACGACTTTCGGACCTTGAAGAACTCCCCGGAAGAAATTAAAAGGAGCCAAAAGTATGCAGAGTTGGCCAAGAAGAACAAATTTCCTCATCGCTTAGGCTCCGCGGGATACGCACCAAAGGTGGATCAGTGGACAAAAGAGGAGGAAATGAGGAAGAAGGGGCAACCGGTACCAATGGAGGAGTGGACACAGAGATCAAGGAACTGGGTAAGAGCTAGAACTCCGAAGATCACGGATGAAGGAAAAGTATCGTTTGAAAATCCGGAGCTGCAGAGCGTTGCCGATAAAATAGAAAATTTATCCAGTTCACAAAAGAAATGATATTTCAAGCCTAAAAGGGAGAAAGATGTGCTAAGTACGGCGCTGGGTACTCCTGAGCATGGGGGAAGGGTTAGAGGTGTGTCGAGCAAGATGAGTTAGAAGGAAGGGTTCAAAAATGACCCCCACAAGAAGCGTGAAGCGTACAAGGATAAACTTAGAGACGAAGGGGCTGCGGAGTTTGAAAGGCAAATGATGGATTTCTGCGTCAAGCACATGATTTTGCTTCGCCCCAAAACCAAAGAAACTGAGCCAGATTACCCCTTCGATGACCTCAAGGAGAATACACCCTGCAGATTGCACGTTCCCATTGGACGCTCCGGTAAAACTCTTGAGGCCGCTACAGCCATTGCTATCCCTAGGAGAACATACAATGAACAGTTCATACCTGATGCGTATGCCAAGGTGCAGCCACAAGTGGTCCACGAAGGGTTTGAGTCCTACGACATTGACTACCCGACTACAGATGGTGTATCCGTACTTGGGGATGCGGTCGATCTTGTAATTCTCTGGCACAAGAATGACATATCCTTTGGATTGGGCACCGATGCCATGCCTAAACCGGGGTTGGGAAAACCTCCGAGGCCTCCTAAGAGGAAGGTGACTGATAAGGCGGATGATCCAGAGATGTAAAAGGAAAATCCAGTGCCGGAAGTGCCACTGGAGATTGCATTGCCGGAGGCAGCCATGGAGATTGCACCGCCGGAGACAGCCATGGAGATTCCAGTGCCGAATGTGCCCATGGAGATTACAGTGGCAGAACCAGAGGTGCAATTTGTGGCATCAGTCGGGTCAGACAAAGAAGAAGTACCAGGATTGGAATGGGACGGTACAGAGCCAGAAATATTTGAAGACCCTTCTCCTGCGAAAGACCCCGAGGTGCCACGAGTGCTTAGGAGCCACGACTCCAAGTCCAAAGATAAGAACACGGAGAAGTTCATGGTAACCGTCTTCAGAGGGGGTAAGGAACGTGCCAAGCTTAGAGATGACGACCCCCAGAAGGCTGTTGAACTAGCCGGGCCAACATACTTCGCAACCGATGATTGCCCGGAAAAGTACGAACATGGGAAAGCACTGTTGCCGGAATGGGCATTGGAAAAAGCACCATGGGAGATGAGAAGGTTACATAACTTCTACATGGAGGCCAGCAAGAAAGGCTTGGGCAATATAACAGCTCGATCACCGGCAGATTGTTTCGGCGAAGATGGACGTCAACTACGTCGGTGTTTGGTGCATGTGAGTATGAGTTTTAATTAATTAGATGAAAAAAATGTACAATACAAATCCATGTGATTGTTACTAACAAACTTCTTCTGTAGGATGCAATACATGGATGCTAAGAAGAAAAAAGAACCCATCGGCTTCTTGGATCCAACTCGGATCTGCCAAACACAACATACCGTGACGCTAGCACCAGAGTCAGACCAGCTGAAGGGCAAGAATCCAAAAGAGATAGCAGAATACAAGAAGGGCTTGCACAAGGAGAAATTGATTATTGTCGCACAGTACATTGGATGAGCCTTCTTGCACTTTCAAAATAAGAGAGTCGTCATGGCCGCTTATAATTTTAAGTAAGTCCGGTACATTTATCTTGTACACATATGTCTTATTTTAGCTGGTATTAACTAACTATAATGTTGTTAATATGTAGCGATCATTATATCTGTTTACTCATCCACCCTAAAGACGGAACCGTGGTAGTCTTGGATCCTCTCGATTACAATCACAAGCAATACAAAGAATTTCTAACAATCTTACACTAGTAAGTTATTATGACTCTTGCATTTGTATATGAATGTATTACAAATAAATATCTTCCTTACTCTGAAACGGTACGACATCCATACAGTGCATACCAATACTATAAGTTCAAGGGTGGAGAACAGACACGAACACGGGAGAAGCTGCTAGTACGTACCTATTGGCCGGTAATACTCCACTCACTTTATGTATTCCAATTGTTTCACTAATTGCAAATTTTAACTACTTTTTTCTATGATATGTCCTGAAGTGTCACAAGCAACCGCGAGGAACGGTCCTTTGCGGGTATTATGCGTGCGAATTCCTTAGGGTTAATGGACAGTACATGACTAACGCGGAGGATGTAAGTCTCTATACTATGTACTAGACAGCTCTTGATATTTATGATACTAATATATTGATTAATTTCAATGCATGCAGTTGCCAAGATTAGAATGTCGAACAAGCTTCGACGATACAGGTATCACGAATGTCCAGCGTGATCTGTGCCACTTCATCCACCGTGAGTGCTGTCATGTCAAAGGAGATTTCTTTGACCCAGAGGGTGCCCTAGCGGCAAGTGACGAATTCAAGGATCTTCGGGAGTGGAACACTGCTATGCCATAATGTAACTAGATAACGTTATTTGAAGTGACAATGTAAAAAAAATATTGTAATATATATATTTTGGCAACACTTTTGAGTTATGCAATATATGTAGATTTCTCAGTACCAAATGCTTGGTAATCTTCCAATATATGTACATAAAAATCTACTTGCAAGAATTTCTATTAAATAATTTAAAAGTAATTTACGGCCAAATTGTGATTAAATTTCAATATTTTCTACCTATCTTCGCAGGCGGAAGTTTTTTTTTTTTGCAAGCGGACGATTCCTATTTTCGCAGGCGGACCGGACTAGCCAACGTCCGCCTGCGAAAATAATCTTCGCAGGCGGACGGCCGCCCCGCCTGCGAAGATCGGAGATCTTCACAGTCGTTGGCTTACAGGCGGACGGCCGCCCTGCCTGCGAAGACCCTTTTCGGCCGCTTGCGATAATGCTTTTCCTAGTAGTGGTGTTCGCTGTTGATGCACAACTCCTGTTGCGGATGTTCCTTTCCCTCATCCACACCTCAGATTACCAGCAATTTTGAGTATTTGCCCTCAAGAATCATTGGCTCATTACAGGGCGGAGTGGTTCGAGCAGCTATAAGCTAGCCATGATTGGGGAAGAGGAGTGTGGAGAGGAGATTAGCTTATGTCGTGAGGGAGGACCAGAGGAATATATGGTTTCACGGCGCTGAGAAAAAAGATGTTCTTAGTGGCTGACACGTGGACCCAACATGCAAATACGGTAACAAAACCTGGTCTAATGTGAAAACACTTGCCATTGCCTGGTCCAACGTGCAAGGGTAATAAAAACTGGTACAAAGTGCAATTCAGTCAATTTGTAAAAATACTCTCCCAAAGCTTATTTCCAAATCTAAACCTTTCATACCAGTCTAGGGCTGAGTTTAGATCCAAAATTTTTCATCAAACTTCTAACTTTTCTATCACATCGAAACTTTCCTACACACATAAACTTTCAACTTTTCCGTCACATCGTTCCAATTTCAACCAAACTTTTAATTCTGACGTGAACTAAACACACACTAGATATGTGATGGGGAAACTAGCCCGCTGGCCATTGAAACTATTAAGTACCTCCTGGAGATCAATGCTCTCACATCTTATAGCCACTACCGAGCTCTTGCTTTGGTTCACTTGTAGGCCCGTGGCTTGCCAAAAATCTTGCAACATAGTAATCAGGTTATTTACATCTACTCGGCATGGGTTTAGAAAGATTGCCACATCATCGGCGTATAGTGATATTCTGAACTTCACCACTCTACTTGTTATGGGTGATAGGATGTTTTGGTATGTAGCCATGTTGAGTAGTCTTTGTAAGGGATCAACGCTAATATGAAAATATACGGTGAAAGAGGGTCCTCTTGGCATAATCCCCTTCTGTGTGTATTGCCTGTCCTGCTGTTCCATTCAACATTCATCAAGATGAAGTTGTTGACAACAACAGAGCAATCCAGTCTTTTCATCGTGTATTGAATCCTCTCCATTGTACCATTCCAACAAGTATGGGAAAGTTTCATGGTGCTCTTTTCAACAAGCATTCGCATGATATGGAGTCAAAAGCCCTTTCAACAAGTATGCATGGTGCGTCGTCCCCGCACCAGGCGACCCGGGGGCGACCGACACCCTAGTGTCGCGACCCTCTTCCCCTTATTCCCCACCCTGCCGCTGTCGGAAACCAAGCGGCTAGCCAGGATGGTGGCGGCAGGGCTCGGTTTTGGTCCCCCCCTCAGGCGTGGAGAGAGGGTGGCCAGTGGCGGAGACCACAGAGGGGCCCGGATCGCGGCAGGGGTGGGAGGAGCTCCTGCTCGACGGCGGGGGCGCGTGGCGGAGGACCCACTTCTCCGATGCTCCTCCAAGATTTGGGGGCGGACTCCTCTCTCTGCTCCTAGACTTGGCGGTGGTGGTGGCCGGGGTTGGCGAGTAGTGGAACGGCGGCACCGACGATGAGGCTCCTTCAGGCTCCTCCTAGGCCTCGGGCTGCCACGGCGATGGGGGTTCTCTCTGGTCCGTCAAGCTCGTCGAATGCCTCAATGCAGCAACTTTGACACCTAAGGAGGGCCTTCGGGAAATTGGAGCTACTGCATTGAGGCATTCAACGAGCTCGACAACGATGACTAGTAGCTTTGCTTGGTTTTGGGCAGGGTCTTGCTGTTGTCCTCTGGAAAGTCGGAGCTACTTCGCGTTTGTGAGCTTGGCAACGATGACCAAAGTTGGACCTCATCACCTATGTTTCGCCCTGGTGTGAGGTTACAAGCTTTCCGGTCTGCAAGGTTTGTCAATCAAACTCGACCTTGTTTTAACAAGACTAGTGGTTGTGAAGTCGGAGCTGTGGCGTCGGCGAGGCTTGACGTGTGACAACGATGTCATAGGCCTAGTTGAGTTGCGCTTCGGCATGGGCTAAGTTGTTGTCCTCATCCTTGTGTTTCCTGGCAAAGTGGGAGTCACCCAAGTGTTGGTGTGATGATAATAACGTTGCATCTTTACAAGTGTCTGGGAGATTAGCTTGTTGCCTGTTCATGTGAACGGCTTTTGTTGAGGTGTTTTGCTCGGTTGTCCCGTTCTCGCTTCTTTGGTAGCTTAGATTAGTTGGTGATGTGTCATGATAGTTGTGGTTTTTCTCAGTTTTCCTTAATTAATCGTGCATTATATGGCTTGGTCTCGTTCTCTTCTTAAAATGTGGTATTTCTTCTTTATATAAAACGTTGGCAACGGCCAACTATTTGAAAAAACAAGTGTGCATGGTGCTGTCTACTAGTAGTAGAAAATAATCTAAACTGTTAATTGTGTTCTATTTAAGAGGTTAGATTTTTTTTATACTATGGTCGGATTAATGGTATTAAAAGCAGGCATAATAGTCCAATAAAAGCGTGGACGGGTAAAATTATAATTATAACTAAAATAATATTAATTAGACCATATAGATTTTTGGGTCGTGCTGGGCCGGTTGTGCGGGTGGGACGGCGCAGTTCCATAAGCGACGGGCAGAAGGCGGCGAGCTCGTGCAATTGCTAGCGGGCCGCGGCGGCGCGCTCAACAGCGGCTGATCGGCTACCGGATGCGTCAATTCAATTCTTTGGGTACTTCTTGGGAAAGTTCACAGTTCAACTGATCGTCAATCCGTTTTTCGTTCATTCTCTCCGGTTTTTATGTTTTCGCGGTTTAGTAAAATACTTACAGTCTAGTTTTTCTTTCCGAGTTTTCTGTTTGTCTCCCCACGTTTCAAAAGTAACAATTTTACTCTGTGAACTTTTCTATTTACTTCCAACCTCCCATATGTGCTTATGAGTGCCCTTTCGAAAGTAATAAATTTATTTGCATGAATGCCCTCGCATCGTACGGCACCATTACTATGGTCGTAAAAGAATTACTACCACCTTACAACTCTAGTAATTTTTTTACCAGTGTTATAAATATTCGATTTCGTGGTCTACGAGTAAAACAATTACCACCTTCCTCTCGATATACCCCATGATCTCGTAGCCACCGTGTAGTAATATGTTTATCGATGTGTTCAATACATAGTATAAGAGTAAAAACTGAGGCTTCGTGGTCTGCGAGTAAAATAATTACCACATTCTTCTCGATAGAGCCCATGATCTTGTAGCAATCATGTAGTAATACGTTTAGTGATGTGTTCAATATACAGTATAAGAGTAAAAACTAATACTAAGAGTATTGTTAATCTATATCACAAAATGGCTGTACGAATGCAAAATTACATGCTCAATCACACACAAGTGATAAAAATTACTCACAAGTAAATCAAACTAGAAAAAAAAATGATTCAGCCAAAAGTCCATCATGAAACTAGGATCCTGGTAGCTTTACTGGATCTTGCTATAAAAATGGAGAGGCTGGTTTGTGTCTTGTGACAGGTAGTGGAGAAGGCAACCGGGTGGCGAGCGGTAGTCGACGATGAAATCATGAAAAGGTGTAGCGGCGTGGTATAGAGATGGGCTTTATGTTGCGCATTAGTAGCCATCCATCGTCTAGCAAACATGAAAAAAATGCAGGAACATTCTCGTTCATGCCATAGAGACGACGAGCAAAAGAAAAATAACAAACAACCTCCATCACCGGCGGATTCCACCCTATCCTCTGCGGTCAGCCACATGGAGCACGATGTGCAAATGTAGGACCTGTGCAGCCCATCAATTCAGATCAAGTAATATTGGAGATTGCACGTTAATTTGATTTGCAAAAAGAATTTGGGCTTCATGCGTGAAGGTAAAGGAGATTATGCAGATGCAAATCGGAGTGTCATTTCCTTACTTGCTTGTTCTGTCAATGTCGCCGACATGGAGCAACCGCCGGTTGTTGCTCTATGCCTGGGTGAACATCTCCTTACTGGTTAAGATACTGCCCGACGCCCGGCAGTGAGGCTCGAAGTAGCGCCTTCGCCTCAACCGCCGCCGGCCACCGCTGTCAACTGCCACGGTGTCGTCATCCTCCTCCATGGTGCATCACTGATCTGTGGGCTGGGATGGTGGATCGATTCAGATTCGAAAAAAAGGGGAAAAAATGAAGTGGGGGCGAGAGTGGTTGGTTGGGAACGGAAAAATAGAATATATACCGGAATCAGGGAAGTTGTTTTTATCGAAGTAAAATATTTACTCCGATAATAATGGGAGCATGATGACGGGACGTGGGGTGGGATCGAAGGTAGGGAAGTTGTTTTATTATCGAAGTAAATCGTTTATTTCCATAACAATGGGAGCGAGATAATGGGATGTGGTGTGAGGTGAGTCTGGACTAATACATATTTGGCGCTCGGAATACTAAGGAACGCACTGCGCTACTAGTAGTAGTACTAAGTATTATAAACTATTTTGGTATAATATTTTTTTCTGTATCACTTTCAGAAGCCAATACATATATTATACACAATAATAACTATGGTCAAAATTAACTAATGTTTTTTTTTGGCGGGGAAAAAAATAACTTTTGTTAACTACACAGATTCTAAAAGTACAATATCATTTGTGACTGGATGGAGTAGCAACTTCGTGCAAAACCTTCGATGATTTCAAAGAGCACGGTGTAACAGCCAAGTATTTCAAAGAACATTACTACTGTAGTCTTGTGCCTATCTGCATTGCACCGAAACAGGGGAAAAGAGAAGAAAAGGGTAAACAGGCTAGTTCTTCGAAGCTTGAAATGGCATTGCACTGATGAAAAAACTGCCTGGCAAGCCACACCGAACTGTCAGAGATACATACGTTGATTTCATTCCCAAACGCTTCCATCCATCCAAACTTCTGAAAACAGTCTTTGTACAAATCCTCTTGGAAACCTCAAAAGGCTTCTTGATTCATGGTCGAGGCTCCATGACGCTGATCGTCACGCTGTTCACAGAGTAAGCCGACGGCGAAACGCCGGCCGCCGCCGCCGCCGCCGCCGCGACGAAGCCGGGGGTGGAGGGCTCCTCCAGCTCCTCCTTGTTGCCGAGCACGCCGTGGACCCTGTCCATGGAGGGCCTCACGGAGCGGTTGCTCTGGACGCAGAGGAGCGCGACGTGCACGCACCGTGACGCCTGCTGCACCTGCTCGTTGTTCACCAGGCTGAGATGGTCACCGTCCAGCATGTCTTCAACCGTACGCCTCACAAAGTGTTGCCATGCCTGTTGAATATATGAGTCAGTTTTTACAGCTTTTCATTGTCCTCGAGAATACTCTGGAGTATTCTAATCAGATTCGTAAGTACTCCCTTCGTTTTAGGTCATAAAACGTCTTTAACTTTGGTCAAAATCAAACTACTTTAAGTTTAACTACATTTATAGAAAAATATAGTAATATTTATAATACCAAATTAGTTTTATTAAATCAATAATTAAATATATTTTCATAATATGTCTTGAGTTAAAAATGCTGTTTTTTTTTCTACAAACTTAGTCAAATTTGAAGCAATTTGACATTAAAACGTCTTATAACCGGAAACAGAGGGAGTACTGGTTATCTATATTTTGGAATAGAGAGGGTATGTTTGTTTCTTTGAAACTTGATCCTAAAGCCTCCCCATCCCCTAACATATTCTTCGAGATGCTGCCATGTCAGTTCAGATAACATCAAGGAGAAGAAGAAACAAATATCATGATATTACTTACATATTCTACGAGGCCCGTGCAGTTATCGTTGTCGAACTTGCTGATGCTCTGACCAACTATGATCTCCAGCGTCATCACGCCGAAACTGTACACATCCGATTTGGTAGAGTATTCCCCTCCCGCATACAGTTCTGGAGCTATGTATCCACTTCAGTGAGAAACAGAGAAACCAATAAATCCGTGTGGTATTTTTTTCTTTTGAAAAAAAAAAGGAAACAGTTACACTCGCATATATAGTGGACATCAACCCTTAAAATTGTGCCCTTCTCAACCTTGAACCAAATTTAGAGCGGTTTTGTTTAACGTGGTGCTGAACCCTAAATTAACCCTTTTATCGTATGGTCATGACAAATCAAGATTTCACTACACGCATTATACAATGTCATCCTTTTGAGAACAGAGGCAATAATACGAACATATTTTCCTTTTAATAATGTTTTAAAGATATCTACTAATTTATAATTAAAAATATTTTAAGCCATAGTCCATAGAACAAATCACAACATCAAAGCCTCGCCATCCTAAACAACTTTAAATTTTGACAAGGTCAAAAATCTCACTGTATAAGTTAATGTTTAGACGCTCATGAAAGGTCAGGGTTGTAAAATCAATCTTTGTGTTAAACAGGACAAGGTTAAAGCTGCTGTTAGGTCTGGCTACCCCTTCTCTAAAATTATGAATAAAATAAGTACACAAATATCATACTCCCTCATTTCCAAATTGATCATCTATAATGAAAACCAAATTTTCTCAAATTGATTATCATATAATTGCATGGGCACGGATTTTATCAAGCATGGGAAAATGTATGCATACTAAGGATGTAATTGTGCATTGTGTTTTTAATCAATACATGCATTGTGGAAGAATGTGTGCATATTGTGCATGGTATCTTGATCGATGCGGTTTAAATTATTCTTGGTCTTGATACACAAACACTATATAATGATCAATTTGGGATGGAGGGAGTATTAGAGTATGTTTGTGCACGGTAAAATTGTGAAGAATAGGATTCTTTGTCTAATGTACAAAAGACAAATAACTTGCACAAGGATAGGAAAAATACTTGCCTTTTTTTTTTGTCCAGTGTATATATGGTCATATTTTTACAGTTTTTTCTAAAATAATTTTAACATCAACAATCAACATGCCCTACATCTACATTTTTTCTAAGGTATACAAAATGCAAATTCCGAAAGAGGCGTAGCACACTGGAGACTAGCATTGTTTTACTCTTGTGTTAACATAGTTGACTTGCATACTGTGCGTGAACTGAAATCACGTGTCAATTGGTCATGATATTTAACAGATCACTAAGGCACCGAATTAAAATGTGCAACAAGTGACACGATGAAAACCCATAAACATATTTTAAAAAATAAAAGAAATATGAGATCAAAGATAGCTAGGATATAATGAATTGAAGGTTGGTACTCAAGTCTATACGTGTTGCCCAATTGCCCAAATGACATTCGAAATATTTCAGGAACATTAGCGATTTTATCTCTTTTTTCAATAATGAAAAAATTGATCACACATTTTGTTAAGGGGATGTATTAGCGGGTGTAATACTAAAAAAAAAGGAATACCGCGCTTCACACATGCATGCTCATGAGAATTAAACAGAGTTGCTAGAACATACTGGGTGCCTGCCCTCTTTTGAGTGCTCTCATGGCTTTTGTCCCGGTCGTATGGTCTTGCAAGATCAAAGTCAGCAATCTTTGCATTGAAGTTGGAATCAAGGAGGACATTGGAAGGTTTGAGATCACGATGGACGATGTCCTTCCCAGAATCTCTGTGGAGATAAGAAAGGCCACGAGCGATCCCTCTGATGATGTTAAGCCATTTTGGCCAGTCCAGCTTCTGACAGTCGGCTGAACCTACAAAATCACCATGAAATTCATTCAGACCTGCATCCCCTGTGGTCTTATGCTTGATTTATAGTGCAGTACTCCTGATCTATAGTGTAGTACTCCGTTATCTTTTACTTGTCATTTGAAACATCAACATACCTGCCATACGCATGGTTGATCATTGTTTTAGTCCTCACATATATTAAATATATAATTAATTACTTCCAGTGCAAACATATTTCAGGACAGGTCAACTGATGTTGTTTTCAGATAGCAAATCTAGCAATATCATTTTCACATGTCAAATCTATTTTGTTTTTGCATATATTAGTGAGTTAGATTTTTGAGATTTGAAAATGCAACGGCATGTATTTGAGAATTGGATAACAAGCTAAAATGCATACATTTGAAATAGCGGCTCAGAGTCCCGTTGCTCAGGTATTCGTAGACGAGGAACATTTTGTCGTGCCGGAAGCAGTGGCCCAAGAACTTGACAATGTTCTCGTGCTGAAGCTGCGCCACCAGGGAAACCTCCCTTTCCACTTCTCTCAAATCTTTTCTGGTGAGTTTCTTCACGGCTATTTCTTCATTGTTATGCAATATCCCCTGTGCGTAATTTGTGCAACAAAAAGAACTTGAAGTTATCCGTTGTAAAATACTCCTCCCTATGGGTCCATCCAATTCCGCCCAGTTATAGAAGGTGCCGCACATATAAATCTTGAGAAGTACTTTTTCTCTGGGAATATAAAATCATCTTCCTTATTAGTATAAAGAAGCAAAGTTTTCTCTTGTGATGAAATTAACAGTTAACAGCTACAAAACCAGTAATGTCGTACGGAAATACTCCAAACTAACTATATATAAACCAACTTACACGGTTTCTGTGAACTAAACAGACACATATGATCTAGCCAATTGTTCATCCAAACCAACAAATCTGAGTTTTTAAATACATGCGTATATGCATGCCTTAACGAAATTGGATACGTACGGGAGTGCTCTCAAGGCAATTGGACCACCTTGATATGATTTACTGAGTAAGATTAATAAAGCTTACTTTTATCTAAAAGAAATGAAATTGGACAGAGGGATATGCATGACAACATTATTGTAGTAGATTGATTGACCACATAAAAAAATTGGGAATATTATTGTAACACCTGCGGAGGTTCAGGGCAGGCAACCATGAAGAATATGACGGTGTTCGATCGGATTACCTTGTAGACTGTGCCACAGCCACCAGATCCAAGCTTATTTCGCTCTGCGAATTTACCTGTCGAGTTCACCAGAGTCTGGTAACTGTAATTACCGCTCACTGATGATGAAATTTCACCGTGGTTAACTACTAGGAGTGCTGCTTAATTATTATAGGGATGGCAATGGAATTGATCGAATTGGGCTATTGGTTGCAATTTACCTTTGGATCTCGTCTTTGTTCGTCGAATGTGCCATGAAATTAGAAGGGCCAACGCGAGCGCCGCGAGAGCGGCAAACCCAGGCTGCCCAGCGGAAATGGCGATCGTTCGAGCTCGAGCAGGACGGTGGCCTGGTGATGGTGGAGCGGCTGCGGGCGGGCCGGCGCCTCCACCGGCCGGGGCGATGGCGAGGTGGGCGACGGGGAGGAGCGGCGACGACTGGTTGAAGAAGAGGGAGCTCCCGTAGCGCAGCATGCAGCTGGAGCGAAGCAGTTGCATCCCGGCGGCGGTGGAGTTGAAGTCCTCCGAGAGGCGGGACAGCGCGCCGAGGAGGCACCTGGCGCAGTCCGGCGCCGGGATCTGGGTGGTGCACTGCGCCAGCCCGTACAGGCTGCCGCCGCCGCCGTAGGACGCTATCCCGGCGGCGGTCCTCGACCTGCTCGCCGGGGCGGCGGCCGCCACCGTGGCGAGCAGGCGGGTGGGCACCTCCTCGGCGACGGTGAGGCCGCTGCGCCCGCCGTCGAACACGGTCGCCGTGTGCTCGTCGACGTCGAAGCCGGTGAAGTCGTCGCCCTTGGCGAAGCGGAGGAGGCAGCGGTCGTCGTAGCGCACCGCGGCTTTCTCGCACAAGTCGTCTCCGCTCCCGCCGATGACTCCGAGGCAGGCGGCGAGGCACCGCGAGCAGTCCCCCACGGGCACGTCGGCGCGGCACTGCGCGAGCGCGTAGTACTCCCCGTCGCTAACCACGCTCGAGGACCTGTCCGCCGTCGCAGCGGTGGCCGCCTTGACGGCTTCGGAGGCAGTAGTCTGCCGGACCAAGTAGAACGGGCCGCCCGCCGCCTGGGTGTTGTCGACGCCGGAGCAGAGGGAGAAGGTGGCGTTGCCATAGCCGTCGCCGGCGGGCTGCGCCACCGTACGCAGAGAGGCGAGAACCACCACTGCGGCAGCCGTGAGAAGCTGCTGATGGGAAGCTGCCATGGCCCCGTCGCCTGGCAGTCGCATAGCTGCTGATGAGTGCCGTGACTGTGCTCCACTGCTGGATCGCGGTTGGTTGGTCAAAAAGTTTACATAACGCGTTAACAGAGGCTACCTTTTCACGTTTCCCAAGTTCTGTGAAGGTCCCTGTTGTATCGAATGTTCAAAGATGTGTTTAGTTCACGCTAAAATTAAAAGTTTGATTAAAATTGAAACGATATGATGGAAAAGTTGAAAGTTTGTGTGTAGGAAAGTTTTAATGTAATAGGAAAAGTTAAAAGTTTGAAGAAAAATTTGGGAACTAAACCAAGGCCTTAGACATATATATAGAGTATTAAATATAAACGAAGAAAATAACTAATTATACAGATTGCGTATAAATTGCGATATGAATCTTTTAAGCCTAATTGTACCATAATTTGACAATATGGTGTTACAGTAAACATTTGCTAATGACGGACTAATTAGGCTTAAAAAATTCGTCTCGCGGTTTATAGACGGATTCTGTAATTTGTTTTGTTATTAGACTATGTTTAATACTTCAAATAGATCTATGGCGGCACAAATAGGCAAAGCTAAATGAGAGGATATAGAGATATCACTAACGATGAAGTTCACGGAGTTGTTCCCAGAGTTCAAATCCTTGAGGGGATTCTACTCTCTATTGAGGAGCTCACTAAGAGTCGGGTCTTAGCTAACACTTTCCTCAAGAGGTTGCACTAAGCACTATTCCTTCCACTAAGTGGTATCTCTTTCCTTACGGAGGCGAGATCCGGCCTTCACAAATTTCTCCCGACCAACCACACGTAGATCGGTGGCTCGGGAGTGACACCTAGCAAGCTTACCCTTGAGTTCATGAGACCGCTCTTTCTCACGAATGAGTAATGCCTCTTGCCTTTCAAGGGTTGCATACTGATCCTCAATTCTCCCAAGAAACTCATTCAAGTGTGGTAGAGATTCCTTGGTTATGGACTTGAACAATTCCTCATCCATAACCTCATCCTGAACATCATCCTCCTCATCACTAACAAGATCAACATTGAATGACTTGAGGGAGGAAGGTACCTTAGGCTTCTTTGCCATGAGGCAAATGGGAGCATCCTCATCACTTGAGTAGTTGAAGAGTCTCGGTGGTGATGAAGGCTTCACGGCGAACGTGGCAACTCCTTCTTCATCACTTGAGCTTGACTCGGAGTCGGAGCCAAAGATCATCCCAAGGTGAGATTGGCCATAGTGATCATGCTTGCTATGCTTGTGTTTCTCCTTCTTCTCAACCTTCTTCTCAATCTTCTTCTTTTCTTACATTGATATGGGGGCAATCTGCGATGAAGTGCTCGGGCTCTTTGCGCACATAGCACACTCTTGCGGAGTGTCTTCCACTTGACTTGTTGTAGTACTTGGAAGAACTTCCCTTGAAGAAGCCGCTTCACCTCATGAACTTGCCGAACTTTTTGACAAAGAGAGCCATCTCTTCATCATCGATCTCCTCCTTGCTCTTGCTCTTGCGGCTCTCTTCTTCTTCTGCTTCCTTCGCCTTCAACGCCAAGTCTTCCTTCTTGATGCTTGTGGTTGAGCTTTGGTTGATGAATTGGATAACCTCCTTGGACTCTTGTTTGAGCATGTCATGGGCAAGGGTATGCCCGAGCAAGTCATGAGGTGTGAGAGTCTTGTAGTCCGGACGCTCACGAATTATGGTTACCAAGATAGAGTTCCTTGGAGTGATTGCTCGAATCATCTTTTTGACCACAACCTCATCGATCATGTCCTTGGAGCCAAGTCCCTTGATCTCATTGACAATCTTGTTCAATCGATCATACATGTCGCTTGGGCTCTCACCATCCAATATTACAAACCACTCAAATTGCCCCTTGAGGATCTCCACCTTGGACTCGCGAACACTATCCATGCCTTCATGCAAATTCCGAAGCGTGTCCCAAATCACTTTGGCACTCTCGATGTCGTCCACACGGTTGAACTCACTTCCACTCAAGGCGCTAAGTATTGCATTAGCTGCTTGAACGTTCTTGTGCTCATTCTCGTCATCTTCCTTGGTGGGATCCTCGGGTTTCTACAAAACATAGCATTTTTTGACTATTCTCTAAATAGAAGGGTTAATAGACTTCAAATGCATCTTCATCTTATGTTTCCAAGCGGCATAGTCCGTACCATTGAAGCACGGAGCTTTGCTGCTATAGATGCTCACATAAGATGTAGATGTAGAAGGATAGTCATAAGGGACCGTAGCTCTCTTATCACATTCCTTGCCATCACCCGTTTGACCCGACATGATCTCTCCAAGCGGTTAAGCCTAATTAGGAGATTAGGCTCTGATACCAATTGAAAGGGTCAATTAGGCCTAGAGAGGGGTGAATAGGCTAATTTAAAACTTTATACGGAAGCTAAATGCTGAAACTAGATAGGAAAGTCTGATCCACAGTTAGACTATCCGAAAATATCAGATAATCTGATGTTGGATCAGACTGTCTGATCCACAAGTAAACCACAAAATAGATCTATCACACAAACAAGAGTATAAGCGTAAACAACAACTAGATCTATGGCGGCACAAATAGGCAAAGCTAAATGAGAGGATATAGAGATATCACCAACGATGAAGTTCACGGAGTTGTTCCCGGAGTTCAAATCCTTGAGGGGATTCTACTCTCCGATGAGGAGCTCACTAAGAGTTGGGTCTTAGCTAACCCTTTCCTCAAGAGGTTGCACTAAACACTCATCCTTCCACTAAGGAGTATCTTTTTCCTTGCGGAGGCGAGATCTGGCCTTCACAAACTTCTCCCGACCAACCACACGTAGATCGGTGGCTCGGGAATGACACCTAGCTGTCTAGGAGTCCTCAACCTCCAAGAGTAATAAACACCACACAACTCTTGGTCAAACCCTAGCGCTCAAGATCGAGTGAAACACACACTAGGCCCTCAAACACCAAATCCACAACCACCAAGATTCACCACACAAAGAACAAGGAAGGATTTGAGAGAGGGAGAAAGAGCTCAAAGATCCAAAGCACCTTAACACCAAGCTCAACCCAAAGTGAATGAGAATGAATGAGTTGGGTAACCCTAGAAAAGGGTTAGGTGGAGGGTATTTATAAATCCCAAAATGTGGCCATTGGGAGAGAATCTTTTCATCCCACCTCGGACTTTCTGAGGTGACATCGGATAGTCCGATGTTTTTGACCCCCAAGCAAGCAAGAGACAGAGAACGAAATTCTGGAGAATTTTGGACAATCCGATCGATCGGATAGTCCGATGTCGTATCGGATATTCCGTTATTTTTGAAGCAAGAATTCATCCTCTCACAAAGACTCAAGTTCCATTGAATTTCGGAGTCTCTAGGTCATCGGATACTCTGATCACATCGGATAATCTGATTTGAAAATCACTCAAGAGGAATAAAAACAATTCAAAACAGAGAGTGAAGTTCTGAGAAATTTCAGATAGTCCGATGTATCAGACAATCCGACCTTATATCGGATAGTCTGATATTTTTTAGACAATACTCAGACCAAAGACAAAGAATAAAGTTTTGTGAAATTTCGGATAGTCTGAGCATCGTATGGTCTGATCAAAATCGGATAGTCTGACAGGAATAAAACAAGAACACTTCAAATAAAGGATCTTGAGCACTAGTGTTCTACCAATTATATGCATGTGGTATCCTTCTTAATAGTATGTCATCCTAATACTCAAGAACACAAGATATACATGGTTTAGAAAGACGATTACCACAAGATGCCGCAATGTTTTTAAACTCAAGTTCCACTCCTTTTTATCCTTGCATTCATCTTAACAAAAAGCATTAGTGAACCTCTAATTGTGTTGTCATTAACACCAAAACAATTGAGGGGTCCTAGATGCACTTTCAGAACTAAACACGGCTTTAGTCTTGGTGCATAAACATATATGATAATCAATTTGGGAATGAGGGAGTATATATGTTAGCTTTAACATATATAGTAATAATAGGTTAGCTAAGGTTATCTTTATTTTTTTCATCCTTATAGCTAACCTATTTTTTTCATCCAGGCATAAGAAATGTATATGGGTGAAGTAGTCTTTATGGGTGAGCCCAATGTCAGTAGACATTAGCTATTTTTGTTTTCACAGTGGATGAAGCATTATGTGGTGCCCACTAGCAAATAAAAAAGTAGGCAGCAATCAACTAAATTAGGAGAGAGATAAAGTAGCAGCTGGGAGAGAGAAGAGTAGATTTTTTTTATTCTTTGTGCGAGGTCCTTATGCATATGGCTACCTCAACCAAAGGATTGCTATAAGGACCACTCTTACAAATGTATAAGTAGGCCATATGAGCTTAATACCCTCTCCTATTTCCACATTGTAGATGCCCTATGGCTTACCCCTTATATGTGGACCCCCGTTTTTATAACAGGAATCAATCGTGTAAACAGTACCATTTCCATGGATCAAGTAGTTTGGTACACACGAATTCATAGCTGAAATACCAAGTGCACATACACGAGAGTCTAGTACGAATTATTACATCATAAGCCCGCAGGCGCAGTCTTAAATCATCGGATCGTGCGGTCCGGAATACATTCAAAAAACAGAAGTAGGTAAGGCAGCGGAGTTAAGGCAGCGGCACGCCATTGCCACAGGCAACGACCGTAACTAAGACCTACAGAGCGCCATCGTCTTCATCACCCTCCTGGTAATAGGCATAGGGATCCTTCGAAGCTTCATCTCCGGCCTCTGATTAAATTTGTATATTGCAAGGGTGAGTACCAACCGTACTCAGCAAGCCACCATAGCAACAGTGCATATGACAGGGGTATTCAAAGGATGGCTATGGTTCTTTTGCACAAAGCAAGTTTTATAATTCTTTTCACAAGCCTAAGACCTAGCACATTCTGATCAAATTTTAGTACCAGTGTTCATATTAAACAATGACGGTTCTGTCTACCATCCATTGTGATCTCAAGGATAGCTTCCCGCCATTGAGTCGTCATGGTTTTCTGAGGACGTCCACCTTCCCGCCTCTCAGGAAGTGGCTCCATCAGCATAGAAATCATCATGCAATAACCCATCCCACACAAGTTAAGAATTTAGAGTCTAGCCAAGTGTAATACATGTCCCGGTGCTCAATAACCGCGAGCACGGCTATTCGAATAGATTTGGTTTACTCACACTGCAGTAGATGTACACTTTACCCGCACTCCGCAACTGCCCAACACATGAGCCTCGTCCCAACACATAAGACGCGTCACAGCAAAGCTTTTCGATAACCTCACATTGGCAGTACTCGCTCCATGAACTTAAATCCTCATGCACTCTAGGCGTCCATGTTTCTAGCAGTGAGAGGAGTTTTGGCGCTCCCGGGAAAGAGAAGTCTCACACACATATTAAATTATGGTTCAAGTTAAGTTCTCTCTCACACACACTCATGGCAGTCCTACCAATGGCGACACCGATGTAGGGCACGCCTCTCGGCCCTACCTCAACGGCTGTCCCACCATAGCGCACCTGCCTCGCTCAGGGGTGAACCATCTATGCAGGGATACTGCCTTCGCTTGGCTATCTAATCCGCTAGGTCTATACCCATTCAAGAAGTACGGTTGTACGGAGGTCGTTTCATGCTTAACTTCATGGCTCAGTCCTTAATTGACCGGGGACGGTACTAGCCTTTTCCAGATACCACCCAAATCTACCGTCCGCCCTAGTCGAAAACAGTTGTTTTCACTTTATTTTCCTTTCACAAATCATGTCATCAATTTCATGGCAATGTGGCGCTCATGTCTCCACATGCCGCATCTCAATTACCTTCCCAAAGGTAATTGTCCAAGCATTTAGCATTTGATAAATATGAGTATGCATGATTCTAGAATAGCATTTCTAAGCAGTTGTCATAATTGACTAGGGACTCATACGTAAACATGGTTACAAAGATTTAAAGGTAAACAATAATCAAGGCATGGCATAATCACAAGTGAGATGTTCATCATTGCATGCAATTTTATTTGTAAACAAAATAATTTCGCAATTGGGATCAATATGTTCAAGGAATAGTGATGACTTGCCTTGCTCAAAGTCTTGCGGGTCTTGGCCTTCACTTGGATCCGCAACTCCCTTGGGCTCTATAGTTACGTGCGAAAATTGATTTGAATCCGGTTAGAATTCAAATAAAAATCCAAGTAAATCCAAATGGAAGTCGAATGCGAAAGTCGATTCTTTTATATTAACTTTACTATTTGCGAATTAGGTCAAACCCAATTTCGATTTATATATCCTAAACTATTTTGCGGGTATAAATATTTTGTTATCATAAGTTTTTAATTTAATCTACCCGAGCATTATATCCATATAATAGGTTAGAATTTTCTATCGCGGGCTAAATATCGGACGGAATCCTAAAATTATCTTATAATATTATACGATTTAATTTAGTCTATGACTAAACGATTAAATATAATATACGTCTAAAATTCCTAGTGATTAAATCCGAATTTCTACTGTGAATCGATTACTTATAGAGATTACCCAAAAAAAATCTATAATAGTCTATAAGAATTCATTTAATTGTTTAGTTATTAATTACATCTAAATTACTACCAATTTTAATCTAATCCGATCAAGAAACATATTTCTATAATTAACCCAGAATTTCGATCGAAATACTATTACTCTCTAGGAATTTCCAAAAATAATCTATGACTAATCCCGACCATTTTTATTTCCTAAATCCTCTTAATCTCTCCCCTAATTCCTCTCTATTTTCACCTTTTCTTCTTTTCTATTTTCCTCTCTTTCTTTTTGTCTCTCTTCTTTTCTTTTCTTTCTCTTTTTCTCTTTTCTTTTCTTTTTCCTTCTCTTTTTCTCTTTTCTTTTCTTTTTCCTTCTCTTTCTCTCCCTCCCGGTTTCTCTCCTTCTTTCTTTCTTCTTCCTCTCCCTTGGCTTCTCCCTTCCTCTCCCTCTCTTGGCTCTATCTCTCTCCCTACCCGAGGCGACGGTGGCGACAGCGCGCACGGAGGGGGGGCGGCGGCTTACCGACGGCGGCGGCGGCGACGGCGGCGCAAGGCGGCGACGCATGGTGCGGCGGCTCCGGGGCGACGACGTGGCGGCTTCGAAGGCGGCGGCGCGGCGGCACGACGGCGGCGGCACGTGGAGAAGGGGGAGAGGGAGAGGAGGAGGGAATGGAGTGGGGTGGAGAAGGGGAAGGGGCCGGGGTTTTTATAGGGGAGAGGAGGAAAGAAAGAGAGGGGGGACGGTGAAGGGGGGGTGACGCGACGGCGGCGTACGGGGTTCGGGACGACGGTGACGCGCGGGCGGCGACGCGATGGAGGCGCGGGGCTCAGAGCGGCGATGCGACGGGCAGCGGTGCGGGGCTCGAGACGGGCGACGCGACGGGTGGCGCGGGGCTCGACGGGACGGCGCGGCGCGGCGCGGGGCACGGCGCGCGGCGATGGCGACACGACGGCGACGGCGTGGGCTCGAGACGCGGCGACAGCGCACGATGGGATGGCGACGGCGACAGCGGCGCGGCGATGGGACGGGCACGCGGCGGGGCAGGGGTGCGGGGCGCGAGGCGACGCGACGGCGCGCGGCGCAGCAGCGGCGATGGCGATGGCGACGGCGCGGGGCGGCGACGCGACGGGCGGGGGCGACGCGGGGCTCAAGGCGCGGGCGCAGAGGTGGGAGAGGAGGGGGAAGGCTAGGGACCGCATCGAACACCTACGCCATAATGAACAGTGTATTTTCCTATTTATCCCGATTTTAGTTTATTTCCCATATAAATTTGATTCTATAATTTCTAAATCTTGCATAAATGAAGTTTACTCAATATGTGTATTATTCCAACCAATGGATCCACTCTAGATTAATTGTACTCATATTTTATTTTTATATAATTTATTTGAATTTTTAATTAGGGTTAATTCTTATTCCATCGCATTTAAATTCAATTGATCCAAATATGGTTGCGATAATATTTTATTTATTTCTATCCACACCTAATCTTTATTTTAAATTACATTTATTTTACCAATTTGTTTTTAGGGTTTATTCCTAATTAACTATTCTTTACTCACAATTAATGAACTTCGAAATCAAATCCAAATAAAATAGGCGAACAAGATCGACATGATGCAATTAATTTTAAAAAAAGTTTTTGAAGGCTCATATTTTTTTAGAGTTTAGATTTTTGTCGGTCGAATTTTCAGGGTGTTAAGCTTCTTGAATATTAGGAATATAAAATAAAGTATTTTAGAAGGAATATAAAATAAAATAAAGTATTTTAGAACATAATATTGTAAAATACAATAAAAATACAGAAGTAGTTGTTTATGCTGCGTTCTTTAGCAAGGTTCTCAACTCCCCACTCTCGTTTTCCGCGCGCACGCTTTTTAAAATGCTAAACGGTATGTTTTTTGCAAAAGGTTTCTATACAAAAGTTGCTTAAAAAAATCATATTGATCCATTTTTTAAAAAAAATTAGCTTAAACTTAATTAATCACGCGCTAAAAGCTGCTTTGTTTTGCGTGCCAGGGAGCGAGGGTTCCCGAACACAGCCTTAAATAAACTGTAGAAAAATGTAGGAATCGAATAAAATATATAAACTCAAAGGAATCCAAAAGGTTGAAGCTTTAGCTAGTTTTCATTCTTAATCTCTATAGAGTTGTTTATTTCATAGAAAATTTAAAGTAAAATATAAGGTGCAATCATTAAAGGTCATCGAGTGCCCCAAAATTATTAGTCGACCGCGCTAGTGATGAGTAGTGACTGGAATTTTTGTCAAAGGTTCACACGTTCGTCGCCGTCGGGTGCCCCGTCCGGCAGTGATCGTAGACCGACGGTCGCAGGACTTGTGACTAGCGTAATACGAAGGTTATTCCTCGTTACCGATTCATTTCGGCTTCCCTTGAAATGTTGCAATTTTGTTGGAATACCACCTGGTCAAAGAAAGGCTCCGTTTTAAATTATCGAGTGGATTATATTATATAGATTTAAAATTTTAAGAAATAAATTTTGCAAATAGCTCGGAAGAAGTGGTATAAACAATATAGTAGAAGGTTTTTTTAAACCCCTTTTGAGCTTAAAATATTTAAATTCTAGAGTGGATGACGGGCAATTCGTTGCTTAAACCAGTATTGGTAGGGTATAGTAACACGTTTTTTTAGTTTTCTTGTGCCCCCCCAAAAAAAATAGTCTTCCAAAGTAGAAAAATCTATACCCACCAGTATTACTGTCGCTTGGTTACTGGTGCACTTATGCCTCATTTTCTCTACAAGTGGCTATCTCACATTTTGTCATATGTATAACTAGTGTATAAAAAAGAAAAAAATATATCTTTGTGCCCTAATCTGTCCTCCCTAATCTTTGTGCCCTGTCTTACATGTGGTTGAAAATAAGTCTATTTCATCTCCTTGAAGTTCGTGCTGTGTCGGGTCGGCCCACCATGTCAAGCCATAGGCCCAGGCACAGCCCAATAGCCAGGCCGTGCTGACACGGGCCCAACAGCGATCGGGCCGTACTTGGGCCGGTCCAAAATCCTGTGCCATGGGCCGGGCCATTGTGCCTCAGGCCTTATGGCCAATTATATCCCTGTCCGCCGGCCTTGAAGAGTAGTATATATGGTGTTTGCTGGACTCCAAGAGTACTTCCTCCGTCCAAAATATAAATATTTTTAATATAATGATAAGTCAAATATTTTTAACTTTGACTATTAATAATATAAAAAATAAAAATGATCAATCATGTAAAATTTATGTTAGTAGATTTATCATTAAGCAAACTATCATAATATGCAACTCTTACAGATATTGTTGGTTAAAGTAGCATCTCGTAGACCGTGTCAGAGTAAAAAAAATATTTATATTTTAGGAGAGAGAGAGAGAGAGAGAGAGCAGTATATATGGCCGTGGTGCTTCACACGTCACACTTCACACGAGTCACAACCTTGCCCATCCAGCCGGCAGCCATCCCCGCTCTACGTCCGCTAGATATAGTTGCTCCATGCCCCACTAGATAGTTCCTCGTTGCTACTTTTTGTTATGTTATGTTGCACTTGATTGAACGAACAACTCTATAATAAGTTCTTGTAGCTTCTTTGAAGCAAATGCAGATTCTATTGAATTATGTAAAAAAAAAAATCATACCTTTTAGCAAAATTTGCATATTATGTATATTAAGCTTGTGGAATTATGGAAATTTGGAGCCCTGCACACACCTGGCATGATCGCCGGCGCCGGCAGGCTCCGTAAATATCGTCACGATCAGCATGCTGGAGCCTCCAGGTATCTGATGAATTGTTACATCTCCAGGTATCTGATGTCAAAATGAGTTTTTACAGCTTCAGGCAAAAGAAGCGGATTCAGTAACACAAGTCATGCATGCATGTAACTGATTTCCACTTCAGTTTGAAAGCAAGAATTTTGAAGATCGTTATCTAAAAACTAAATTTCGGAGAGGATTTTACATGACTGTTACAAATTAGCATCTAGTAGCAACGTAACCATTGTATGAGAACAAGCCTACTGCCAATTCCCAAACTAATACAAAGTTTGGATGGAAGCGTTTGGGAATAAATGTTTATCTGACAAAACTTGCTATGTCTAGACATGCAGTTTGCCATGTTCTTTCGTTCATGTCAGCTTATTTGCCCTATTCTCTTAATTTTCCCTTGTTTCAGTGCATTGCAGATAGGCACAAGAAGCACTACAATACTGCACAGTTTGGATAGGAACAAAAGGAAAACAATCACCTTTCTTCTCAGGAGAGAGATCTAGAGAGAACAAAGAAGGGGAATAGGAGAGGTAGGTAGGGGTGGACGTTCGGTCTGATCGAAAAATTCGGTCTCGTTCTTCGGTTTTTCGGTCATTTTGGTCATTGAAAACTCAGAACCAAATTTCATCTGAAAAAACTCAGGACCGGCAAATTCGGTCTCGGTTTTTTCGGTCTCGGTCTGACCGAAATCACTGGAGAAGTTCGCCGGCTCGGCGGCAAGCACTGGAGAAGGCCACGCCGCTGCACCTGCACGCCAGGCGCGCCGCGGACGGCGGCGCTCGTCGGGGCCGTGGCGGAGGCGGCCTAGCTGGAGGCAGCGCCGATGCGGACGGCGGCGCTCGTCGGGGCCGCGGCGGCCGGCTGGAGGCGGCGCGAGGCGGACGGCGGCACTCGTCGGGGTCGCGGCAGCCGGCTGGAGGAGGCGCAAGGCGGACGGCGGCGCTTGTCGAGGTCGCGGCGGCCGGCTGGAGGAGGCGCGAGGCGGACGGCGGTGATTGTCGGGGCCGCGGCGGAGACGGGATGGCTGGAGGCGGCGCTCGTCGGGCCGCGGCGGAGGCGGACGGCGGTGCTCGTCGGGGCCGCGATGGAGGCGGGCTGGCCGGAGGCGGCGCCGACGCTGTGGATGCCCGCGGCGCGACACGCGATGGGGATGGATCGGAGGCGGAGGCGGCGCGATGGATGGGGTTGACGGCCACGCGAGGACTGAGTGGTAGTGGTGGCTTTTAGGGTTTAGCAATTTAGTGAGTTTATTGGGCCTCCTAGGTTTATTGGACCACAATTCAATTTTCTCGGTTAATTCGGTTAACCAAAGACAATAACCGAATTGTCCGAAAAAAAATCGGTCTTTCCATAGCTGAGACCGAATTATTAACCGAATTTCTCGGTCTCGGTCTTTTTGGTTTCAGTCTCGGTCTTTTCGGTTCGGTTCTTCGGTTCGGTCTTATTCTGCCCACCCCTAGAGGTAGGAACGTAGCTGAAGTCATGAACCGCCCCAAGACTCTGTTTCTTGTATCCTTCTATAAAACTCAAGGCAGAGAGAGAGAGAGAGAGAGAAAGAATGGACTACAGCAAGCAAGGCTCATGGGACTCGTATTCATCACAAGGCAAGATTAATTGATCCTTTTTTCATCATCACTTGATCAATTCTTCTTTGGGGTTCTTGCAACATGGTCTTAATTACCACTTCCCTGCATGCATGGCTTTATGTTCTTTGAGTAATAAATCACAGGAACTCATCTCTACTTAATATGTTTTTTTTTTGTTGCATGTAGTTCATTTGGATTGCAAATTCAGTTTTTTAGAGTTCATGAGTGCAACTTCCATGGAGAGATCATTGTTTCTCAAGTTTAGCTGGAGTTACTTTCATTTCTCGGCTAAATTATTTGTTCATTCATCTCTCTCCTTTTCTTTCCATCACTTGTAGAGAGGCTGCATCAGGCTTCCACCTTGCCAAAATCACTCATTTTCCCCTTCCTAAATCTTTGTCCTAAAACTAAAAGTTTTTTCTTCCTTCTTTTTTAATTAACTTGACACATTTCTTTCAGTGCACAACTTGTATCCATACCCTCAGCCAAGGGTGTATCCACCACCACCGGTTTCAGAGGGCTATGGCTATCAGACCTACTTTGGTGAAGATAACCAAGAAGCTTCTTGTGGCTGGTCACAACAACAACCATCTGCACCATCAGATGGGCCTTACAACTATGGCTACAATGATGATCCAGACTGCCTCACTTTCTTAAGAGGATGGTACACTTATACTTGCTACACCTGACATATATATAACTTGGCTCATATGATGTTTTTTTTAAAAAAAAAATCCGAAATCTGTTCTTGGGATGGAAAAGAAAAAAAAAATTCTGTTGCAACGGACGGGCACTCTCTGATAGCTGCTGCTTCATGATGCCTTTGGTTGCAGCTTGGCAGGGTTCTGCTGCTGCTGCTTGCTGGAGCGATGCTGCTACTTCTGATACCATCGTCAGCCAAGAATGGATGTGCTTCAGCTGGATATATAGTTGTCTTGGATTATATTTGTAAGGTTAGGTTGTTGTGCCTATATGGATGTAGTACTCCCCTCTAGTCACAAATAAATGTCGTTTTTTTTAAAGTAAATAATTAGACACAACTTTGATGGTTTGACCGCATAATTGTTTTGCAAAAAAAAAAGTTGATAATATTATGAAAGCTTTTGTCATAACAAGTCTAGCTCTATCAATTTCATATGCCTAAAACATATATTCTGTGTTATAATCCTTGTCAAAATTACCTTGGTGGTTGCACTAGTATAGGTCAGCCTACAAACCCGATTTGAGTGCAATCCCTAGGATCGAATCTGGGTTTTACACCGAAGATTTTTCCCATTGTAGGATCAAGGAGGCCGACTAGAGGGGGTGAATAGGCGGTTTTAAAACTTAATGGCACTTAAACAAAACTAACATAAGTTGCTAGGCAAGGTAAGGTGCAAGGTTAACTAAGCAACTAAGTTAAGTTTTGCAAACCTAGGTGATATGGGCTCAAATATGTCTCTATGAATGTAAATAGCACAAATGTAAATGCAACAAATAAATGAGACAAGAGATAAGGAATTTTTCACCGAGGTTCAGAAACTCGCCGGTTTCCTAATCCCCGTTGAGGCGAGCCCAATTCCACCGCTCAACCACGAAGCCACCACACGCCCCCTTCGTCAAGGGGTGGGCAAGGCGGGAGCCGGCCCACGGAGATGACTACCCAAGCCTCGATCACTCAGGGTAGTTCTTCCTTCACTCCGAAGGTGGTGAACTCCAAACCACTCACAAACGGTGCCGGGCCTCCTCCACAATCTCCTCAGAGAGGTCACTGGGCAACACCTACACAAGCTGTCTAGGAGGCGGCAACCTCCAAGAGTAACAAGTCTAGGATGCTTGCCGAGGATGATCAAGTGCCACACTAGCTATAACAATGAAGCAATGCACTTGGATTGGCTTAACTCACTCTCTAACACCTCACTAGATAAACTAAGTGCACAAGTGTGTGAAAGCTCTTGCAAGGGTTCAAGATAATACAATGGAGTACCAAAACCTTACCCTTGCTGCTGGGGAGTGGGTATATATACCCCCAACCATCAAAACTAGCCGTTGGAACCGAAATCCCCAACTCTATGCTCTGCCGGTCAGACCGCTGTTGTGAGGCCGGTCAGACCAGACTACTTTGTAACGGCTAGAAAACTAGCCGTTACAGGGCAATCATTGAGCCCACTCAACCTGGTCGGTCTGACCGCAGTGTAGTGGCCGGTCAGACCGTCCACGACTCGGTCAGACCGCCATCGGCTCAGACCGCGGTCTGACCGGTTGCGGCTCTGGCGACTCTGTCTAGCCACCAAAAACCAGACCAGTGGGGCCGGTCAGACCGGCCTTACCACGTCGGTCAGACCGGCTAATAGGCCCGGTCAGACCAACCTAAGGCCCACGGTCAGACCGCAGGTCACTTTTCAGCTCAACCGACCGTTAGTAAAACGACGATATCTCTTGACTCGGGTCTCGGAATTTGGCGTTCTTGGACTTTATGGAAATCTTATTCAAAGGGCTATCCAACCCATGAACAATCCATCCAATAAACACAACTTTTCTCAAGGAGAAAGGGCTCACACTCCAAAGGATACTCCACCGGACATAACCACATGAGGCTACCCAAACCTATAGGATTTGCCCACATCTCCCTTTGTTTAGGACTTGAGAAAACTCACCACACTTGGCTAGACAAGCCCACAAAATACACCTACATGCATATGAACTAATATGGCACAAGATCATCCACAAGCTCGCTTCATAGACCCCTCTTGATAGTACGACGCCTATCTAGCAAATCCGGTCTACACCAAACACCAAGACCGGGAAAAGACTAAGAAAACATTCTTAGCTACATTATACCTTTGCCTTGCGCCATCCATCTTGGTGTCAAGCTTGAGTCGAGATCAACACTTGTGACCATTTGATTCAACCATGTTTATACCAAGATATTTACCATCATTTGTCAAGACTTTCTTCTCATCACAAGCTTGATTTCATTCTTGCCAATATGGCGATGTCCTTGGCTTGGTGACCATTAACTCATGGTGTCATCCATTAGCCTCAACATAGCGGGACCTATTCCTTTTCACATCTCAAAGGAGAACATTAGTCTCAACAAATCGGTTGTCATCCTTCACTTGATGACCAACCAGTTGCATATGAAAGATATGGATATGTTTGTTGAGTATTCATTAACATCACAAGTGTCATATACTCATATGCAACCTTAAGTGCAAAGATCCGATATAAATACTAGGTGAACAACATGGATCTAGAACATGCACAATAAATGTATAGGATTTGCCCCCCCCCCCTCTAAATATATGCATACAAATAAATATACAAGAGATGCAAGTGTATGCATAATTAGAGAATGACCAATGGGGGTTTATCCTATACACATAGAGAAGGCATATGTAGTAATGATGTAGACCAACATAAAATATATACATTCATGATCTCCATGTTCTTGATGTAAATGAGACTAAATAAGATACGACTCGAGTAAACATTAGTCTCACACTTATATAACAATAACATGGAAATTATATATATGAACCTATCAAAAAGTAGGAGATAAGAAGTGGTACATATCGTTTTATCTCCATGCATTTCATCCTTATCATGATTAAGGTCCATCACCAAAGAATGCCTATCTACCACATCTCATCATCGGGAAATAACCTAGTTAACAACTTATGAAAAAGAGAGGTTAATCCCATAAACATCGGTTTATCATCTATCATCAAAGCAACAATTACACAAATTGTTTAATCCAAGATCTTTCAATCTTTTCTCTTTTTGGTGATAGATAATAACCCGATATAAACAATATAGAGAGATGGGATGAAAGATGATTTAAAATCAAGGTAGAGATCTTATAAAAAACAAAATATAGAATAAGCTCCCCCTCAAGATGTGCATACATATGGATATAAAGGAACACATATGCACATAATCAATCAAGATTAATGACGGAGCTCACACTATATTTTGGATCCACAAGAGAGACTAAGTTAGAATATGTGAAGTTTAATACATACCTCTCATCATTTTTATTTTCATATCCAAACGAGACTAGTCAAAGAAAAGCTCATAAAAACGTTAGTCTCATATTATTAGATTTGTCATTAATCACCAAAACCAAATTAAGGCACTTGAACTTATACCCATCTAACCCCTAGTAGTACTACACATTAATTTCTCACAATTTGGAGGATTAGGACATCCCAAGGCCTTCTCTCTGTGTGTGTATTGCGTGCGCGGGGGCGGGGGGGGGTGCATGGGACATGTACATCAACAATTAATATACTTTCTTAGCATGTGTTTGGTTTAAGAATGAGGTAGGATGGTTAGGTTCATTCCTATTTTTCTGGGTTGGGATATGGTTAGGTTTATTCCTATTTTTCTGGGTTGGGATGGACCTACTGCCTGTTTGGTTGTAGGGATGGAACGGACCTAGTTTTCTGTTTGGTTCGAGGGATATGATGGGTTGAAATGGTCCTATCCTTGTTTGGTTGGAGGGATGTAGGTAGGCTGCCTAGATAGAGTCACCTCCTCATATTAGTTGGTGAGGTTACCTCTCATATAACATACACATTACAAAATAATATTTAGACATGAATATCACACTATTTGAAAATAAAATACTTTCGTATAACTATTTGGAAATAAAATAAAATTCATATCACATAGCCAACCCAAACACCAAAGTAAAATACCAATAATTAGCATACATCAATCCATATATCAATGCATGCATAGGAAGTTCAAGCCACACATAATGAGTTCAAGTCTTGCACATAATTGCAAATTAAAGTCTTACTAATAGTAGCAAATTTAAGTCTTGCACATGGTAGCAAGATCTCTGCCTCAGTTTAAGCAGCACAGTTCATAATAGCAAAAGTTGAAGCCTTACAGTTCAAACAACATAGTTCATAATAGTAAAATAACTACCCAACTCATTCAACAACCCTACGGTGATCCAGGAAACTTCTCACTAATGAACATACCAACCCAATGTAGCTTGTTTTCAAGCGGAAGTCCATCAAAAGCTCTAGCAATGTGAGGGTTAGCCACCGAATGAGCATAATAGAAAGATATGTGGATCTCATTTAATCTAGGAAGGCTTTTCAGGGTGTCAAATAAACCTTTTGGTATTTTATTGTCTGGCTCACAAGCCTTTCCTATAGCAGTGGCAAGCTTGTCACCAACGCTAGTGAATGCACTAATCAACACATTATCTTCACTCTCAGTTGTTTTTGCCTTCTTTGGCTAGCTTGTAGATGATGTTTCGGCATCAAGATCATTAGTGACAACACCATAATTCACCTCTTCAATTTCAATTTCAACATCATCAGTACCAAGAACTGAACTTGAGTCCTTTGCAAATTTTCCTATAGCCATTGTGCTCCCAAATATTGTAAGCATCTCACCGTAGTGCACAAGAGGTTTGTTAAATACTCAGCATCAGACTTGAGATCCTACCATTGAACAAAAATTTACAAAATCATGCACTTGCAATATAAAATTGAAAAGACCAATATAACTTTGAATAACGATAAAGCATGCCTTGATATAATCATTTCAATGCTCAACATCAAGTGAAATTATCTTCATCCCAACCAGCAGTACTCACTTTCCTTAGCCTATTCATCTTGGCAAACTTTTTCTTGCCATGTCTTCAAATGATAGCCTATTCATCTTGGCAAACTTTTTCTTGCCATGTCTTCAAATGATTCTTAATTTGATCACCCGTGAGAGTAGTGCAAAACATCTCATTGAGAGCCCTCGCACATGCGTTGAGATGGACTTGTTTGAACCCCGATGAAGTCCTAATTCCACTAGCCACAAGATTGGCTGGTAGATTCCCGCAGCTAGTTCCTTCTTGCCACTGCTGTCACCGTCTTCCTTTCCTGCCGCCGCCACTGGCTATGGAGATGATGAGGGGGACTGGCGAGAGGAGGGATGGGAGGAAGGAGGACGAGAAGGGACGATGGTACGGGCGCCGCTGGCCCTGCTGCACGATGCCGACATTGCACGTGCAATACCGCCGTCGCCGCCCTCTCTATTTTCCTCGATCTGTTTTCTCTCTCTCGATGGCACCGCCGCCCTCTCTTTTTCTTGGTCTATTTTGGCGATACGGTGAAGGGGGTGAAACAATTGAGATAGGGTTACCCTCCCACCTGCGTGCAGAGCACGTGATACGCGCTACTCCGGATGTGGGACGGAGCGGTCCACCACTTTTCCCACAGGCGGAACCAACCCGCATATAGCAGGAATATTCCTTTTTGGACCCAACCCAACCCATGAAGCCTTTCAACCAAACACCTATAAAAATGGGATGGCCCCAACCCAACCCACGAAAACCTTGCAACCAAACACGTGCTTAAGGAAACAATATAGCTTATGTTAACAACACATATTCTAAAACTACTATTGTTTGTGATTGGAGTGAATGGAAATTTTGTGCCAAACTATTGATGATTTCAGTTTATGAAAGAGTGTGAATTGTAGCGTATATCATATGAGTTTTTTCTATGAGCATCATAATCAACCCTTCTCTAAACTTGTTTTTATGAGTTTCCCTCGAAAAAACATCATAACTTACGGTAGAAGAAGTCCTCTTTCTGGGAAATGTTTAATCCTTGAAGTTGTCTATTTGCAATCACATAACCCTTTCCAAGTAAAAATGTTTGACAGGCCATCCAATCTTCCATCATCTTATCCATAGCTTATTTAGATCAAGAAGTTCTAATTCAATTACTGGAGCTAATACAACAATAAACTTTAATGTAAGAAAGATTCCAAGTGAAGTACACAGTCACAACATCAAGTGACATAGTTAACATATGGCTAAATTAGATATTTGCACTCCCATCGAAGTGAACAAGGTTGTCATCGCCACACCGTGGGCAAACATTGGTTTGACTAGGTACCATAATGAACACAATACATGTACAGCACCCAACCACAACATTTGAGATAGGAGCACTAGCACTAGCGTCACTATTGGTAGCATCACTGTCATTGTCACTAGCATCACTATTTGTCCCCAAAACTAATGCAAGTGTGGGAGAGAGCACAGATGTGGGTGTGTAGACGTTGTTGACACTGCTCACTTCATCATATTCATCATCACTATCATACTCATCATATTCATCATCACTATCATAGGTGTCTTCGCCTTCACTGTACCAATTGTAGTTTACATCGTTTGTTCCCATGGTGGAAGGAGAGAGACTGGAGGACGTTTGAGAGAGGTGACCATGGGGCATGTGATACATCGCCAACCTACAAGGAAAGAGATCATTACCGCATACATATATAGGTTTTACATGCAACAATATAGATACCCAAAAAATGTTCACAAGCATAAAACTAAGAATTTACATTAGCTACACAATACCTTTAAAAAATGTGTACAACACTTCGTAAAAATGTGTATAGCACTTTTTCATAAACAAAAACATGACACTTTTTCCTCACTACCGACAATATTAGTGTTAAGTACACAATATCTACTACTACGGAGGAGGAGACATCTTGTTTCTACTACATTGCTTACTTATAAAATCATGAAGCGGTGACCTAAAAGAATAATTTATGAAACCTCTGCAAATAAACTTTCTAGCAAAGATGACCATAAAAATATGTGCTTATAGACCTGACTGCCCTGGGGTTGCTCCAACAAGGATAGTGACACCTCAGAGCTAGAGTCCTCCATGCGCATACCCGTGCTTCCAATGTTTGCTTGCCCTTCTTCATTTCCAGTGCTAGCTTGCCCTTCCCTGTTCTGTTGTTGTAGCCAGGCGGCAACCATTTCCAAGGTAATAGCAGCCATGAAGAACCACAAAGGGTGAGGAGAGTTGATACGAACTTCTACGCGCAAGCAACAGGTTTTATAGCAAGTTTCTTTGTTCTAAATAGGTTACATATTATTTGTAGCTATAATTATCCAAGGAGCCTTGGCTAAAATATTTATTTTACACGTTATCTTGTAACGCAAATTTGATGGTGAGAAACTAATGATATCTTTTCTTATCTTAAAAAGGCTATAAATCTATTTATCTGGTTGCGGTTACAATTGATCAATGTTTTAAAAATTATATCGTATCTTTTTCATTTAAAAAACCACAAATATGTTTATTTGTTACGGTTACGATTGATCTATGCTTTTTTTTAAAATGATGCTAACATAACGTTGTTCTAAGTTTAGCTATAATTACGCTATTGAATGCTATTTTAGATTTGTTTCACATAACTTGTGTCCTAGTTAGGAGTTATAGATTAAGGGAATGTTGCTCCGCATGCCAGAAGGATATTTTGCGAGCATGAGTTATACATCTTGGTTTACTTCTAAAAATCTTATAAAGTGTTGCACAAACTAGTACTCAAAGTAAAACTAATTAACGTGTTAGTCCTTGATAAGTATCGAGCCAACTGGAAAATTATTAAGCTTTTAAAATAGAGTTGTTAAAAACAATTAGTTGACGATGTATAATGTTTTGCCACACCAATGAGCATGGTGCAAGAGGCACCACACTACCTTGCCTATCGAGCAATGATGTTCTACTCCCACATAATATTTATCCATATGTTCGGACGCTACAACATGACAACTCTTATCAAACCAATTCATGAGTTGTGGCAATTGTGTTTATTGCCATGGTTTACTTGCCAAATATTTCAGGTTTAGAAAGCTAAGTACAATATAGGACACCAAACGCACATCACACCACACTCACACCACTCAACACGCATACATGTGTACTACGCGTCCAAACACAAGTTTTTATCTAGAGACTTGAAGGACTAAGCCCTCTCACGTTTTAGAAACCCTAGCAAGGGATATAAGTGAGTTGGCCCACGAGTTTGCTATGGATAACGTGCGGGTTTAACGTTGTGCTTACCGGTGTCTGATGATGCCTTGATTCCAGCTTGGTAGGGTGCTACTACTCTTGCTGCTTGCTGGAGTAATGATGCGACTACCCTTTTTTAACAACAAAAATAGTTCACATTTTTTGCCTCTGTTAAAAAGGCACAAAGCCAAAATGCTGATACATCAGGATGCAATTCAGCCAATAATCCAAGACCCATCACGATGTGCTTCAATTGGATAGATAATTTGTGCTACAGAATGTACTTCAACCAGATAATCCCATGATTTCAAGGAGTTCTGATTCAAGCATACATCAATCATATATATTCGTTGTATGGGCATCACAGTCAATCCAAGGCATGCCTTCTCCCTAACATGCTTTCGACGGTTTCAACCAAACACCACCAAAATCTATTACTCCATCCGTCCCATTTTAAGTGTAGCCATGGTTCTCCGCACCCAACTTTAACTGTCCGTGTTATTTGAAAAAAATTTAAAAACAAAGTCACGAGTAAAGTACTATTCATGTTTTATCATCTCATAACAACAAAAATACTAATTATAAAAAAAATTCAAATAAGACGGACGATTAAAGTTGGACGCGGAAACTTATTGTTGCACTTAAAATAGGACGGAGGGAGTATTAAAGAAAAAAACATCGTGAAAGTATAATCCAGTCGCCTAAACCAAATCAGAGATTTGCCACCCCTCTACTATTAAGAACAAAAGGATTGACCCCTAAATGCACGAGATATTAGGTAGTAGTAACACGCTTTTTCTTAATTTTTCTATTACATTCATGTGCTTGGCCTGCTTAATTTTTCTTTAATTGATCGCGATGAGGCCGTCAAGACGGTCGGCGGCCACTGCTGTAGCGATGGGGATGAGCAGGTTGTCGGCCACTGCCTTCGGAGGAAGAAGACAAACGAACCAGACAGAGGATGACATATGGGACCCACTATTCCATTTTATACTACGAGTACGTACCAACCGAACGTGCTGCCACGTCAACACTACAGCTATCTTGCGGCTCCAATTATTGATGCTTAGGAGAAATGTAAGTAAAAGAAGATCAAGCAAAACTGACAAAAAATATTTTCTATACTTAATAAAACAAGAAATGGAAGATGAAGCAGAAATTATTCCAGGCACTGACTGCATTCACAGGAGCAAAGAGAAGGAAACTAATCATCGTCCCCTAAACGTCCCGGTCAGGAGGCTTGAAAACAAGCATTACAACCAGCAGCAGCACAATCCGCTGCGGCAAATGTCAAAAGCAAATGGAAGTGGGTTCTACATATTACACAAGGTAAAAAAAGAAGAAAAAATAATAAAGGGAAGAAGAGAGAAAAGGTCGAGCTAACATGATGGATTGGTGGTGGTCCTGAGCTTGCTCAGAATTGCACAACAGGATAAGGGCCTCGTCGGTATGACCAAACGGGCTAAAAGGCGAGACGGGGGGATGATGGATGATGATCCCAGGCCAGATGCTCCGAGATAAGGGAGGCACACCAACGTGGTTTTTCCTGTCCCTGCAAAGGAGAGGAGGAGACACTTGAAGAGCTTACCACTGTTGCCGCGGCCCCGGCCTCCTCCCAGATTCCGCCGACCATCTGCAAGAGCAATCAGAGTGGGGGTTAGATGGGGGCTCATGCTCATCTGGCAAAGCCCCCTATCCCAAACTGAACGGTAACAATCGCATTGAGGGGAATTTTAGAGCTATGAGTAGCTACGATCTGTACCGGGGGCGGAAAGAAAACAAAAAGAGTGGATAAAGGTTGACGCAGAATAAAGGTTTGCTCAAAGCATCATGTTGCAAGTACTATTATACCCAGTTCAATCTTTTCAGGAATCAGCCTTAATTTACACTTTGGATTTTGTCATAGCAGAAGCTTCCTCATGCAGAATTGATTTTGTATAGAAGTTTAAGGATAAACTGTTAATTTTATCTTGGAAAAAAAAAATGCAGGCTGACATGAATCGTTCAAAGTCAGTTCTGAGCTAAGCAAATTATATCTGTGAACAGAGTGAGCTACAAGAGCCACCAGATACTCCTAGTTTCATGTTGAGAGGCAATGGGGCATGCAATGAGAATAAAAGGATCTAGTGACCAAAACGAGCCAAGGTACAAAAAAAAACGATGCAAGTTCAAACAGCACTAGTATTAATAGGCTAACAGAGTAACAGGCAAACTCATTAACTATAGAAAGGCACTTTGAAAATAATGTATTGAAAGGGGTTACCTTATGGAATAAGAGGATTCCTTGCTACTCTCAGCTAGCTCTATAGGATTTTAACAAAATTTGGTGCATCATCCCTCGCCCCAGCAGTTGTGCGGTACACATATAATTTCTCCACTTTAGGCAGATCTCCATGGTTTTCCTCCATTTCATTGCTACCATCCCGCTCATTTATGACCTCAACATTGAGCATCGGCATCTTTGACGCAAGGACTTGGCACCCCTTTAACGTGACATTGCAAGATGACATCCAAAGGGATCGCATTGTCTCGTACCTAGCAAAATTCCCCAAGAGTGCAGCATCACCAAACGGGCTATCTCTTATCTCCAGTTTCCTTAAATTCTTGCATCCATTCATAACATGCATCATACCCTTATCACTGTCACCAGCAAATGCTATAGAAAGCATCTCAAGTTGTTTTGCATATTTCCCAATATACATGAAAACTTTGTCTGTGAGAAGACCAGATATTGACAAACGTTGTAATCCCTTGCACTCACGAACAATAGCTCCAAAGCCTTCATCTAATGGTTGGCTTGTCACAACATCAGGCTTCCCTGGCTCAAGAATACAAAGTCTGAAACGTGTGAAATTTGGACAGTTCTTGGCGACAGTAACTAGTGCAGCATTAGTCATTTGGTGACAGAAGTACAGTAGTGAGTTCAGTTTTGGACAGCCCAAGGATACTGCAACAAGTCCCTCCTCTGTCACTGCAGAATAACCAGCAACGTAGAAATCTGATGGAAATACCCTGAGTTCTTGCAAGTCTTTGCAACTGGAGGCCACCACTTGCAAGCCTTTGTCCGAGATACAATCCAGTACCTGCAATATAAAGGCTCAATACCGTTACTTGCTTGATATTACCAAAGGGCAACAACAACAACAACAAACAAGAATAAGTACAAACCAACAAGGGAACTCACCCAAAGGCGTTGGAGCTTCACACAGCGGCTAATCATTTTTGTAAGGTCAGAAGCATCAAGTGTGGGGGCATAGCTCAAGTTCAATCCTGTCAGTTGAGCACACAGGGGGTAGATAAATGACAGGCAAACAGGAGAAGCATCCCAGAATCCAGACAAACTCCTCAACATCTTGCATTTCTCCAGAGCACTGGTAAGCTTAAAGTAGGACTCAGTTTGGAAGTCATCTGTCAAATTCCCTGTCCCCAAATCCTCCAAGTTAGGGGTACGCAGTAGTATCTTTGCAAGTGTATCTACCGATACAGATCGATTCAGCCTCAAACTCCGCAGGTTTGGGGACCTGCTAACAAGTCTCTCCAGTGAACCAGCATTAACCTCCCCTTTGATGCAGGCAAAATTCAATGAGACAAGTGATGTGCAGGAATCAGGGAAGCAGGAAAGCCACCTAGGCCCTCGATCCTCCACTTCATTTTCCTGCAAATCCAACTCCCTCAGAAGCCTAGGCAACAGAAAGAGAAGAAAACAGTGTCAGCATATAAGCCATAAAAATGAGTGTAACCATAACAAATTAAAACCAAAGCAACAGTAAGTTATTCAGTAACCTAAACAGAATTTGCATCCATCCCTAGCAAGTAGTCTAAAGAAAATGGCCACAACAATAAAGCTCATGCCAGTTGGTTCAATATAGAACAACGGCCACAAGAATACCAATTCATCTAGTAAACAACAATCACAGAAGAAAGCCAATAATGGAAGTGGTAATAATCACATGCACTTCAATTTAGAACTGCTCTGTACAAGTAAAAAAGAACACAATGAAACATCACAGAAGATGAATGCCTCGATGTAAAACAAAGTTCGAACAGAATATAGAAATGCCAGATGCATCTTGTTCCTTCAAACACTGCAAAGGTCCCCCCTAACCCCCTATGTTCTATGATTAGCAAGAACCTGTAGCTAAAAGATGTATGAAATTCAACAGATCAAAATCGATCCATTCAACTCTAAACTGCAGAGAGTATGCAACTACAAACTACATTGCCAAAGCAGAGAAGAATATCACAAGCTCACAGCAGCGATTGAAACATAAAAGAATCTGAAGCACTCACTTGCAATGGCTCGCGACGGCGGCTAGCCCGTCAGTGCTGAACCCCTCGCAGCTGATAAGAACAAGAGCCCTGAACCGCGGGAACGAGCGAGCCAGCAGCTCGAGGCTCTCGTCGGACACCACCATCCGCTTCATCCTGAGCTCCTCCAGGCCGTGGCATCCCCTCGCGGCCGCCTCGATCCACGGCGCCGCGTAGCCGCCCCAGTCGGGGGGCACGAGGTTGAAGTCAGCGAAGTGGGGCTTCCCCTTCACCGTGAGCGCCCGCACGTTGGGGAACCGCGCGGCGACGCGGCCGGCGCGCACGGCGTAGCAGTTGCCCACGAAGACGCCGCGGCGGCTCAGCCTCTCGATCTCGTACCACACCTTGCAGACGAGCGAGACCGTGTTGCGGTCGCGCTGCGCCGGCAGGAAGCTGAAGATGTGCTCCACCACCTCCTCCGGGAAGTACGTCATGGCTCCGCCGCCACCGCCGCCACCGCCTTCTTCTTCCTCTTCCCCACCACCACCGCAGCCGCCGCCGCGGGAGCTACACGATGGGATCTGCTTCCTCCTCCACGGCTCCAGGTTTATTCAGAGAAAAAAATCTCTCACAAACAGGAAACACACTCTCCCCCTCTTCACTTTCACCTCATCATCCACCAATCCAAGAACACGCAATGCTCTATCTCAAAGTAGCAGCAGGAGCAGCATTCACATGGGTTTCAGATCTGGAAGGAAGCGAAGCAACAGGGGGGCAGTTACCGCATCCGACACCCATGCCCCTATTTTGGACGAGAGGCTTCCTCCCCGCACACGAGCTGGCTGACTCCAAATGGGCACAAGGCCAAAACGAGGAGCAACGATGGTGACCTCCCCGAACCGAAACCAAACCTGCATGCACGAGATCAGCGAGGAAAAAACCCCCACACCCAACACCACACCTCGTCAGCTCCAGCTCCAATCTCCGCTTGCGAGAAAATGGAAACGAGCAGAACAGCAAAAAGGAATCCGCGAACGAAAAAACCTACCACCTCCACCACGGTTTCAGATCCACGCCGCCCGGAAACCGCCAGATCTAACCCATCAACCCCCGCCTCCTCCTCCTCCCCCGGCGGAGATCACGCGCCGCGCCGCCGCCGCGCGCGCAACCGTCCTCTTCCTAGATGGCGTACGTGGAAGCGAGGAGGAAATCAGCCCACGCGTAACGGCGGCAGCACGGGCCGAGCCCCGAGGCGAGGACGCAGCGACCGCGAGAAGAGGAGGACGGCGGCGGCGGCGGCGGAGGCGGAGGCGGGGAGAGTGGTGGTGGTGGGGGTGGAGAGGAGAGGAGAGAGGTCGAGATGGTTGAGCTCGCTGGAGAAGAAGAGGAGGAGGAGGGTGAACCGGGGTAATAATGGTGGTCCGGACCGGTTCGAGCGGTCGGCGGTTGGGTCAGACCGGGAGTGGACCGGGGGGAGGGGGGCGCATGTGTCCCTATCCACCGCCTCCGGATAAGATGTGAGGGTGTCAGAAAAAGGCACCGCAATTGCTACGCGCACCCCGCCTGCATGCGCTCTCCTCCAAAGGGTACTCCCTCCGCCCGTGAGAAAATGGAGATTTGATACTCTGCAACCTCGTATCGAGGTTTATTGTCTAAATAGTGTCAAATCTCCTTCTAGATTGGTTTTTTTCTTAAATGGGGGAGTATGTGCCATGTGTGTTTAGTAGAGGTGAGGGAGTATGTTTGTTGGACTATGTTCAGTAGAGACGAGGGAGAATGTTCGTCGTTGATTCGGTATTGAGTCGTACCTGTAATTGTAAAACGATTTACAGTTTAAATGGGATTTATAGTTGTAAAATCCACCATGAAGTGGAGGATTGGATCATTAGCAAAGAGTAAGGGCACTTCCAACTTTTTTTTCTTCAAACCTCTAACTTTTCCATCATGTCGAACTTTTCTACACACACAATTTCTAACTTTTCTGTCACATCGTTCCAATTTCTTCAAACTTCCAATTTTGACGTGGAACTAAACACAGCCAAGATATGCTTCATAATTTCGTCCCAATATAAATGCATCAACAAAAAGATATGACGTATCCTAGGGCTGCAAATTTGATAGTTGTTTATCTAGATTCCTAGTCATATCCTAGGTGCACTAATATTGGGACGGAGGAAATATACTACTCTCACCTGTCCAGATCAGAGTGATCAGAGTTTACAAAACCTTACGGTAACCTTTTTAGTTTTTGAAACCACGGTATACCTCGCGGTAAACTGAACGGTTTTCACTGTAACCACGCGATTACCGTGATAACTACCAAACCGTGGAGGGCGGTAACCCTATCTAAAACAGTTTGGTAAACCTATATCAAATTTTTATACTAGATTATCTTATTCTCGGACGGAGTAAATATTAACCAATCGATTTAGATTTGTTTCTTGGATTGCCCCAAAATAAGAAAACTAAGAGGTTGGTGTTTACAAAGCTCAGTAGGAATTTTATGTCAATCTTGGAGTTTGTGATCGCGCGTGACGATATATGATTGTATAAATATCCTACAGAATTCATTGAAGGAAAAAAAAAAGAATCACTGACGCATTTCTATTTGTGTTTTGTATTTAGTTTAGAAATCACTACTTATTATTGCCATAGAAAAATGGTGTGAAAGAAATAACTGGCTTGTAAGCTTTAAATTTCTACATATTTTCAATGGTCCTACCAAACATTTGTCTTTTATTTCATCCAAGAACATGACTTTAGTAAGCATGATATTTAGTATTTTTTCCACCGCTACATTTTCACGATAAAGTCCGATAAACCTCATACAAGAGCATATTTTAGCATAGGTTGATATCCCTCCTCATCCTATCAATTATGATCAATGGAATCTCAGGTGCTAACGAATAATGTGATGCTACCGTGCTAACAAACACATAATATGCTTTCAAAAAGTCAAAAAAAAATTGAAAGAAAAAAAATCTGAGATGTGCACCAATATAACATGAAACATGTAGCACCATATAAAAAATAACTCAAAATCTGATCTATGCATGATAAAGAAAATGATAAATCCGTGCTCCAAATAGTGATCAAACGGTTACATTACTATTCAATTGAAGTTTGACTTTTTTATTCCACCTTGCATACATCGAATTTTGAATTGGTTTTGCCATAGTGTTGCCCATCTCATAATTTTTCCACATTTTGTTTATCATTTTATATGCACCTTTTAAGTTTAGTAGCATAACAATACCTGGTTTTTTAGATAACAATGGTTTTTTGAATTGGTTTTTTAGTAGCATAACAATGGTTGGTAGCACTTGAGATTCTCAACTATACTCCCATACGGTCAACCTCAACCTACCATTTCGTATCGCAACACACATACTTCCTCCAGTCTAGCACATATCATTTGCCATTTCCAACAACAAACACAACCACACTCGCAGCTCATAGTCGAGTAATTTATGAATAAAACGTTTATATACGTGTTCTTAGCAATCTAAAAGTAAAGACTGAAAAATAAACTTCGATAAAAAAACCGTCAAAATCAACTTTAAATCCAAGGTTGAAAATCCAAAATTTTGCTAATAAATATAATATAAACATATGTGAAAATATGAGACCGTCGAGTTATTTCCATTCCGCCCGAAGTGAGTATAAGAAGGGGGGTAAGTAATGGAGGTGCCCCCAAGCGTTTTTGGGGGCGTCCACAGGGAAAGGAAAGCAAAAGCAATGGTCCTGTCATATCCTGCTGCTCGCTGCCGCTGCTGCGCCTGTTGCGACGTGCAACGGCGTGTGTAGCCGCATACGGAGCTACTCCTACGACCATACTACTACGACTCCAACAGTAGCCAGTACTAGTCCTACTACTACTACTCCCATTGCTTCTCGAATACTCCTACTATCTCCGTTCCAAATTAAGCACAATCGTCGAAATCCGTGTCCAACGTTTGACCATCCGCCATATTTGAAAAATTTATAAAAATTTTTAAAAAAATTAGTCACACATAAAGTACTGTTCATATTTTATCATCTAATAACAATAAAAATAGTAATCATAAAAAAAATTTCAAATAAGACGAACGGTTAAACTTTGAAGATAAATAGTGCAAAACTACACTTATTTTAGAATGGAGATAGTACTGCTCTAATCTCTAATACTCCCACAAAAAAAATTAACCTGATTCCTCAGGAAAAAAACCCTAATATTAGATATTAACTTACCATAATAATATAAATCTGAACATATACCTTTATAAATCCGTAGTACTAAAATATATCAATATCATGTCTTGAGTTGGTTTTATATGAGAAGGAGGAAGAACTCCTTACCCCTCGCTGCATAAAAAACAAACCTAAGGATATGATAATTGTTTTATTACTATAAATTTCGACGGCATATTTTGATTTGTATTAGTAGAACGAATTATACCTCATATTAGATCTGTTTTTATTGGCAAAGGAAGTACATCTAAAACAAATAAATTTAATAATGTAATATATCTTAGTTATACAAATCTAAATAATATGACACTCCCTCCGTCCCATAATATAAGGGATTTTGAGTTTTTGCTTACACTGTTTGATTATTAGTCTTATTAAAAAAAATTTAGAATTATTATTAGTTTGACTTATTTTATTGTCCAAAGTATTTTAAGCACAACTTGTCGTTTTTATATTTACATAAATTTTTTGAATAAGACAAATGGTCAAACAGTGCAAGTAAAAACTCAAAATGCCTTATATTATTGGACGGAGGGAGGAGATAGATGTATTAAATTTGTTTATTTGTTTTGGAAAATAGGAGTACTACTCTACTGCTGCTGCCGCTAGCTACTACTGTCGCCAGCGTGCATGCGATTGCGCGATGAAAACGGACGGAATTGATGATGACGATGGTGATGATGGTGTTGTATTATCGCTCGTTCGTTGTCACCGTCTTTTTTATTTGTTGCTGGGCACATTGGGTTTTTTTAGGGAGGAGTACTCGTGTGTTGTAGGACGAGAGAAAAAGCAGCCGCGAATAATAAATCGCTAATGATTGATCGGATGTAAAATGACCTCACTCCCCCAATACACACCGTCCTCCTCTCCCCCCAAATTCTTCCAATCCTTTTCTTCGGATGGATCATGGATGGATGGAGGAGGTCAGCATCCACCCAGGGTTACCCACCTCTGCCTACTGCCTTCTCCCACAAAATTTTCCACTCGGTACCGGGATTCAATGATAGATTCAAATACGCGAAAATGATGTATATTAGAGCATCTCCGATGTTAAAATTAGGCTCTCTATTTTCGTATTTAGAAAGTTGAAAAAATATTCATCTTCATATTATATATATATATAGAGAGAGAGACACGTGCTCCGATAGCCTTTCCATCTACACTCTTCATCGTGAGACTATGACAGTGGGACATGTATGTTAATCTTTCACTATTTCTCCCCAACCGCCGCCTCCAATCCTCCATCCTCTAGCTCTCCACCACACCCGCAGGCAACAACAGAAGCGGCGAGTGAGGGAAGAAGCCTATGGAGGTAGGGGAAGAAGCAAGCCTGCAACAGTAGCAGTAGTAGCACCCTGGTGGCGGCGGCATCAGTACCTCGGTGAAACGGGGGCGAAAGGAGGGACGACAATATCAGGAGGCCGGGAGTCGCCAGAGGTGGGGACGGTGATGCAGGGAGGAGGCGGAGGAGGGGGCGACGACGGTGATGGGCTCACACGGTGGGGGAGGTGGAGGCACGACGGCTAGCGGCCTCGGCCGGTGGTGGAAAGAGCGCCGACCCCGGCTAGCAACACTATGGTGACCTGTAGGGTGACAATAGAGGGCTCTCGTGGTAGGGAGACGGAGGCGCAATGGCCAGCGACGACATGCACTCGCACGGCAGGGGAGGCAACGAAGTGGTGGCTTGAGAGGGATGGATGAGAGGAGAGAGGTGGGGTGGTAGGACCCACATTTGGTAAGTGGTTTTAACTTGCTACATTTATCTAGCCAAGTAAGAAATTTGACCAGTCATTTGGCTTTGCGCAAGGCTGATGGCAAGTCTCTTGGAGGGTATTTTGTACATGTTTGCTAAATATCGGCTTGGAAAGTGAGATGGAGAAACTATTGGAGATGCTCTTAGGGTTCCTTTGGAGTGCCCAATGGTCAAACACGTAGGGATAGAAAAATTATAGTATTAGAATATCATGACTCTTTGAATCCTAAGTAATTAAAAACATACGAAATATACACAGGAAACTATTTGGATGAAGCACAGGAAAAAGCACATGATTTGGAAGAAAGAGATGGATACAAAGGAAAAAATCCAAGAGGTTAGGGTTCATGCTAGAAATCCTCTAAAATTCCTATAAAACATGCAATTGCATATAAGTTTCAAAGAAATTCTATAGACCCAATCCTATTTTGTATGGAAGATTTTCAACATGATGTTCAATCTCTTAAAAAAATTCCCTTGTTTCTATCTCTTTTGATTTTGTGTTTTTCCATATGCTCCATCCACACAACCATTCATGTATTTGTCAGGTGTACTTTTATCCATTGGATTTAAGGCGCTAAAGCTCTAAATCCTATACATTTTTCTATCACCGTGTTTGAAAAATCCGACGTTCCATGTGAGCTCTAAACATGGTGGTAGGATTGTTAGTCTCTTGCGCATGCCACATTAGTGATCTCGCAAAAAAAAACACCTCTAAGAACTGTTCAAAAACATGGCAGATGAAGATTAAGTGTTGGCATGCAAAACGGAAAAACCATCCGAACATATAATAATTGAATTTTAATTATTTTTAAACTTAAAAATACATTGATTTGATATTTTAAAGAAACTTATATATAGATAGTTTATGTAGAAATGTATCATTTAGCGGTTTAAAAAAATATGCCAATGAAAACCATGGTAAAATATTTATCTTAATAAGAGAGAACAGAGCATAATTTTCTGCCAATAAGATGGGGTGCTGAAATGGATCATCCAATCTCATGGGTGGGACTTGATCTTGCCATATGCTCGGGCCAGCATTGCTGGTTCTTGTTACTCCTAAAAGGTGTATATATTTTTATACAAGGTTTCGTTAGAGATCATTTCAAACATATATTTCTAGAAGGAAATTCTAAAATTTAAAAACTACTCCCAGGTTGAGGGTGAAATGTGATTCAAGAGTTTTGTGGTTCTTTAGATAATGGGATTCATTCCATCCTTTGCTTCAAAGAAATTACAACTAATTATTAAAACAAGTTATTATAGAGTTTACAGGATGAATAACTGCGAATTATAAAATCACAGTTTGACAAAATAAGAAAACTATTTAAAATACCACCTCAAAGACAGAGATTTTCCATCAATTATTGATGAGAAAATCTACATAACCATTGTTTCTTCACAATAGCTACAAGTTGAATGTAATCATTGTCTTCCTTAAACTGAAAATATAATCTTTGAAATTAATGGCCGATCATTGTATCGACCGAATTACGCAAAAAGTCACCATGATAATTGATGTCGAACCAAAGTGGAAGATAACGCCTGAGAATAAGTCACGCCTAGATCTTGCCACCGTCATATCCATCGAAGCCGATCCAATGAAAACACGATCACTAATGATGCCGCACCAATATGAAACCATCAAAAAAGAATTTTGGGAAAACTACAAACCACTCTATAAGTCAGTTCAAGTTCGACATTTAACCCCATCTGTCATTTTGTTGCAAATGCCCACCCACCTATTCAGTTTTGATGCAAAAATCATCCCAATGCATACATGCTTAACTGAATCGGCTTGTTATCGCTGATGTAGAGCTACAATAGGCTAAACTAACTGAGTCAATCTTATACAAGTGCTTGTGTTAGATTTATTCTTCATGTTTCATTGAATTTTTTTCTACGTATAGTGAAACTCAATGCGACAACATTTAATATCTCATCAACATTTCTATTTGTGAAATCTCAAAAAAAAGTATCAAGATTATACCATAGAAGTATTTAATTTTGGTAAAGACCACATTGACGGCTCATAATTTATGAAAATATGTTGGTTTGATTAACCATGTGCATATTGGGATGATTTTACAACAATATTGAGTAGGTAGGTGCACATTTGTAACACAATAATTTATAAAATGGAATGTCAAACTTCCAGTAAATTATGGGGTAGTTTTTACAAGTTTTCCATGAATTTTCTAGCCTTACCTTCCAAAAAGAAAAAAAAATGACCTTAGACTGGCCTATAGAATTGTTGATGCAAAAAACACACACTGGCCTGGGAGATCTGCTTAACTCCAGTGCAGGTCCTAAATCTTTCTCTTGGTTCAAAGGCGTGCCGGTTGATTTGATCCTGCAATCAACAAGAAAAAAAACAAGGGAAACGAGGTTAAATCCATAAACGATAACCAATCGGCTAGGGGACGATGACATATCGTCAATCATTAAGCCGATGTTATTGGTATTAGATCGGCAATGAAAAATAAAGCGATATAAAGTTAAATCTACTCGATCGGCTGTAGATATCAGCGATATATAATCATCTTCTCAAAATATATTTAAACCAAGTGATTGGAATAGATCGAACAGCAAGTCGAGACAGAATAAATCACTTATGCTTAAATGCACCTTAAGATGAGGATTATATATACGTTCATATTATAGCCGATCAAATAGATCTAACATGTATCGGCTAATACCCCGATACCACTCTATATTAAGATATTAAAACAGATAAAATACATCAAACAGTAAGCCTAATATACTTTAATGCAATAAGATCTTAATATAAAGGGCAGATTTAGCATGTCAAGCAAGCATTTAAAGAAAAGGTAGCTAAATCAGGTAAGATCGGCTGAAACTCCGATACTACCTCTACTGATAATCATAAGACGAGCTAGATATTGCAGTTATGAATATTACTTAATAGATCGAACTCAACCGATGCAGCATTAAGCATAAGAATAAATACAAGATCTAAACATGTTGATGAAAACCTCTAAGAGATGGTATATATGCTGTATAATCTAGATTGACAACGATATCTAACTCTATCGGCTACTCTCTAATAATAGATATTAGCCGATTGCGAGTTAGATAGTGATATTAATAAAGATTATGAAGCGTATATGATAACTCGACGATTTACATAGACAAGATTAGAATATCATAAAAATGGAAGCACTAATCCCGAGAATGCAAGCCACCATGACAAGCTTTACCTCTTGTTGAAGATCGAAATTGATGCAGCTCAACCCGAAGTAAGAACTCGTCGAAACAATGAGAGTAGAAAAAAAAGGTGGTGATGCGCCGAAAATGTTATTGAACTGTTGTTATAAATTACATGGGATCGGGTTATATTTATACCTAAGATACATAACCGGTCCTTGCCGGACACGACTCTTATCTCTAACAAACTTGTAAGATACGAACAAGTCTTTACGGCAGACTCTTGCCGAAACATATCTCTAAAGGAACTATTTAAAATATCCTAATTAATAGATATAATTGCCTATCCGTGAGCTTATCTCCATCGTGACAATCCTTGCGTAGCACGTTGATCAATCCTAGAGACGGTTATACAACCATCTCAACGAAATCGGTTACATCGGCTATCTTCTATCCGATCCATCTCAGCCGATGCAGTTTTCAGCCGATGCGCCCTCGTAGCCGATGCGCACTCTGTTCTTGGAAGATGACTCCTTACCAAATCCGCTTCGATTCCGATGTTGTACCTAGTTCATGGCTTACGAAAGTTGATCGTTAACAAGAATGTACAAGTCAAATACTACAATTATAGTTTATTAATCACTTGCGGAGTAACCATATCTTAATTGGTTAGGTTTCTTATGGTGAAACCTATGTGCTCGGGTTCAAGTTATAGATTTTGCACTGGTAAGGATGCACGCATTACAACTTTATTTTTTTAGTGGTAATTGTTGTATCCCTTGACAACAAGGTGTTTATGGTAGCTTCATCAATTTCAAGATACGCTAGATCAATCTCTCGGATGTATTTATATGGATAAGATATGTGTATGTCTATAGGAGTGTACGGGTAGCTTGTTCATGATCATGTGTGTTTGTAGATGTGTCTCTTAAAGAAAGTGTATTCATCACTTGATTGCTTTGCAGATGGACTGATGGAGTTACTTGCACGTATGACCTTTATCTTGTTGACATCTAGGACATGCACAATGGAGTCAAGTGCCTTCGTCTCCTTAATTAATTTCGAATTGGAAAAGTTTAATTTGCAGGGACCAATTCAATACTTCCACGATTTATTCTATTTGCAAGCGATGTCTTTGTTTCTTGTGTGAAAGTATCAAAATCTAGATAGCTAGCAGATCCCTTGTATCCTTGGTTCAAACAGATACAAACATTATCAAAATATCCGTTAACAACGACACATGATAAATATTATGATATCCTACCAAATAGATCCAAAACATCATAATGAAGAACAGAGTCCTCTTTTTAGGATTTATATACGTGAAAAACATGCACATTTATATACACACGCTACATAAGCACACACCATAGACTCATAGCACACTCCCGAAAGTAGTAGATGATAGTCAGTGAAGTGAGCGTAGCTCAACTGGTTGATTTGATCGATCATGAGATATGTCGCCCGAATTACTCTCGTGGAGATGCCTTATATGTGTAGGTAATGAGTATGCTAAATTTTATAATATATCTATCTATCTATTATATACTAAAAGTCCATTAAACTTCCTATAAACACTCCTAAGCCGCCATGTGGCATCCTATAAATGCTCTCGAGGCGCCACATGTCACTCTAATAAAATAGAAAAATCTGACCATCGATTTTCACTTAAATTGGTGGACCCATTAATTTTGACCGTTAGATTTATCTTTACATTAAAACAAAATCTCCCTCCGACGCCTCCGCAATGTACGTACTATCCATCAGCAACGTACGTACGTATGTACGATCCCTCCATTTCCTTTTTTTTTCATTTGTCTATTTCCATAATAATTAAATTAGAAAAATGCATGCCTAAAAAGATCCATCAATCTACTAGATCTATTCTTCCTCTAGCCTATCCTAATAAGTCCATTAAACATCATATAATTAAACATCATATAGATATTTCTAAACATCTATTTGACACCTAAATTAGAGAAAATCTAAAAAGATATAAAACATTCGTCCATCGATTTACATTATTTTAGGTTATTATATATATCTTTTTCTTATGTAAAACATCCCAAACTCCCTTCGCGCTCATATGTGGCGTTAAAACCCATTAACCATTCTTATAAATGTTTGTAAACCACTCTGTAACTCTTTTTAAATAGAGTAAATAATAAAAATTTAAGAATAAAACATCTAATCATTGGTTTCAACTTAAATCGATGGACATACCATTTAGGTTGTTATGAGATTTTTATTTAAAAAAGTAACAAACCTCCTTTTCCTCTCTCCCCCGCCCATCAATGTTAAAGCCTTATACATTAAACATCCAACACATTATTTTAGGTCATTATATCAATCTTTTATTTTTTTTTGAAAAAATATATCAATAATTTATTTAAGAAAAACATCTCGCCCTCCTTATCTGCATATGGTGTGCATCGTTCATCCTTTTCTCTTATTTTATCCTTATAATAATTGGAATTAAAATTATCTTTATGGGAAAAAACCACAAATGGACCTCCACATATCAGGTCTAGCTAGCTCTCCCATGATCCCTTTTCTTCTCTTTTTCATCTTACTAACATTTATGGGAACAATATAAATAAAATAATTGTAATCTTTTAAATAATATATTCAACTTATGATTTGTTTGAACTATTGTATTTTCTTAGTGAAATCAACTTTAATATCCATATTGAGTATATTTAAATGCTAACATAAAAATTACATTCCGGACCCACATCCATCTTGAGGCATCCACTTAATAAAAAAAACCAAAATTCATCATTATAAATCAAAATATCACATCTTAATTTTTAATAAAGCCTGTAGACCTATTACTTGTATCCCATTAGACACCTAACAACTTTATATCAACTTAATTAATTTCTCTCAACATGTATATGGGGGCTATTTACCTATACAATTTGATTTTGGTGCTTTTATAAATAAATGATCTTTTTAGGAGATAAAATTATATATAATCTATGAATTCACTAATAAATTAGAGAAAAAAAATCTTTAAATGATATCAATTTTTATGTCATAATGTGTACCCCATCTAGTGTTAATTTTTTATAGACAACATTTTAAAAGTAAAAAACATGCTCAGTTGAACATACAAATGATAGTACCAAACATGTGGATTGCACCAAGAAATCTTTTTTTTTTTGAGGAAATGCACCAAGAAATCTTAGCAGTGAAATAACTATGAGGTGGCATTACCAATATAGTGAGTTAATTCCATATGGAATTAAAGACCATGTTCATTTATTTCTTTTTGGTAAAACTTGCTATGCTAAATCGTAAATTCATAACAATTACTGTAGAATAATATAGAAATGTGTATTTATTATATGACCTCTATTTTCATATTCTTACTCAATTCCAGAGAGATAATTTAGAATGGATGATTTTACCCCATGTCAGGTTTTAGGCTTAACCCACATATATTTTTAACCCAAATTGCAGAGATCAAATCATTTCAAAGATGATTGGTAGAATGGAATTCTCCAATTTTTTAAAAAATGGACATGAAAGGAATTCAAAATTTATTTAAATGTTTTAAAAAATTGTTGGGTTTAAAACCCATTCTAAATGGAAATATTCAAATATTTTAGCAAGACTAATAGAACGAAAATATCTAAAATTTCGAATAGAATCAGATAAAAATTTGGACTTTTTGAGCAAATGTTTGGGGAAAGATATCCCCGTGGGGAGTTGAAATACCCAAAAAATTTTCATAGGAACTACATCTATTGTTTCGACATAATATTATCTCATAAATTGAAAACTGTACGATTTTAAGTAATTTTAGTTTAGAATTTATGTGTTGCAAGGGTAATTAGAAGAAAATCATAACCAACGTTGAAAGCACATTAAATAAGTTAAATAATAATTTATATATAGTAAAGTAATATTTTAATACAAAGTCACATACATATATATTCGTAATAAAATTTCACACATATTAAATTAGGTGCACGCGCATGTGCGCGGGCTACCTTTCGAGTTGTTATTAATAGCACAATTACATACGTGCTGCGTGCATATGCATAATTGTGAATCTAGGATGCATCTAACTAGGTACCACATTAATTTACATATACTCTGATATGTTGCGACTCTAGGAATGTCAATTTTCCGATCGATTGGTGTTGGGTATAAGTACGTCGAAAATTTCCACCATGGCTTGTGGAGTCTTTCGTGTTTCTATCAGATGCTGAAGTAATAGATTGGGACAAAATTAAGACAATGATTAATTTGTAGTTCATAAAAATCCATTATTATAATTACCATGGGAATACAGAGCCACAACAAATTCTCAACAAATTTTTGCAAATGATCAAAAGTTTCAAAAAAATTTAATAAAGCAGGGGAGATGTATATTAGCCGAGAGCTACGGTTCAGCTAGTTGAATACAATATGTTATCTAGCTCAGGCCGCACACAGCTTACAATGCAGCAGTAGGCAGTAGCTAGTTAATGAATTGATTAAGAGCAAGGGTAATAGTGGGCTATAAGCAAGCTATATACTTATATGGAAGAGAGAGATAAATAAAAGTGTGGAGTGTTGGCTCTCATGCAAGAGCTAACTGCACACAAACTCCAAGAAATATGCATTAAATTCATGGTGAGAGAAAGAGAGAGGATGAAGAAAATAAAGATAAACTTATAGCCAATATACTATACATGTTAGCTTTAACATTGACTAATAGTAAATAGGGATCTCTACTATTAAACTTGCTCTTAAGAATAGATTAATTAATAATTAAACGCTGGCCGGCCAGCAAGTGATTTAATTTGGATATGCAGTAGTAGTAGAGGCCGGAGTATTAATTAAGTATTAAACCATGAATTTATATATTTAATTTGCAGGCCTCGGATTCCCAGTAGATTATATTTATATATTGTCCCAGAACCAATTCGGCAGAGGATTAGAATACCAAAAGCTCCTCGTGGGCGCATGTGATTAGGGCATCGCCATCCCCCTAATGCCAGCACAGTTTGACAAGGATTTTGCAAAGCAATTGCTTGCAACCCATCTCTCTCTCTCTAGTTAATTAGCTAGCTAGATGAGTAATTAATTAGCACCACTAATAATTAATTTTTTTTTTTGCGGGGACCACTAATAATTAATTAATTAGCCTGGGTATGGGAAATGTTGATGGCCCTCTAAGCGCACCAAAGGGCTCTTTGCTCTTTGTTGTTGTCAGCATATTTTTGTCTCTAGTGTTGCTAATGCGTAGTACGAACATTTGCCAGATCGAATATTTCGTTTTAATTTCCTACTTAGGCGTACGTTTTCACTCATTAGCTAGATTGCTAACTACTACATGCTCCATAGGTAAACAATCTCAAAGAATTTTCTCCTTCTTAGTGCTCACGTTCATGCAGTACATATATTATACGGGGACAAACTTAACCGAACTTCCACGCTTACTTTTGTGCGAGGTACTTCCTCACATATTTTTACCTGATGTGTTCATATATGTGAGTTTTAGGGGTTTGTGTTTGGTTAGATACTTCATATTGCCATACTACAACTTAAGCATACCGCATTTTTTAGATGATTGTTTGGTTGATTGTCACACTTTTGGTTAGCCATACTTTTCATTCAAATGAGTCCTCTTGTTATTAACTCAGTTTTGTAGCTAAGCTTGTCCCAAGTGTTGCCAACGTTTTACTACCCACACTTTGTATGGCAAGCCACAACTTACCCAAGTTGTGGTACGACAAACTTAGTCATCACCTAAGGGCATGTTCGGTATAGCTCAACTTCTAAATTTAACTTTAGGAGTTGGGTCTGGATTGAAGGTGTGAAGCATTTTAAATCTAGCTCTCTAGTTCATTTTGTGATAGCGCTTCACTCAGCTTCACTTTCATTTTAGGTGAAGCTGAAACAATTTGACTGGACTCTAGCTCCAGACAAGGTGGAAGTGGAGGTGGAGCTAGAGCTGTGTCAAACTTGCCCTAAATATGGACATGAAAACCATAACCCAAAATATGAATCTATTTCAAATAGTTCAAACAATAATGAAGAACATTCGTCCTAATATGGTTGCAGCTCCATTGCAAGGACATACTACGATTTTCGCTAGCTCTATCGCATAAACTGACACCAAAGTATTGTAGGATTCTTTTTCTTTTAGCAATATGACGCAAGAGCTCTGCCTAATGCACTAAAGGACGATAAAATTGTTTTAGAGGATTCAATAAGTAAAATAAATTATTTTAGCTTGAGGAAATGAAGAATAAGATATAGACTTTTGATATATAAATGTATTGGGATATATGCTTCTTGACTATCAGTCAGTAACAATGCGATTCCATGTGAAGCATGTCAAACATACTAATGAACAAAATAAGAAAACAATGCAAGTAAAGGATAATAGAAAGGGAGAATATAGGGAAGAGAGAAGATATAGGAGGCAAAGTGGCAGCTAAGTGGAGAGCAACGTACCCTGATCATTAAGATAATGGTGCATTTGCAACTAACCTAGGGGGATATCCTAGTATAGATCCACAGCAACCTCTCTCTCTCTCTCTCTCTCTCTCTCTCTCTCTACCTGACTAACTACTCTCTCCTTCATGCAGCTCTAGGTCATTTGATGGAGTAAAGCAGAACCTTTATTTCCCTTGAAGAATTAACAAAGGAAAAGATTCTGTCTCTGACACCCCTTAACCAATCAGTTGCAGAGCTCAAAAAAAGTCTCAGATGGGGGGCGCATGAAAAGGTACTACTACATTATGCTATACTTTGAATATTGGCACTTAGTAGTACCCCTTGTGATATTCCAAAAATAAGAGAATGTTTGGTCTTTTGCCACAAGCACTCAATCACACCAATCAGATGGAATATGGAAGATATTTGGAAAAACCATATCAGTTGGAATATGCCCCTCAAAATCTTCATGCCCAATGGGGGAAGAAGATGACAACACTGGTGGGTTTTCCCTATTAGTGTAACCCATCCTTTATTTGACTGTGGCATTGAATTTCACCACATTCCCTAGGAAAATCCTCCCCATCGGGCGCCCAATTGGGGAGTAAAAATCAGGCGCCCCACACGCCGCACCTCCCGCGCGCTCGCCGCCCATCCCCTCCCCCCCCCCCCCCACGTGTCCTCACCACGCACGCTCCGTTGCAAAAACCATCCAGATATAACAGAAACACCCTATTAAGGGGATCCGTCTTATTTTTTTTCCACAATAATATTTCAGCTAGTGTACTCGTGATGTTTCACTATGTATGTACCAAATGTTGCAGTGGATTTCTTATACTGTTTTAGTAATTTTATCTTGATGGACACGTGGTTGTTGATGTACACGGGGTTTAAGTGTTGCAATGGCTTAAAATCGTTTGTTGTATACGTTGAACCAAATTGTTTCATCTAGTGATCTGACCGTGTTTCACTTTTTTTATAAGAATTGAAACATTCTTTCGCTATTTGCTGAAACATTGTTTTATATAGGGTGAAAAAGCGCACGATTTTTTGAAAACCGTTGTTTCATACGTTGGGAAAAATGTTTCATCATCTACTTATTGAAACATTTACGATCTACTTAGTGAAACAGCGCTCGATTTGTAGGCGCTTCGCATTCTCTATATGTCCCTGAGTTTTTTTTCATCCACTCTATAACCATTCCATTATTTGACCGTAAGTTGACCATTAGATTTTTTTTTCAAAATAACTAGATTGCCCTTTCTCATAATTATATGCTAGCTTATTGAGAAAAGCACAGTTCTTAACGTGAAAAGGGTTTATTTATGGAAAGACAAACATGCACAATTATTTGATCATAAATTTGAAAACTAAAATATAAAATAAATTTCAATCGGATTTGATAAAATTTGTGCAACATTTTCGCTGAAATTTAAACCCAAATAGAAAATTAATTTTGGTTTTCAATTTCTCGGTGAAACTTTCTATGGATTTCATTAATTTTTTTTAAAAATATTTGAAAACTTAAATTTTATTTTTCAAATTTGAGGTCACATGATTATGTCCTATTTTAAATTAACATTTTCACATCAAGATCCATGTTTTTGAAGTATGTAGCTTAAGTATGAGAAAAGAACAATATAGTTATTTTTCAAAAAGAAAAATAATGGTCAACTCACGGTCAAGAACTAAAGAATGGGTATAGAAGGGATCAAAATAAAAACTAAGGGGCATACAGGGGATGAAGTAAAATTTAGGAATATAGAAGAAATTGAGTCAAAACTCATGGATACAAAACAAATTTTCTATAGATTTATATGTTGAACTGATATATGACTAGTCCATTCAATTATCAGTGGTCCATTTGGCGTCTTTGCACAACATCTGGTCGATGGACAAGAATATGAGAGAAAACTTTGGCAAAATGTACAATTTTTATCCTGCCCCATTGAAGGTAATTAAAAATATATATATAATGAAAGCGAAAGGAAATCATGCACAAATATTGAAGCCAAGTGGATAGATGTGATAGTGGGTGCTGCATATGCTGTTGAGTTCATAGTACCCACAATACTATGCATTAAAATTAGTTTCACACAATACTTAATTACAACACATGAGAACAAGAACAATAACAGAAAAAAAAGGAGAACAATTAAGAACAATAACAAAAAACAAAAAAGGAGAGAAAACAAATCCATTTGCATAATGTGAATGCCATCAAGGAAAATCATGAGCTAGCTAGCCCCAACAGATAAAATGTTGGCATGATCCATCATCACAGGGCTTGCATGCATATATAGATCCATCATATATCATCACACCCTCCTCCAGCTCAACTTCCTTGAATGCACATCAAAAACAGATGGCATTTATATCAACACACATTCTTACTACCACTGCAGAGATGCTCTCTCTTCCCTTTCAAATTCCATCCATCCATCCCCTTTCACTGATGAAGAGGACCAGAAATGGATCACTACTCTGATGGCTGAAGCCAAGCATGCCATGGGCCTGGGAGAACTTATTCTGTGTAGACCCAGTTCCAATCATGTGTGCAGCAAGAGGACCACACCCCAATGAAGAGAAAAGAAGGGCAAAAGCTTTATTCATCTGGTCCAAGCTCAGCTACTACCAATCAACCAAGCATACATATATACATTTATAGATATAGATACATCATATTGATGCATGCATGGAAGGCCACACACAAAAGAGGAGATTTTTTTCTTTTTTGGAATAATGGATGGATGGACTGATGGATAGAGGCGTATCACCTAGCAACACATGGCAGGGCCCCTAGGCAAATAATGCCTGTTTATTGGGAATAAATGGCAGAGCCAAAGCTATATGATAGCTGCAACTATGGGGGAAAATATGTCACATGTTAATGATAAGAATAATAAGTGTTGTTTGGTTGCCTCCCATAATTTACCATATTTTGTGAGGTATTCCCCCTATTTCAAAATATAATGGATTCTGCATTTGTTCTAAGTCAACTATTCTAAGTTAAGTTTGAGCATTTGTAGAGAGAGTATTACACCTAACGCATCAAAGAAGTAACTATGAAAACATATCTCATAAATCTAATGATGCTCATTTGATATCATATTTTTTATCATTATTTTCTATAAATTTAGTCAAACTTAGGATAGTTTGATTTTTAGTATGTGTTTGATCATTCGTCTTATTAAAAAAATTAAGTAATTATTTATTTTTTTTTTCATATCATTTGATTTATTGTTAAATATACTTTGATGTACACATATAGTTTTAGATATTTCATAAATTTTTTTAATAAGACGAACGGTCAAACGTATACTAAAAAGTTAATGGTGTCAAACATTTTGAACCGGAGGGAGTATATGGTGAGAGAGATAACCACCGGCCCCCTAGATAGCTATATAGCATTAGTTTGTGTGATCACTGATCAGGACATGAGCATGTATGGTGACCTGTTCTTTAATGCTGGAGTGCAACATCATCAGCACCATGGCTTAATCATGTGGTGATATTGCCCTTCCACTGTCAACTAGAGATGGTGGGGGCACTTAGTTTTTGAGTCAACTACTCAAAGTTAGTTTGGTCTCTATCTATCTAGCAAGCTTGGAGAAGTGATGGGATTAGTGACTGAACTATTTGAGGAAACAGAGAGAGAGAGAGGAAGAAATGAACTGTTGGGGATATAATTGTTTTTCAGTGTTTGGCCCCTCCAAGCATAGAGCTGACTTCTTCTGTTGTGATATTTTGGTACTCTGTTGAAGTTGAATATATACAAGCTAGATAATGACCACATGGACCTAGGCTTCTACATATGTTATATGAATAATTTAAAGAGATGTCAGATAGGAGACTACGGGCCTTGTTTAGTTCTATTTTTTTTCCTTAGAAACGTCACATCGAATCTTTAGACACATGTATGGAGCATTAAATATAGATAAAAAGAAAAACTAATTATACAGTTTGCATGAAAATTACGAGATAAATCTTTTAAGCCTAATTAGTCCATGATTAGCCATAAGTACTATAGTAACCCATATATGCTAATGACGGACTAATTAGGTTTAATAAATTCGTAAAACGGTTTCCAGGTGAGTTATAAAATTAGGTTTTTCATTTGTGTCTGTAAACCCCTTCCGATATCCGGTCAAACGTCTGATATGACACCCAAAAATTTTCTTTTCGTGTAACTAAACAGGGCCTACATATATGTCCATTCGCTCTGATCAGTTGAGCTACGACTAATAATGCACACAAATATGAAGAGAGCAACCAAATATAATTATAGCTAAACATTTTATATGTATATTATTCATGATTCAAAAGACAAGCTTGAAAAATAGACATAGGATCTCCAAACTTGGGATAAACAAAACTACACAGATGCTTATTGAAATCGGTGCAGGTAGAAATATGTATCTGGATTTATGTAAAGAAAAAAAAAAGAAAAAGAGTCTACACTAGTGTTTCCTTTATGCCGGTTACTGCATGGATATTAACCGGGTTATAAAGAAACCCTCTACTTTGTGCAAGTGATAAGAGATGGTATGAAATATTTTCATATTTTTCTTGATTTTCTTAATATTTTTATAAACCTGGTCAAGAATAGATTTACATATATCAATATTACATATATAATGTACAATTATGGAATAGAGACCTATAATGGAAAATGAAAGTGAGTAATTTTAGAATTGAATAGGAATGCCATTTCATTCGGTGGTAAAGTAATGTCGTGGTAATTAAGCCATCGGATCAAATCCGATAAAGGTTTTCTTTTTTTTTTTTTTACTTAGTGGTGGAATATTATGGTAACCGACTACCACCCAGGTACGGTAACGCCTGGTGACCCAAATTAAAAATAAATAAATGAAAATTTTGAATTTTTATAATTTATCCGGTTTTTCCATTATTCAGTGAGATAACTATATGACGTGGTTACCAAGCTTACCACTGGATACAATACGAGAAAATCAAATGTCATTGACAAGCACTAAATTTTAAGAAATATCATCGACAACTACAAGTATGAGTTCCATGAAAAGCTACCGTGCAAGCGACTTTATCTAAAAAAATGTCATCGCCGTTAGGATTTTGTTAGCAGCTCTCTTTCAAGTGCTATAAGATGAATAGTGTATTTAACCGTGCGCGATGAACGAACCCAAATGGCGATAGCATTTCTAGAATAAAATCGCTTGTTTGATGGTATTTTATGAAACTTGTACTTGTGGTGTTTCTTTGAATTTAGTGTTTGTCAATGGCATTTTTTGAATTTTCTTGAATTTTCTCATACAATAACTCCTCCAAGACGTTTCAAGGACCCGGATGACTACTCCTTCCGTCCCCCCAATCAACTTCTATAAACAGAACCAGACAGGCACATCACCGTCCTCTGTCAAATGAAATGAACCAACCTTGACGTGATCACGCGACAGGTTGAAACTAGAAGCAGAAGCAGATCACAACCAACTAACCAGTCTGGGCTACATGGAAACTCCAGAGGTGTTCCTGTTTTTGACAAACTTCCAAAATCTACCTCAACAGCAGCAGATCTCACAAGCAACAGCTGCCGTTATTTCTAAATAGAATGAGCTAACTATCTCGGAACAGAAATCCCAGAACAGCATATATAACACTAGTAGTTGCCAAAATTTACTCCTACGAAGCTCTTCAATCTCATTAAAGGACACAAGATTATTGGAGAACTGCATCATGTCAATGCAGGGTTAAATCAACTAAGGAGAAAGTTAACAGTCACCAGGAACTGGAAGTGCAATGTATACAAAAGAGATGTTAGCAGTTCAACCATGATCACAGCATACTCGTCGACAACTCTTTGAAATCACGAAAAAGTACTAGTCGCGCCTCCTTTTAGGAGTTCAAATAACCTTTTAACGATGCTGAAAAACCATGGTGACAGAGCTCTAACGACTACAGAACGTTCGGCAATCAGGTTATCCAAGACCGTCTCCCTACAGGTAGTAATATCCCTAGCACCGGCAACCACCATTTCTTCCTGCGCAAACAAAAGCATCGTATTAGTAAAAAGTGTTTATTGGTTTTCTATCTAAAATGACCAAAAGGATGCATGACAGCCATCTTTTGAACAGCACACGTCATGGGGATATTTTTTTTCCCCTGTAGATCGTGTTTCAATCATGTGCTTAGTAGAGCACCAAGAAAGAACTTTATTCATGTACGGTCCCAACTTAGCAATCAGCAATGGATGGAAGCACATCAACTATTGAGTGGTCAGTAGCAGGGTTGGATTTGGAAGCATATTAATAAGCCACTAGTCGCAACACATGGCAGGGGCCCAGATAACTATGCACTATGCAGTTCTTTGGAAAAACAAGTAGGAAGTAGCTGACTGATCATTTCAGATATTACTGTAAACCTCTATCTCTATCTCTCTCTTCTACTAAAAAAAAGAAACAAGAGAAACTGGTGATATTTCTGCTATTTTTGGTCATGCTTGTAATATTCATAGTATCCTTAGGTACTTCAAATGGGAGTTGGCGTTGGCGATAGTATGCTTTTCATAGCCATAGGATAGACTATTCCGTGGCCTACACATATGTAAACGTGGCTGCTGGTTGATAAGATATTGCTATATGGCATATAATTGTCTAGATTTAGGGCAAGTATTATTCCCTTTCTAGAACTCAGAACTTACAGTCTATTTATTTTGTTTTGTCTCAACATGCAGGCACAGTGCTAGTATAAAGATGAAAATTCCTATTGATTTCTATTGAATTAACTAAACTTATTTCCGATCACAGGCTGGCCACCAATTAAACCAAAGCCCAACTGCAAATATGCCATAGTTAATAATTTTAACCAACAAAATGTAAGAAGCCTCTAATATCTACACAATTTGTGCTAGAACTATTGTAGAGTCTACATATAGGCATAACAGCTAGTTTTTCAGGAGCAGGAGGGTATGGCAAGTTGACAACTCAATATTTACTATTCAGAACCATCGATTGATGGAAAAAAATTACAAAGATAAAGTCAAACTAAATAGAGGTTTAAAGAGGACATGAAAATAATACATGGTACTAAGGGGAAAGGAAAACTTCAAGGTGGGTCATGACATGGCATCAGCATATAGGAATGGATTGACTTATGTCCAATGCACGTGGTACACTATGATCATTGTCTAAGCAAATAAGCAGACAGCAGTATTTGGAAGGAGATAAAGAGGTTTGAACCTTGTTGAGCAAAAGTAGTTGTAAATGGTGGGCGCGGGGCAAATAATCATGGAAATTGACATGTAAAGTATGTACGTGTCAACTTCACAAAAAACAAAACTGATTCTATAATGCAGTTGCTGCTACTGCGAGTAATCAAACTACTAACCCCGTCACAAAATATAACTACCTCTGGTTATGTACCTGGACAAGTGTTTGTCCAGGTACACAGCCAAGCAGCTGCTATATATTTTGGGACGGAGGTAGTACTAGTAATTCAAAACAGCTAATAGAATAAGAACCAGCACAAATACTAGGTTTTTATATAGTTCTTATGTGATAACGAACAGTCCAAAAGGCTTAATAGAAAAATACTATCGAGTATCAACTCATGCAACCAAGCAACATAGCAGATAGCAGTTCAAAGATTGGTGCCTGAACTATTCACATGCTTGTATCAGAATGTGAAGCACAGCAATATTACTTTCTGGCATAATAAGTAGTAATAACAAAGTAAAATTGAAACTGAACACATAAAAAGTTCATTTTGAAAACCTTGATTGATGTTTTCAAATATGAATTATGCAGCATAAAAAAAATTGGAAGTCACATTTCTTTCTGTGAAAATATGATTGAAAAAACATATAATTTGATGATTGAAGCTGTTATCTTGTTGAGGTAGAAGCACAAAATCTGCACGCCTGCACCATATGTTCTATTTGGAAGATTGTGCAACATGCTCTACAAATGCATTTTACAGTAGCAAGTTGAAATATTCAATGAAATGGATCAGTTGCATAACAAAAAGCAATATATGATGATGGGGTGAGCAAATTGATCCAGGTTCATGGTCTCGTTGACCGGGAATATAGATCTGAACTTTTTCTTAGCTAAAAATCAAGTCAAAATCCCACCTGAATCAGCTCAGTGCTGATAGGCTCATCGTATATAGGAAAGAAAATGCAAATCCCCCAATCTTATTCCTTAGCCACATATGCACTTGGCACTTCCACAGTTGAAACCCACATGCACTTTTCCAAGACTCTATCCAAACTCACTTCCAACCAACCCCACTTCCTGGTCTCTCCTAAACTCATAACTCATAGAATGACAAATCAGACAACACTCGCAGAACCTTTCTATTTTCCATCTTAGCATCATTCAACCAAGTGCCAAAGGAAGCCTTGAGTTAGCCAAGCTTCACTAGGATCACTTGAGTACTGGTCATTTCAAGCCTTCTGAGGAAGCTTGTTTAAGCTTATCCTGAGCAAAGCTCTAAAATCTCAAAAGTGATACACGGAACATAATGCCCAAATAACAGGAGGATATGTCAACTAAAAAAATCTTAAACACAATCTAAAGTACCTTTTATAAGAATCCAAAGCCTATAGTGCTGGCTCCTACTCCAAGTGCTCACACGTCAAATGAGAGTATGACACTATCCCGGCATAGCTTGTTCGCTATCCATTCTGATTCAAACTTAATAAAGGGATCTTAAAACTATTCAAATTAGTAAAGCTATAATGGCTGTTTTTTTCTGATAAAAGAATCGCAATTCAGGCAAACACAGTAATCTGCTCTAGCATTAAAGTTAGATATACAAAGACAGCTAGAATCTGCAAGGAATCAAAACACTAAAAATGGGTTACAAAAGCACTCCACGGTAACAGCATAAGAATAGATACTTCAACATTACATGATTTAAAAGGGTATCCAATTGAACCATCCAATGGTTGAAAATGCATGAGGACTAACTGTAAGACAATACTATATCAAACAAGTACAGAAGACAAACAATGAAAGCACAAAATTAGGTTAAGTGGACATCTACAGGCACACCTACCCAAGTCATACAATGCGACCATAGATTCAAAGGATGCAAGACAGGATCATTTTGGGAAAAGTTCACCAAATCTCCAAAAAACAAACTCATTTGAGCACAACAATGCACTTGCTTCAGCCTTAAACTCGTTCACAAATGCAACATTAGTGTGTGACGTTTGCACACGTTACCTGCGGGTCAGGTGAACCCACATGTTTTTTTTTTTTTTTGGCAATCATAGAAGACCATTTCTATCAACGCTCTAATCCTGGTTCAGCAAAGGGATTGACCCATAGGGTTCTAAATCTAGCTTCAAAAACATGCAATTAGGAAGGTGTTGTCCAATTGTTCAAAAGCATTTCTACCTGACAATAAAAAGGCATATTCACACTTAATATGCACAATGCAGATGCGCATTCACATCCCAAGTGATGGAAACACGGCACAAACATCCAACTGGACAAGGCTAAAGGACTAAATTCCAGCCAAACCTATAGGATTAACTCGACAATGAATTAGTAGAAAATTAAGGAGCACGATTCAAATACATCGGTACGGCAGCTAGATCCCCAAAAATGGATCTAATCAGAAAAGCATTGTGGATGAAGGGGGTCGAAGAGGCATTATTACCCTAGCGAGACTGTTGAGCCGCGAGAAGCCTAATCGCTGTCCTCCCCGTCCCCGGCCTGGTGGCCGCGAGCCATGTCGACGTCGACGTCGGCGTCCTCGTCGTCGTCGTCCTCCGCGGCCTCCTCCGGCGGCACCAAGTAGGCCCCGGGCTGCGGCGGCGCGCGGCGGCGGGTCCGCGAGGGGAGGATGTTGTTGAGGTCGACCTCGGCCAGCGGGTCGTCGCAGAACCCGTCGTCGCTGTCGTCCCCGCCACCGCCGCCGCCGCCTCCCCCACCTTCCTCGTCGTCGTCGTCGTCGTCGTCGCTGCTGTCCTCGTCGCTGCCGCCGCCCTCCTCCTCCTCCTCGTCCTCGTCCTCGACCACCATCTTCCCCTTCCCCTTGTCCGCAGCCCGCGCCCTGGCGGCCTCCTCGGCGGCGGCCTCGTCGGCGTCGGGGCGGGCGGACTTGGGTGGCGGGTCGAGCGGGGCGAGGTCGGTGGCCTCGGCGTCGGGCTTGCGCTTTGCCGGCGAGGGCGAGGGCGAGGGCGCGGGGTCGGTGGCGGGTGCCTCGTCGGTGGCCGCCATCGCGGAGGGGAGAGCTAGGGTTCAAGGAGACAGCGCGAGCGACGCGAGGAAGGAGGAGAGGAAGAGGAAGAGGGGGAGACGCCGAGATGGTGGGTGTTGTGTTGTGTTGTGTTGATTTGCGAAGGGGAGAAGAGATGGGCTTTCGATGTTGTGGATTCTGCTGAGAGGTGTTGTTGGGCCCCGAAACAATTGCAGGCACAGGCCCATGAAGGTTGTGGGGCATCATCCGTTTTGCCATGGGCCATGGGCCAGCTTAGCTTGGTTTATTGCGAAACGAAGCGGATTATTAGCATATGCTCGATTAAATATTATATATTCTTTTAGAAAAAATGAACTAATATGTTTTTAAACAAATTTCCTATTTAAATATTTTTTGAAAAAATAATGATAAAATAAATAAAAAATATATATTTCTTTTGAATAATAAAATTAATTAAATGTATGTTTAAAAGTTAATTACATCATATATTAAAAAGAAATTAAGAGAGTACGGTATCTTATGTTAGCAAAATTAGTAGGCTTTTTATTCAAGTACCTTTATATTACATCTTCAGGTTTATGCATCTAAGTTGCGCACAGCCAAGCTTCTTATGCCAAAGCAAGAAAGAAATTCGATTAAGTACCTAAACCAATAGTGCCAAAAGTCTAACCACATTAGCACGGGAGGTTACATTTGTGGCTAATTATTTTTTCGTTGGTATAATAGACATGTCCATTGACAGCGAAGAGTCTATATATGATATGGCGACTTCGTCAATCTTAAAATATGTCGGTCTAATCTTTTGAATGTACTTATACTATACGAAGGGTGAGCGTGTGCACATTTATAGGAGTGATTATGTGTGTTATAAACATTTACGTTTTTACCATGTTAATATATATACATATATATATATATATATATATATATATATTCATACTACATTTGGTTCTAAAGTTTTCTTCATCTTTATCCAGCGTACTTAGATGTCACACTTCCAAAAAAAGGTAGCTATAGTACGCTAGAGTACACGGGGCGGGCATTGGTGTGGTATAGGCAACTTGTTTTCTCGCCTTATAAGTTTTTTTCTGTCACCACCGTACATATATTATATAGCACGAATCACTTCTTTAATTTTTTCTTACTTTCAAATAGTTGACATGTGTGTGCCCTTCCCGAGAAATTTTCTTCCATTTAATTACGACCCTCCACACTCCTCTGCTTTTTTGAGTGACATAAATCGAGTTTTTATATATAATTTAGTCAATTTAGATTGGATGGTACAATGAGGCAGTACAGTAATTGCTCTAATACGCATATTTTCGGTCAACATGGCCAATTTATTTTTCCAAAAAAAAACGGTGGTGGAGTACCCTTTGGTACGTTAATATAACGGACATCAACGTTTCTCGTACAACAACGGCATCCCATCGTTTCGCCTATAGCTTCCAATAATTCCATTTTAGTTATATTTTTTTCTTAATGTTTAATAGAAAAAGAAGAAAATTCTTCTTTATTTTTTTTCAAATTCTAAAACTGGATATTGGCTCAAAGATAATGAGATATATTTTCTCTTCAACGGATATTTAAATAAAGGACTTGTTATAATAAAAATAAGCACTTTATATAAAAAAAATCTTTTTTTTGTTGATCAACAAGAAAAGGGGATCTTATCAAACCAACTAATTCTACAAAATTAAAATTGAAAGAAAGATAAAGTAAGTGGACCTAACTCGATGCCCATATCTGCTAACACTTATTAGTTGCTAAAAATTAATTTGTGGATAGAGGTTTTTAGATGTATGTTTTTAGTGGCTTAATAGTCAGATGCTGAAAAATAAACAATTGTGAAGAAAAACTCATGAACTTTAAAATTAATTTCTAAATTTTAAAATTTTTGGCTATGCGCGATTGATAAGCTAAAGAGCAAGAAAATATATCCCCTGTTTTTCTTTGGTTGGAATTGATTATTATTATTATTTACAGTACTTGTATACACTAGGTGGTACAGTACTATAGGAGGGGAAGGACCGAGAAGTGGAGGAAAATATATATCACGCACAGTAAGAGGCATTTAACTATTTGCCACCTTTAAGATGTGTTAATTAAGAATTTGTTACTTGCAATCTATTACATGTGGATCCTCGTATGAATCCAGCGACAAATACTTAATTGTCAATTATAAGAGTGGTAAATAGTTAAATACTTCCTCCGTTTTATATTATAAGACTTTCTAGCATTGTCCGTATTCATATATATGTTAATAAATCTAGACATATATAAATGACTAGATTCATTGACATATATATATAAATGTGGACAATACTATAAAGTCTTATAAGCTGAAACGGGATTATATGTCTTTCGTCACAATAGTGTGTACGCATGGATGGAATTGCACAGACTGATGATATATATATGGGTGTGTTCGCATCTTCTGGTTGGGAATTCTCCCCCTTGGTACGGAAAACGGAGCAGTCAATTAGCACATGATTAATTAAGTATTAGCTAATTTTTTTTCAAAAATAGATCAATATGAATTTTTTTAAACAACTTTTGTATAGAAACTTTTTCCAAAAAACACACCGTTTAGTAGTTTGAAAAGCGTGCACGCGAAAAACGAGGGAGAGGAGTTGGGAAAACTGTGATAAGAACACAGCCATATGCTGTCGGCTCGAACCGAGCACACATACACGCAAGGCCAACAGCGAGAGGAAGGAAATTAGTCAGGAATAGCCGCATTGAAGGAAGCAACGCAGAAGAACACACACAACACACCTGCGCGCATGTGGTATACGTGCATAGCCGGCCACCGGCCGGTCGACGATGACTTTTTCTTCTTCATCATCATCTTCTTCCGATTACACGACACGCACATGCATCACTATACACACACACATTAATATCACACTCACACCATATGAATTAATATATCCATGCATTAACACATGTTCTAATCGATGGAAACCGACGGGACATTTTTGATCTCACTGAAAGAAGTAACGTTAACTATATGGCAGTGGGACAAACCAACTTGGTAAGTATGCTTCTTTCTAAATAACTATTATCCTAAAATTCTAATAAATTCCTCTCACTTAATAAGGGTTGGTTGGGAGTTGTTGAGGTAAGATGAGAATAAATTTGAAAGAGAATGGTTGGAGTGAGGGGGAGAAGAGGAAATGTGTGGATGAATTAAGCATAACAGACATGTATTGGTCGATAAGGATAGAATATCCGCTACATCATCATGTAGTGAATGCTTGCAAAAATAGACATTATATATCATTGTACTTGTATTTGGTAGTTTGGCTGCACAAAACATATATACTTAGATGCCTACAGTTTGTCCCTAACCGATCCTACAATTTAACGTATGACTTCAGTTAGTACTGATACCTTAACTTGTAATACATAATACTCCAAATGATTTTAAATGAAAAGATCATCAACTTGCAAGCTCATTGAGATATACAACTTTGATATATATGGCATCATCTGACGTCTTTTTCTAAGAAAAAATGTAGATCTTACAAGTTGAAATGTATTTTCTGACATGTAGACAATATCAATTGAAAAGTTGTTAACAAAGTTGTAGATCATGCCATTGAGATCTGCAATTTTCATATAGACCATATATCCATCAAAGTCATTAAAATTTCGAAAAATTAGTTTGTAAAATAGATCTGATAACTTTGTAATGCATAATCTAGCATGTAAGCAATATTAATTAAAAACATTGTCAACTATAAAATTATTATAGATCGTGTCGAGATCAGTACAACTTTGATACATAACATGTCTCCATCATTTTTGAAAATTTATTTTTAAATATATTTGAAACATGTACTGCATATTAAGAGACACGTGTGAATGGGAGTAACCTTTTTTTTTTTTGAAAACTATGGGAGTAACCATTGACGCAGGTATATATATGTGCCTCTCGTATGTGGTAGGTATCCCATACACTTGTTATGAAACTCCATAATATTGTGTGTGCCACTTATTAATGATTATGTGGTAGTGTGTATATTTAAAACTAGGTGATTCCCTACACCTTGCTGCGAAAATTACTAAGCAATTTTTCCGACAATCAAGCTAGAGGGAAAAAAATAATAAAACATCAAGATTTACCAGTAATTATCATGAAACAAACAAATAATACTCGTGTTTTAATGTGAAACATATTGATAAGTATATGTTAAATATTATAAAAGTGATAGATAAAATTATTAAAATATTGTGCAAATAATGTGAGGGATGATGATTGGATATACTTGCATGTTGATTTGTAGAATTAAATAAATTGTAGATGATGTTGTATGCTTGCATGGGTTAAATATGTAATTATTGCTAGTGGATGATGATGTGGCATGATTGCGTGTTGAGCTTTAAACTTAATGGGCTATAACTTTATAGAAAGTATAGATATGCAACCAACACATTTGTCATATTTACTAAATCAATAATAATATCCCATGCAACGCCCTCGCTAACCATCAACTTGTGTGATCACTTAGTAGGAGACCACGCTAATTAAGATACTATCTCTTTTTAAATTATAATTATGTCAATTTGACTTTGGTCAAAGTCAAATAACTTTAAGTTTAATTAAATTTATAAAAAATATAGTAATATTTACAACATTAAATTTGGAACCGGTAACTCAACACATTTTCATAATATATTTGTCTTCGGTTGAAAATGTTACTACTTTTTTCTATAAATTTAGTTAAACTTAAAGTAGTCTGAAAGTCAAAATACTTTATAATTTAACACAGGAGATACATAGTAGGAGTATATTCAATGGATTACTTAATATTTCTTCTTAACTGAGCGAGATCAGCATGGGCCACCTCCAACCTCCCCTGAAAACACATGATATACGGTTTTGGTACAACGAGAAGTGGTTGGTACCCGAATCACCTTTTGCTTGTCCAGTTTTGCCTACTCGGTCTCCTCTCATATGCAATTTTTAGCACGCGAAGACAAAGTGTGTGTTTGGACTAGCTGCAGACGAGAGAAAATTAAAGCGTACGTGCCAGTTGTGTTGGTCGACCATGCGTATCATCGATCGGGTCGTTTTCTCGTGGCTCTGCTGTCTGAGATCTCTCATGCATACACATCCGATCGATATATCCATGCTCTCACGTTCCGACCTTATCTCACCTCACGATTAGTGGGGCGAAGCCATAATTTATACTAGCTGAAACCCCAACCCGCGTATTGTAGCGGGATATTTTCTTTAGATTGGTGGCTGCATTTGGTAAATTGAAGTGGTAAAAAATCCATCACTATTGAATTGGTCCACGATAAAATTAGATGGGCCTCCCGTGGTGACGGTGTGAGATGGATTGGGCTGTGTTTTTTTCATCCAACGGTTCAAAGATGATCGAATCTACTGATCCAACAACTGAGAATTAATGATGATGTGACACATTGAGGTTTGAGTTTTAGGATCTTAATTGCACTTAGTGGGTTATAATTTTATAGTAAGAAGGGATAAGAGTAGAGGTAAACTAGTATATGTTTTTGTTTTTCTCTAAAAAAAAATTTGAAGAGTAATCTCGATGGATATTTGAGCGTAGGAGTAGGGCTAGAGATAGTGGTGTTTGAACCTACTGAAGATGATGAAGATAAAGATAAGTGTTTCACGTAAAACGATGTGGTAATAACGTGTGATTAATCGAGTTTTAATTATTACAAACTTAAAAAATAGATTAATCTAATATTTTAGAGCAACTTCCATATGAAAAGTTTTCGCACGAAACACACAGTTTAGCAGTTTGAAAAGCGTGTAAACAAGTATCCAAAATTTCATCAACTTCTATATCTGCATATGTGTGGTGTCACCCTCGGTTGTCCACCCATGCATATGATGCTTGATTGTCGATTGCATGTACGCAAGGGAGCTACCATATCTGATCGCAGCATGTCCAGCGACAAGTTAGAGTTTATTTACTCAATCTAATCTTAATTTCTTAATCTAAATATAATCACCTTAATTTCTTATGCGGAAATAAATTGATTCATTGACCTTGATGTGAAGGCATTTAAGCCGATGATCTAATACTTTTATTTTCTTCTTCTTCTCTTTTCTTTTTCTTCTTGCGACATACGTCACGAATCCTTTCCAGTGATAAAATTGATCGGGCGATTGAATTAGGGCTTTAGGGTAGAGAGGATTCGGTGAAGTCGCCTTTGCCTCTTCTCCTCTTCCTAGACATAAGGACATTAGTGGGGTCCGGGGGTTTATTTCCAAATAAATTTAAATCTATTTTGTACGATAACACATAACAGATTTTATCTCTACTTTATTTCTTGTTAGGAAAATAAAACCGATGGAATTTAATTCTTTTCCTAACTAACCAATAATGAATTGATAAAATCAACCAACATGGCCATCAGGACGAATCAATTGACCAAATCCTAATAGCCTTCCCTGAGTCGCTTCAGTTCTAGTGATTGATCCTCAACACTATTGGGCAACCTTATTTCCTGGTTACGACGAGTTTTTCAATAGTTTGGAGGTGTGGCCGTAGAAATTAAATCAACAAGCATCGACACCATTATTGTTTTGATAGCATGGTCGATTTGTAATTAAAGAACACAATAATATATAGGAGTCTTCAATCAGTAATAATGCTTTTGTCCAAAGTGGTGACTGGTGAGCACGACAGTTTAAGCTGTTTGGGTGGGAGGGCCTTTCACAGAAATATAAGCCCCTCCATTAGTTTCTCTAAAAAAAACATAAGTTTCTCTAGAAGGACATGTATTCCTATCCCTCCATAGGGATTTATATTTCCGTAAGAGGACTAATAGAGCATAAGAGCTAGCCTGCACGGGGGTCCTCAGCTACCCGCGGCTAGCTAGCACACATAATGGTTGATAGTCGGTCGCAAAATCAATACCACAAGACATAGGCCTTGTATCCCTTTTTGATTCTTTTCCTTATTATTGTAACTTGTTGTACAACTTATACATATGTTCTCTAAAATATTTGTTGTTAAATGGCTAAATAACCGAATGATTTATGATAATTAAACTGAGTGGGCAAACAAACGAATAAATATATTATATTTTTTATCTATCTATACCTAATTAAAAAAATCTATAAAGCTTCCGGTAATACTTTTTTGTCCGTCTTTTTTTCTCTTTTCTTGGCTGTTTTTTCTATCTTTTTTTTCTTTTCTTGCTGTTTTTATTTCCTGATCCTTTTTTGTCCGTATTTTTCTCCTCTTTATTTTTTTCCAGTTTTTCCCGCAGCAGTTTTTCTGCCGCCGCCTCGATCTATCTTCTTGTACCTTTTGTCCTCTTATTGATTGTAAAAATAGATCCCTACTCATTTCTTATTATTTTAATTTCCTTATGATTTTCCCTTACAATTCGGCTTTAATTCACCGGATCTAATCTCCAGTCGCCGCCTGGGCTGAACCCTAACTGCGCCATCACATCGATCTACCTCCCCTTACGTTTTCTCCTTTAATTAATTGCAAAAATCGATTCCCCATCCTTCCCTCATAGTTTCCCCCATGATTTTCCCTTTCAATTCGGTTTTAATTAATTCGTTGGATTCAATCTTCGTTTAACTGTCACCAATAATGACCGACCGACGAGCTTCCCCATTCCATTTTTATCCAGAGTTTTACAGATTTGCTCTGTTTTTGGGAAACAGAAAGAGGAGATCGAGTGAATCAAAATCCCTTGGCCAGGGAGATCAAAAAAGAATCAGCTGGATTTTTATGGGAGGGCACACAAGGATTCTCTCCCGAAGGTTCAAGACGGTATACTGAATGACATTGCCAGCTGTGATAACTAGGTATTTGTGGACTGGACGGAAGAGAGGCAAGCCGAGCGGGAAGAGATAGGAGACATCAGACTGTGCTAGGGCTAAAAAGGGAAAAAAAAGTAATGAGCTTTCGGCTCAAAACGAAGAAAAAATTTTGATTAACATGTTTTCAATTATAGTGTATAGCAATTATAATGTTTCAAGTTATTGCTCAGTTCATAATAGAGTTGTTGTACCACTAAGAAAAATATATTTACCTGTTGCAACGCACCGATATTTTTTTCAAGTTAATCATAAAAATACATTAGCGTTTGTAAGCTTTCTAAAAACGTGCGGGTTAATCCATCGTTTTCATTGGTTAGAAAAAACGAATGGGCACGGGGCCTCTTTTTTTTATACCCCGCGCGCACCTCCCAACCCAACAAACACCACATTTTGCAGCTACTTCTAATCTATACGTGTTCTAGCTAAGCTAGCTAGCTAGCTCTCGTTCTCCGGCCATGTCGACGAGGGCGCCCGTCGAGCTCGACTTCCTCGGCCTCCGCGCCGCCGCCGCCGACGCCGACGACCGCCACGCCAAGAGCGGCGGCTCCTCCGCCTCCTCTTCCTCCTCCATCCGAGGTACGTGACGTGACGTCTGTCGACGTCGCCGTCGATCGATGATCTCATCTCACCGCCGCCGGCTAGCTCCGTGTCCCTCTCGATCGATCTGAGTCGATTGCTTGCGTTGCGAGAGCAGGGATGGAGACGAGCGCGATAGCGAGGATAGGGCCCCACCTGCTGCGCCGCGTCATCGCCGCCGCCGGACCTCCGCCACCGCCGTCGACAGCGCCGGTGCCGGAGGAGATGCCCGGCGCCGCCGCCGCCGCCGCTCCGATGACGCTCTTCTACAACGGATCAGTCGCCGTCTTCGACGTCTCCCACGATAAGGTGTGTAATATACATGAGTAAATTACATTGGTAGTATATAAACTTGTTAGCTGGACGCAACTTAGTAAATAAACTTGTAAAATGCTTATTTCGATGCATGAATTTGTCTAGTTCGTGCGAACGAAGACTAAAATAGCTTGGCAATGTTCGTTTTATAAAGCTGATGTTGATTAGGATGTGATGGAAGTGATGAATTTCATATATTTCTAACCCTTATATCATTGCTTTTTTTAATCTTTTTTCTACAATCACTATATCCATTCTATTTTTTATTGAAGAGGTGTATTTCTAATAGCAAATCTTCACGTATATATATGTTTACATGGTATCCTAATGAGCCCCTAAATTAATAAGATTAACCAAGTAGTGTCCTTTTTCCTTCCTCCGCACGCACCAGACAAGTTTATGCATCAAAACGAGCATTTTACAAGTTCGTGCACTAGATTGCACCCACCTGACAAGTTCAAGTACCGGCGATGCAATTTACTCAATATATATTTATCGTCTAAGTTAATTAATCACAAATTATTAGGAGATTATCCGCGATTAGTTAGTTGTTAACACAGTAATATTATATTAATACTGTCGTCGGAGATAGAACGGCCAGCGAACCGGGGCACCTGTTGAACACTTGTACCTTCACCTTCACAGAACGCGTGTGATTACAAAACTAACGAAACTCGGCGCGTTACTGCTGCGAGAATTATGTATAAAAATATTATAAATAATACCCCTTTTGTTTTTTAATATGTGATATGCTGTTGACTTTTCATAATACGTTTGATCATTCATCTTATTAAAAAAATTTATGTAATTATCATTTATTTTATTCTGATTTGATATATCATCAAATATTCTTTAAACATGATTTAAATATTTTTTATATTTACATAAATATTTTGAATAAAACGAATGGTCAAATATTTGTCAAAAATTCAATGGCGTCATATATTAAAAAATATTAAAAAATGGAAGTAGTATGTAAGACAGCTGGATGATTATTTACTTTATATAATTTTCATCTTTGATTGATCAATAAAAAATTATAAACAATTAAGATGATATGGTTTATAACAATTTAAAACATTGAAAAAAAAATGAAACTAAGGTGATGTGACTTAATAGCAAAACAAAATAAAGGAGGATAATATAGATTAATTATCCAAAGACAAAACTACGATGATATGACTTTTCCTAGGAGAAGAAAAGTCTGTCCATTAAAAATCATACAGCGTTAACATAGAATTAATTTACAATCAAAATCATGGTGTAGGATCGAACTGCACCAAGTCTAAATTAAAAGAGTTCTTGTTTTTCATGCATGATGGCTGGAAGGGATGCACACAATGATATACTATCTCCCTTAAATTAGCTTGATAGTGGTAGATAGTACAATTTCAAAGAGATACAATCTTCTCAATGCTTTCCCTTTCCATATTCCATCCCTAGGCAGAGGCTATAATGAGGATGGCAACCGAGGCAACTAAAGCAAAAGGACTCGCTCGTGGCAATGCAATTGTAGGCAATTTTGCCAAAGGTTTGTTAAAGTAGAATTGTTTGCGAAAAGTAATCAGCAGAACAACAAAAATATGTTCTTTTTTAATCTGTTTTTTTTTCCTGTGGCTTATAGTATTGTTCTTCAACTCTTCTTGTTTGCAGAGCCACTCACAAGAACTAAATCTCTGCAACGATTCCTCTCCAAGAGAAAAGAGAGGTATAGACAATGCAATTTTCATATATTTTGTTTGTCACCTAAATATACATTTTTTTCTAATTAATTATTATTCTAGTTTTATCATAAGTTAAGCATTTGTATTTTTTACCACCAATTTCCAGAAGTTTATATAATTTAACATCATAAGATTTATGTTTTGTATTCACTATGAGAAAACTTTCACAATATATAATCACATGTTTTTGCATTATTCAAATTTTTAGATATCGACGAACAAAATAGAAATATTTGACTTAGGACAAAATGAATGTGAAGTAATTAATTTGAAAAGAAAAGGAGTATGTATAAGTACATAGAAATAATGATTTGATCAAACCTTTTTCAAAAAGAACTCAATTACACTTAAATAAAAGAGTATTAACATTTTCATTATTTCTCTCTCTAATTGGAATCTTCAGTGTGAGACTAGCTATCTAACTATAGTTGCATACTGTGGAAGCTCATGGTAGCTAAAGCTACCACATGGTGAGTTGACCGGAGACCCCAGAAGCCGTGTGGGCCCGGATGAGCAGTGCCCATCGACCTCTTACTAATTAACCACGTTTTAGTCGTGACGAATTAGTGCATGGAAAGTCTATGGGCTATGGATCATATCGACATGTGTGTGGAGGATAGCAAGTTTGCATATGCAATATCTCGATCGATTTGGTGATGATATATATATCGCAATGAAATCGATATATGGGGGCTGTACTACTTCATTGACCAACTAGCTACCGAATCAAATTAAGACTTATCGCAGCTAAAGAAGCAATAAACTAACTGAAAGCAAAGATATGTCTTTGACCACACCACACGCACATATCATTAAGGCTTTGATTTGATTGTGCTTTAAAAGATCGGTTTGGTTCTGGTTGTGTGTTGGCTAAGGTGGTGTTTGGATCCAGGGATTTAACTTTAGTCTCTATATCTTGGCACTAATTTAAAGTATTAAATATAGACTACTTACAAAACTAATTACAGCTAATTTGCGAGACAAATTTTTTAAGCCTAATTAATCCATAATTAGAAAATGTTTACGGTAACATCACATAGACTAATCATGGATTAATTAGGCTCAATAGATTCGTCTCGCGAATTAGTCTAAGATTATAGATGGGTTTTATTAATAGTCTACATTTAATATTTATAATTAGTGTCCAAACATCCAATGTGATAGAAACTTAAAAGTTTTAGTCCCATCTAAACATGGTCTAATTCGTTTGTCCCAGACTTGAAAAATGTGGCACTGATTTCTCTTCCTTTCAATATATACATATATATATATATATATATATATATATATATAACCATTAACTTTTAAACATAACATTTAACCATTCTTTTTATTAAAAAAATTAGTGTAAATACGATGAAAAATAGGTAGCCTTTAAATTATCTTCAACAACAAAATTAAGCCGCAACAAAATAATATGATACCTATACAGCATTTTAAATAATACAAATGATCGATCCAAAAGAATAAGTGATACTTAGATAGTTTTTCAAATAAGACACATGATCATTTCGAAAGTTAACATCATCATATATTTAAAAATTTAAAATTGAAGTTAGCCAAACAAACAGGTGTAGTAGGGTAGTGTAGTAAATTGTTGGCTAATTACCATCCTGCTTAACGACGTTGCCAGTGTCACTTTCCATCCTTTTGGGGTAGCTAGGTGTTGACCTAGTTAATACTCCAATAATCACCACCAAACCTAGCTACTTTGTTACCCACTTTAACTAACGAATATATATATATATATATATATATATTGCATTGCCTTTTTCTTTTCTTTTTTTTCATTACTAATTGATATTGAAACGTGCAGGTTGACCAGCTTGGGTCCGTACCAGGTGGGTGGGCCCGCTGCCGTCGGTGCGACGACGTCGACCACCACCAGGTCTTTTCTTGCGAAGGAAGAGGAGCACACGGCGTCCTAGCTAGCTAATTACTGTTGATTTGGTCCCCTTGATTAATCGTTAATTATTAATAATTATTTCATTGATTCCATCATTAGTAGAGGGTACAGACCAGGCAGGGGCCAGTTAATAATCCTGTTTAGTGTTGATCGATCGATAGATTAACCATACTCCATATGTAGGTCTGTGTGTAATATTGATTTATATATATAGTAGTATCTATAGTTGATTACAAGGTCATGGATTTTATGGATGTGTAAAGCAAGCTTAGAGTGAATATTGGATGCATTTATGATTTATGGTTTATACTATGTAGTTGTACAAATTACTCCATCCATGTGCCTGAGTTATTTTGTTTTTTTAGACTGAACATGTGCTGGGAACGAACACCCATATCATTTCGCTTATGATATGCTTATCTGTAAGGTTTATTAGTAAATAAAAATAATTCATGAGTATTTATTAGTAAATAAAAATAATTCATGAGTATTCAAAAGTAGATTAACTCTAAATTTAAAATTTAAAATTCAAATTAACTCTAAAATTAAATTTTAAAATTCAAATTTTGACTTAGATAAGCATAAGCAAAACAATAAGGCTGGAAAATTTATGGTCATTATATCAGACTCTCCACTCTCATTAATGGTAGATACAACATTAGATTTTCGAAATGTTTTTGAAATACAAATAATCAGAGGATGTTTGATAACAACGTGGAGTATCAGGTGAAACAATGTGCACTAATCTTATGGATCACGGCTATGAATTCAACTCCGTTCTATAGTGCCGATGGATGACGGATAAAAAGTTGAGTTTATAACAATTACTCGAGGACAGAAACGGTGATAGTCGACTTTTAAAAGAAGTTTACTTAAAAAAAATGTTGATGAAGAAAGTTTTTATAAAAAGATTATACCACTTTGGAGTTTGAGGAAATATGCTTACGATAATCCTTCAAGTAGTCGACCTCAACCTTACCATTACAATTAGAAGTATTCCAAGCTAACCTTTGACTGCAAGCGTCCAATTAAACCTCGCAAATTTGCAAACACGTTTTTCTTTTTTTGGGTGTGTGTGGTTGTTGCTGTGGCTGATGCAGTCAAATTGTGAAATGATTGGAGCAGAGAACATCCAAAAGAAAAAAAAGAGCTTGTGGACAAATCTTCAAGTCGACCAAAAACACAGCTAGGAGAAGTTGGGCAATTTTTCTCGTCCTTTTGCTCACTAATCACTATCGCGTGAGCAGTCAGCCTCACGATCAAATTTGAAAACGTGGTAAAAATCCACTAATTAATCCAGGTTGCTTGGGTTGGTTTTGTTGGACGAGTCTTGGTTTGAGGCAAGCTGCCTTGCAAAAGTAGAAAAAAAGGGGTCAAAAGGGAGCAAAAGAGAGAACTGAAATGGGGAAAAAAAAAAGGTGAGTCTGGAATGCAGCTCACCACCTGTAAATTAATAGGCATGGTTATGAACTTTAACCATATAGATTATTAAGCATACATTAAGCATGATGGAATTGGTGTTACCATAAAGGCATTGACAAGGAACTAGAGTAGTGAACCTTCCATATTGCACAATTGCACTTGATTTGTTCTTCACCAATCTGCAGAGCCGTAGACGTTTCCACGGTTCTTTTCGTTTTCCATAAACAGCAACCATTGCAACCATCAAAGTGGAAGGTAGAGTGTACAAGCATCATTGGTTTGTTTGGTGAAAGAAGTTAAAAATTGATAAATTAACTTGAAATAAGTGGAGACTGCACATGCAATACCGTTCCAGAGAAACAAGAGTCCACAAGAAAAAAAGGGGCAATGCAGATATGCTGTGTTCTAAGAATGATTTTACTATATCAGTAAATGTTGTAGTTGTGACAATGATTTTGGGCAACTTTAATGAGCACCAATTGGTTGCATATTTGAAGAAAGTGTCATCGAATGCAAGGGCATCGATTGGTGGTAACCAATGCTGAAAAGCGTTTGAAGAACTTTCATAATTTAGTAGCATTTTGAAAAGTTTGAAAATAAGGCTCGTCTTCCTTAATTCACAATGCAATTGCTATTGATTATAATGCTTGTAGAAATGTTAATGGAACACATTTTTTAAATTCTAGGGAACCAAAAAGAGCCTTAGAAGAAAGTATGCCACAAAAAAAAACCTGAAGCTCTGTCAAGCTGGACTGATGCCGTACACTTGGGCCGATGACATAGCCATCATGCTAGATGAGATAATACCCTGAGCAACATATCCAGCAATTTGACCTGATGTTCTGCCGTGATTTCATAAAGGAGCTCAAGCCATTCAAGATGTGGAAGCTACTTCAGTAGGCCATCCCTGTGATGTTTGGTCTAAGCTGCAGCCTGTAGGCTGCAGCATATCCACTGCAAACCCCTGAATTATTCATGATCACGCCAAGAGTTTTATCTTCAAGAGCTGACATCCTGCTGATTCTCCGTATTTGAGGGGTATAATGTGTCGAAGACGACCAGTGTAAAGACATTTCTTACTTCTGCAGGTGTACCATAAGATAGATCATGATAATCAATATTTCCATCTCTCTTCGGTTCATAGCCATGCTCCTTTTTCCCATGTTGAACACATTCAATTAATTTGAGAACCTTTAGGTAGGCTTGTAGTGGGATGAATACCTACAAGGAAGAGAGCTATTTTTAACAGAAATAAACAGGGAAATGATGTAAACTGTTGCAGTGACTGTAAATATGAAATGTTCTAAATAGACATTCAAAGCCCTCGTACTGATATTATTGTCTAAAATAAGTTCTATCAAGGTGGACCAGTAATTTCTTATGAGGAAATGATGAACTTTTTTTTGTCACAATTTAACAACATTATTGTTGCCTGGCTAACAAAATAAAAACAGTAGTGGATCTTATGCATCTCGGTAAATATGAACATATTTGAGTTCATACACCTGAAAATTTTCATAGATGTAGGACAAGTTGGAACACATGCATTTGTATACATTTACGCAAATATATAAACAAGTGAACTTCAATTACAACAGATGTGTACAAAGTTGTCTTAACAGTTCACATGATCAATAATTTTTTTCATTCACATGTTATAACATATGCTACACCAATGTTTTTTTTTTCCTTTGGTTTCTCAAATGCACGAACATATGCAGCATATTAATTTCCCCATGATAGAAGTTCATCATCAAATTATAGAAGTATGACTGAGCTTCCATATTATATATTTCTAAATAGCTAAACGGAGTAACTTGATACTAATAGACAGATCTCATGACTTCCAATAAATGAAAAAAAGAGAGTCCAAACTAAAAATGGAAGGTAGAAGTATGTTGTGCTTACAAGATCTGAGGATGGTGCCTGAGGAATTTTTGCCATAGCATTTGCAACAAAATATTCATCAGTCATTTCAGTTAGTGCCCGCCGCATTGAGACAGCTAGGCTTTGCACCTCGCCTACCAAATGCTTATCATCCCAGACTTGGGGTTCTAATAGCTCTGAAAATCCGGTATTATGTTGACGGTTGATTGATTTTCCAATATCTAGTGCCAATGACATATCACCTCCAAGGTATAGAGCTAGGGCAAAAGTAGCTACCACTAAAGGATCACGCGGTTGGCGTACTAATGCTTCATGAAGTGCTAAAATACTTATCCTGTAAAATGGAAGGAGAATAAAATGCCATTTTGCAGAATAATAGTGAATCCAAGTAATCTCAAATAAAAACATGTGCTTTTTGAAAAGAAGTTTGAAACATTTAGTTCTTGAGTAGCATTCATACTAGCTTCATAAATTCCATCTTTGTCAGTTTAAACAATCCAAACAGCTAGAAATAAAGCAATCAATGTATAAATTTTGGCCTCGGTTATAAATAGCAAGTTGAATAATGCATATCTCACCACAAACTATTATGGCATGGCCTGTTAGGAGCAAGAAAATTATCCAATTTAGAAAATAAGACCTGCATACACAACAAACAAATTAGCAACTAAAGCTACATTGAAATACATTGTGCATATCTCAATTAGCAGCATACCACCAAAACATGAAATTGATGATTTCAAAAGAAAATAAACACCTTACTTCTGATTAATCCAGATTTAACAATAAAAAACTTAAACCAGCTAAGCTTTACAGTTTACATACAGCTAGTGAAAAAGTTGAATTTGAATTGATAAAATTTTCCATGATCAAGAATTTGAAAGTAATTCATAATGACCTCCATCACAAAATTAAAGTGCACATGAACAAAATTCTGTTATGGAAAGCAAACACAAATAAAACAAGCAGAGCACAAGAAACAAGGGCTGCCATTTATTTTGAAAGCCTGCAGCATACAAAGTTGCAACACGGCAATATTAACTTGTCGCAGAAGGTCCACTTGAATCAATCTCTTGTACATCATCAAGAAGCAACAATTTCGAGGATAACAATGGTTCATAATCACGGTCCGAGGTGAATGATCTTTTTCCAGCTTCAATTAACTAAATAGCTCAAAATCAAACTTACCAGTAGCATGTTAGTTCCTTTATCCTTCCTCTTAAAACGAGTTGAAGAAAAATATGCTGCCTGTACAGTACATTCAAATCATTCAACCAAAAGCAGAAAACCTAACAGCCATATGAAAACTTAACTTTTAGAATCTAGATACTCCATGCATCCACTAATAGCGCATGCAAGACTTGTAGATTTTTACCAGCAAATGCAATTAATAAAATTATATGCATCAAAAGTTATAACAAATTACCAATATAATCGTATTTCAAATTACTTTCTTATGGCATTGATTTTATAGCTTTAACAGTATATTGCATAAGCAACCAATGTCAAAAGTCTAATTCTGAAGAGTTCTCCCAATCAAAATATTCCCTACATAAGTGGATGGATGGAGTATATATATGCTCAGGGGAGAGTATGGTTATACCTGAAAAGGCAGCAGGTGTTCAAGAAGACCGAATCTCCAAAGCAACCTTAAAGAAGCTTCAGCTGAACCATAAGCAAGCATATAGTTGATCTCCATGAGTATTCTTCCCTGTAGCAGATAGACATTTAGAGGCAAACAAGAAAAAGATCCAAAACATTCTAAAAAAAAGACAGTGTGCATGTCAAGCCTTGACCTTATCAAGTCTTGCCACAGAGCAGGCAAGAGTTCGCACATAATAAGCAGTTTCTTTTGGAAAGTTGAACCCTAAACGAGCTGCAATTCTGATTGCACGTAGAATACGAGCTGTTAATTACATGATAGCATTAATACCAAAAGTTCACATGAAAAACAAGGCAGAAAAATCTAGAAAAAGCATAGTTGAATTTCAGATACTGACCACAGTCCTCCTGGAATGATGTGCCAGCTGGAATCACGGTACGAACCTAGTGAAAGGGCATAAAGAAGATTACAGGATGAGTTGATTCATGAACACGGAAATAGGATGATTGGAAATTGAACCAATAAACATATAAAGTAAATAGGTACAGCTTACCTTAGCTTTCTTAATATCCTCGATTCCTCCGAAGTAGTCGTAGATCTTTTCTGCATATGGATTGAACATTAACCTGCAAACATTTATCTTGAGAAAAATATACACTAGACCCTGCAATATGGCCAGCAGATATCATTAAAAAGGATAGATACACTAACCCATTTATAGTGAAGTCCCTCCCTTGGCAATTTTTCCATCGGATATAATCATTTTTGCTACAATGGGGGCTCTTGGACATGTAAATTTGATTGCTAGTTGACCCTCGTGCACAAGTGTTAAAACTTGATACCTGCCAACAAGAAGACACCAGAAATATCCAGGTCGCTCTAAATCTTAGGTTGTGAAAGAAAATCTAATTTGTCAGAATCAAAGTGCGCAGTTTGCAATGAGCACCCAAAATTAAGATATATGTCAAGGATACCAGAATTGACAGATAGTAAGAATGATTATGTCCTAACCTCAACAATTGAATTGTTCTCATATACATGACATATTGGGAACCGCCTTCCTACTATAACAGCTGATCCTGAGAAAGTGTCTTTCACCTGCAGGAGTTGGAAAGTAATATTTTTAATCTCTATAAAGTATTATAAATTAACCGATGTAATCCTGGTATCAACATTTAACAATCACACTTTACTTTTCACAAACAAAAGTGAAAAATTAACATATAAAGTATTTTGCAGGCTTTTTACGTGAATGCTTGAAATATTCCTATATTTCAGAACATTGGATATTACATTTTCTAGTGCACGGAATATATCATTGTCAACACTGAACAATCTAATCTTGCCGTTGCGAAAAAGGGAGGTGACAAATGCACGGTAAGCAAGTTACTTATTTACTTATCTTTGTTGACGTTGATATTTGCAAAAGCAAAAGCAAACTACTGTGGTAAACTTCCTATGAACCAATTTCAGTAAAAAAAACCAGCTCTAGGAAAATGCATGCCACAAACCTCAGCTAGAAAAATTAATGTAAGAACAACACTTCCTCCTTCTAACAAAAATAAGAACATCACTTCATCAGGATAAGAAGCTTGGTAATTTGAATTATAACCTGCCTAAGATCAGCTGTGGTTATTATGTCAAAATCTTTTGGGGTTTTCTTCATTATGAGATCTCGAACACAACCACCAACCAGGTAGACATCATATCCTGCAAAATGAAGAAAGAAACCATCAAATATTATATTACAGCAAGTACCTTTTTTTTAAAAAAAAAAAGAGCGGTAGCCCAGCTGTAACACAAAATCTTATATTATCACTGTGGCCTTAGAGTATTTATTTTTACAAAAAAAAAAACAGTTCAATCAAATAGCATACTCAATTAATATAAGATTGCACCTAGTTCAGAAAAAGGAAAGACAAAACATGGTAGTTTAAATCGAATACAGTAAAATGCAATAATATTTGCCATAAACAGGCAATTTCTCAGACATATTTAGTGAAATCTACAACAAGATGAGCAAGCAAGGTATCTGATGATAAAGCAGAGTAAATTCAGTTCAGATAATAATTCAGCATTTCACCTGTTCTTATTAAGAACAGGCTAGCACTAAATCTAAGCATTGCAATAGACTACAAATTACCACAATAAATATAACAATAAAACAAATATGTCAAAATAAATATTTTTTAAACAATGGCCATAAGGAATATTCATAAAAATGACAGTTTTACACTAAATCCTGATCAACAGATTTACAGATGTCAGTCGAATGAAATGTCATGTGTAACTTTTTTTTTGTTTCTCCAGAGACGGGAAGCGATATGTTCCTGTTCCTACCGGAGAAATTTTCAGGATGTTGGTTTATGTTCCCCACCACATAAACCGTGGGAATAATACATGATACACGAGGGACACAGAGTGATCATTTCCACTACTTGGTGCTTGATTCCACCAAACGATTGCATGTTCGCAACCACGGGGCATCATCAGAACCCATACAAGAAATCGAGCATGTCTGTAACTCAGATTAACTAACACTTGAGTCTTGTGTACGGTAAAAGAGGAAGAGACATGGACGCACACGCACCTCTGCTGCGGAGGCGGTGGAGGACGTTCCAGGCCTCGTCGGGGATCATGGAGTCCTTGATCCCGAACCGCTTCGCGCTCACCTTCTTCCACTCCGGCGCCTCCGCCGCCGCCGCCGCCGCCCCACCTGCGCCCGAAGCCACCCCCACATCCGGCAAGTAAGATAACCGACGACGCGGGCACTAGCAGAGCCGCACAGTTCGAACGGGGCACCAGACGCGGAGGAGGGAGGAGAAGAACCCTTACCGGCGTTCGCGGGGGCGGAGGAGGCGGGGTTGGAGTCGGAGTCGGAGGGCGCGGGGGAGGGCGACGGGGAGCGGCGCCTGCGCCGGCGCGGCGCCGCCAGCGCGGCGAGCGGGGACGGCGCGACGCGGGATGGGCGCGAGAGCGCCCCGAGCCCCGCCGCGGCGGCGAACCGCAGCTCCGGCGTGCGCAGCGCCATCCCGGCGGCGGCGGCGGCGGCGGCGGCGAGAGGAGAGGAGGAGGAGGAGGATGGATGAGGCGGCGAGAAGGTAATCTGCGACTCTCCTCTACTGCCACTGACCGGTGGGGCCCACTTACCAGGCCCCAGGTAATGGCCGGTTTGGGTCGGCCCAGTAGGTGCATTCCCAGATGGTGGGCCGGAGAGATCGAGACATGGGCTCTATGGGCTAAGTAAAGCCCACAACGCTCTAGCAGGCCAGGATTACCAACGTACCGGATCCCTCACAAAAAAGGTTAATGGAAAATGGAAATCGCGATATAGCACTACGAGTACTTGAATTGAATCGATCCATCTCTACCAGACTCTACTCCACTTCACTATCATCACGTACGTATCTCTTCGTAAATAAACTGAGGGAAACCTGAGATTATATTTGATATACAAAGGTCCCATCGTTTCACTAACGGCTTATTCGCAAACGAAGAATAATTTGTGAATATAACTTTTATATACGTGTTTTTAGCGATCTAAAAGTAAAGGCTAAAAAATAAATTTCGATGAAAAAACCCATAAAATCAACTCCAAATTTATGGTTAAAAATTCAAATTTTGGCTGGTAAGCATAAACATAAGTGAAAAAATGAGGCCAAAAATAATTACAAGTGGAAAGAAGTTCACTTACATCCCTCAACTAACGGTTGAGTTTGAATTGTATCCGCCAACCCTAAAACCGGGTATAACACATCCTTTAAGGCAAACAACAATGTTTATTAACAAGGTTGACAATAAGATGGTCCCAAAAATAAGTGAGTGGTAGCTAATACATATGCTAATGCAAAAGGTGAATATAAGGTAGGGCCCACAAGAGAAAAAAAAAGACCAATTTCTAACCTCCCCTACACCGTTCATTGTACAAACTAGTAGATACCCCGCCGCGTTGCGGGCTTGATAGATGACTTATGCATAGATTTTTCGAGACTCAAATAATAACGAAATGGGAAACTAAGTGCCTTCTAAAAATCATAATATTAGTTTACGGGGATGCATTACATCTATATTCAGATAACGCATATGATTGTCCTTTACGGTCCATATTGACACTACATGCAAGCTGCGGTATATATGCAGCTGTGGTAAGTAGCAAAAAACAGGTTGCAGGTAGCAATAGATATCGATATCAAAAGACAACGGCTGAAATATTTTGATACTTTAAAAATAATATAAACAGTTTCAAACATTTAAGTCCTATTGGAGTCAAAATATTCAATTATGTAGAACTTGTTCTTAGATGTCTAAGAGCAAGACTTGGATGCAGTAAGGAAAAAATATGCACAAATCAAAGAAGATAGTGGATTCTAAAATACATAAATAAAAAAAAGAGTGAATTGCACTATGGACAAGTTATTCTTACCATAGTTGCACTATGGACCAGGTGAATGTTAATCTTTTCACTTGAGGCCATATATCTTTGCATTGTGTTGCAATTTGGACCAGGTTAAGCATGTTGAGCTGCCAGCAGCCATCCCAGCTGTGTGAGTCATCCCTCGAGTACCATGTTTGCAAGGGAAATGGGAATCAGCGGCCACCATGGACATGGATAGTGTAGACCGTCTCTGCTTTCGAAAGATTAAGTGCATGAATATTTGTTGCAGGAATTAATGCAAGCATGCTTGTCTACTCAATTATATATCTACAATCATAATGATTGCGGGAGTTTAATTTGATGCCCCAAGGGTCATCGTCTGGGCAGAGGACAAAGTCCAGCTTGGGCAGGAGCAGTTTAATTCAAGGAGCCGGATGTTCTATTGAAGTTGGAGATTGATGAAGTTGACGCCGTTCGGCTCCACAATGCAGCCCCTGCCGGCATATGGATTGATGACTGCGCTAGCCCACGTTATGCACCATCTTATCCGACGAATTGGACGCTGGTTTCACCCATTTCTGATATCCTCTTCACCTGATCTCCCTGTCTGAGCATGGTATCTAGATATTCTACGTATCAAAGAAGGATTGCTATACCCTGGTCCAAGCTGCAAGCAAGTGTAATCTTATATGGTGTTAATATAGGATCCACGCATGGGTTGCAGGGTTGGGATGGGAGGTAATGATGGTGATTATATAAAGCCATGAAGCCTCCGTCAGTTACTCATATCACTATATATATATCATTCATTGAAGGTGAGGAGTCCGTCGGCGGTAGCAGAAACGTATGCCAAACAATGGTTTCATTGTGCAGGAAGACGGGGAGATAGCAAGACTGCAAAAGGTCTGGAGTGTGGAGACGGATTCGCTTTAATTACACCTGTTGGTTTCTACTGAAGAAAGACAAACGTCACTAATCGGCGGCGTGGTTCTGGACGCAAGGGGGCCGTGCGACCGTGAGGATTATTGGATGGGCCGTCGATACATCCACCTAACTTGGGCTAGGTTGATAAACACAATCCGCGAAACTGACCACTCAGGAGATGGCGTATGCTATCAGACAGCTCAGATCAGAGCAAGACCAGCGATCCAACGGTTAAGATATACAGATGACGTGGCTGCACCAGATGGCTGCTTTATAGCAGAGTACCAACTATATAGGAAGAAGGGATAATAATATAGTTATAAGCTGCTTATTGTTGGTAGTAGTCATACTATCTGATAGTTGTTATTGCCACCTTCCACGATGCTTGTTCTTGGTAGTAAAACTATTTTATTGCTTACTACATGCTTTTATACCACATTGTGCTTGTTGTTATGTTGCAAAACCAATTAACTTATTCCATTATTACAAATAGAAGTTAACTTATTCTTAGGTGTTGAGAGACGCGTTATATCTGGTATTGCAGTTTTGGGACGTGTTTCAAACTCGACGTCAAGAAGAGAGACCTAAAGTGAACTTATTCCATTACAAATAGATCACACGATGTAGCATATGGGCCAGGGCCAGGCACGTCGCCTTTCCACAACTGGTGTATGGGCCTCCGGTACGTATACTTCACCTTGGGCTTCGAAAGCAGCTACGTGGTAACTAGCTAGCTGTGTTTCAATTTGCAGCTTATTTACATCTTATAATTTCTCTGTGTAGTAGTATAGCTTAGCTCCACGGGTGTAGCGAATGAAATAATGATAATATTAATCTTACTGCTTAATCTGTGTTTTCAATATTTATTTCACGGCTAATTTGTGGAGCTAGCAGCTAGGCTGCAAGTTTGCTACAAGTTTACAAAATTATATTATGAAACGAAGGGAGTAGTGAATAGTGATCATCTGAGCCATATATATCATGCGTGGAACTCTAGTGACCATCATCACCTTGGCGACATTTACATACTAGCTACATATATATGGGTCCTCATGTACTGTACCACGTCGTCCTTACTGCCCCACATTATCTTCAGTATAATTGCACAAATCTCCTAAACAATTAAGAGGAGAAAAATCAAAACTTATGAAAAAAAAAAACCACGGATGCAAAGGTACACACATTCGACACATAGTACATATATTTAAGCATGCCATGCATACATGGGCCACATGCATGCAAGAACAACGCATGGATCTCGATGTCGATGCCCACTTTTGCTCGAGCAAGCAATATCATAGCCATGCAAAATGTGGGAGAGATACGAGACTACAGGTTTGTTTGGGAGCTTTGAGTAGATTCTCACATAATTAAAAACTCCCTGAAATAGTTCGGTTTCTTATTCAGATTCTGAGAAGCCGTAGTTATGGAATCAACGAAAATAAATTATAAGTCAGAAGCTTGTTTTCCTAGATTTCTCACCAAACAGCTCTTTTAGCCTAGAATCTAAAGCTCCCCAAACAGACCCCACGGGAGAAAGAGATGCATCGTCTCTTGCGAAAACGAGACATATATACCCAAGGGCACGCATGCATCTATGTGAGCACTTTAGTTTGTGCTGGCTAGCTAAGTTACTCGATCTCTTTCCATGCATGTAGTGATGATCAATGATAGCCGGTGATGAGGGTATATGTGTATGTTGTAGTGGGGTTCACTGTCTGTCTATCTGTCTGTCTTTTTCGATTCATGCATGCATATGCTAGGCTATATAGCTTGCTGCTCGATCGATCGATCCCCATTCGCTATCTAACTTAATTTCGGTGCCATGGCAAGTGGCAACTCGATCGTTTTGTAAATCTGTGTACTGCTCTCTCTCTCTCTCTCTCTCTCTCACACACACACACACACATTTCATCAGACACTGTAGCTTGTATGCTGAATCCATGCATGCATATATGTATATTTATATGCAACTATCATGTAATTCTTTCGTTTCATATTATATGTCGTCTGATATTTTTCTTAGTCAAATTTCTTTAGATTTGATAAGTTTAAAAAAAACATACTAACATTTTCAATACAAAACAAACATATTATCAAAATATATTTAATATTAAATTAATTAAATTAATTTGGTGGTGTAAATGTTACTATTTTTTCTATAAACTTGGTTAACCTAAAGAACTTTGACTAAGAAAAAAATAAAACAACTTATAATATGAAACGTAGAGAGTATATATGCTTCGACAAACTAAATCAAGGCATGGCAAGATTGAAAGAAAATTCCCCGCAAAAAAAATATTGAAAGAAAATTATTTTAGTTCATTGTCATCGATCTCGTTTGTATTTGTTCTCTCCAGTGGCGGATTTAGACCATTTCTGTGGGGGCGGCTGACCCCACAATTTTTTGAAAAACACCCTATAAACCTCGACTTTCATGTATAAATCCAAAAAAATTAAAGAAATGACCCTACTTAAATATTAACCACTAGTAATTTACCCCATAGGTATAAAATTCTAGCTCCGCCACTGGTTCTCTCTCTTAGAATATTTTTGCATGGATCGATGCTTTAACAAAATATGCATGCCAATCAGTGTACTGTGGCACATCGTTCTAACTAGCTAGTTGTACTATAGCTAGCTAGGGTTTCATGTATAATTCTTCGTGCGCTTCGCACGCTATAATGATATCAAAATATTTCATTCTCATTTTCTAATTATATTATATTCCATGCATGTAGAAAGCATATGCAGGCATGCATCCACCTCAGAGGGCATTACAGATTGTTAGTTTTTTGTTGTGTCCAAGCTGGTGGCTTTTCTTATTTCCTGTTGCCTTTTCTGACTAAATTAAATAATATAATATTATTAAGTATGTCATGTCATGTTTGATGACGATGCTGCTACTAGTTAGCTATATACTGCTTTTATTTTTTTCGGACTCTAAAAGTTTCCTAGATCCGCCAATTTTCTCCGTGAAAAAAAATCTAGGATAGGAGGGGACAATAGCATAACCTATTATATATATAACGAATCTGGACAGGTTACTGTGTAGATTTATTGTACAAGAATATGTCTCCTCCTATCCTAGGTTTGTTTTTTTAGTCGGGATGATTATACAACCAATCAGATGAACCGACCTTTACTTTTCTTTGTTCTTACACAACATTTTAATAAAATACTCTATAGGGCAAACCGGAATGAAGAGGATCTTACAAGAACTATTAAATTAATTTCTACTAGCATAAAGTTCATCATCAAGGATAGAACAATAAATACTCAAAATGTATATGTATTTTGGGCATTAAAATTAAGCTAAAAATATTCAAGAAATGGATAATTAGCTTTAACACACGAAGACTTCAAATTTATTGGGCCATGTACACAGTACATTACCGGCCGGGTAGTTAATAATGGAGTGATTCAGTTTGTAGTCACAAATGCGAGATACATAACTTTACCTAGCTAGAGACACCAATCACTGTGATGACGACATACAGTACCTTCATATGCGTGTAACAATGTTATAGAACAGAAGCCAAAGGACGAATGATCAATTAATTAACAAACAAACGCATAGAAAGCTCTATTGTGTCCATACTCATGGCCTTCACTATGCACACAAAAGCCCACACATTCCCATGAAAAGCATCACACTACTGCATCTGCATGCACACACAAACACAGAGTATATAATGTCTAGCAGTATAGTATTAAACTTTTTGCCATCTCACCGTGCCCCCAGTGGAGTGTCAGCACTTGTACCTGTGCCATATTTGTCACCTACCAAAATAAATATACATCTACTGCTGACGGCAGAATGTTGTTAATAATTTAGGGCCTTTGGCTACAACTTCTTTCAGAAATCTATATCTCTCCTAAATATTTCTAAAAATCTATAATTATGTAATCCACCAAATAACCTAGAAGCATATAAATGAAAAACCTAACTTTTTTTATATTCTCATCGGCTACTACTTAAAATCTTGAACTCCTCAAATAAAATCATGAATGAGAAATGGATGAGATTTGGACCATATATATGCAATGCAATTGCAGGCAGCAGCTAGGGACATACATGCATGAATGCCACTGGCCCCCAAATATTCCCTGCATGGCCCTTTTTTTTCTCTCCTGCTGCATGCTGTGCATGCATGCATGGATGAGAATAGTATTAGTAGTAGTAGTAGTAGTATGCTTCTGTCTCAAACCATCACTAGCACACACACCATCATCATCATGTCCTTTGCATAATTAATCAGGGCTTTTTGTGTAAGCCCTTGCTTTGGAACCCCTTTTTACAAATAGAGAGTATATTCGTCCTGTCCCTTATCTAAGGCCCAAATAGAGGGGGGGCATGAGTGGCCCTTTTTGTTTCTGTTATGAACAAGTTATGTGCACTAACTTCAATGGATCAAAGCTTGGTATTAGAGCAAATTTAATAGTATAAGCCAACTACAGGCTTCAGATCATTCATAGTCATTTTAATAGCCAATTCATACAACAATTACCTATAAACATATGTTGTACAAATAATACCTGGTCCTACCTATCATACACACATGCATCTGGGAGTTCGTGTTGCAGCTGGCTACAAATATGTACTAGCCTGCTGCTCTTCTCTCTCCTATTTTATCTCCTCGAAATATGTTTATAGCTGGCCTAGGGCAAGTTTTATAGTGGAGGTGGATGTCACATCTAATTTAGAATGTGTCATCTTCTCATTAATTAAGAGGTAACACATACAACATATCACATATAATACACAAATCCCAATATTAGTCCACTCTCACATCATCTTGCATTTTTCTTGGAGATTGTATAGAGGTTGCCCCTTACATGAGAGCAAGTATAATACTGAACTATAAGCCTACTATAAACTTATGTGGAGGAGAGAGACAACAAAAAATTAAGGGGGTTGGCTCTCATGCAAGAGCTAGCTTAACACAATCTCCAAGACAAATACATTAAATGTATAAGTGAGAAATAGAGAGAGGAGAAGAAAATTATAGCCAACCTTATAGCTAATCTAGTACATATATCGGCTTTAAGATAGGCTAATAGTAAGAAGTGAGCTATACTATTATCCTTGCTCTGAGGGATGGCTCATTCTCTCTCTTCTAACTTCTCTCCTCCCCCTCATCATCTAATCATATGTGATAAATTTAGAGGCAATATGTAGAGGCTTATAGTACTTGTCCTTATAGTCTGCTATTGTACCTGCTCTTACTACTAGTACTCCACTACTCATACTGATCACAAGCACTACTCATGCTATCATGCATTCACAAAGCCAAGGTGTTGTACATGACCAAGATGATGCTTTGGTAAAAAGTAAAAACTTTTCAATTAAGCATGATGAGGAGTAAGTAGAGTGCATGCATGTATGCAAAAGGGGAGAGACTAACCCAAGTTCAGTTAGCTACCTACCGTTGCGCTTTTGTAATTTGGCATATGCAAGATTAGGAAATGATCATATGATTGTCTCTCTATACGTTAATTAAGTACTAGTATGTGTACTATGGGTGTATCTCGATCGTAGTTTCGTGATGATTATTGTTTTTTCTCCTCTAGTCCATGAGTACACTACTTTTTGTAGGGTTTAATTAATTAACTAATCAGTATTTTGGTGAATAAGATGTGCTTAAATTAATTTAATTATCTCTGCATGCATGATGACCTTTTACTTGGGAGTCAGTACGTAGTACGTGTACGACACGTCCCCTCGATTTGCAAATTAAAGCTGCTAGATATTTATACTATATAGACGTACGAGTTTGTAGAGCTAGAAATTAATTGAAAATGTATGATGAGTACTACTAGGAGCATAACCAGCAGAAAAAGGTGCTTTCATGGGTTATAATTAAATTAACTATGTATATAACCCACTAACAACAAAAGGAAGGCAATGCTCCGACACTAATCCTAGGGTTCATCATGCATGCACTGTAAATTAAGATTAATTGTACCATTGTTCTCTGGCCGGTGTGCATGCATGCAACTAGCTTGCATGCTTGCATGCATGGGATCGAGCGAGAAGTTCATGCATTTACACTATTGTACTGAGAATGAATGAGACACTACTTAAAAAGATACCACTTATTTTAGATGCACTTCATCCATCCTAAAATATACTAGAAACACTTATTTTTTCTTTTACATACCATTAACTAGCATCTCTCTCTTCTCTTTAATTCATATTTTAAATGCTCCACCCTCGTAATATCTAATCCGATTGGATGCATGCGTAGTATTTATTAGAGTAATCCAAACGAGGAGGTGATACTACTTTTTTTTTCTTAATTTTTGTGTTAGTGGTAGTTGTGTTTTATGTGCTATTGCCATCGCCGTTAGGGTTCCGTCCATCCCACGCCGTTAGTTGCTATTGGATAAACAATGTATTTAACGGTGCGGGATGGACGGAACCCTAACGGCGATGGCATTTTTAGAACAAAACCGTTCATACGATGACATTTCTTGAAACTCACACTTATCAATGACATTTCTTGAATTTTGATGCTTGTCAATGATATTTCTTGGATTTTGATGTTTGTCAATGGCATTTCTCGGATTATCTCTTGCTTGCTTGATTGGATAAGATCACGTCTAAGCTCCGGCGATAAGTCCATTCGTTATTTGATCCACAATCAAGAGGCCGGTGTTGATACTAATAACAAGAGGGTGCAAACCCGCAGGCCGCGAATACACTTATAATACAAATAAGCGCTATAAGGCCATTCCCAACCCAATGACTAGGATGGTGTCCATAGCATTAAATAGGCTGCCACCTAGAATGAAAAATGATGTGGCAAGTGAATAAACGAGGAAAGAGAAGGAAACCATGTCTTGCATGAGATATAGTTTCTACACAACATCCAATACATCATGTGAGATAAGTAATATTAAATTTAAGTATGAATAGTGGTGTTTGTATTGGAAGAGTAGTGTCTAGTACTAGTTTCTTGATGATGTGGAGTTTGTGGAAACTATGTCTAGTATCTTGGGTTGGGAATGGCCTAAGTGGTTTCACGTACGGGTCTGCCCGCTTGCACTCTTAAATAACATGCATGCTAGTGGGTGTATGTGGTGCTCTTGCGTGCGTAGCAGTGTATGCGTGCATATACGACAGATCTCCCCTCCATGTAAACCGGCCGGTGGTAATTAGAAAAAAAGTGGGGAAAAAAAAAGAAGAAGAACACAAAATTCCCCATGGTTGTGTGGTCCTCCGCCCAGCTGCCTCGATCTCGTGCATCGGATCTCATTCATTAAATTCTCCACATGGTGGGTGTGGCCGGGCTAGCTAGCTCTATTGCTCGATCGATCAACCCACTGCAACGCCGCTGCGCCGCCGGCCGGCGGCCGGCAGACGATGAATGGCCGGCGGAAAACCCTAGATTGCAGCAGGGCCTGCACCTCTGCATGCATATCCCTCTTAGCTACTCCCTCCATCCCACAGTATAAGGGATTTTAAGTTTTTGTTTGCAACGTTTAACCACTTGTCTTATTCAAATTTTTTTTTCAAATATAAAAAATGAAAAGTTATGCTTAAAGTACTGTAGATAATAAAGTAAGTCATAAATAAAATAAATAATAATTTCAAAAATTTTTGAATAAGACAAGTGGTCAAACGTTGCAAGTAAAAACTTAAAATCTGGCTACGTGGTGGGGACGAAGACTCCTGGAGTTTGGAGGAGGAAGAAGAAGAGATCGAGGGGAATGCAAAAGGCAAAATCTAAATCAAAAGGCCTCTCGTTTTAGTGCTAACGAGAGACCCTACCTAGATGTCTTAACTGTAGTACTAGTCCCCATCAAGTAAGTAGAAAATATATTCCTATCACCTATGTTTTAAATAAATTTTTCTCTTAAACTATTCATCCGATTACACGGTGTGTTCGTAAGAATTAAATCTTTATAACAAGATCTCACATGATTATATTTTGATGAAAAATTACAAATTAATTTTATAGTATATCTAAATTACTTTTACATTTCACTAAATTACTTTTTAGACATATAAAAGTAATTTCAGTAAAGCTTAAGAGTAATTTACATATATTATAGAAGTAACTTAAGACAAAAAAGAAGTAACTTTGTCATGACATTAAAAGTAGTTCCATTATGGAGGTAAAAACGTGAGTCTATCTAAAAATTAAATTTAATCAGCACAAAATATGGAATTGACTAAAAAAGATAATAAAATAAACAACTCACAACATTATGATTGTATAATAAGTAATTTAATCAAATCGAAAAGTAATTTATATATATGATAAAAGTAACTTACATATATAATAAAAGTAATTTACAACATATATATTTCTTTTATCAAAATATAGTCATGTAAGATCTTGTTGTAAAGATGTAATTGTAATGAACACAATAGTGTAATCGGATTATAAATCAGATAAATAATTTAAAAGAAAAATCTATAAGAAGAAAAAAAACATGTATCATTTGATGTACTAGTATGCAACCATGTCTAAGATGAGTATCTGGTTAAGACAATATAGAGTGCGGTCTCTATATAGTCACGTCCAATGCAAAATATTCCTCCGACCCCGGGCCCACCCATTCGCACAGGCACAGGGCTCTGCTGCGCTGCATGGGAGGGGGCCCATCCAGCCTGCTCGTGGGGCCCCACGCCCACCACCTGAGACTGGATCGAGGGCTATAGCTGAGGGCGCGTGCGAGCATTCGATCGGCCGGCCCACGGGCCCACCTCGATCGGCTTTAAGTCTTTTGAGGATTGATAACTTGTAGGCTGTGTTTACAGCTGGTACAATAGCAGATTATTAGCCAGCTACAAACATATTTAATGAAATAAAAGATAAGAGAGAAGCAACGGGCTACAGATCTATAGCCAGTTGTATTATGGACTCCAAGACGCAATGTGTGTATGACAGGTGGGACCATATATTAATAGTATAGTAAGAAACTATTGTATGAATTGGCTATTAGATTAGCTATATAGATGAATTGAAGCTAGTAGTGGGCTGTACTATTAAACTTGCTCAGATCAGGGGTTGAAAATTTTTGTTCGTGTCAGATCAGATATATAGACACACATTTAAAATATTAAACGTAGTCTAATAATAAAACAAATTATAGATTCGGTCTGTAAACCGCAAGATGAATTTATTAAGCCTAATTAATCCGTCATTAGCAAATGTTTATTGTAACACCACATTGTCAAATTGTGGAGCAATTAGTCTTAAAAGATTCGTCACGCAATCTGTGTAATTAGTTTTTTTTATATTTAATACTTTATGCATGTGTCCAAACATTCGACGTGACAGGGTGAAAAAACTTGCCAGGGGAACTAAATATGCCCGTATATAATACCTCACCTCTTTCACTTGGGTATATATATGTTTGCAAAAAATAGTGGAGGAAAAACATGTCAGCTGCAACGCACACCTATAGCAATCAAATTTAGGACTTGTCTGTTTCAGTGCCATTTTTAGCTCTGTCATTTTTATTTTTACAGTGGCAATAAGTGATTGTTGGCAGAAATTATTTTTTTTCCTTTTTGGCAATAGTCGGTTATTAGGCGGCCAAAATTTTAGTACTACTTAATTTAGAATTCAATTCAGAAAAAAATTATTTAACAGTATAATTTCTTTTTTGTATAAACCAGATGGCACATATGGCTTGTAGTACTAGATGACGGGATGTACAAACCAGATGGCATATTTCTTTTTTCATGGGATACTGGCATGTATTATAAAATTTCAATGTGTATATACGAGAAGGATTATGGGTTGATCTGAATCACAAAAGCACCACATGACTTCTCATATGGTCTTTTTAAGCAATAATAACTGTACTATATATGAGGAGGTCAATGAATATTCAGTTATTTAGTAACTACTGAGGACTAGAAAATGCATATATTTAATATATATTGGATGGTTGTGATGAAGTATGAGAATGATCAATGGCTCTTGTTTTGAATGATGAGACTCTAGTGGTGTTTGGATTACATGGACTAATTTTAGTCCCTGTCACATCGGATATTGGAATACTAATTAGAAGTATTAAACGTAGACTACTGACACATCGAATGTCTCAATGTATATCGAGTTTTTAATTAGTTGTAACTATAAATACCTATATGGGACTCTATGGTGCCCGGGCTACAAGGTATAGAACACACAACTTCTCTCAAATTTTTAAAAAATTTCAAATTGTGAGTATATACCTAGGTATATGAATTAGATTCATACAAATACCTAACAGCAAAATAACTCAAACTCAACTTTATTTCACAATTCATTATTACATACCTAACGAATTATATGTTTGGATGTTATATACCTAGAACCAAAATCTAACAAAAAAAAAGTTCAAACTTAGTTCAAACTTGTTAGTAAAGAAGTTAATGTTCATATCTAAACATTTTAAAAAAATTTCATAGTCATTCAAATTGGGTATATACTCAATTTGAATCTTGGAGCCCATATATATATATATATATATATATATATATATATGTATATATATATATATATATATATATATATATATATATATATATATATATATATATATATATATATATATATATATATATATATATATATTTGAATCTCTTTATAACTCACTGAACCTGTTAATTTTCACTGATACCCGGTTTTGCCTAGCACAAATTGTAAAGCAGATGAACGGTGGATGATTTTGGAGCCTATATATATATATATATATATATAGAAAAACTATTCTACACCCGGGTATAGAATAGTTATTCTATACCCCCTCCCTCCAACCCACCTCCCCTCCCTCCAAGAGGGCAAACCCCCCTTCCCACCTGGTCAAAGGTCCCCCAAATTGGTCAAACCCGCCTGTGACTTTCCCCACCACCTCTACTCTTCTCAGCTCTCGTCTCCAAACGACGTAGTAACGTAATGTTCATCGTGCAGTAACACCATGTATTACTTGTAGTAACAATATTGAAATGTAGTCATAATATAGTCATGTCGGATCGACTTTTGATAAACACTTTTTTTCTAACATCATGGTGCAAACGGTTTTTAAAAGTAGTACATGATGTGAGAGATATTACTCTACAAAGATTATTTTTAAAAAATTTAACTCTCTATAAGCAGTAATACTATATCATATGTATTACTATTGTCTGCTATGTGTTACTGCAATCACATCATACGATTACTACATGATGTAGTAACGATTATAAGTTTCACAGTAATATAGTGTGTTAGTGCGATTTCTTAATAACGTTATTGCACGAATGCGTATAGTAAGAAAAGAAGTGCAGTAATATGGAGAGAGGGGAATTGGCTCGGTTTAAGGTGTAGTAACTCGGTTTAAGGTGTAGTAACGTTCTATATGTTCTACAGTAACAACGTATTTTACTGCAGTTATTGGATAGTGTTACTACATAAACATGCGGTAATATGTAACTGTCAGGTGGTAACGTGTATAAGCTGTGCAGTAACACTTTTACTTTCGTGTAGTAACAAGTATATAGTTAGCATGTGAGACTTTGAACTTATATATTTTTTCTTTCAATTCCTGATTTAATGCAATTCACCACAATATTACTGTCAAAAGTGTAGTAACGTCATATACATTCATGCAATAACACTATATTGGAGAGAGGAGACCGGTTTTCTTGAGAAGAGGGATGAAGAACGGTTTCTTGAGAAGGGAAGTATGTAGATGCATTTTGAAGTTCTACCCTCCACATGCAGTAACACTATAGCATCATTATGAAAACGGTTTTAAAAAATAATACTTATCTTGTGAGATATTGATTTTCAAATATTGGCATTTTAAACTTTAACCATTCACATGCAGTAACAGAATATGTAATTTGCAGTAACAAGGGCATATATATGCAGTAACTTAGTTTTACCAAATGTATAAAATTGTTGAAAACACTCTTACATCAATCAGACCTCGCTCAAAGCCACCTACAGACTTTACCTATAACCCACCTATTCGATCTTCATCTCATAAAAATGATATAGTAAAACTACAATTATCGTGCAGTAACATAGCTACTTGGAAGTGGTAACATGCACCTATTATGTAGTAACACTTCTACTTTTGTGCAGTAATAAGTATATGGTTAGCATGTGAGGCTTTAACTCATATATTTTTGTTCCGATTTCTGGTCTACTATAATTTTACCACGACGTTACTGCCAGAAGTACAGTAACGTCCTATTTGATCTACAGTAACGTGGCGTGTTACTGTACTTTTACAATAATGTTACTACTGGAGCATAGTACATGTTATGAGTTTCGTAGTAACATATCTTTGTTTTTTGTTTTACAATGGTAGAGAAAGATATTACAATTGATAATCATATTACTTTCTCACAAAATTCTTGAAACAAATAGCATCATTAGATGAATTGGTTAGAAGAATGTGCTTTGAACTATGAGGTCATGGGTTCAAGTCTTGAATTTAGCAATTTATTTTTTATTTTCGTAGAAAAGATAATGTTTTAAGGAGAAAAAAAGGATCGGGAGGGGGAAGCGAGAGAGAAGGGGAGAGATCGGGAGGGGGAGGAAGGGAGGGGAAGGGGGGATCGCGGGAGGGAGGGAGAGGCGGTGTGGAGGGGATCGGGAGGGGGGGAGGGGAAAGCGAGAGAGAAGAGGAGGATCGGAAGGGAGGAGGGGGGTTATTCTATACCCAGGTGTAGAATAGACTCAATATATATATATATATATATATATATATATATATATATATATATATATATATATATATATATATATATATATATATATATATATATATATATATCATCATCAATGTACATACAAGCCGCTGAATAAAAAAAAAAGATACAATTCGGATCAGGAGTAGCAGGCCCTACGTATGTATACCAGCAAATTGTAGTGAATAAAAGCCTGCAGACTAGCTAGCTCGCTGCCATTAACGCCGACCAGATCGATGGCCGAGCTGCATGCACATGTATACAATGTTGGTGCGATGAACTGACGCGAGATCAGGTCGCGATCGATATATTCTGCTGCTGCATTCTGGCCCACACTGATCATCTCTCGTGCTGACATGCACGCACACCAAATCCATCGAAAGAAAAAAATTCCCCATGTCCCCGTCGATCGTGTTCGTTCGTTCGTTCTTTGCTGTGTATGCATGGATCATAATTACTCCTTTGATGCATTACATGCTAGTAGTACCTATGTTTACTTGTCCATATATACTCCATACATATGTGTGTTATTGCATATCGATCGATTGCGGATTGACCAGGCTATGTGTTGTACAGGCCACTATATTATTGCTGGCACGCACCCTGCTGTCTACTAGGAATCTAACTCATGAAAACAATTACCATGCCACAAATACTGGCAAAATTTTTTACCCTGTCACATCGAATGTTTGGACACATGCATGAAGTATTAAATATAAACGAAAAAAATAACTAATTACACAGATTGCATGTAAATTGCGAGACGAATCTTTTAAACCTAATTGCGTCATGATTTAAAATATGGTGTTACAGTAAATATTTGCTAATGACGAATTAATTAGGCTTAATAAATTCGTCTCATAGTTTACAGACGGAATCTGTAATTTATTTTGTTATTAGTCTACGTTTAATACTTCAAATGTGTGTCCGTATATCCAATATAATACGCTAAAACTTTACACCTATGAATCTAAGCACCTCCTAAGATCTTTTTTTTTTTGTAGGAGGGGCTTTAGGTATGTTTAATCTCCTCGCGTATAGTGGCATTGATCTTCATGTTTTCTCGTCAGTTTAAGCTTTTATTGACCAGAATTAGAGAAAGAAGTGCCTAAAGGATCATTATTTTAGACTCGTACGTATTATTTTACATGGTTACATCCCGTTAAACAATAAGTACTATATATACGAAGAAGCCTAGCTCCACATTAAGCCACATCATCAACGTATTTCAGAATATGAGTCCAAACTAGAGGTTAGACCGAGATAGATCCAGCCTGGCTTTCTCTTTAACTCCCTCATAAATATTAATTTCTCTAATATTTTTATCGCAATTAGTTTGACGTACGTTTAGCAACCACTGGAGTATGTCTTTACATGGGGAAGCTCATTGTAATGCATACACCGGGTTGCTTCTAGTTTGTCGTATATATATCTATATCTTTACATGGGGCAAGCTCATTTTGAAGCAATCCAGTGGCGGCGACGCCAAGAAAAAAAAATTAAGTCCGAAAAAACTTCAATATAACTAGTATATACTATAATAATATAATTTCATCATCAATTAATAGAGTTTTCACCAGTGACCCCGATCGGTTGCCCGGGCTAGCCAGGCGGTGGCTCTGCTACTGAAGCAATCTATATATATATGAGAGAGATGCATGGATGGGTTTCTCTGATATGAGTCACAGACGTAGAGTCCCATTAAATGGTTCATATGTCCACCACCTTAAATTGAAGAGCTTACAGTAAGTTAGGGCTTGTTTAGATTTCAAAAAATTTTGGCCAAAAACATCACATCAAATGTTTGGACACATGCATAGAACATTAAATGTGGAAAAAAACCAATTGCACAATTTACCTATAAATTACGAGACAAATCTTTTAAGCCTAATTACGCCATGATTTGACAGTGTGATGCTACAGTAAACATTTGCTAATGACGGATTAATTAGGCTTAATAAATTCGTCTCGCAGTTTACATGCGGAATCTGTAATTTGCTTTTGTTACTAGTTTACATTTAATACTTTAAATGCATGTCTATATACTTTAAAAACTTTACACCAAAGAACTAAACACACCCTTAAAGGATTTATAAGTTCCTAGAGACCAATGTATATATGAATGAATCGACTGACCTACCGATGTATCCACTATCCCTGCATAGCCTAGCTACCTCAAATAATGTTAATCCATCAATTCGATATCCAATCGCAAAAGTTTGGCCAAGTGCCGACGCCCATGTAGAGACAATGCTGATCCAATATGCATGCATCGATCTGTTCAGAGAAATCATTGTAAGGCGCATGCATGCACATATATATATATATATATATATATATATATATATATATATATATATATATATATATATATATATATATATATATATATATATATATATATATCGATCAACGATATAATCAGCACTATATGTCTACTCCAGCTAGCAAGCAAGCTATAGTTGATTGAGCCTGCATATGCAAAAATATATATGTACTGTTACTACTGTACACTTCCGATCCTCCGTAAATAAAACTCAACTTACAGAGTTTAAATTTTACCTCATAAAAAGGTAACTTCTACCTTCCTACCTACCTTTAGCACGTAAAAATTTCTTCAATACCCTTTATCTATCTATCACTCTTACTAATTTTTTCAATGGTTAAGAATATTTTAGTTATTCTCCATCTTCACTAATTCAACTTTAGAATGCTAGGAATGGATTTTTTTTTAGGACGGAGGAGTATATCTATATCTCTCACTGTATCTTCATCATCGTGACAATATATAGTTGAAGCCAAGGACAAGTCGAATCGGTCAAGGGGCACCCATATCATATGCATGCATGCGTCATGCGTGCCACGTCTTTTCACTGTACTTCTAGTCCTATATATACAAACAGTCCTCACTTACTTTTTCACTTAATTACAGTTTAATTGGTTGTGGTGTACGTATCCTAGATTGGTTAGTAGTACTTCTTTTGTCAAAACAAATATGGAGTACTGTATTGTTTAATTAGGATAATTAATGACATAGTGTTAAACTTAAGCCTTTATTAATCATGACTGTTTCTATAAATATGTTAGTCAAACATGTTAGAATTATAACTAAATCAAAAGGTATTTTCACGATAAATTAAATATTACAGTGCTATTTTTCACATATCGAAAATTAATGTATCTATATATATTGGGGAGTTAAGTGTTTGAGGCTTCATTACATGCTTTCTGAAACAACACCTACTCCCTTGTTAATCATATATTTATATGAAAGTAATATATAACAACATGAAATCATTTTTAGGGCCTATTTAGATCCATTTGGAATGACAAATGGCAAATGGCAAAAGTTTTGGCATTGCAAAAGTACTAGTTGGTGTTTAGATGCATGTTAAAGTTTTGCCATTCTAGCACTAAAGTGAGAGAGAGAAAGAGAGAGGGAGTGGTCTCAAAGCACTTTTTGGCACAATTTGCTACTATGGACTAGCAAATGACAAATGCCAAATTGCCAACTTTTGCTACTAGTGTTTAGATCCAAAATGGCAAAAAGTGCTACAAAATGGCAAAACTTTTGCTATTTTGGAGGATCTAAACAGGGCCTTAATGAAGAATCTACTAGCTAGTACCATTTTCAGATATATAAAATCTTAAAAATTCTTCAATACAAGATTACGAGGTTTGTCTGCACACATTATTCGACTACGGACGATATCTAGTTGTGAATATTTGAGAAATATAATTAATGATCAGAGAGAGCATTTAATTTGTTTATATGCATATTGATGCATCCATGCACTTGGTACTCAAGTGATATAAACTGATCATGTGTGTGGTCTCGTAGTGTCATCATCGCATGTTGATGTTGCCACACATACTGTAACATATAGGAGCCGGCGCGGCCGGCTAGCTTTCTCTAGCTAGCTAGTGATTGAGCAGAGCATAATGCAGGCACAGGCACTGAATGTGAATGGCGCCATATGTACATTTATATGCAATCAATGGCATGTATAGCACAGTACTGTATATATATACTCCTTCCGTCCCAAATTAGATATCGTTTTGACTTTTCGTTTACAACGTTTGACCATTCATCTTGTTTAAAAAAATTAGTACAAATATAAAACATGATAAGTCATATTTAAAGTATTTTTGATAATATATAAATAATATTTTATAATCTTTTAAATAAGACGAATGATTAAATATTATAAAAAATTTAAACGATAAATATTTTAGGACGAAGGTAGTATACGGCGAGCTAGCTAGACAGGCCCAGTATAAATGGCCTTGAGCTCCTGCCAAACCTAATCTCTCCTGCTGCTGTCCTGCAAATATACTGCACCTGCATGCCCTCTCTCTCTCTCTGCTGCAGTGCTTCTGCATTGCTGTTTCTTGTGTGTGTTTGTGCTACCAGCCCCTGCCACACAATCACCATGCGTGCTGTCCAGAGAGAGAGAGAGAGAGAGAGAGGAGTACTCTCCACAGTACATGGTTGCATGTGTATATATGCTGCATGCAGTGCAGCGAAGGTGAAGGGGGGTGTGGCATGCAGGATGCAGCTATCAGCACAAATCAAGGGGCACAGAGAGAGAGCCATCATTCTCATATGCTATGCTGCAGTGTTGCTTCCTGTACATGAATGAATGAATGAATGAATGAATGTAATGGTGGTGCCACACCTCTCCTGCAGGCCGGCCCTCCCTCCCCTGCTCCTGCTGCTAGCTAGCTGCTTTACCATGCAGAAGTTGTACGGCTTCATTATGATCATATGTGCATGTGTGCAAGCAGTTAATTCTTCGCAAATACTATAGCATCAGCCCATATATCCCCTGTTCTATAAAAAAACCAATCTAGTACCAGATATATGACACGTCCTAGTACTATACAAATCTAAACAGACAGCTGTCTAGATTCATAGTATTAGAATATGTCATATCCAGTACTATGTTGATTTTCTATGGGACGGAGGGATTGCCATTTCCTCCATCCTAGTACCAAAATATAATCACTTCTTTCATAAAGGATTTCTTTTACACTCTACAGAGGTTAACTAATTTCAGATAAAGATAAAATTAAATAAAAACCGGTTGTGATCGAGATGTAAAGCGTATGGATAAATTAGATGATAGATATTTATGATTGGTTGAGACGAAGGAGTAAGAGGAGAAGTTACGATATTTGTAAGATAAATTTTCATCGCTGCGAAGGCGGGCTACATTTTGGGCCTGATGAGGGAGTACTATGTGTTTGCACATTAACTATGCCGCAGAAGTGCATATGCACATGCACATTCTTCCATGCACACGCGAATGCTATAAATGGGGATCGGGTTAACACATTATGGATCATCAATGAGTAGTACATGCATACTTCAATTGATCCCATGCACCGATACGTACCTGTGTGCAGAGGAGGCGGTATATATAGAACTAATATTATTACCCCAGTCTAAAAAGGAATTAATACTCCCTCCTTCTCTAAATATTTGACGCCGTTGACTTTTTTAAACATGTTTGACCGTTCGTCTTATTCAAAAACTTTTGTGAAATGTGTAAAACTATATGTATACGTAAAAGTATACTTAACAATAAATCAAATGATAGGAAAAGAATTAATAATTACTTAAATTTTTTAATAAGACGAACGGTCAAACATTCTTTTAAAAAGTAAACAGCGTCAAATATTTTGGGATGGAGGGAGTACAATTCTAACTATATACTTCCTCCGTACTCATAAAGGAAGTCGTTTTGGACAGCGACATGGTCTACAAAATACAACTTTGACTTTTTGTCTCTATAAAAATATTTATTGAAAAGTGATATATGTATACTTTTATGAAAGTATTTTTCAAGACAAATCTATTCATATAATTTTTACATTTTCAAACTCAACAACTTGAGAGTTATTTATGATTTATATTTCTAAGATTTGACTTAAACATTATCCTAAACGACTTCTTTTACTTTTACGAGTACGGAGGGGGTATGCACCCAATGAAGTAGTGAGTTTAAGTTAGATTGCCATATGTTTATAAATGAGCAATGCATTGTTCGATTACATGGAATACACACGCACATGTCTGTGAGTGCACCCCTTTTACGCGTGCTAGAAGAGATGGAAGTCATCAATGGCAAATCTATGCTATCACTAAATTTTTGCTAAAAATGCATCGCATATGGAGTATGTAATTTAAATGAATTTTGAATTAGCATAGTAAACACCTTTTCATTGATTCTAGTTTAATATAGATATAGATAGATGGTTAGACATACGTAGGGAATATTTGGATTATGCCTAAGGATACCAGAACTAAGACTTAGACAAATTATGGCATAAAGCAAAATTGTACGTAGCTAAAAAATAGTTGATCATAAGTGTGGCATAGTTAGTTCTAAACTGATAGTATGACACGTAAAATCTAAGGCTAAAAAAGTGTGGTACGACACAACCGTTAGAAAGAAAAAAAAACACGTTTAAGAAATATATTGTAGTATGACTAAGTGTGGCTTGGCAAAGTATAGGAACTAATTAACGAAACAAGCACCCCACGTAGAGTGCAACATATACTTGCCAACCATTCAACTGGGATACTCTTTTTCGCTTAAAATTAAGTAGCACCTTTACATGTAGCACTAAAAAAGAGGTCAAAAAGCCATGAAATTCCAACATACATACCTAATTCTACCAGGATTTTAAGAACATGTTTCCAATGCATGGGAGTATGTTCTTGCTGTGGGCCTGCGGCACCATGCATGTGTCCAGTCCAGGCACACACTGTGTGTGAGAGAGAGAGAGGCTAAACTCCAACAGTGAGAACAGATGAGCAGTATAGCAGTAGTGATCCAGGCCATAAATTAGAAAAGCAAAAGCTAAGGTAGCATGAGAACCCCACCCATCTATAATTCCAGCAAGGAGCCATTTGGGGAAGCCTGAATGATGATGAGAATGGACTAAGGATCACCATGGAGTGCTGCCCTGATCTCTCTCTCTCTCTCTCTCTCTCTCTCTCTCACTCAGTGTGTACTCCCTCTGTCTAAGAAAAAGACAAACTCTAGGTTTCCGTATCCAACGTTTGACTATCCGTCTTATATAAAATTTTTTATAATTAGTATTTTTATTGTTGTTAGATGATAAACCATGATTAATACTTTATGCGTGACTTGTCTTTTTAATTTTTTCAAATAAGACGGACGGTCAAACGTTGGACACGGAAAGCCAGCGTTTGTCTTTTTTTTTTTTGAACCGAGGGAGTAGGTGAGAAGCAGTGTACTACTGGCTTCATGGATGTAGCTTAGCTAAGTGATATGATCAGAGCATCTTGAGCTATGCTGGATGCATCTTGGCCCTTTTTTTTCATCTCCTTTTCCCTATACCTGATGAACCCCCCTTGATCTCTGCTAGCTATAGCTAGCTGCATGCATGCATGCATTGCTGATGCTGCTGCATCCGAAAATTGGTGGTATGTCGTCTTTGCATGGAGTGGAGCGTAGACTGGAGCTACTGGGGTTGATCTCGATCGAGCATGCATGTATGCCATGATATGATTCCTGTGGGGATGCCACAAAGAAAAAGACACACTGACATGAAAGGACGACCAATGGAAAACTTGATCATGATGAACTATAGCAATATAGTGTAAAGGGGCCTTTTATATATATACGGTCATTATGGAGGAATTCATTCATCATGCAAAGTTACTAGTAATTAAATTATATATATATATATATATATGCTTCTTCCCCGTTCCTAATACAAGTACTTTTTACGATTCAAATTACATCCAAGAGAAATCACAAAGACCAATGCAAATAACGAAATCCATGAGAAATCTACATCTAAGATAAATAATCTTGGAATATTGTCGTCAAAATACCGCAATTATTTACTCCTTCAAGCTCCTCACCTAAAAAGTTGTGTTCTCCCACCAATCCAATTGTTCTCCTTCAAGCTCCTTGCAAGGACTGCATGCTTGTAATAGGCCCACATCAACCATAACTCCCACATCAACATGCAGCCACACATGCAGTTAAAACCAGGTGCCTAAATACACTCCCTCCGTTTTGACTTTTTCTGATAACGTTTAACCATTCGTCTTATTTAAAAAATTAGTGTAAATATAAAAGATAATAAGTAATACTTAAAATACTTTTGATAATAAAGCAAGTCACAAACAAAATAAATAATAATTACATAATTTTTAAAATAAGATGAATGGTCAAATTTTACATAAAAAAAACTCAAAACAATAAGTATTTAGTATTTTCGGGGCGGAAGTAGTACTCTTGTACTATGTATTTTTCATATTTACACTTGTTTTTACCTATAAATATTAGGGCCTGCAACATATTTACCCTAGAAATATATCGATCCATCTCTGGTAGCTGCATGCCAAGAATGCATGCATGGTCATACGACATATCATGCGCAGGAGGATATGAAGACGAGAGAGGAAGACAAATAAACGGGAAATCATCAATCATATCGCAGTTTGAAAGGGTGATATATCTCGATCGATTGATGCAGATGATCAAAGGTACTAGCTACTCCCTCCATTCAAGTATAAAACGTTTTGATTTTGGTCAAAGTCAAACTACTCTAAGTTTGACTAACTCTATAAGAAAAAAAATAATACTACTTGTAACACCATCATAGTTTCATTAATTAAATCTATAGTTGAATAATTTTTCATAATATATTTGTCTTCGGTTAAAAACATTACTACTTTTTTCTACAAAATTAATTAAACTTAGAGTAGTTTAACTTTAATCAAAGTTAAAACGTCTTATAACCTGAAACGGAGGGAGTAGCTAGTATGGTGAGTTCGTGACACACATATAAGCATACATATATGTATATCATATATGTGTACTGATCTTACCATGTTGCGTGCCCAAAGGGAGCAAAAAAGAAAAGGTACTACTGGCTAGAGAGAGATCGATCACTGCTTGCTAGGCATACAAGGTAAGCTTAGGCACAAGGCATATGCATGTATAGTGTTTGTATATCATGTGCTACTGCATGCACTATACGATGTGAATCGCATTGAGTGGGATCCTCTTCCTCTCCTGGAGCAAAGCTACATCATATCATATCTTCTTGGCCTTTGTTTAGCTACATTAGCAAGAGATATATACTCCTACATTAGGAATATATCATGTAGTAATCTTAGTGGTTGCATTGATTTATTAGCGAATTTTAGATTGGGTTATTATTTGAGATGGGAGAAGAACCGATTATTGTACTTGTTACAGGTACCATTTTGCGAAGCCAGCGTCACGTTCGTTGTACTATGCTATCGGGCGTCCAAACTGAGGTCATTTTACATGTCCCGTTTATAAGAATACGAAAATAATAAAAAAGAATACTTCACATTATCAAATCCCAATGTAATTACTCTTCTTTTTATCCACTTTCAATATATTTATCTTATCTACTTTCATAAATTCTGACACAATGATTACTTAAAATTAAACTTATATAGTATTTTGGAACAAATCGAGGAAGTATACATTACGATTCGCAAGCAGTGACCAAACAAGCAAACCCATTCACAAATTTTGACAATTTGACCCTTTCCGAAAACTAATTTTACAAATGAACCATGGCCAAAACTTATTTCAGAAATAACCTTTTCGTTCAGTGCCAAATCGTATGGCGCTGAATTTAGACACCTCAGCGCCACGTCAACTGGCGCTGAATACCGTGCCACCGTAGATGAGAGGCTGAGTCGGCGTGCCAACGTGCATTCAGGACCGTGCTATTTGGCGCTGAGGTGTCTAAATTCAGCGCCATACGATTTGGCACTAAACAAAAGTGTCATTTTTAAAAAATAAGTTTTAGCCGCGATTTATTTGTAAAATTAGTTTTCGGAAAGAGTCAAATTGTTAAAATTTGTGTAAACCCATCGGTCTGTACGAATACTGTACAGCGAGCACTACTACAGTAGGGGCAATCAAAAGCTACTAGTAGGAGTAGGGCGGGGCGTGCGTATCTTCGTTCTGCCATTCGTCTCCAATCTGCAAACATGGTAGATCCAAATCCAAATACAAGCAGCCTCTTGCAACAGTATCCATGCATGCCACGTCATACTACACTCTTCTCTCTCTCTGTTTTTTTTTTAAATTAGACAGTACAACGCACAAACTCACAACGCACGCGTACTCACCCCTATAAACGCACGCACGCAAACCCTACCCCTATGAGCATCTTCGAAGACTGGGCCGGCAAATACTAGAGAGATTGACGAAGTCACCACAGGCGCCTCGCTGTCGACGGGTACGTCGCCTTTTAATTATTTTAATTATTAATTACTCAGAAGAGAGCCCTATCGGCTTGTTTGGTAACTCGAGGGAAGGGGATTGGGAGTTTACACGAGGGAATTGATGATGAAATTAATATGGGAATTTGATTTTTAATCTCAATATCTTGTTTGGTAGAGGTGATGGAATTGATAGGGAGTTTAGTTAGAGATTAGGTCATTAATAAAAACGGATGGCTGAGATTTGCTTAGATAAAGTAAAGGAGGAAATTCCCTCCCAATTATCTGCCTCTACACAGGTATTGAAAAGGAGGGAGTTTCTTCCTCAATTTCCTATCCACATCCCACTAAAATTCTCATGTCTCCCAACCAAACAAAACACTTAATAGCCTCATTCCTCTAAACTCCCAATCCCTCCTAAAAACTCCCTCCAACCAAACGGGTCGTATAGGCTATAGCTAATCCTTTCGGTGCATGCGTGCGTGCGTACCTCCCATCAACCAATTACCAGGATACCGCAGGGATACGTGGGCCACGAGGCCCTACTGCTATTTAGGGGTCCACGTGTTAGTCGCGCTTATTGAGTAGAGGTGGATCCAACGTGGATACTAGAGAGCACGCTCAAGCTACCCTATCATGTTAGATCCAATCCGATGGAGAGAAGAAGAGAGCGAAGGGGGATAAGAGTAGTGGGCCGGCTCACGCAGAAGGAAGAAACTAGAGTTACCGGAACCTTCATGGATTCGCCCCCACCGAGCATCTGCAGGTGCAGGAGGTCTACCAGAACCTCAACTATTATAAAAGGGTGACGTGCTACAGTTGAATGCCAGACTTACAAAATTATAAAAAGAGAAGACAATGGGAAAAAAAAAATCTTAGATGTACAATATTATGACATATAGCAAAAGAAAAAAAATCAGCTCAGAATTCGATGTACACGTAGAGAAAACAAAAAAAAGATAAATATGTGCTCCAAGTAGTGTTTAAAGTGGTCACATCACTATTCACGTAAAGTGTTGAGTTTAGAAGCACGGTAGCACTACGCCATTTCTCTAAGATTCTCTTGAATATCTGCGGCCACTTCCAATACTAATGGTTCACAAACCCAAACAGATCTCGGAAAACTACTCCTAGAAGCGGTTTTCCTGTTTTCATTAAAATCATTGACCTCTGGGGTTTATTGCATTCATCGGTACAGTGGTTACTATGAAACCACTCGGTTATCTAGAAAAATACCAAACAAAATTTCAATTCAAAATAGGACACCAACTCATACTGAGATCGACTATGTTCGTAACTTCGTATATATGTATCGATTACCGATCAATATTTATCGGTAACCTAGAGTTCATTGACAAGAAACAACTATCATTAATATTTGTGAAATATGGACGATTTATTGGTAAGTCAACGATTTTTTGTCCAGAAATCATGAAATTAGAAGATGGCTTAGAAAAATCTAGAAAAATGCATGGACATTTTAGATAATTATAGAAAAATGTAGAAAATGTAGGAATATTAATTAGGGGAAAATTTTAGCATGACTTTTGCTATATCTGGAATATTCAAACAAAGTTAACATCACATTTTCCTAGAAAATGTGTATATTAGGCCTTGTGAATGGTATTGGGCTCGTGGCCCATTAATATTTATCTTTTCTTTTTCTTATTCGGCTTCGCGCTAATAAATCCATGTGAATGTCAATCTTTTCACCCTATTTTTTTCTCACTAGTACAGATCTTTCTATCTGTGACGGCCTCTAACATACTTGGAAATAGTGGGCCGTCACAAGGAAGTCATCTCAATCGGGCCGAAAAAGTGCTCGATTGAGATATGGTCGCACAGACATATTAGATGGGCATAAAACTTAAGCCCGTCACGGACGACACCTATCAGTGACGGGCCGTAGTTTAGACCCGATTGAGATAACATTCGATATATCAAATGGGCCTGAAGTTGGGGCCCGTCACAGATGACCATCATCCGTGACGGGCACCAACTTTAGGCCCGATTGAGATAACATTCCATATCTCAAACGGGCCTTAAATTGGGGCCCGTCACAGATGACCATCATCCGTGACGTGCACCAACTTGAGGCTCGTCACGGATGACTCATCAGTGACGGGCTATATACTAATCCCCGGTTGACATGACTTAATCTCTATCGGACATTAACTAAAGCTCGTCACCGATGAGTATTTTTCCATTTTACATATGAAATGTTTATATTTGTAAGTTGAACTATAGCAAAACAATTAACTTGCAGTATAATAATTCAATTTATGAGTCAGAATAATTTTACGCGTAGTAAATGATATCAAATGGAAAAGTCATCAACAACAAAGTTGTATAACTCATTAAGATCTATAACTTTTATTTTGGTCATTTTTCTATATAACATTTTTTGAACAGTTTGAATTTGAATTTGAAAATATGACAACTTCAAACAACATTTTCAAATACTAAATGATTTCAACTGAAAAAGTTATCAACAACAAAGTTGAATAACTCATCAAGATCTATAACTTTTATTTTGCTCATTTTTCTATATAATTTTTTTGAACCGTTTGAATTTGAATTTAAAAATATGACAACTTCAAATAACATTTTCAAATACTAAATGATTTCAACTGAAAAAGTTATCAACAACAAAGTTGAATAACTCATCAATATCTATAAATTTTATTTTGGTCATTTTTCTATATAACTTTTTTGAACCGTTTGAATTTGAATTTAAAAATATAACAAATTCAAACAACATTTTCAAATACTAAATGATTTCAACTGAAAAAGTTATCAATAACAAAGTTGAATAACTCATCATGATCTAAAACTTTTATTTTGGTCATTTCTTCATATGATAAAATGTTAGTAACATTGTTCACAAATTTTACATATATGTGTTATTGTTTATAAAACCAGATAAGAGATATGTCAATTTTGTGAACAATGTTACTATCACTTTATCAGATGAAGAAATGACCAAAATAAAAGTTTAGATCTTGATGAGTTATTCAACTTTGTTGTTGATAACTTTTTCAGTTGAAATCATTTAGTATTTGAAAATGTTGTTTGAAGTTGTCATATTTTCAAATTCAGATTCAAACGGTTCAAAAAATGTTATATAGAAAAATGACCAAAATTAAAGTTATAGATCTTGATGAGTTATACAACTTTATTGTTAATGACTTTTTCAGTTGAAGTCGTTCACTAACAAAAAATTGTATTTGAATTTCTCAAACTTTGAATTTCAAATTTCAAATTGTTTATATAGAGTCAGATGGAGAAATGACCAAAATAAAAATTTTGCACCTTGATGAGCTCTACAACTTTGGTTTTGGTGACTTTTCCATTTGAAATCATTTATTAATCCTAATTTTTGTTTGAAGTTGTCAAATTTTGAAAATTCAAAATTTGAATTGTTCAAATGAACTTATTTGTACAAAGGACCGGTACAATAGTTGTAGATTTGGATGAGTTATACAATTTTGTTGTTTATGATTTTTGATGGTTGTGTATGTGAATGAATATATATGAATGAGGGATGTTGTGGTGTGACATCCTGGCCTAGGGCTTAATACGATTAATAGAATATTCATACCAACAAGTTACAACTACTTTTCCAGAAGCTGATCTTCAAAAAAACTTTGATGTTAAACGTGCTTGGCCTGGAGCAATTTCCCGATGGGTGACCGATTGGGAAGTTCTTCTTGGGTGCACGCGTTTTAGGACAAAAAAGACTGCCTGAGAGAGGCGGGACGGCATGCCTTTGGCTACCAAAGGCCTGGGGCTAGCCAAAAAAAAATAATTTATTTTTGGGATTATATTTATTTGTGACGGGCATTAAATTAGGCCCGATTGAGATGACTCATCTGTGACGGCCATTAACTTAGGCCCGATTGAGATGACTCATCTGTGATGGGCTATAGTTAATGTCCGTCACAGATAAGGGTCATATGTGATGGGCTATAGTTTAGGCCCGATTGAGATAGGTCATCCGTGACGGGCTATAGTTTGACTAATGGTCTGGGTCAAAGCTATCGCACTAGTACAGATCCTTCCATCTGTGACGGCCCATAACAAGACTGGAATTTGCGGGCCGTCACAAGGAAGTAATCTCAATCGGGCCGAAGTTTCGCCCGATTGAGATATGGTCGCACAGCCATGGTATATCGGCATAAAACTAAAGCCCGTCACGGATGACACTTATCTGTGACGGGCTATAGTTGAGGCCCGATTGAGATGAGGGTTCCATATCTCAATCGGGCCCTAAAAGAAGCCCGTCACAGATGACCCTCATCTGTGACGGGCTCCAACTAGAGGCCCGATTGAGATAAGTTTATTGCCCGTCACATATGACACTCTTTTTTGACGGCCTTTTATTAAGGCCCGATAGAGATTACTTGTATGCCCGTCACGGTTGATTGTTTTAGGGCCATTACAGATATTTGTTGCATAGTATAAATACCCCCCACCACCTAGTGTAACTGTATCCCACTGTTCACTATTTTGGTGGGAGGCTGTAGGGGGCGATTTTTTGTCCTTTTTCCAAGGAAAACAGAAATTAAATTCCCAAAAGTGATCAAAATGGATCAATCAAGTGAGTAATATAAATCATTAATTGAGCAATTTCATCACGTCTTACTTTTGCAATACTGATCTTATAATATGTGACTCTAATTTGTTTTTTTTTGGTAGCAATTGATCGAAGTTGGATGTATGCCAAAAATTTGAAACGTCATTCTACGGAGTACCGAAAAGGCGTAATAAATTTTATGAACGCCGCGGAGGAGGATCGGATAAGAAGAAACAGTGATTACATGTGTTGTCCATGTGCAGATTGCAAGAACGAGAATATGTTTGATAGCGGAGAGGACGTACACGGTTATCTGATACAACGAGGATTCATGGAGGGCTATACATGTTGGGTAAAGCATGGAGAGCAAGAATCAGGAAGTGGAGCAGCAGTAGACAGAAGTGGTGCGCATAATCAGGAAGATGAAAATGAGCATGACATGTTTATACCTTCTCCATTGGGCGGTGAAATGGTTGATGTGGATCACGATCTGCTGCAAGACATGTTATGTAACGTTGAGGACCCAGCCCAGAATGAGAGAGATGGAATGAAATTCAGCAGGTTGGTAAGTGATTCCGAGACGCCTTTGTACACTTGATGCAAAGCAAAACACACTAAGTTGTCAGTTACCTTGGACCTAATGAAGCTGAAGGCAAGTAGTGGATGGACAAACAAGAGTTTCACAGATCTTTTAGGAATTTTGAAGGCTATGCTTCCTGTTGAGAATACATTGCCCGAGACGACATACGAAGCAAAGCAGGTTCTGTGTCCACTAGGGTTAGAGGTCCGTAGAATTCACGCTTGTCCCAATGACTGCATATTGTACCACAAGCAATATGCGGACTTGGATGCTTGTCCTGTCTGCAAGGCTTCTCGATACAAGCGAAAGAAAAGTGCTGACAAAGGAAATAAGTCAAAGAGGGGTGGTCCGGCAAAGGTTGTGTGGTATCTACCTATCATTGATCGTTTCAAGAGAATCTTTGCCAACCCAAACGAAGCGAAGTTAGTACGTTGGCACGCCACGGAAAGAAGGAATGATGGTATGCTTAGACACCCAGCGGATTCGATTGAATGGAGGAATATAGATCGAAAACACAAAGACTTTGCTGCCGACCCTAGAAACATGAGGATATGTCTTTGTACGGATGGCATGAATCCTTTCGGTGACATGAGTAGTACTCACAGCACTTGGCCAGTTCTTATTGCGAACTATAACCTCCCGCCATCGTTATGCTTTAAACGGAAATATATTATGTTGTGCTTGTTAATCTAAGGTCCAAGGCAACCCGGCAATGATATCGATGTATTCCTGGAGCCTGTTATCGACGATCTGGAGATTCTTTGGAAAGAAGGAGTGGAAACTTGGGATGCATATGGTCAGGAGAACTTCAAGCTAAGAGTTCTATTGTTCTGCACCATTAATGACTACCCTGCACTCGGTAATCTTTCCGGACAAACTATAAAAGGAAAGAAGGCATGCTCCGATTGCAAGGAACATACACAAAGCCGGTGGCTGAAGAAATCACGAAAGATGGTATACATGGGTCATCGGAGGTGGCTCCCGCTATGTCACACATTTAGAAGAAAGAAGAAAATTTTTAATGGTAAGAGAGAACTTCAGCCTGCTCCCAAAGATTTGTCCGGAGATGAGGTCCACAATATGGTCAAGGACATAAGCAATGAGTTTGGGAAGAAAAGAAAATGTAACAAGACAAAGGAGAAGGGTATGTGGAAGAAAAAATCCATATTTTGGCGGCTACCTTACTGGAAAGATCTTGATGTCCGTCATTGCATTAATCTCATGCATGTAGAAAAGAATGTGTGTGAGAGTTTGGTTGGCCTGATGTTGAATATTCCCGGGAAGACAAAGGACGGGTTGAACGCGCGCCTTGATCTACAGGACATGAATATTCGCAGCGAACTCCAGCCCATACGAGATGCAGAGATAGGTAAAGTGTACCTCCCTCCAGCCTGCCACACATTGTCAAAGGATGAGAAGATCGCAATGTTATCATGCTTGAAGGATATTAAAGTTCCATCGGGCTATTCAGCGAGGATAAGTAAGTATGTTAAATTGGACGATCTAAAACTTGTTGGAATGAAGTCTCACGATTGCCGCACGCTAATCACACAAATCTTGCCAGTTGCTATCAGAGGCATTCTACCACCGAAAGTGTGTCACACGATCCAACGTCTATGCGCCTTCTTCAATGCAATTGGACAGAAGGTTATAGATCCAGAAGAACTAGATGGGCTGCAGACCGATATTGTGAATACCCTCTATCACCTGGAGATGTTTTTCCCACTGTCTTTCTTTGATATAATGGTTCATCTCCCTGTTCATCTGGTGAAGCAAACAAAACTATGTGGCCCGGCTTTTCTAAGGGAAATGTGGCCGTTTGAAAGGTACATGGGAGTTCTGAAGTCGTACGTTCGTAACAGAGCTAAACCCAAGGGGAGCATCATTGAAGGTTACACGACCGAGGAGGCTATTGAGTTCTGTGTCAACTACATGTCCGATGCCGATCCTATCGGAGTTCCAGCGTCTCGTCACGAGGGAAGGTTGTCAGGTGTTGGCACAATCGGAAGGAAAAAAATTAGGCCCAATCAAGCGTCTTACGCGCAGGCTCATTACGCTGTGCTCCAACATATGGCAGATGTTGGCCCATACTTTGAGGAGCACTTAGCGAAAATCCGAGATGAGAACTTGGGGCGATCTGATGCATGGATTAACAGAGAACATAATTCTCGGTTCAACGAATGGTTCAAGAATCGTGTGACAATGTCCACGGATGTCCCAAATGAGACAGTACAGTTGTTGGGGATGGGACCGTCTTGGACCATAGACAGATGGCAAGGATACGATATAAATGGATATACATTTTACACCGTCAAACAAGATGACAAAAGCACAGTACAAAACAGCGGTGTCCGTATAGATGCATTCCAGGATCAAGTTGGGTCAAACACATACTACAACCACATTGAGGAGATCTGGGAGCTAAACTACGTCAAGTTCAAGGTTCCTTTGTTCCGCTGCCGTTGGGTGAATCTACGTACTGGTGTCAAAGCCGACAAGGAAGGTTTTACTTTAGTAGATCTATCTAAGGTGGGATACGGCGATGAACCATTTGTACTTGCGAAACAGGTCGAGCAGATATTCTACATAAAAGACCCTTCAAATAAGAAGATGCACATCGTGAGGGATGGAAAGCGCCGAATTGTAGGAGTTGACAACGTCGTCGATGAAGAAGAATACAACCATAATCTTCATATAAGACCTCACATTGACCTTGACGATGATCCCCAAGAGCCTATGGCATATGCTCGTTCAGATCATACGGAAGGCATAACCTTGTGACTGATGCATTTGTACTTATCTATTGTAATGAATGAAGTATTTTGTTTTATTGCAAAGACTTGATATGTGTAGTCATTAATTTGGCTAATTTTGTTTTATTACAAATGAACAAAATAAAAGTTGTAGATCGTGATGAGAGGATCAACTTTGTTGTTGACCATATTTCAATTTGAAATCATTTAGTATTTACAAATGCTGTTAATTAGATTTGTCATATTGTCGAAATCAATTTCAAGCTGTTGGGAAAAAAATTATATAGAATAATGACCAAAATAAAAATATTAGATCTTGAAAGGCTCTACAACTTTGTTGTTAACCATATTTCCATTTGAAATCTTTTACTATCTGAAAATGTATTATGACTAATAAAATGAATTATTACACAACTGCTATATATTTTGCACTCACAACAAATGAAAGATGGAAAATGAGTCATCGGTGATGGGCCTTAGTTTATAGCCGATAGAGATTAATCTATCTCAATCGGGCTTTGCCGTAGGGCCCGTCACAGATGACTCATCGGTGACGGGCTCCATACTAATGCCCAATTGAGATGACATTCAGGCCCGTCACGGATGACTCATCTGTGACGAGCCCTAAGATAATGCCCGATAGAGATAGATTAATCTCTATCGGGCTTGAACTAAGGCCCGTCACCGATGACTATTTTTCCATTTCCCGAATAAGTCTTTATATTTGTGAGTACAAAATATATAGCTGCTGTATAATAATTCATTTTATTAGTCATAACACATTTTCGGATAGTAAATGATTTCAAATCGAAATATGGTCAACAACAAAATTGATCCTCTCATCAAGATCTACAACTTTTATTTTGGTCATTTATCTATATAACTTTGTTTCTAACAGCTTGAAATTGATTTTGACAATATGACAAATATAAGCATCATTTGTAAATACTAAATGATTTCAAATGGAAATATGGTCAACAACAAAGTTGATCCTCTCATCAAGATCTACAACTTTTATTTTGGTTACTTCTTCATCTGACAAAGTGATAGTTATATTATTCACAAAAATCACATTTCTCTCATCTGGTTTATAAATATCAACACAGATATGTCAATTTTGTAAACATTGGTACTATCACTTTATCGGATGAAGAAGTGACCAAAATAAAAGTTGTAGATCTTGATTAGCTGTACAAGTTAGCTGTTTATGGCTTTCCCATTTAAAGTCATGTAATATTTACAAATGCTGTTTACATTTGTCATATTGTCAAAATCAATTTCAAGCTGTTGGAAACAAAGTTATATAGACAAATGACCAAAATAAAAGTTGTAGATCTTGATGAGAGGATCAATTTTGTTGTTGACCATATTTCGATTTGAAATCATTTACTATCCGAAAATATGTTATGACTAATAAAATGAATTATTATACAGCAGCTATATATTTTGTACTCACAAATATAAAGACTTACCTGGGAAATGGAAAAATAGTCATCGGTGACGGGCCTTAGTTCAAGCCCGATAGAGATTAATCTATCTCTATCGGGCATTATCTTAGAGCCCGTCACAGATGAGTCATCCGTGACGGGCCTGAATGTCATCTCAATCGGGCATTAGTATGGAGCCCGTCACCGATGAGTCATCTGTGACGGGCTCTACGGCAAAGCCCGATTGAGATGACTCATCACTCTAATATAACTAGGGTTTCTCAGATCGGATCGAAAATTTTTCTTAGTCCGGCTCTAGTTTCCCGCCTCCTTAGAACCCTAGCGCCGCCGTCATCCTCCCTCGCCAAGCCTGCCGCCGTCGCCACCGAGCCCGCCGCCGTCACCACCGAGCCTCCTCGGCCCTCCATTCGGATCTCCGCCGCCGAGCCTCCTCACCGACGACCCCTCCCCCCGAGCCTGTCGCCGCCGCCACCGAGCCTTTACACCAACTGGACCGGTGTTGGCCTTCCTCGTCGTCACCGCCCGCGTCCTCACCGACCCACGTCGCCGACCCCCACCGAGCACGACGCCGCCCGCTCGGTGCCGACCTGCCCGATCGGCGTCTCCACCGACCGGCGCTGCCCTCCACCGAGCCCGGGCGCCGCCGCCACCGAGCCCCACCGGCCATCCTCAGGTGAGTCCTCCATCGCGCCGCCCTCTGCTAACTGTGAATGACATGTCATTGAAATGTGGATGTGGATGATATGTGATTGAACTGTGAGTGAGACATGTCGATGTTGGGATGAAATGTGGTGCATTTATGAATTTTGTGATAGATGATTGTAGTGATTGATGAAATGTGGTTCATTTAACTTTATTTATATGCAATGTGGTTCATGTTGGGATGAAATGTGGTTTATTTATGTTGGGATGAAATGTGGTTTATTCATGTTGGGATGAAATGTGGTTTATTCATGTTGGGATGAAATGTGGTTTATTCATGTTGGGATGAAATGTGGTTTATTCATGTTGGGATGAAATGTGGTTTATTTATGTTGGGATGAAATGTGGTGCATTAATGAAATTATTGTGAAATGTGGTTAATAGATTGTAATAGATTGTAGCACTCAATTGTGTTTTTTTTGTTTTTTTTGGAAAAAAGTAGACAATGTCTCAGCAAGGCGAACCAATGTCGACGACAACTAGTGGGTCCTCAAGGGCACGTACTTCTAGGACAAGGAACAAAATTCCTAAGGAACGGTTCCGCATAACAGCGGTGGACGCCGTAGGGTTGCCGACATCTCCAAGGAAAATATTGAGCCAATTTAGGTCTATCTGCGGGGTCATAGGGAGGCAGAAATTCAGTATTCTGCAAGATGACTTCAAGCTCGTGCCGGCCGCAGAGAAGGACATTGCTTGGCTAACGTTCAAGGAGAGCTTTGATTATCCTGCGGAGCATGAGGACCATCTCAGGCGGGCTGCTTTCAAGGTTATTGGAACTGCTTGGAAGAACTTCAAGACTAAGCTAGTCGGCGAGTTCGTCTACAACCCGGCAAATCCAGATCCAAGAGAGAAATTTCCTTGGATCACGGAACAGGTCTGGGAGGAATTCCATGCGAAGAAGTCGACCCCCGAGTCCAGAGCTAGAAGCGAGGCATATCGCTTGCTCCAGACCAGGAACCAGCATCCGCACCGGCTTGGTATCACCGGATATGCCGGTAAGGAAGAGGAATGGCAGCGTGAGGATGAAGAAGTGGAGGAATCGTGCACACCACTCGTGTTTGGCGATATCCCACACCCTCGGGCTAGGAACTGGGCCAGGGCTAGGTACCAGAAACATGATGATGGCACAATCTTCTTGCCAAATGCAGAAGATCAACGAGTATACGAAGCTATAGTAAGTGCCTAATCAAACTAGATGTTCGCATTGTTTCCCATCGTGCAGTTTATTTGACCCCACTAAATTGTAATGCAGAAGGAGTTGGTTGCCGAGCAACAAGCCTCGCAAGAGGCCTGCTCTCAAAGACGCGAGGACGACCTCCTCACGAAAGCGTTGGGCAACAAGGAACACCGTGGACGGACACGGGGCGTTGGGTCTTCTGTTCCCTGGAAGTATGGATTTCCAGACTACGCGTGGCAGTACAAGAAGCGGACTTCCAACAAGGCGGAGAAAGATGCACGCCTTGAAGCCAAGATCCGGGAGTCGATACGAGCTGAGCTGACATCTAAATTCGACGAAAAGCTCGAGTCGATGAGGGCCAAGATTAGGCAAGAGATCCGAGAAGAGCAACAGATCCCCTAGGCCGCCGCTGCTGCTGCGCACAAAGAGTTAGGAAGTCCCACCGAAAAACGCAGCAGTTGCGCATCAACTGAGTTGGCGGAAAATCCAACATCGGTCGACAGCGCCGTCGACCACATAACGGTAACCGTGAACTTACTCAATACATGAAAGACGTAACGAATCCATATGATATATAATATTCTAAAAAAAATTGATTAATCTATCGCAGGAACCAACGAGCTGCACCCTCACAGTTAGGGTGATGCCGACCTTCACTGTTCCAGCAGCCGAGGGACTTGCGTACAAGCCGACCCCAGAGACAAGAGTGCATGGAGCGCAACTCAGGGCCGATTGTGCAAAAGTTCAAGTCGACTCGGTGAAGCCCGAATACGAGCTGTTCCCTCTGAAGTATCCACCGAACGACGAGGTCCTCTCACTAGGAAATGCCCGTGGTACCTTCATCCAATGGCCCAAGGACCTCATTGAGATCAGGGTTACAGCGAGGCCAACCACTGCACCAGGCGGTCGTCCACCAAAGAGACCCGCCTCTACTCCTTCAGCCCCTCCTGCTCAAGATCGTCATGCACAATCTTACGATGTGCAGTTGCAGTACGACACGGATTTTGGGGAGGACCGAACGGAGGCCGACAGCAAGGCGATTCATGAACCCCCACCGATGAAGAAGAGCAGGAAGGCACACTCTTCCCCTCAGAGAATTACTCTCGATAAACCCGAAGCAAAGGGGAGAGGAAGGGGAGGAAAGGTGCAGGCCTCGCTTCTAGCTCCAAGAAAGCTAGATCTGGGCAAGGGCCAGGAAGAGACTAAGGGCAAAGAGGTCAAGAAGAAATACGTCGCTCCACAGGAGTTCCAACTAGGCTTGCCATTGGTTGGAGATGATGTGCTTGCCGCAATGGGCACCACTTGCAAGGACCTTCACTTATACTACATGGAGAAATCTAACGCTAGGAAGCCAAGCAAAGCTACCGATATCCTTGGACAGCACGATGGAAAGCCATTCCTTGGTCCAACAAATTATATCATGGTCGACTTCAAGGATCTTTTCGACCTCTACAGGCTCCGAGCGGTGGACACAAGCCTCCTTAAGTGCTACTCCTTGTAAGTATTGTCGCCCAACTCATTCTGGTAATAACAATCGGTTTAACTTGCTTACAAGATCGTTGATCATGTGTGTAGGTTAAGTTGGCAATAGTGTCAGAAGCATGCACCGGAAGTTGCCTTCCTTGATCCACAAGTGGTCACTGTCACAAATCTCCAGAATGACCGTCAAGGAATGGTCAACTACATCTACGACACCTTGTGGTCCCGCCGAGGCAAGGAGTACATTATGTGTGCCTATAATCAATAGTAAGTGTGTTAACTAAATATACACAACAACATGACACATTCCTTGAGTACTTAATTAACTTTCACTATATTAATGCCGCAGTGCCCATTGGATCCGTCTGGTCATAACACCTAAATGGAGTACATGTCATTACCTGAACTCCAGAATTGATAAGAACGCATATGATTGGACCCCAATTCAACTAGCGATAGATGAAGTGCGGGCCTAATATGTGCAAATAGGAGGCCTCAGGAAGACAGGACATGACACCCTCATCCACAAAAAGGACTTCCCGGTGAAGCAACAAATAGGTGACCAGTGCGGATTCCATGTGTGCCACAACATGCGACTTCTGTATAGAGAAAAGGTGAAGACTTTGGCTGAGTTTGAGGTCGGTGGTCTCAATTGTGATAGACTAATTACATTTTAGTACTTATATATGATCGATCAACTAATCTGGAATTATGACAATGTAGGGCACAATAACCAAGTCTCTGACTACCAGCTTTGAGGAGGTTCGCGAGGAGATAGCCAGCTTCATCCTCCGCGAAATAATTAACCCCAAAGGAATGTTTAGGCTTAAACTAAAATGATGAACAATGTTGAACTTCTATGTTTAGGCAATGATGAACACTTATTATGCAACTGTGGTGATGTAACTGTGATGCTTATATTTATGTATATATTTCATATGTTTATGTTAAGACTTGCTAAATAAATATTTGATCCAATTAACTCGGTTTTGCAGGTGAAATATGATAAATATTTGAATGGATGTGAAATATGTGAATGGATGTGAAATATGAGATGGCTGTGAATGTGTGGTTGTGTGAAATATGTTGATGTCTGTGTAAGTGAATGCATATGTATGAATGGGTGATGCTGGGGAGCTGGGGATATTGGATATCTGTGTTTGTTTCTGTCATTTTTGCAGCGGGCATGGCTAGCAAAGGCCTGAGGCTAGCCAAAAAAAAATTTATTTTTTTTGTGGATTATAGTCATCTGTGACGGGCCATAACTAAATGCCCGATTGAGATGAGGTCATCTATGACGGGCTCTAGTTTAGGCCCGATTGAGGTCAGTAGTCATCTGTGACGGGCTATAGTTTAGACCCGATTGAGATGAGTATCATCTGTGACGGGCTCTAGTTTAGGCCCGATAAAGGTTAGTAGTCATCTGTGATGGGCGCTAGCTGTGGCCCGATAGAGATAGGTCATCTGTGACAGGCTATAGTTTGACTGGTCGTCTGGGTCAAAGCTATCGGTGATGGGCTTTACTTAGGACCCGATTGAGATATATTCATTCGTGACGGCCGTTTGCCCGATTGAGATAACTCTTCACATCAGTGACTTCTAGCCTGTGACGGACGCTGTGCCCGATTGAGATGGGGCTTACCGCCCGATTGAGATGAGGGTATCCGTTCTAGTGTCGGTGACGTGCTTTAATTATGGTCCGATTGAGATAGGTTCATCCGTGACGGTCGTTTGCCCGATTGAGATAACTTTTCACATCAATGACTTCTAGCTTGTGACGGACGCCATGCCCGATTGAGATGGGGGTTGCCGCTCGATTGAGATGATGGTATCCGTTCTAGTGTCTTCACCAAAAAGTACTGCAATCCTGTTACTAGCTACTTCCTCCGTTTCATATTATAAAACTTTCTAGCATTACTCATATTCATATAGATGTTAATGAATATAGACACATATAGTATTTGTAGGATTTCCTTTTTCCATTTTCGTTAATTGTTAAATTCAGATTTCAATTCAAACAAATCCCATTGAAATCTTAGTCGATTTCAGTTAGATCTTTTTATTTCTCTTGTTTTAAACAAAAGGACGATTTACCCATGAGGCTGTCAGGGTTATAGATACCACATACCTAATAGTAGTTGACTAAATCTCGGCAGGACCCATCACATACCATGTTTTATACGGAAACAACCTTCGGGTATAGAAGGAGTTCCGGATAAGGAAAGATAAATAGAGTTCTACTTGAAAACGACAAGAACTACTCGGATTGTATCTATATTGGTTTCTCTAGTTCTACTTGGATAAGGAGATATCTATGGGTATAAATACAAGACCCCCTAGGAGGAGACGGGGGACGAAATAATAGATCAAGACACAAGATCAACATACAAGCCAACATACGCCAAGACAAGACGCCGGATATCGAATTCAGATATAAGCATGGCTAGTCCCCTACGGTGTCTACGGATACTGATGGGAGAGACATAGCGCTGTCTTTGATCTTGCCGGATGCGGATTTGAGGAGGAAGGCTACCCTGTTGTCGACTACGAGTCAGCACTTCGGACTGCCAAGTCGACAACAGTTAGATAGGCTACCCCAAATATTGTACTGGTATGATTATGGTGAATAAGAGCAACGACCGGCTTCAGCCAACAGGAGTAGGGTTATTACCTGACAATCCAGGGGCCCGAACCTGTATAAAAATCCTCGTCTCCATCTCTTTTATTACAATCTCGTATACATCCTAGTATATCCTAGTACGAACGATCCCCATATATGCAAATACCGGAATCGCGACATTAAACGTCGACAGAGGCCATGATGTTTGAAATTTCAAGCTAATTCGAAACCTCTAGTAGCTTGACAAGTCGGCCAGTTTGCTCCAGGTTCCTAAAATAAGTGTACTTTTGTTTCTACATTGATCACATATTCATTACAAAAGTAAATTTATTTTAGGGAAGTAAAATACTGTATATTTAGACTATTTCCCCTTACTGAATCAGTTCCAGCCGGGTTTTATCTTTCCGTTTTCGAAGTAAAAACTGCTCCCAACGATCTACCAAAACTGATAAAAAATCAATAACTATCAATCAACGTCGTACGAAAACTGGCTAAATACCGGTTGGCTCTCATAAACCAATAACCAACGATTTCGGGACTCAATCGTGTTTGAAACCGATAAAAATGAAGATTAAGCTGGTGCAAGTAAAATGAAAAAGCTATTAGCATACGAGTAATAAAGTTTAATTATTACAAACTTGATAAATGAATTTCTTTGATATTTTAAAGCAACTTCAACATATAGATTTTTTTGTGCGAAACTATCATTTAATAGTTTAAAAAACGTAATAACGAAGTAGTTGATCTTACTAAGAGAAGAACGTGTAAACTTAGCGGGGGTTCTTTTCTTCAAAAGATGAAGATGAAGTTTTTTACGCAAAACGAGGTGGTATATATTAACGTATGATTGATTGAGTTTTAATTATTAAAAACTTGAAAAATAGATAAATATGATATTTTAGACCAACTTTTATATAGAAAGTTTTCGTACGAAACACACCGTTTAGTATTTAGAAAACATGCCATAAAAATTTTAATCTTCATTTAACTCTTGATGGAGAAAAAAACGTGTAAACTAAAAGAACCCTGATTCCAGCACCCTCTGTTTCACCATGGGGGCAAAGGCAGGGCAAAAATCCCCTGAGCCGCGCAGGGCAAAGACAGAGGTTGCCGGCCATGGTTTTTTCTTTACCGAGGAGGAGGGAGAGCCTGCAGAGACAGGTGGCTTAGCTGGCTGGCTCTGCCTGCACGTAGACCAGATCATGATGATTCGTGAATGGGCAGGCAGCAGAGCAGTGCACTAGTGCAGGCCAGGGCAGGGAGTAAAACAGTAGCAGGTAGCATATGCATTGCCCTTGCAAGCACAAGTGCACAACTACTCCTCCACTGCTCGCTCCAGAATGTGAGAGAGACGAGTGAAAACAAGATCGATCGATGCGTCAAGTCACATCGCCAGTCAGGGCGGGCGATAGATCGATCGATGGTGAGCGAGACAGCCATGAGATGGGATGAAAACATAAAAGGCAGTCAACCTTCGTTTTAATAGCTTGGCTAGCTAGCCTCGCTGCTGCTGCAACTCTCTCTACCAAACCCCCTCGATCGTCCCAAAGTCAAAGCCCAAGGAATGGACAGAACGCCACAACAAATCTGGTGTAGAACAGTAGAAGTAGACAAAATTTTAGTACTCCTGTACTCCTGCATAGTACTGTTAAATTTTAGATTCTATAGCTCAACTTATGGGACAACCACCGGGTATCATGCGCCCTTGCTGCTTCTTAGGCGATTCACAGTGCGTCCCAAATATTTGAGGAGCCTCGAGTGCTATATATACTAAGAACTATATTTGTCACATGCTCCACAATGCATATTATTTGTGGTGGTCCCGCTACTATCTCTCCTTCACTTTTCCTCCCCATCTCTCTCCTCTCTCAGCAATTTTTCCTGTGTAGAAAGCGAGCGGCGGCACGGCGGACTACTTGACTGAGCCGAGCGGACCGGCGGCGGGGCGGCGCTGCCTCTCCTGCTCCTCCAATCGGCGGCCCGAGCGGCACCGGCGAACGGCGCGGCGGAGCTCAGCGGCGCGGGAGCTCGGCCAGCATGGCATCCTCCCTAGTGACGAGCGGCGTCTGGCCTCCGCGCCTCCCCCCTTCCTCCTCCGGCCTCCGCGCCGTGGCCCGAGCGGCGACAGCGGCGGGCGTCGGCATCGGTCGGCGCCCTCCTCCCCTGGCTAGCCTGCCGACGAGCCCTACCGCGCCATCATCCCCGGTCAGCGAGGTGGGCAAGGTGGTCGGACTCGCTGTCGCTGCTGCCGCGGGAGTCGCCGTCTCCGCTGCCGCCGTTCTCAAGGAAATTGGCGCGACCTTGGCAGGCGGCGGGCTCCGGCGAGGAGTGGCTGCGCGGTGGTGGGCATCGGCGTCGGTCGGCGCCGTCCTCCCCTGGCCAGCCCGCCGATGAGCCCTACCGCGCCATCATCCCGATCGGCGCCATCCTCCCCTGGCGTTCGGCTGCCTCGCCCCTCTCCCCTCTCTCCTCTAGCGGCGGTATGGGTCCCGCCTATGGGCCCACTGAGACGAAGAATGCGTAGCCAACTTTGGCTACGCGGAGCTGAGGCGCGCGCGCGGTTGACTGACGTGGCATATGAATATTCGCTTTTTTGGTTGAGGCTTAATGGCCTTACAAAGGGAGTTTTCTTCTGCTCAGGAAGTTTCTGGCCGCTGCAGTTTCTCCTAGAACTAGAATCTTCCCTAAACAATCAATTTTTTTTTTTAGATTCTGAGAAACTGTATTTGTTAATCATAAAATAAACTAGAAGCTAGAAAACTTCGTTTTTTCGTATTCTCATAAACTAGTACCAACCAGCTGTTTCTCAGAATATTTTATTAAGCTCTCCCAAATAGGTCTCTTAACTTGTTGGTGCACTCCCTAATTTTGATTTTTTATTTTTTTATGACTTACCACATCTGAACCCTCTCATGTCACTTTCAAGGAACGGCCATATATATCGTTTACGACTTCCCACATCTGAACACTCTCATTTTACTTTGAAGGAATGACCATGTTGCCTCTGCCCCTCTCACTGTCCCCTTCGGTGCAGCTAGACACGGAGATGGAGTCGGTGATGGTCGGTGGAGATCTAAAGGCAGAGGTTGTAGAGGGGGTTGGGAGGCAGGTAGTCATAGAGGAGGCATCAAGGATGGTTGAGAGGCGAGTCCCTACTAGTGAGGCATAGAGGGGCTCCCCGATTCTAGATCTACATGGGCCGATGGTTGTGAGCAGGGACCCTAGAGTCGGCGAAAGAGACTTGGCCCCTAGGAGGTGGGTCCCCTTGGCTCCCAACGATGGCAACCAAGCAGGTCGTAAGGCACAAAAAGGGAGGGTGTTTACTCCCAACAGTGAGGACTGCTAGCCGGCCAGTAGTTGCATTAGGGATAAAGAGGAAGGCATCTGGTGATGGCCTCGGCAAACTCCAAGTCAGAGAAGAAGAGAGAGGAGCTAGAGAAACCACTGTAGTCAGAGCCTAGATATGGAGCCTTGCTAGGGTCAGAGCCGAGGTTGATGGGATTGTTGATATTTTCTACCAGCAATATTTTTAGGTGGGTTACGCACGAGATATAAAATCGATGAATGCGGAAGACAATGGTTTACATAGTTTCAGACCCTCGATATAAGTTAGTAATACCTTGCTCCTGTTTTAGTGGATTGTGTTCTGGCACCGGATGTATTAAACTTGGTGTTTCTGGTGTGTTCTCAGTTGCCCACAAGGGGACTCCCTGCCTACCTTATATAGGTTGAGGCTAGGATTATAAGGCAGGAAATCTAGTAAGGTGCAACTTTGGTTAACTTACGTATACATAGTATTATTTGGTTACCTTACCTTATACAACTTTGGTTACCTTACCTTGCCTTGTGATACGAGACAACATAGTAACCAAATTCTACTCTATCTCATATTACATGTATTCGGTCCACCTCATATCTTTAGTCAGATAAGTAGGCCATATGGGTAATCTGATACCCATACTCTCCACAAGGATGATGATCCATAGTAGCATAGGAGGAGCCAGGGGGCATCACGGCTCCATATTGGTTGCTTGCTAATCCTAGACAAGAAAATGACACATCGGCAGAGAGAGTGACAACTCGCACTTGTAGTGGAGTTCATGATCACAACCGACGCTAGGGCAACAGAAGTGCGCAACTATCACACCGGAACAGTGTGTCCAAGTGCGCCAAAGGTAAGAGTGGCTCGGAGAGTGCGAGGCAACAAAAACATGGTCATTTTGCATCAAGGTGGCACGTGGGTGTGGCAACAATATTCCTCCAAAATGAAATAGACGAGCTTGTGTGTGGGGGACTCGATGGGAAAATATCAAAGCCGGCAATAGGGATTAGATAGGGCTGAGAGGATATTGTCGTTTTAAATTTCTCTCTCCCCTTTTTTATCAGAAATAATAAAATGTTGTCTCGGGTGTTATACAGTAAATTACACGAATTTTGTGGCATCCATCAGCAGTGACGCGATTTTACATTGTCTTCCAGCTAATTTTGCCAAATACTATGGCACGGAATCCCGTGCAAAACAGGATGCCTTAATACGAAACGTTATATTTCTCATCGATCCGTTTTTCTCAGCCAGATCCGTTTCTCCCCCGTCTTTCTGTTCCGCTTGCTTCGTCCTCCTCTTCCCCCCTGCCTCCCTTCTCCAAGCTTTGTCCTCCTCTTCCTCCCTTCCCCCTCCTCATACTTCTCTGCCTACATCGATCTTGTCTCCCATCGCCATAGAACAAATCATCGTCGTCTTCAATATCGACAGCATGCCACATCCTCTTCTCCCTTCCTACACCAAATTGGGGGGGGGCATCAACGATAGTGTGGAGGCCAGCTAGGTCAAGGATCCATTAGAATTGATGAGGTCAGCTAGGAGGAAGAAGCTAAGGGGAGGTCGGTGTTGATGTGGCTGAGGAGGGAGAAGAGAGAGCCTGAGGGGGACAAGGTCTGGGGCATCGACGATAAAAGTCAGATGCAGTCATTCTCAGTATGGAGGTCATTGTATGAAAGTGCATCTAGGCCCCTAATGATTTTGATGATTGATAACAATGCGATTAGAAAGGACTAACTTTTTTATTCAAGCAAATGTGAAGGTTGTTATGTCCTCGACATGTTGTAATGAGATGTATACCCCGTGAATGCGACATCACGATGCAATGCGGCAATGATCAAATGGTATATTGTATCTTTTACTTTGCATTGTGTCATAGGAAAGCCGTACTATTAAGGGAGATGATGCATAGACATATAACGGGTGATGCGTGTGCTCAAAATCTATTTTTCTTGGAAGCATTTCTCTATTTGGTTTGCTCTGGAAATTTTCGGAAGTTCTTTCGGAAGTACTTTTCCGAAAATACACAGAACGAGTTTAAAGCTTCTGGAAATTTTCGGAAGTATTTTCGGAAGTTCTGGAAATACACAGAACCAATTTTAAGCTTCTGGAAATTTTCGGAAGTTCTTTCAGAAGTATTTTCGGTAGTTCCGAAAAAATACAGAACCGATTTTAAGCTTCTGGAAATTTTCGGAAGTACTTTCGGAAGTATTTTCGGAAGTTCCGAAAAGTGCGTTGACTTCGATTTTTTTCAGATCTGGAATTTTTCGGAAGTTCCGATAATGATTTTCGGAAGTTCCGAAAATCAGAATTATTGCGCTCCAACGGGCAGATTTGGAGCTGTGGGTATAAATAGCCCACTCCCCTCACTTGTGAGGGTTGCTGCTCCCATTGCAAATTTGTGTGCCCTTTGCTTGCTTCTCTCTCTCTAGTCATTTGAGCCATTGCTTTCTCGATTCATCTCTCCACCCGGGTTTGATTCGGATTTGGTGTATGTGTGAGATTGTGGATTCGAGTTTGTGTGGGTGCTTCTTGTGGTCTTCGTGAAGATTTGTGAGCACTTGCATCACCTCCGAGAGTTCTTTGCATCATCTTTTACTCTTGGAGATTGAGGACTCCTAGACGGCTAGGTGTCGTTCCCAAGCCACCGATCTACTTGTGGTTGGCTGGGAGAAGTTTGTGAAGGCCGGATCTCGCCTCCGCAAGGGAAGAGATACCTCTTAGTGGAAGGAGGAGTGCTTAGTGCAACCTCTTGAGTAAAGGGTTAGCTAAGACCCGGCTCTTAGTGAGCTCTTCAATGGAGAGTAGAATCCCCTCAAGGATTTGAACTCCGGGATCAACTTTGCAAGCTACGTCTTGGTGATATTTCTTCATCCCCTTCCTCTAGCTTTGTTTGGTTGTGCCGCTATTGGTCTAGTTGCTGATTTTGCTTTGTTTTCCCTGTCATAGACTTCTAGATCTAGAGTTTTCATCTTGTGTGTGCTGCTCTGTGCGTTTCGGAAGTTCCGAAAATCCTTTCGGAAGTTTCAAAAATTACTGCTTCCGCATTTATTAAGTTTTTAAATTAGCCTATTCACCCCCCCTCTAGGCCTAATTGACCTTTTCGGTTGACCAAGCGGACGAGGGGGTGGTCACAAGGTGGTCATGCAGATCTTGAGGTCGTGCTCCTCGCAAGCTTTGTCGCGTTGCTCATCCGCGTTGTTTGCAAGTACGTCATCTTCGTTTGATACTAGATATCATGCCTGATACTTTGGAGTATCACGGTTGATACCAGATATTAGGCCTGATACCTTGAGGTATCACAGATGATACCTATAGGTATCATAGGTATCAGCAGTGATACCTAGGTACCAATGTTTGGTACCCATAGGTACCAGATACCTACTATCATGTATCAGGTATCAGGTTTCATGGTGTGAGGAGGGAGCACGAGCCATCACCACCTAGCCGATGAGCCACCTACCACCAGCTCCTGCTCTCCTCCTGTCCCTTCCTCTCCTCGATGCGGTCCCTCATTTTCTAGTTGTTGATGTGCTAGCGAGATATGGAGCTAGAGGAGTGCAGTTGTTTTGCGCTCATGGGTAAAAGCTCAACTGGATGACAGAGAAAATAAAGAGGAGTCCCTTAAAATGTCCCGTTCGTATGGGATCCCGTTACCCATAAGAAACAAAACATTTACTACTTCATAAACCAGAGAACCTTTCCCCTTTCCCCTCCGCCTGCTACAGTAAATTTCACCGCTTTTCTTCCCCGGCCCCTCTTCCCCTTTGATTCTGGCGGTTTGCCACCGGCGAAGGTTGGAAGAGGGGTCCGGCAATCATCCCCCACTATATAGTTTGTCGGGTAGTCCTGTTAGTTGAGTTAATCTCGTGTTCTATAGTTCTCCGGTGTTGCTTTCTATGGCAATTTCCGGTTTAGAAATCCTTAGGGTTGATGAAGATTGGAGGTGGAGGCGGTTTGTTTTCTCGAGATTTCTTTGCATCTCCATCGGCGGAGCTCCCCTCCTGCTCTGGTCTCTATGGCTGTTGGAGGTGGATTTGACGGGGCTAGGTGGCGGCGATCTCGGCAATGTTGGAGTCGCTCCTGTCGGCGGTGGAGACGGGGTCGCCAAATCTCCTGGGGGCAGTGGCCTTAGGCCTCTCTGCGCCTTCTCCTTCCCTGGCGATAGAGATGGGGGCGGTGGAGACGAGGCCGCCTGTCCTCATGGTGGCAATGGCCTCTAGCCTCTCTATGCTTTCCCCTACGTAGACATTGGAGTTGGGACCACAGCACCACAACCGCAGACTTCTTTTGCCATGATGCGCCAAATAATCCCTGTTCGTTCTCAAGCTGAAGAATCTTCCTTGGATGATGGCTCGCCGAACCCCTGCATTGCTGTTGTTGACGCTTTCCGATACTGCTCTCCTATGGCAGTGCTCTGGTATGATCTGCTTTTATGGCCTTTGTTGTCGTTGGTTCCTCTGTTGGATGCCCTTCCGATGGTAGTCCTGACGATCAAAGGCCTATCAGTGGCAATTCCGGCTTTTGTATCAAATCCAAGCAGGTTCCACATTGTCAATCCTCTCTTGTCTAAAACTTTTGAGACCTTTAATGGATGCATGCACTGTCCAAAATCTTCTAATTTCAATCTGTAGACCAGCTCTTCATTAACCATCGTCGTCCTCCCAGCAAGACAGAAGCTTTTACACAACCACTCTAATGCCCCTTTGTTGAAGATTGATTGGTCTTTGAATTTGCCCTCTTCCTTGCTCCCTGACAGAAGAAACCACATTGGGTTTGTCATTCAGGTTGAGCTCGAACCACCTTCGCAACTTCGGTTGACAGGTTTGTTGTTTGAGTTCCTCAGATCTAATGACGAACTCCGTGGAAATCTTTTGCTGAGTCCGGTGATGCTCACACCAAAATCCACGGTCCAGCAACAAACCTCTGTATTGTGATGTTTCCATGGAGGCAGCCGATGGGGATTAACGGCTTGTCAAGTGGAGTGCACATCATATGAGGCCCAAGGTAGCAATCGTCGCGGCACTGTCGCAGCTCCCTGTCGATCTGCTCCTCTTTCTACTGTTGGATTATATCAAGATGGCTGGTTTACTAGTTCAGTTAACCATCCTTTTTATAAGGATGGCTTGTTGTTTTCAGATATTATCCTTGAATATGTAATGGGGTTTATCCCCTCAAATCTATTCTTGCTTAATAAAGTTTATAGTTTTCAAAGAAAAAAAACCCCAAAAGAAAAAAAAAATCTCCCGGCAAACTGATGCCGTACGTGCATGCATGCCCAGCTGTCGACGCCTCCTTACAGGCCGTCGAATCGACTGACGACGTGGAGTTCCACATCGCGTCAAAGACCACGACGAAAAGGAAAAATTAAAATGAGAAGAAACCTGTGTGAAGTTACGAGGAGTGTGCATTATATAGGATGCTGTGTGAAAGAGATGAGAAAGACAAGATGGATGCTGTGTCGTCGTCGTCATCATCCATGCGTGACAATCACTCCGTACTACTGCAACGTTTGCACGCGTGCGTGTGACAAAAAGCTTTCTCTCTCATCTCACGGTGCATTGCTGCGTTGGCTAGCTTCCCACGTGGGGCCCACCGTGTCCTGCCGTGTGTACTCCTAGTCCTGTAGGACTGTACGTCCGTCTGTACTCCACATATTGGATGGAGTGGCATTGAAAAAAAAAATTCTAGAACTGAATGTAAACAGATTTCTAGGTTTATTTTTTTACAGAGTACAAAGGATACCAAAATGTGTCATACCGATTTTTTTAGTTTGAATAGAATGGTAAATATGATGGTTTGCTTTGGAGCTAAATGGATGGTAATTAATGTCCATGTTTAATTTGATGTAATTCTAGAATTTTTTTTTTCCGTCATAACACATGCTCTCAATTGGTATCAATTCAAACCCACTTAGAATGCTACCCTACCAAAATATCTTATTACCAATGTTTTGGTATGGCACTAAACCAAATAAGCCCATAATTAACCTGGGTAGATTTTGTTGCAGCATTTCCGGTTAATAAGTCGTAAAAAAATAAATAAATAATAGAAGGGTTGAAATACCATGGATACCCTTCGGACGGGATGATACTAAACATGTATATCAAATTTTTGATACTGTAAGTGTCAAATCTAGTACCCTATAGCTATGGTCCTATAGCCGTCAGGTACCAACCGAAACTTTTTTGGTACCAGCCGATACACGTTGGTACCAGACCTGATACCTAACGGTGTCAACCAATACCCATCGGGTATCAGATCTAAGCTGGGAGAGTGGAGAGAAGAAGGGATGGGGATGGTTACCGACATTGATTCTCTCACCTGGAGACGACGACGAAGAGCTCGGGTAGCTCCCAATCCAATGGCAAGGGATCTCAGGGTTTGAAATCCACCTTAAACGAGCAATGAGGAGGCTGAAGGTATTTGTTCAACCATCCCATTCCCCATCATTGGAACTGCGAAGTCCCAATTTCTACCGCGACGACTGCTTCCTTCCTCGACACGTGACTGCGGCGGCGGTGGAGTTTCCCATTCGGACGGAGTGAACATGATCCCGATAATTAGTATTCCTGCGAAAATAACTTATAGGTAAAATTTTTATATTATATATTGTATTCTTAGTGATTTAAACATCAATGTTGAAAAATAAAGTATGATGAAACACTTGAAATACCAACTCTCAAATTAAGTTTTAAAACTCAAACTAGCGAATGAACGAGCTAGATGGAGCTAAGACATCTTTGTCATAACATTCATCATGAAGCTACTCGGGAAATTTGGAAGGCCAGACAAAAACCAGAGAGTTTTCCAACACATGAAGCTACCGGTACCATCCTTGATCGTGAAAATCTAGGTGGGGGCAAAGCCGCAAAGATAAGGGCCTTAGCAGGGACATAATGTTTGTCCGAGTTCATTCCCTAGCTTAGCCCTTCCTCCCCCGCTTTCTCCCTGTATAACTAAACATAGATAAACATTTATAATTTACTTCTCCTTTATTCAATGAAATGGGGGTACATTCTGTACCGATTTGTTAAAAAACAAAAAGAAGTTTCAGTTGGATCCACAGCTGCTACAACAAACAACAAAGAACAAAAAGACGCCAAAGGAGAGCATCAATACAGTACAGGAATATAATCCTACGATCTCCCTTTATCAAAAAGCTTAGGCATGCTCGATCGATCGATCGACCAACAACCAACCTGAAGATCTTGAACGACAGCCTCATTAGCCAATGGACTGTCGTCAGGTCGACATTATATTTGGCTATTTGCCATTGTATACCCACACCCATCGCGAAAAGAGACGCAGATCGATCATCGCTTTGCAGCTAGCGGCAGGCCCGGCCGGCATATGCATGCAAACGTTAATTTTTGACCGATCAAGTACCTGTCTTTATATTTGTTCGCTGCCGCCATGAATGGCCTATTAGTAGTTTCTTGCCACGAGGGTGCTGTTTATATATGGTTGGTTGCCACTGTTTATGAGTGTGCACGCGTTCGGCTAGATGTTTTTTTTGAACTTTTAAAATTTTTAATTTTAAAATAAACACTTCCAAAACTGAATTATTTTCAGAATTTAAACTTTTTAGCCATGCCAGTTCGTTTGACGTAACAAGACAACACTGAGACGCCACACACAATAAGCGTAGCCAAATAAAATTATCATGCCAGCAAAACCGTCGTAGCCAAATAACACTGTCATGCCGAATAAATCGGCGTTGCAGTGTTAAATTGTCACGCTAGTTCGGGTGGCATGGCCAAAAGGTTCAAATGCTGAAATAAGTTTTGAAAGAATTTGTTTTTAAAATTTAAAATTTAAAAAGGTTAAAAATATTTAAAAATTCTTGTCTTTGTTTCTTTAAATAAACAAAAAACATTTATTTTGCGTGACCAATTTAATATCTCTCTTTTTGTCGGAAGAATAAAATTAAGCATTTTTTAAAGTTGTCATGTTAGTATATATGTCACTAATAATTTCTACGAGAATTGAACTAATACTTTATTCGAGTGAATCACACAATTACCTAAGTTTTATTTTGTGTCACTTTTTTTTATCTCGTCTTTTTACTTTAGACTAATTAAGAATAAAATTAAGCATGACTTTTGTCCCCCCTTTTTTTTTCATTTTTCATCTTGTCTCGTCATGTACCACGCGAAGTATGAGGAGAAGTTCACCGTGTCTTACATGTGGCGCAACTCTCTTTTTTTGGATTTGTTATTCGGATCCTTTTCTATTTTTTTACTTGAAGCATATATATACATATTCTACTGTATGAATGATTTAAGATTCTTCCATGTAATTTAGTTTTTGTAATCCTCTAGTTCGAAGCATAGTCTCAATACATCGAGCTCAAAGTATTGAGCTCAATCGAGTCGGTTTAGTGTTATTTTGTTTTTTATTACTCGTGAAAAGCTATCCGTGTCGGTTCTAGCAAGAGAGATCATCAGTGCCGGTTGACAAAAGTAACATGGTTAGCTCTTTGAAAATGGTGTTGGCACCAAAATGCGCCACCACACATTGAAGCATGTTATGTATATCCATCGAAACCTAGAGACGCACCATCGCATGTTTGTCCTAAACTCGACAGGCCAACAAGGATATCCTGTAAGGCTCTGTTCGTTTGCCCGGGTTGGGAATCCATCCCTACAGCACGAAAAACGAAGCAGTCCATTAGTGCGTGATTAATTAATTATTTGTTATTTTTTTCAAAAAAGATCAATATGATTTTTTAAGCAACTTTCGTATATAAACTTTTTAGAAAAAAACAAACCGTTTAGCAATTTAAAAGGCGTACGCGCGGAAAACGAGGAGGGGGGTTGGGAACCTTGACATACGAACATAGCTTAAGGCTATAGAGACAAGAGATGACGAACAATTTGAGGATTAGTTGAGAATGGACTTTGGGATAGACAGAGAAGGAGAGAGATAAAGAATATAGGCGGTATGGGTAATATATTGATTTTGACAATTGATTGGTGCTTGTTTTAATGGGCCTTGGCCCCTATATTTATAGAAGGGATGGGTCTGCTTCCTAGTGTCTTTTCCACGTCCTAATAGGTCTTGCATAGTTTTACAATTAATAAAACCCTAGGATCATAGAAGAGAAACACGAGGAAAGTCTATTAGGATTAAGACTACTCTGCGCTAAAGAGTCTGATCGATCAGGCACCCGCAGTTTGACCGTGGTTCATTATCCGATCTAACTGGTCACACAGTAACGGTCAGACCCAGCCTTCACAGTAAAGAATAGGTAGTCTCCAAATTTGACAATTAATAACTTGCTATAAATCTAAAATAGTGTCAAATTTAAGTGTCAACAAACAGCACCGATCAATAATGTTACCGCACACACGGCACTCTCGCCTGCCTAACATGTCCATTCTCTAAGAGCAGGTACAATAGCAGGCTATAAGCCAGCTATAAATATATTTCAAAGAGATAAAGGAAGATAGAGAAGAGCAGTAGGCTACAGATTTGTAGCCAGCTGCAGCACGGACTCCAAAACGTAATGTGTGTATGACATGTGGGACCAGATATTAATAGTATAGTAAGTAATTATTGTATGAATTGGCTATTACATTGACTATAGATGATTTGGAGCTAGTAGTGAGCTATACTATTAAACGTGCTTTAAGAGTAACAACCACAACCCCACACACACACGCACCGGCGCATAGGCACATACATATGGTGATGCATGCATGCGATGCATGACGAGCTTGGTGATGAGAGGATGACGAAACTGCGAAGAAACGAAGGGGATCGAGTTGGCACAGCAAAATAAATGCAGAGAAAGGAACAGTACTGAAGGTGATGTTATCTTGAGGTGACAAGCAACGTTTCATGGTGCCACTCAAAACCACTCCTCCATTAATTTCTTCCCCCATTCACACGTGTGGCCAATGAATCGAAATGAACGATTGATTGCACACGTATGCACGAGCCTAGCTAGCTAACCACACTATACCATATCGTACTAGGACTACTGCTCTATTTACCAAATAAATAAACCTCTAATATATAAGCTCAGCTCTTCAGATTTATAATATTAGAATGTTATATCACATCTTATATTAAGTTTGTTTATTTATTATTTTATTCAGATTTATAATATAAAATATATCATATTCTTTATTAGGCTTATTTATTTTAGGGTTAGCGAGTTCCTTACATGTGTTGGTGTTCATTCTCCTCCTCTAGTATTACGACTGCTAGGGTTACTTTTCGGTTGATCAATCCATGAGAGAGAGATCCATCCATTTCTTCCTGTCCCTGTTGCTTGATTGCTATATACCTGTGCAGTAGTAATGCTGCGGTTGACGATCCATGCAACTATCCAAGGAGCAGCCACACCACTGTGCAGCCTACAACTGATAACGACGGATCTCAAAAGAATCACAAAGCCTCTTTAAAGAGGCTCAAAATTTGACAATTTTCCGAACGTTTTTGTTGAAATTTGGTGAGTTAAGAATAGTGGATGTAATAATGTCTATTTCGAAGGGCTTGCCAAACTTTGTCTATTTTGAAGGGCTGGCCAAACTTTAATGTACCCCGGTTTTTAATTAGGAGTTTTATCAAAATTCGATAGTAAAATGAACCGAGCGAAGCCCAACTGGTTAGATTTGCCGTGGTGGAACTTGTCAACCCAAGTTCAATTGTTTCTTAAAATTAATGCTAATAAGATATGACAATTTCAGTTTTATCGAAATTTTGTAAGGTAAGAAATGTCGAGGCCAATAATGTCTATTTTGAAGTCTTGCCGAACTTTAATGTACTCCAGTTTTTAGTAGTGGAAGTTTAGTTATCGTGGGTAGAAGAAAAAGATGAAATGAAGGTAGCCTAGCTAATTAAGTTTATCGTGGAACTTGCTAACCCAAGTTTAACGCTTGGTTTGTGTGCTTGTATTTATGACTAATTAGTTTTTTAAGTGAGATAGGCTACATATCTATTGATAGCTAGTGAAACATCTATGGTGATTTTAACAACCTTAAGATATGTTGGCATAATCTTTTGGAGGCACTAATATGAGTAGTGTGTTCATAGAGGAGAGTATGTGTGCGTGTATATGATCATCTACATTTATACCGTAATTTGTGAAATAAAATCGATAAGAAAGTATCAGTTGGAACAAATTTGGTTTGCTTGCCTTACTATAATTTGATGTTCGGCTAGCTTTGGTTCTTGTATGTATATATGGGTTTTCCAAATGATAAAAATTTAGGTCATTAAATTGCTCAAGAAAAGTTTGCAGGAGTTAAAAGGAGTGAAAAAAAAAGATTTCTTGAAAAAAATAGTTGAATGCATGGAGAAAATATTAGTGTAAAAAAAAGAAAGCAGAAATTCCGTGTGACTACATCGATCCGACATTTAATATCCGCATTATTCCGCTTTTATATAGTTTTACGTTCGTATAACTTCCATCATATATTTTTTATCTTCATTTCATATAAAAGGGTTAGCCTGATACAAGGCCTTATGGATTATGAATTGATCCTTACCCACCAAACTTTTTAAGATTGTATTGACCAACTACTACACTATTTCGGGGTCAAATTGAGCTCAAGCACACATTACTTAAGGTGAGTTAACGGGCTGCACCGCTGGAGTGTTACGTTACATAATTGCACTAATACTCGTGAATATGATGTAAAACTCATACATGCATTCCACAGAAGTCTTAAATTAATGTCAACGAGAATGTATTATAAGAAACCAGCAAAGTTTATACCGAATTAATTTGTGTTACGTTCCGATTTTAGTTTTGAGCAATGCTACACGTACTAATTTTTTCTTAATAAACTTTTACTAACAATCATCTCAACCGTTTGATTTAAGTAGATGGAAGTTATAAAAAATCTAGATACACTCATAGCATGACACATCAGTGGTAGTAAGAATTTAGTAAGAAAAAGTTAGTACGTATAGCCTTTTTCTTTAGTTTTTATACAATGAAAATGTAAGAAAAAACAAAAATCGGAGCGGCGACACGGGGTGTCGATCCCGACATGCATGTGTGTGTGCAGTGGTTCGAAAATGTTGACGTAGAGTGGTGCGTTCATTTGTTAATTTGTCTTAATAAAAATAAACTAGATGAAAATTTGGAAAATGAAAATAGAAGCATCAAATTAAAATGGATGGGCTATATATATATAAATTATGTAGGATTTGTAAAAGAACCTATACATGATATCCATTACCACCTCTAATCGTGCTCAAGCTCAATCTTGATATTTTCGAATGAACTAATGAAGGACAAAGTGTCATATATGAATAATCCTTAATTTAATTATTTTCTTCTCTCGATAGATCGATCAATGTGCCTAGATCTCTTTCAAGTACATACGTATATATATGCGTACGTTTCAAGTATACGTGCACCTGATCGATGCAGCGTCGCGTCACGGCGCCCACACATGTACAGTACCATGCAACCAATAACGTATACCAACAACGACATGCCACCAGCTGCTACCAACTTTTTCCCCTACTTAATATAATTAAACTCTAGTTTTAATTACTAGTACTTTAATTAATTAGCTCGTAACGCCACACGAATTAATGAATTTCATCGAGAACACTTGGCCGGCCGGATCGAGATGCACAGTTCAACGAATTGAAAAATAGTCTATCTAAAAATATGATGACGGATTTTTAGGTAAAAATATATCAAATATAATTATAATATGATTTAGTGTAATTATATGTTACATATATAATTTAGGAAATATGACTGGAAATTACATATGTAATTTAAGAACTTAAATGTAAATACATATCGACTATTTTTTCATAAAAAATATGATGACACATTTATAATAAATTCTATTGAAAAATATATAGATTAACTAGCTAGCTGGTGTGCTTTTGTACTACTAATAACATGTTTTTGTGTGTGATCATGCCGCTGGGTTAGCTTGGGAGTGGACATCATGGGGGGATCGATCGATGTCAGCGTCGATGGATCTTTTGTTATAAGTAATAAAGTAACCAATCAGATCGATAATTAATCAATCCTCGCCTGCCGCCCAAATTTCCCTGCGTACGACGGCGTCCATAATTACTCCGGAAAATCGAGTCCCATCCTCTAACCCAGCGGCCCGGCGCGCTATGACTATGGATGTACGAATCCCTCACGTGCGGGTATATATCCGAACCTGACTAATTCAATGTATCTAAGTGTATGAAGGCCTGATAAATCGTGAGAGCCTGCGAGGCCTGTACATTAAGAGACCAATTGAACCATTGGTGTATTATTAACGGCTGAGAGACACCAATATGTGAAGAGGGTGATTGGTTGTGAAAGTGCAAGGGACCTAATTAATATATAAGTGGGGGAGGCCCTCACCTCATTGGCTAGCTTTTGGGGGTGGGAAATGCCCTTTACGACTCTACACTATATTTATGTGTCTCCCATGGGCCAACCCTACCCCTTCCACCCTTCCTAGGGCTCAAAACCCACCCCCACCCTGGTCAAAGGGCAGTCAAAGCGTTCTCCCGCCGGGCAGACCTCAATCAAACCCACCTGTTGACTCTCTCCCCCGTCCACCTCTTTGTTGTCCTCGTCTCGCATGAAATGCGCAGCAAAAGGATGGCCATCATGCAGTAACAGGATTACTTTCTCGCAGTAACGCCATCAAAATATAGTAATGACATATCTTTTGTAAACCTCTGTTTTTAAAGAACATTATGATACAAACAGTTCAAAAATATAATATATGGTGTGAGAGATATTATTGTTTAAGCATTAGAATTCCAAAGAAATCACTTGTACTTAGCTTGCTGCTATGTATGTTCGTATTTGTGAAGAAAAGTACTTTTAACACTTGTGTCAACTTGTGGCTATGCATCTCTCTTATCTAAAGCAAATAGTAATATAACAACACTACTACAAGATTAGGATTTTTAAAATTTAGCTCTTCACAATCGATAGTTCTATATATATGTTCTATAGTACTATAACAACACTACTATATGTTCTGTGTTACTACAATTTCATGACAATATTACTACGAAAAGTGTAGTAACGTCCTATATGTTCTTCTGTAAAGTGGCGTGTCACTGCACTTCTACGATAATATTACTACTAAAACATAGTAACATGTTATGAGTTTCGTAATAACATATCTAATTTTTTCCATGGGGTAGAGAAAGAGGTTACAATCACCCATCATGTTTCTTTCTTACAAAGTGAGATTAAAAATAAGCAATATCATTAAAACAAATAGCATCTTATGATATCATGGGTTCGAGTCTTGAATTCATCAATTTATTTTTTAGAAAAAATGAGAAATATTTCTAGAAGAAAAAATGGAAGCCCGGGATGGAGAGGGAGAGGATCGGGAGAAAAGAAAAAAATGAAAAAAAAGGGAAAATATGACGTGATGGGAAAGGAAGAAATTAAAAAATATCGAAAGGATAGGGAGAGGATGCGATGAGAAAGGAAGATAAAAATAGGAGAGGATTGGGACAAAAGAAAAGAAAAAAAAGAAAAAAAAGTAGAAGAAAGAGAAAAGAAAAGAAAAGAAAAAAAAAGTAGAAGAAAGAGAAAAGGAAAAAAAAGAGAGAAGAAAAAGCGTGATGAGGGAGGAGAGGGGGGACACGCGCGGGGATTGGAGTAGACCGGTGGAAGAGGGCCTAGAATAGTTATTCTAAGAGGTCGGTCTATAATAGATGCATACTAGCAAATGAACAGTACATTATCATTGCACGTTAATACGTACTATGTGACGACGTTGGGAAGGAGTATTCTTGCACTTTGCAAAATTCACTCTCTATATGAGACTATGTGTTAGACAGCTTAGTCAATGACGACTAAAAATCTTCAATAATTCATCATGATAAACGAGCTAAAACTCAACATGTAAATATATCACATCACCATCCACTAATGATTACTATTATAGAGCATTTTAAATTTTACGCAAATATAACATTATCTAAAATATAATATCATAGTACTTATGTGAAATCATCTTCCTCACATCATTTTCATAATATTTTAATATTAATATTTATATAATATTTAATAATATTTATTTATATATTTTGCAGCAAAGCACAGGTATCACGTGATACAGTTACACAGGTGACGTTCGTTTTAATTTAAGGAGTGGCCTTGGGTTGGTTAGAAAGTTCGATCGGACACCAACTCTACTCTGTATACCTGGACCATTAATTGTTTGTCAATACGTATTCCAATAATTTTGCCTGTACAAATAATCAACAACATATCACTAAAAAAAGACCACGTCAACAATAATAATTTTATTGGTTGTGACAACGAGAGCATATACTCCATAATCTCTCCGTATTCGTAAAGGAAGTCATTTAGGACAATGTTTAAGTCAAACCTTAAGAATATAAATCATAAATAACTCTCAAGTTGTTGAATTTGAAAATGGAAAAATTATATGTATAGATTTGTCTTGAAAAATACTTTCATAAAAGTATACATATATTATTTTTCAATAAATATTTTTATAGAAACAAGAAGTTAAAGTTGTGTTTTGGAGATCATGTCGCTGTTCTAAACGACTTTCTTTACGAGTATGGATGGAGTATATCATAGCTGTGCAAACTGGCTTAAGCCGATCGACTTGTGTTGCCAGATTAAACCACACATATCCATACCTACTAATTAAGTTCAAGCGTATAGACTAACGTGACATGATATATCCTGCGTGTCCTGTCCTGTGTGTCGTTTAGTTAGTGTCTGCATGCATATACCTACCTAATTTACCATTTAATACACGTGGGCACATATTTTTCAGGCCTAATTAATCCCATTGATTTGGCATTTGGAAAGAGGTATACTCTAATTAGTTTCCCCTAAATCTCTCTGTGTGTGTCATCAATATTAATCAAAAATTTGGCACCACTAGATGCATCTGGGATTTAATTGGAGCCATCAGTTTCCAACCAGTAGCTGCATGACATCCACATTATATTGGACCATATTGCATTGATGCAGGTATGTACCGCAGGGGTTAATAATTATGAGTGATGTTCTATCTGAAAAAATGGTCCAGGTATATATATATATCGATCGCCACCCCCCCCCCCCCCCCAAAAAAAAAAAAAAAAAACCACTTGCAAAAATTGAGACTGTTCAGTTTTTGCAAATTGACATGATTTTGACCTAGTGTACGGTGAATTGTGAAAGTTATTACTATTAGCTTGAGGAAATCTAATGCTTCTAGCTAGCAATTATATACCTAGCTCTATATATGACGCGCATCATATCTCAGCATGCATGTGCACACTAACTTAATTGTTTCAACCTTCAAACACACCTCCTCCTACGAGTTAACACTATATGTGCTTAATGCTATATCATTAATTAGTTAAATTAATGTTATTGATCCTTTTTTTTTTATTTGAGAGCTAGGAAAAAGTTCTTGGGCTTAATAATTTGAATGCCTTAATTAACTGAATATTTCAATATTTAAAATTAACCAAACATCTGAAATCGAACTTTGAATAGTACCTGAAAATCAACTTATTAGGGTATATGGATGATATAATTTTCATTTCATATAGGGAAAAAGTACGAATTACACCCCCCCCCCACCAAACTATCGCGGTCGACCGAATTACTCCCCCGAATCACAAAACCGGCCATTCTTCACCCTCCCAACTTTGCAAACCAGACAAATAACCCCCCAGCTCGATCCGTGGTGGTTTTGATCCTACGTGGCAGTCCAGTTAGCAATTCATTTATAAAAAAAATAGGTGGGCCCACCTATCAATTTCTCTCTCTCTCTCTCTCTTCTGTCTCTTTCCCAATCTCTCTCTCTCTCTTCTCCATCAGACGGCGACGGCGGAGGCAACGAGCGTGGCGGAGGAGGCAGCGGTGAGGCGAGGCGGTGGCGGAGGAGGCAAGCGCGGCGACGGTGGAGGACTGCAGTGGTAGCACCAATACGACACCGGAAACGACGCCATCCTCGCCTTGAACCAAATCGCCCCCAAGGCCCCAACCAAATCGAACCAGAAACTCAACTCGTTTGCTCCAAACTCCAGACGCAGATCAAGACGGGTAGCCGAGGCGGGATCCGAGGAATTCTACGGAGGCGAAAACGCCGAAATCCCCAATCGAATTCCCCGCCGGATTCGAATTGGGGGTTTCAAGGAGGAGAGGAGACTAGAGGAGGCAGAGGAGGGGAATTGCAGGGGGGGCGGTGGGTGAGTGGGTGCGCCGCTTTTATTCCGGACGGCGTCGTTGCGGGGACGGCGCCGCCGAGGTCTGACGGCGGTGGGTGAAACTGGACGTGCCGAAGCTGGCGCTGCACTTCGAGGGCGTGACGATGGACTTGCCTCGGGAGAACTACGTGTTCGAGGTCGATGATGCGGGTAGCAGCACCGTCTGCCTCCGCCGCCGCTCACCTCGCCGCCGCCGCCGCCTCCTCTGCCACGCTCGCTGCCTCCACCGTTGCCGTCTGATGGAGAAGAGAGTGAGAGATTGGGAAAGTGACAGAAGAGAGAGAGAGAGACTGACAGGTGGGGCCCACCTATTTTTTCATAAATAAATTGCTGATTAGATTGCCACGTAGGATCAAAACCACCACGGATTGAGTCGGAGAGGGGGGGTTATTTGTCCGGTTTGTAAAGTTGGGGGTAAAGAACATTCGGTTTTGTGGTTAGGGGGATAATTCGGTCGACCGCGATAGTTCAGGGGGGTAATTCGTACTTTTTCCTTTCATATAGTGTGTATGTATCTTATAATCTTGTCAAACTATTGAATCACCCTCGTTCACTTTGTTGCCAAAGTCACCCTTACCGAATTTTGATAATGCTAAGTTTGGTATATTTTACTATTACCAAATTTTGGTAGTGTTAGATGTACTCCCTCCGTTTCATCTTATAACTTATTTTTTTTATTTTCTTCTTGTCATTTTTTTATGTTTGATCAAATTTATAGAAAAGTTTAGCAACATCTAGAACACTAAATTAATTTCATTAGAACTAACATTTAATATATTTTCATAATATATTTATTTTGTGTTAAAAATATTGATATATTTTTCTATAAATTTGGTCAAAATTAAAAAAGTTTGACTAGAAAAAGGTTAAAACAACTTATAATATGAAACAAATGTAGTATTTAGTTTGAAGCCTTACCAAAATTTAACAGAGTTTGTTTTAAGAAATCTTATGAAATTACTGATCTTTTGTTCAATATCAATTATAAAGTTATATTTAGTTTTATCCTATCAAAATTTGGTAATGCTAAAATTTGATAGGGTTGAAAGTGATAATAAAATAAACATGTCCTCCGCAGTGTCGTGAAGCTGTTGATGCATGACTTCACCTAATATGATGCAAATTCTGGCGATAAGGAATATATATTCCCACATTTGGGTGTACTCTAATTATGCTGGTCTTCGTCGTGTTAGATGGTTCATTCACATTTCACAAGTATGTGTGCATATGTGTCTTGCGTATAATAAAAAAAATTACTAGTATATCTTACTATTGAGGGGATAATAAGTACATTAAATTGCCTTCGAATGATCTATATCATAATTAATCAATTAACTAGTGGGGGGAATTTGTCACTCCACGGCATTAAAAGGATTCAAGAAAGTAAACAACTTCACGCAACTTGGATTACACGACAATGATGTTCATCTGCTCCAGGTATTGGTTGCATTATATTGCACTTGACAATAATATTTGCAAACAGCCAAACAATGTCTACCTCAAAATCAAGTGGTGATGTCGAAAAGCCCTACATGGAAGATGTAGTAACATCGATAAGTTGCTTACGGTATGATCCAGTAGGAAAAACATCATCTTCGGGAAGATCTTCAAGATTAGCTTAGTCATAATTATTTGAACCTCAACTAGTTTAGGAACAAACAGACTAAAAGTTACAGTACGCAAGGTTGAAAATTGCAGACATAAATTAAAAATGTGTGTGTGTAGGACGAAAATTTGAACTAATTAATTTGTTTGGTCGAATTTGGTCATTCTGTGTTTATTGAAAAAAAAACAAATCTTGGCTGAAACAATATCCCACCGATCGAGGGAACTGATAGATCATGAAATTTCTAATCGTTATATGGAATCCCTGGTTAATTACACATGGTAGACAGGTGAGGTAGGTAAAAAGAGGAAAAGCCTGAAAAATCCCCACAAAGAAAAACTACCAAAAAAAAGCCTCGGAATTTATTGGGGTGTGTAAAATTGACTGGTGCACTAGAGTGTAGAACAGCACTGGAATCAATTATACATATTGTAAATAGTGAAATCAATTATATCTCCCACAAAGATACTAGTTTTGGATGAGAAGCCAGTTTGGTAATTATTGAGGTCATTAGCGTAGCTAAGCTTGCTTGTGTGTGTCATGCTTTTGCTGGGCCACACACACACCAACAAAGATTATATGTGGTGGTCCAGCCCAAATGTACAAGCTAAGGTTCTCTTTTCTGTTTGCTCCTCCCGTTTAGCATTTCATTTTTACTGTGTTTTGATGTTTCTTTTTTCAAAAAGAAAAAGTAATTTTGATGTCCAGCAGTAGTGACAATTTTCATCCTTGTGACATGTCCAAGCATTTTTGTTCTGTTTTATGAACGAAGGCGACAATTGGTTGCAAAATTCTAGGCATGCATCATTTCACGCACTACATTATCGATAAGAAATCATTGTTATTATACAATTCTGAGGAATAAGGTCATACTAAATTAAGTGGAAACATTCTCCCGCCACACAATACAATGCTTACTAATACCAACATCTAATGATATATCTGTATATGGTGTCTTGGAGAATCATACCACACAAATTTTCTTCTCGGATTCGGTGTTTAATTTTATTTTTACGAGCTTGTGATTAGAAGAGGTAAAGGCAAACAAAGGAGAGAATATACTCTATACCACTACCACTGATTTTGTTCGAGTTTAATGATTTTTCATTAATGTTTCTATTTCTATAATATACTAGTGACTTTATTAATTTTTCTAGAACATATTATTGGGCTGGACCTTTTTCAGATAGTAGATAATACCCAAAATACTCTTTGATATATACAAGGTTAACAATTGATTTGTCTCATTAGAAGTTTCAAAAATATGAAAAAATTTTATATGACCTCCTTACTTACTGTTAACAGTGAAATTTGGTAAGCCCGGAGTAATCATCGGCTTAGATTCAGCATCGGCTTCGAAATCCTGAGATTAGCCGATGAGAGTTATCAAGTCGTCAGTTGTCGGATTCTTGCTATATTCGGTTAAGGAAATTGATCTACTAAAGGAAACTTATCCAGAAGAGACCGAGTTCAAAGAGAATGCGGCATGGCAAGTTACCTATTAATTAGGAATAGTTTGTTAGTTTCCTTTTATCTTTAGGAAAGTACGTTTAGTGTCCAATAGGGACTTTATGTTTTCCTTTTATCTTTAGGAAAGTTTCTTTCTTGTCCGACAAGGACTTGTATCAACCCATGGGTATAAATATGTACACCCGGGGTCTATGTAATCTATCGCTATGATCAATACAATTCGGCGCATCGCCACTTTTTACCTTTTTTACTTTATTTTATCGTCCGGTGGGACTTGGCACCTGACGCGGGGCTACATCGGTGTTCGATCTCCGGCAAAGGGATAAGTCCAATATTCCGCCGGTCCAGGCAATTGTATCGTTTACGTCAGCGTCGTTCAAGGCTACATCAGTACATTCGACCTCTTGGATTGCTCTGGTTTGGATGATATATTTGCCTACCTATTTATCATATGTCTCTGTTAATCTAGTCTTAGCATATCAATTTAGCTCTATCGGCTGCTTCTCGTTTTAGGGTTTCTGCCGGTATCGACTAAATCGCATTGCTAGATTAGATGAGCTTAGACATCTACCACCCTGAAAACTCAGTCAACGGCCTGATTGTCTAGATATTATGTTTCTTTTCATACTTAGTGCTGCATCAGTTAAGTTTGATCTACTAAGTCGTGCTTAGAAACATAATCTCTAGCCTGCTTCTTGATTGCCAATAAGGATTTCATCGGGGTTTCAGCCGGTGAGTTATCTGGACGTTGCATCGGTTCATAAGGATTGCATATACATATAAGTTAGATTTAGCCTATGACAACAAAGGTTTCACTGTTTAATCTAAACTTGTGGATTTCATGACATCGGACCTCTAGCCGATGTGTGCTTTAACCTTCAGATCGATGCTTATTTATCATATCATTATTTGCCGATTGGTTTATACTAGATTATATTGTTATTTTATTACATCATCATCAGCCGATTGCCTTTATATCATTATCTACACTGGACATATAGCCGATTGCTTACACCCTATCGCTATCGGCTGGTATCGGCATCGGCTATTATCGGCTATCGGTTGTAACTACTCCATCGGCTTGTTAGCCGATCGGCTATTTTGATCTACTATTTGCATATCTTGTCAGTTGCAGGATCAAACTGACTGGCACGTCCGCATCTCATCAAGATTTGGACCTGCACAGCAGCTAAGCAGATCTCCCAGGCCAGTGTGTTCGATTTTTTCGTCAACACTTACACAACATTAAAGTTTATACATAAGTTCTAAGTTCTTTTTGTATTATTTTTTTAGAAAAAATATTTTTGTGTGGTATATGAGAGAGAAATTGCTTACACAAAAAATCTTATATAGCATATGAAAGATAATTTATATTAAAAACAACAACACAAAAGTATTTTATATATCATATAATAGATAAGTTATATTTTACAAAAGGTAGAAATACAAAAAAAATTGACACTTATTGTGTAATGGAGCCAAATAAAAAATACATTTTTTAAAAAACTCTAATGAGATAAATCCCTTGTTAACTTTGTATGTCTCTAAAGGTACTTGGGTTTTTTTTTAAAAAAAAAAGCCTAACCTCATTGCGTAGTATAAAAAATTGATAAAATTGCCGGTATATTATAAAAAGAGGCAATTTCAGTGGTAAAATGTTGACTAGGACAATACTTAGTAGTCCCTCTATCCCAATTTAATCATCACCTAAGATTTTTAAGATTTTCTCAAAATGATCATCATCTAACAAAGTTTTTCTTTATTTATTTGTACAAATAGTAAATGTGCATCGTGAAATCCCTACATGCTTACATGCAAGGGATCAAGATTAATATCTTTTGGTCCAACCCATGCAATTTTAAGTGTGAATTAATTTTTGTTGGAGACAAAACGCCGAAACACCTTGATCGATGATGAGTAATTTCAGAATGATGGATATCTTGGTGTTCTTGGTTTTTGTAACATTTGGTTATGGGATGATCAAATTGGGATGGACGGAGTAGTATATAATAGATTCTCTCTACACTATTCGATTTCCAATGTATGACATCTATTGCTTGTTGGATAATTATATATATTTGTATATGGTGTCTTAGAGAATCATACCACACAATTTTTCTTCTGGGATTCAATGTTTTTATTTTTATAAGCCGGTGAGTAGAAGAGGTAAAGGTAAACAAATGAGAAAATCTACTCTATATCATTGATTTTGTTTGAGTTTAATGATTTGTCATTGATGTTTTCTCTTTCCATAATATATCGACTATTTTATCAATTTTTCTACAATATATTATTGGGCATGACATTTTTAGAAAATACCCAAAATACTCTTAGGGACATATAAGGTTAACAAATGATTTATCTCATTAGAAGTTTAAAAAAATATGAAAATTTTTATTTGGCCCCCTTACACAACATGGAAGTTTGTATATAAGTTTTAAGTTCTTTTTTATTATTTTTTAGAAAAAATATTTTTGTGTGGTATATGAGAGAGAAATTACTTACACAAAAGATAATAGCAAGAAAATAACTTATATAGCATATGAAAGATAATTTACATTAAAAACAACAGCACAAAAGAGTTTCTTATATAGCATATAATATATAAGTTATATTTTACAAAAGGTAGAAATAAAAAAGATGGAACTTATTATCTACAACCTTCGGGGGCCAAACAAAAAATTTTATAATTTTCCGAAAATTCTAATGAGATAAATCACTTGTTAACTTTGTATGTCTCTAAAAGCATTTTGGGTATTTTTGAAAACAAAACGGCCAAGCCTCATGGCATATTATAGAAAAATTGATAAAGCCGATGCTATATTATAAAAGGATGCAAAGTCATTGGTATATTGTTGAAATAGGACAATACTCAGCAGTATAGAATAGATTCACTCTAAACAAGTGCGTTCCAATGTATGACATCGTTGAATTTTGGTCGTACGTTTTGACCATTCATCTTATTAAAAAGTATTGTGTAATTATCATTTAATCTGTTAGGATATTCAATTTATCACTAGTAATTTAACATGGTTTATATTTTTTATATTTGCCCAAAATTTTCCAAATAAGACAAATATTAAAACGTAGGAGTATGTCAAAATTAATACGTCATATATTAAAAATGGAGGAAATAGCCTGCTTTGTCACTGTTAGGAAAAGCTAAACTCTGTCTTAGGACAATTTCTTTAGAGTCCCTGTTGACGAATAGAGGACGAAGAAGATCTCTCCCACAACCAACCGGTTACTCCCTCTGTTAAAAAGAAAAATGAATCAAATCCTAAGAATGAATCCAGACACAAAATTAAATCCTAAGTTTTAATCTAGATATACATGTATATCTTGATTCATTCGTAGGATTTTTTTTTTTTTGACAGAGGAGTTTGCAGACACTACTTACCATAGTTTATGACATCTAGAATTAGTCATTGCAAGATTGACTATCTTAGGCAACTGTTTGGTTGCAGTTATCATTTTAGTTCACTTAAAGATTTACTAAAATACCTAAACAAAATATTTACTAAGATATTAAGTAACTTGAAACAAAATGAGTATTTTATAGGGACTATATATAACTTTCAACAAAAAATTCCTCAAAAATCTTTTTAATACAACTATAGTATAACAATTATATAACTTAAGTGTAACTACTATCTAACTTACAGTATAAATCTTGAATTTAAGTAGCAAATAACATATGATGGCATAGGGTGGTTAGTGCGAGTAGCTTGCAAAAGTAAAGTTGTGGGTTCTCGATCCCTGAAAAGTTTTCCCCCAACACCCACCAGCACGAATCTCAAAGCTCATCTAATGGTCAAAGACATCGGAAGTAACCCATCAACATGAATCTCGAAGCTCATTGGATGATGAAAAGATTGGTAGTGTTTTTTCCTCCTAAGTTCAGTCGAGAGATATTTAGCGGTTCAATTTTTATTGATAGAACATTTGCTTAAACTAATCGTAGCAGTACTTGCTCTGTTCCATAATAATTTTATTTATATGATTTAAATTTGTCCTAAAATAGTTCACAGTAAAATAGTAATAGTGTCCCATCAATCACTTCTGATATTAAATTATACTTATTCTACCCATAACTATTCTCCCGCTCTTACTTATACACCATTTAAATGAGGAGCATTACACTCCTCCTTCTCAAACCTTAATACTCCCTCCATATATACATGAAACTTGTTAACTTTTGACTAATAATTATACTAACCATATATATGACAAATATTATGTATGCTATATCATTAGATTATATTTTAAAGTACTTTCATGTGATGCTAATTATATATTTGTTGAGAATATAACAAGAAAAAAATTAATGATCAAAATATAACATTAATGACCGTGAAAAAAAATATAGGTCTTATCGTTCGGGACGGAAGGAGTATATGCTAAATATAGCTTAGATAGAATTATACTAGTAATTATTTTGGGCCGGTACTGTTTTAGCCGGTATACTCGCTCGGTCAAATAAAAAGAGAGCTTTTACGATGTTCGCGAGGTATTTAGAAGTACTGAGAGGTAGGACAATATGTACCGTTGATTAAGAGAGGGGCAAGGTACGGAATAACATTATTGTAAATGATGGCGGTGGAGTAATAAACTAGTGAAATATGGTATTTTTCTGTAAATCGAGAATAGCTAGCTCCATGTGATCGGTGTCGTTCAATAGGAAATTAAACAAAGTAAATCTTCCGCGGATTTAGTGGATTGAATTGATATGCATGGGAGAAAAAGCGAAGACTGATATCTCCTTTGTTCTCCTCCACCACTTCTTTCTTGTCCATGGCCATGCTTCCTCCCTGCCATCAAGCTCCACCGCTCCCAACCACTCCCTCACCACTTTCGTCAACAAGTTCGGGAAAACGGAATCCCTATCGACAGGGATGCGTGGTGACGCCCTTAGATGGCCGAAATACCAACTGAAGCTCGCTACCTGCCATTCTCTCTTTCCCTAAATCAAACCCTAGCGCTTGCGTTCCGAGCGCTCTTGTTGTCCTTTGTGCCTGCTTCCATTTCCCATGGGTGCGCTGAGCCGCGAGACATGTCTTACCGCCATCGCCGTCATCATACAACCACCAGAACCTCGACGCCCTTAGCCTCCTCTTCATGTTTGCCCAAGCTTGGGCAGAGGAAAAAGACGAATAGTGTTAGGATCGGCACTGTTCCTTCTCGGTTGGGTTAAACCAACTCACCCAAGGCCCCCAAATAGCGTTGGACCATGTTGTTAGATACCAAATGTAAATCTTAAAAAAAAACACGTAAATGACATAGTGGAGGATTATAGAAGATAAAGTACCGATGCGGTACCTATGTACCTAGAGCTAATATTGAGACAATTATACCCTTCTCCATCTCAAAATAAATTACCTTTTTACCCTTCCTACCTAAATACCTATAACAATTCTTAAATACCTTTTAAGTGGTATACTTTTTATTGTGGAGCGTTAGATGTTTACCTTTTTAAAATGCAAACACCCTAAAAGTTCTAAAAAAAATCTAATTCTAGGTATCAATCTAGAAATTGGATTATTTTTTTTTATTTTTACGGAAGGAGTACTTAGGACTTAGGAGTAGTAGTAAGTAGAAGTGGCGGCGTGTCAAGTGGTCGTGGGGGTGACCTGTGCGCGCCGCATAGGCCGGCCGGCTCGGGTCGGAACTCGGACGACCTTTCTAGGCTTGGGGCCGGATCGGCTTGGCTGCAGCCCAACCGCGCAGCCCAACTCCGACTACGCATGCAACGCCACGTCATCACGGTTTATTATTTTTTCCTGGTCACTGCATGGGCCCCACCCCCACCACTGGGGTAATCATTCCAAGCCAACGCATACTACCTCCATTTTTTTAAATAGATATCACCGTTGACTTTTTTCTCACATGTTTAACCATTCGTCTTATTAAAAATTTTATGCAAATGTATAAGATATAAATCGCACTTAAAGTACTATGAGTGATAAAACGACTCACAACAAAATAAATTATAATTACATAAATTTTTTGAATAAAACGAATAGTTAAACGTGTAAGAAAAAGTCAACAGCATCATCTATTAAAAAAAAGGGAGGGAGTACATTTTTAACCCCGGCACCACCTACAGGGAGACCGTATTTGCACCTAGCCCCTTATCTAATCGCCGTATTTTCACCGTAGGCCCCTTCGTTAAATATCAAAAAAAAAATAATTAAATAAAACAGAGAATGATACTTTTCTCCGTTTTAGGTTGTAAGATGTTTGACTTCAAACTTAACATATTTCAAGTTTAATCAAGTTTATATTAAAAAATAGTAATATTTTTAACCCAAAATAAATTTATTATAAAAATATACTTAATAATTAATTTTATACAACTAATTCAATAATATAAATATAACTTAGTTAAATTTAAAATAGTTTGACATCAACAATACTATAGGGAGAGAGTAGAGGAAATTTTACTTCTCTCTCATCACTTTCTCTCTCTACCACTTGCTCGCCGAAACTATTTGATGATCTCCGAAGCCCATCCTCTCTCTCTTCCTATCCATTTCTCTCTCTCTCTCTTTTCTTTTAGCTTCTTCCTCTCACGCCACCGTGCGCGCGCGCGTGCCTCCTCCTCGCCGGCGGCGACTTGCGCGGCCGGCCTGCCGGCGTCGACGAGGGTGAGAGGAGGAGGAGGAGGGGTGGGTGGGTGGCGCGAGCGCGAGCGCTGGGGGTGGGGGTGGGCGGGGTGGATGGCATGAGCGGACGGCGCCCGCAGCCCGGATGGTCCCGGCTCGGAGCCTGGCGCACCCGCACCCGCACCTCGTCCGCCGCCGCCGCGACCACGCCGCCGCCGCGCATGGCGCCACCGCCCGTTGCGACGACGACGACGACGGCGTCGTGACGCCGCGGGGGCCGACGAGATACATGGCGCAGGAGCCCATCAACCACCACCAGCACCAGCACGACCCGCCCAAGCAGCCCCCGCCGCGGGAGGCCGACGACGACGACCACCGGATTCAGGAGAGGGAGCCGCTGCCGCCGCCGACGACGACGACGCGGAACCAGCGGCTCCAGCTGCAGCTGGGCGGAGACGGACACCACAACCACCACCACCACCACCACCAGGAGGTCGCCGGGACGAGCGGCAGCAGCAGCGGCGGGAGCAGCAGCAACAACGGAGGCGGCGGCACCAGGGACTGGCTCCGCCTCGCCACCGGCCCGGCGTCGCCGGGGGCCTCCGCCGGCTCCGACCACGACCTCTTCCCGTCCACCACCACGACGGCGCCCGCGCCGCAGCCGCCGACGCCGACGCCGACGCCGCGCCACCACCACCACGACGTGCTGGTGCTCCCGGGCATGCCGCCGCCGGGATCCTTCCTCCGCCCCGGCCCCGCCATGCCCGGCATTCCGCAGGCGTCGATACCCACGCACATGCCGCGCGCCGCCCCGCCCTGGCTGCCACCGTGGAGCCCCGTGGCCGCGCCGCCGCCGCTCCTCCCGTTCCCCCACCAACACCGCGCGTTCTACGCCGCGGCGCCGACGACGACGCCGCCCGCCTCCTCGGGCTTCGACGCGATCAGGGTCGTCCTCCCGCCGTCCGCCGTCGCCGCCGCCGCCGGCGTCTGGTTCGTGCTCCAGGCCGCGCCGCTCCAGTGAGTACCACGCCTAGCACCTCCTCCTACTCCTACGTAGGAGCATTTCATGTGTTCTTTTCTTTTTTTTACCACTTCACCTCTCTCTCCTCTCTTTTAATCCTCTCACAAATTACCGCAATCCGATTCGGTAACTTGTCGGATTAATTCCTGCAGAATGCTGCAGCGTCCTCCTCGTCATCTTCTGATGATTAATATTATTTGCTTTGCTTAATTTGATCGATCGATCGATGCTTGCTTGATTGATTGCTTTATTAATTAATCCTTCCTTGAACAAAAATATAAAAATTCTTCGGCGTCGATTTATTTGACTACTTTTTTGGTTTCTTCTTTGATTGTTTAAAAAAAAAATTTTGATTTGTGCTGCAGAGGGAGGGAGCCATTCTTGCCTCAGATTCCAAGGAGCTACCTACGGATCAAGTACTATTCTATCACCACGCTCTTCTAATCTTACCTTAATTAATTTCCCATCCTGCATTTGGATTCTCTGGTGTTTTGTCAATAATGCCTCTCCAAAATCCATGGAATTATCAGGCAGTTTCTTCTTTGCATGCATCAGTATACAATTTCTACATCACACAAATACATTTAGAAGGGTTTTAATGCGCTTAACTTATTTTTGTCTCTGATCTTCAAATTCAGGGATGGGAGGGTGACAGTAAGGTTGCTGACCAAGTACCTGGTTAACAAGCTTGGATTGGAAGATGAATCAGAGGTATTTACACTAATCCCAATTAGTTAATCTAGCCATCTCCTTTCTTGAAGCATTTGCAGTTTTTTTTTCTCTTGTGTGGCTTGCTTGTGCCTTTTTCTCCCATCTCTTTTTGTTGTTGTGGTGGCTTTACACAAATTCTCTACTACTATTTATCTATCCATTGTGTTCTTTTTTATTTTACTAAGTAGTAGTAGTACCATGGTCATGGTGCATGTTTGTTTTTTTTTCCCTTCTCTTCCCCCCTTAGAGCTTGCTTTTTCCAACATCGGTGATGAAAGGAACATTAGAGCTAGAAAAGGGACTAGTTGTACCATACTGATGTGGGGCTACAAAAATATACACATATGTGTACTATGTGTGTGTGTGCACACCTCATCCTTGCAAGTATACTAAAGCATGTGTGTACAAATAGTATTAAGTGTGTGAGTGACAACACACAAAGCTAAGCTATAGCAATAGCAGCTTTGCTCCTCCTCCTCCTCCTCCTCCTCTTTCTTCATCACTTCCTTGTGGTTGTAGGTGAGGGGTGTGTGTCTTGGGTGGCACATCAGCCCCCCCTCACCACTTGACAAGAGCTTCTCCATCCATGCCATTCCATTCCATTCCATCCATCCTCTAGAGAGAGAGAAACAATAGTGAGTGAGAGAGAGAGAGGGGCAATGAAAGTGAAATCAAGAGTAGTGAGAGGGGTTAGATAGATGGTTAGTTATCACTGGCTAGTGATGGATAGGCTGTTGCTGCTCCCCTCTTGGCTCTTCTTGCAAGAGAGAGATGTATATGGTACTAGATTAGAGCTTAGGGGATGTAGCTAGAGTGCTCACACACCTTTCTGTTCTTTCTTTTCCTATGAAGCTAAGACATAGGGGGTCAGGAAATGGCTAAGGAGCTCATCATTGCCAAGGCCTTTTCTCCTTTAGCTATAGCTATAGCTATAAGCTTCTTCTTCCTTCCTCTTTGCAATGCCTCAGATGGAAGAGAGCATATGCAATGCATGCATGCAGCTAGTATAGCTACAGGGCTATACACACATATACTTAGTATATTTGTACTACAAAGGCCACATACATGAGTAGATGGATGCATGCATGCATATATACATGCATAATCTATATACTGATCTATACTAGTACTAGCTAAGCTAGTTTGTGAGGGCTGTGTTTGTGTAAAGTAGTGTGAGTCTTGAGTGACATAGATGGTGCCCTAGAAAAAGCCCTCCTTCACCTACCATGTATCACTGAAAGCTATGCACCATCCTCACCATATGGAAGCATCAAGTAGGGCTTTTGAGTATATGTATATATGTGCCTCTCTTTCTCTCTCTCTCCCTGTGAGAGAGTGTGTATGTACACATGTATGTGTGCACATGAACAAACACATACACACACAAAATTTCTTGCTCCATCACTGGGGATGGATCCCTTTCATAATGACTTGGAGATCTTGCTTCCTTTTGCACTCAATAGGCCTGGCTAGCAAGCCTGCATTTGCTCTCAGTAACTGCAATGATAGGCTTCTTTTTGTTCAAGAGTACACAAAGCTAGCACACACACACACAAATACAAAATCCATATATACTATATAGTCTACACACACCCATGGCCCCCCAAAGAGTACTCCATCTTTGTTTTTCTTATCTATGTTTTCCATATATTCTCTTCTCAAATGGACCTTTCAGTCGCCTAGCTAGTCTGCCTGCCCATTTCCATCATCAATATATACCCCATGCAAAATGGGTTCCATGCTCATGGAATCTTATGCATATATATACAAAAAGAAATATACGTGGGTTGCAGCAGTGTACTACCCCAGCAACTCTATACTAGTATATGGCTACCCAATGATGTAAAAGGGCAGCTAACCTGATCAAGGTGTCTAATTAACATGCATGCAGTATATACATCTATACAATACAATACAATACAAATCTTACAAAATATTATGCAAACTTGGTAGAAATACCATGCATGCATGTACATTCGTATACCACAAATCTGTCCTCACCAAAACAAAAAAAAAAGTCTGAAATACACAGTGGGGTTCTGCCTGATATGAAAAAACCGATCAATGTATATGTAATTTTGGTCGTAAAATTAATATATATCTATATATAATTAGGTGATACGTGTATACACACGCATAGCTAGAAAACTAATTAATTTATCATGTAACGTATTTTATATAATCATATAGGAATTGACTGGCTAACCACAGGCCTCTGAAGCAAACAGCATATCCCACACTGATGAGAGCTATATATACACAAAAATATAGGGGGGTCGAAATGGCCATATACTTACCTAGGACGTGCATTGACCACCACACTGCATCCCCAAGGGAATCCTAAGTGCCTTTGTTTAGAATAGAAGAGCAGTTTGTGTAGTATGCATATTTCCAATTTCAGCCTCTCCCTTTTCTACTATCTGATTCTAGTCCTCTTTTTTATACGGTTTTATGTGTTAGAATACACAGTATAATACACTCGTAATAAAAGTAGGTATTACGGAAATTTGATTGCATCAGCCGGTTATATATGATAGGAAAAATGCTGATCAGCATATTAATTAGCTGCTGCATGCTACCCCTAAGTTCAGACTTTCGGAGTAGGCAAAATGGGAGCTGACATGGCTTGGCTATAAATAGCTAGGATTTTTAGGTGAAATTTCGGTCTGTCTTTTCTGAACCGATGCCGAGACGAGCCACTTTTCACATAGCTAGTTAAACGTTTGTAGAAACACATTTTCGTTGTCATTCTTCAAGGTTTTGAAAATAATCGTAAGAAAACTTTACTTGTTAGGCGGCTAATTCTAATAAATGGCACACATAGTTTAGTTTTGGAAGGGGTTCCACCTGTAAACACGCATGAGAACATTTTTTTTCAAAAGTAAAAAATTTAAAGCCTGGATGAAACACTTAATATTTAGTTCTTTTTATTTGCGGGTGCTCGATAAAACACTTGATGGGTATTCCTGGAATTAAAAATCACATGCGTTTAATTTTCAAATAATCACAAAACCCACAAATATTGCCTTAATTAAAATCGATATTGAGGTTTGCTTTTAGGAAAAAAAAGAATATTTAACAATCTAGAAAAAAAACACTTTGCTTCAGATTTGTACTATTTAGTACCAATGGCCAGCCCCTATCATGGCAGTTTTTTTATTCCGCTAACTAACGCCGTGCACGTACGATTTAGTACTGATCAGAATTAGCTAGAAACGATCAATCAGCTGAGCGTGCAACTTGAGAGTGCAAACGTTTAATTGCATCTTTAGTTTTGTAACTATCATCTAGTACTACACTCCTAATGAAATGGACCTAGCTAGCTTTACCGACGCCATGCATGCACATACATATATCAATTAATTAATCTGTTCTCTCCCTTTGCAAAGATGCCATGCAAATAAATATTTCCTGAGTCAACTTTGTCTCTACCAACCGATTTTATATTACCCTGAAACTTTAACAATAATTGAGGAGGTTCTTCTCTAGAAAGAGATGGTTTTAACTAGCTAAGGCTGGCTGAAACATGTGTCAGTCTTGAGTAGTGAAAGAGCTAGCTAGCTTCTCATGACCTACTAGCTTGTGGATTAATTTAACAAATGCATACAGAATATGGAATGTGACCATGCTTTGATTAGGATATGTATATTAATGTGTGTGCTTAGTGGCAAGTCGTAGCTAATCAAAAGATTCCATCTATATATTCAGGCTTTGATATTAATATATGCTACACATCACCGAACGGTTCTTTGCGCTTTATGCGTTCGTATGAAATTGTACTTTCTTGTTTGTCTCTAGTAGAGAGAGAGAGCTTGAATACTCTTAATTTGATGCCCTTTCCCACATTTGCTAGATATACATCCTAGTCGTGCACTTAATGTAGCCAAGCATCCAAGCCAGCAGTACAGACAACTTTAAGACGGGGAATTGTAAGTGGCAGAGATCGAGATCGTCAACGATTTTTCGATCCTAATATATATGCCAACAAATTTGGTCCATCACAATATGAGAAGAAATAAACGAAATAAAATTCGTGAACAGGTTCAACTACGAATAGAATCAGATCAAAGTCCACGAGAACTAATTATACTCAAGTCCCTATGTATTTTGATCTGGTCAGATCGATCACTCAGCTAGGTAGCTAGCTACTTACGATTATTCTGCCCTCTTAGTTAGATCTGGTACAATGTTCTTGAAGATTCGATCAGTTTTCGCTTTTGGAGGAAAAAAAAAGAAGAAAAAGGTTCTTTGAGCAACATTATCGCCTTTTGAATTTTTGATTGGAATATATACGTACCAATTAGGCGGCTGTAGTACAAGGACCAAACGGTAAAGGCTTCCATGATGTGCTTTACTGCGTCATGCTATCGTTGAGCTTACCTCACTTACTTGTGAACCCCTTGGAAGCCAAGCTAGCTGCTTATGTGATGTAGAGACCTTCTAAGATAGATGCTCAAAATTTTTCATTTCATTCCAATCAAAGGCAAAAAAAAAAAAACCTAATTAGTAGTAAGCTAAGATGACTTAGATATATAGCTTAATTGGGTTGTGTGGTTAGATATTTATAAATATGACAAATCTTAGAACCCTTAAGTGGTGCACTTTGTGTGGAATATATGTGGCCCCCATGTAAGCTATAGCCAATGAAAAAGTTCCACAGCAACACTAGTTTTATGCCCATATATGATTGGTTTTTAGGAGAGAGAAAATGTGCATGGGAGTGGGGGCCATCCAAAAAATTGAGAGAGAGAGCGATGCCAAGTTGATGAGAAGGTGCAGTGTGACACCACAATGAAAGAGAAGCAAAGGAAAGGAATAGATCAAAATTGGACCACAACTGACTAATAGGAACACAACTACATGGAGTTTCCCTCTTGCATGGGCTACGTTTGTTGCATGCGTCAAGAACTAGACGTAGCCAGCCAGCTTAATTATCTCTCTAATCGATCGATCGATCGATCAAACGTGTCATTTAATTAGTTTCTTAATAAAAAAAATGGAGCAATTGCATGCACTTTAGATCCCTTGAAACATGGGGTTGTGGAGAGAAGGGGGCACTGAAATGGATACTAGCTAATTTAGCTTTAGTGTGTGTAGGAGTACATGCATCTATATATATTCTCTCCTTTTAAATTGGTAGTAGTACTTTCTTTCTCATATGCATGAACTGAAGGGGACCATATGCATGCTCTTTTGGTTGTAGAGAGAGGAGCTAAATTTGGGGGCAATATAATGCACAAGTTGCATTGATTTGTTCTTAGTTAGTACTAGTATATTTGTGTAGGAAAAGCATGCACTTGGTGCACCTACCAATTGTCAATAGGAATTAAGAGGGAATTCCAGCAAAGGAACCTACCAACAGCAGCAGCAGCAGCAGCAGCAGCAAAACCTAATATTTTAAGCACACCTGAGTCGCTATGCAATGCAACATTTATTGCATGCACGTCTCCTCCTAATCCCCAGCTAATTAAGCTAGCCATAGTACTACATGATCACCACTAATAAACCAAGTCCAAATCGAGGAGGTACAAAGCCCATGATTACACATTACACTAGCCAGTGTTATAGTATCAAGGACAAGAAGAAGAAAAAGATTAAAAAGAAAAGCCTAATTGGGTGTGTTGGTTGGAGGGTACTTGTTTGTGGTCTTGCACATATTGAAAAGTATTCCCTAGGGCAAAGGGTGATGTAACATACATGCATATGCATGCATGTAGACTTGCTACCCAAAGGCTAATACCCAAACAACAAAACGTGAACTGTATTGTAATTAACACCTAAGTCTAATCCATGGAGGCTATTGGGGATCGGTTGGGACTTAGCACATCAATCCAATTCATCCATGTATACACACCTCTTCTTCCATTGGGTCTCCTCTCCTCTCCTTTTCCCATCATCTTCAGTACCAGGGCACTAATTGTGTGATATGATGAAATGTATATATCTGCAAGTAGTATATATATATGTTCCAAGAGGAATATTGGATATAGCATGTTATTAATTTGGAAAATATTCGAGTATTAATTAGTTGTAATCAGTAAGCAATTTTGGGGCTAGTAGCTCGTGAGTCACATTGATGCACGCTGGGAGAAAAATTAAGGGACGTTGGACGTCTGGCCGGCCGTAGCCAGATAGTGCCATGGGATCAGTCATGTACAGGCCGGATTAATAATAATAATGTAGAGATTTGTAGCTAGGAGAATATGTATAAACTGGACAGGTAGATTAGCTTAACAAATAGTACAGTACTAGCTTAGGTACGTATAGACAACTCCTGGAGAAAAGTACAGCATTTCAAAGGAATATAATCAGATGATGAGCCACCAAATTGTGACCAATTAAGCCAGTTTCGTGCAACAATTAATTGTTTGTAAGGATGTGATGCGTGCATGCATGATCATGCGTATAATTGGCACCTAATGGAAGGGGGTTATAATGAATTAATGATTATGTGATCTTTAAGATTAACTACTATATAGTGCTGATCGATGATGGTCTTTAAATAATTATGTGCTCATTGCCAAAGTGTTGAGCACGTCTAAATATACACTGTCATGCATACATATGTGTGCATGATCGATGTGACTAAAGATTCGTGGATTGGTGTCAGTGCTAGTATAGTATTTTCTTCCCTTCCCTTTGCTTTTGTTTTGTTGTTAGTGTGGTGCATGATTAGGGTTTTATAACTCCTCATGTTTGGCTGTTTTTGATTGGTGGAGGGTTGCAACCTGTGTAGAAAAATGCATGCCCACATGATCATGTTAGATCTAGCAATAGGGGGTTAATATTATTTTGATCCTTGTCCTATAGCTAGGTTGAACTAACAAGGCAGTTTTTGAAGGTTAAGAATGTGGAATGGAACTTTCCTACATTTGTTCACTGCAATTTGCAGTTCTTAATTTCTTGTAGGAAACACCGTTTCCGTTTGCAGAAATTTGGAACAACTTTTGTCATCACATAAAATCAATTAACTACATTTTTTATGCAAATCATTCAAATCAGATTTCTTAGGATGACATCTTGGTCTGTGTACTGCTATAATATATAATAGATTACCAGTGTGCAAATAAGATCACAATTTGATGATATATTATATATTCACTGATGAAAACAATTTATAGGTTCTGAAGTTCCTTAGAGCATTTAACAAACAAGCTAGATTGATGAATTAAATTTCATAAGTAGCATATGAGCTTTATGTTTGGCAATTTCTACAGAGATAAAGTAATTGGTTTGTCGTCAGAAGTAGTTAATTTGTCATGCTATCTGTACAGGTTGAGCTTGAACATTGTTCTTGTAGCTAGGTGGAGTACTACTCAAATGTTTCTAATTGAGAAACACCTCTAGGATATGAAACTACTAATTTTTTAGAGAAACAAAAAAAATAGCTCTAAAAACGCCGTCTCAACATTAGTTTTTCTTGTAGCGAAAACATCTCAATCCACAGTTAACTGTTGAGTTCAAGATTTCGTCTACTTCCATCCTTCAACACATTTGTTTCATTAACATGAGAGAGCTTGTAGATGGTTTATTTTGATTTTTTAGTCCAATTAGGTACGGTGTATAGAATGAGACAGCCTGATGCAATTTGATGTATAGCATATTTTGACTAATCAAATATCTTTTCTTAAGGTCATATGTTCGTAGGGTTCTCTACAGGTAGAGGTAGTAGGTATGTCGTATTTCTCGTATTTATTTTTTCGCCTCCATGATATACTGGACCACTAATAGAATAAGTATTAGGTGTTATATACGTCAAATTATTAATAGCTTGATATACATTTGTCTTTTGGTATGGCCCTTGCCTCTTCGTTTGTATGTATATGGTCACTAATATGGGCTTTTGATGAGTACTTTCTTGATATATGGGTGTTCTTTTAGAAAATAACTTGGCATATATATATACAATGAGTATAAGTGGCATTAGTATTTTTCATCAGAATACACTGACGTCAAAAGAATGTTAAGAAAACATGTGAAGGCAAAAAAAAATGTTCATGTTTTTGAAAGATTAGTTTGAAATAAAAAAAATGAAGTAGATGAATTGAAACAAAAGAACTTTTAATGCTGAATGCAGTTCTTATTGCACAATTAGTAAACACCCTGTGGTGAAATGAGTGTGTGTATTTAAAATTACCTAGAAAGAAATAGTCTCCCCACAAGTACGAACTCCTATATATTGACGTTGACATGGAAAGAAATAACATAATGCCCTATCTAAGATTGTCCACAAAGAAAAATAATTGGCGTCGGTTGCATTGCTAATAGGTTAGGCTTCAGTCTTCTTCAAAAAGGTTAGGATTCAATCTACAAACATGTGAAGCATAATGCCCCATTATTCATGCATCTGAACTAATTAATCAGCTGCTGTATGTAGTGCTGCAAAATTAATTTGCCATGACATCCCTGTGGCCAATTATCTCATACTTGATCGACTTTGTGTTATTAATTAGCTATCTTAAGCCAACAACGCTATTTATTTAGGGAGCTGCATCACAAGGTCTATTTTAGGTTTTGTGTACCATGATCTGCTGTCACTGTTGGTGCTACAGCGAGCTATACCATGTCGGTGGCAAATGCAATGCCATCACCTAGAAAAGAATCATGCATAATCAGGAGTAGGGCCAGAAGTTGTTGTCATGCCATGGCATGTTTGGTGAACTAGCAAGGCCAAGAGATGCTACAACACCGGCAAAATGGTGGCGTCTCACACGGGCATGGGGTTCACTTAAGCATAATGCATACACTCATGGACAATTTAGGGAAGGAATTGGAGAATAATCAATCCATCAATCAATCAATCAGCATCCTTTTCTTAGATCATGCTTGATAAATGTGAAGCTCTCTTGTTTGTTTGTTTATGGTAGGGGTGTTGTTTTGAGCAAGCTGGGTAGGGAGGAGTACTTGTTTTTAGTGACTCACACTCATTGACTTGAGCTGGTGGTGATTAGTTAAAAAAAAAGAAATGGGAGGAAGTACTACATCAGTACATGCATATGCATTTGCAATAGATTCATTAATAGCAAAGTGATTAGGCAATAAGTAATTAATTAATAGTATAGGCATATGGCATCTCATCAGATGGATCTGTGCTTTGTAATTGCAAGCACGTTTAGCATAGTTTAGCTTAGCCTTAAACCATCCCCTGCAGCAGGTTTGGTTGGTTGGGGCATCGATCTGTCATGTGAGAGGAGAAGATAGCTATAGCTAGTGAAATGCCATCACTGCAAACCACCACAAGGAATCAGGAATCAGCATCAGTCATCACTTGGATTTGTCTGCGTGTGTATGTGCATCTTTTGTGCATGCATATATGGGTACTAGTATAACTTTATAGGACGCATTTAGACACAGCCACAGCAGCAGTGTACTGCACTGAAGATCTGCAATATATGTTGTTTGTTGTTGCCGAAAAGGAGAAAGTCCTTCACATCTATCACTGTCTAACTCTCCACCAGAAGCAAATTGCATTTTTGCATTCCTCACCTCACCTCACCTCACCTCACAGTAACATAATTCTTGACTAGCTTGTAATCAAATTCAAGGCTTGTTTGTTAATCTCATCAGAATTCAGAAACCATCCAATTCATCTTTCAGAAGAAAGTATGTGCATCGTTTTGCCTGATCTCTGAACATGCTTAGTTTCTTACAATTCATCTTTCATCTTTGTTGTTGCCGAAAAGGAGAAGACCATCACATCACTGTCTAACTCTCCACCGGAAGCAATTTGCATATTTGCATGCCTCACCTCACCTTACAGTAACATAATTGATGTTCTTGAATTTGTAATCAGTTCAAGGCCTGTTTGTTGATCTGATCAGAATTCAGAAACCATCCAATTCATCTTGAATTCAGAAACCATCCAATTTATCTTTCAGAACAAAGTATATATACATATATTGTTTTGCCTGATCTCTGAACATGCTTTTGTTTCCTTGTTACAAAATGCTGAGCTGAACTGAACAACTGAAAAATTCAGAAATGTGCGATGTGTGCAGGTGGAGATAACATGCAGAGGGAGACAGCTCCTCCCGATCCTGACATTGCAGCATGTCCGTGACAGCATCTGGTGCCGGAGAGACGCCGTGTCGCCGTCGGCCGCGCCGGACATACCAACCGCTGACCACCACCAGCACATCATGGTTTTGCAGTATGGCAGAAGGCCCTAGTAGACAGCTCCTTCTTCCTAGCTCCCTCTCTGATCAATGACCCAACACTCTCACAACAACAAAAAAAAAATGTAGATTCTACTCCCCCCCTCTCTTCTAACAACTTTTGCCGGTACCGCGGTGACGATGGCGGTGGCCGGCAAAATGTAGGTGGAATGACGGATGAGAAATTTCCCGACCGCCTCGGGGCTTTTCGCGCGTCGCTGCTGATCCGATGATGATGAACAATTGAAGAGAAGGTGTGGGATGGAATTTTTTTTTTTTGAAAAAAAAAAAAGTTCTTCCCCCTGACAACAATTTGCGCGGTAAATTCATCGGCGCACCGGAGGATGTGTTTTCGTAGTCCACCCCTTTTGTATACCGGCTTGTTTTCTCTCAGTGAAAATTGTGGGAGAAAACAGCTTGGAAGTTGCTTGACAGGACTTAGATCAAATTTGTGAGGGTGCACTTCCAAGCCATTTTGGCCCTTCAGTTCATCTGATTTACTAATTTTAATTTCAGATTCCGGCTGTTAGTTGACATTTTATTGTCTGCTGCTTGCTTCTGTTCTTTGTTGTTGGAAGCAGCCAATGTTCCCCCCTTACTAAACATCTTCAGGGAGCAAATTTGGCCCCCTTTTACTGAGCATTTTATTTGTTCATGACTTAACCCTGAAACTTCTTGAATTTTGTTGAGTGGTTTTGTGGCCACAACAGTTCAGTTGCTTTACTCAATTTGAAGCGTCTTATCTATCCATCAATTCAGAGATTTTTGTCAGTTGCTTTACTTTTTATTCACAGTGCAAAACTTAAAGCAACTCCATTGTAAACTGATAAAACCTTATTAAAGGTCCTTCAGGTTCATCCTGCAGGAAACTACCAAAATTTCCATTCTAACATGCATCCATGTAACAAAAGAAGTGGGATAAAAAAAAATAACACACATCCACATCACATCAAGTACAACTAAAATCTCTGAAAAAAAACAAATTTACAAACCTTATGTTGCTTTTGACGAAACAGGAGCGAGGACGAGAAGCGCCCGTTTTCGCCTTTGGAAACGGTCAGATCACGACAAGAAGTAAAAATTCTATAACCAGTTACCTTTTCTCGAAACGACCCGTGCAAGACAGCGCGAAGTTTCGTATAGCCAGTTACATGCTTACAGCAAAAGTGGGAAAACATTAACATTAGCACCAATGGGAGAGGTAAAATAATCGGATTTGAAAGCTACTCATGAGGATGCCAATGTGTGACCAAATACCTCTGAGAAACGAAGTGCACTCACTCACTCCGATCCCCAGATGCCAGCGCCAGTAGCAGGTCACCATCAGCAGTAGGAGTTGAGACAAGTGTGATGCAGAGATGAGGTCAAGCAACTTCAGAGGAATAGATACACGCAAAGGGACAGTCCAACACACACTATTCTTCTGCACAAGAAAGACAAGTGTTCAGTTCAGTGCAGAGTTAGGCAAACTAAGCGTAGATTAAGCCCTCCCCTGAGCTCAAACTGAGCTCCCCAGGAGCATTGTTATCATTATCTAGTGCAGGATCAGGCAAATTCAGTTCAGTGCACTGAGGCTTCCTGACAAGCTTTGGATTGAATAGGTTTAACCAGAGATTTTTATCATCAGGGGTGCTTGTGGTGTGGCCTTGACAAGAACACCTGAACAACCAGAGATTCCAGAACTGTTCCACTAGATAATGATAACAATGCTGCAGCTGTTAGGGTGTGCTACCGCTAGCTCTTCCCCCTTTTTTTTTGCAGACCTGCAGTTTTAAGTCTCTATTGCTCACTGACAAACACTCACTTAGAACAAATGTCTGATGATGGGGATATTCTTGTTGTATAAAGTCTGGTGAGGATTTGTAGGACAGAGGTGAGAAATAAAAAGTGACCTTGAAAACTAAGTATACCAGCACACATTCATGCTCTTTTTGTCATCTCAGTTGCTGTTTTCTGAATTTTGAAGTACATCGCGCTTCTTTTCCTCATCAGCTTAAGCTTTTTCGGAGCGAACTGGTTGGTGTACGCAACTCAATATTGAAATCAGTATCGCGAGTCGTGAGACCTCACCCTTGGTGTGCCGTATTTGGCATCAGCACAGGTGAGACTGACATCATGGTACGGTGGATTCCTACAACTGCAAGTTGGGCACCATGGATTTTATTTTCTGAAGCTTCCTCTCCTTAGATGCAACGGCAGCGTCATTGTGCGGCCGGCAAGTGGTCAGTCCATGTCCATATTGTTCAGTGCTCTTCAGGTTCAGGAAATGGCCATGAAGTTACAGAAAATCATATACAAATATAACTACTAATTATGCCAGGGGACAGCAAAAAACCCAATTGGCTTCAGGTGCAACGAATGCATGAAGAAAGATTCCTCCTTGCATGATCAAAATCAGCACATGACAAATGTGCCAACTGATCGGAGCACCTGCTTGAAAGAGAGCTCTGATAATGTGCATGGGGCAACAAACAGGTTTAGTTCAGACTGATTATCATAGACAGAGACCATCAGTTCGCCTGTTACAACCAATAGGAATTCAAGAGGAAAAAAGGAAGGGCACGTGTCGAACGCAGAAGCTCAAATTCTAATTCTGAATTTAGCAAATGCTCATAAAAACATAGCTGTTTAAGCCACTGTAGCCAGACATTTCAACTCATGGTTGCATTGAAGCTTCTGATTTCAGGTGGCGCGGCAGCTCGAAAGCAATCAGATGCTATCCATGACTGGTCAGAATCATGTACTATTTGAAGAAGGAGATGATTAGAAGTTCTTTTTTTTTAAGTAAATTTCACAAAATTACAGGTATTTTGACTAAATTGTCACAAAACTATATATTTAAGACGTTGTATCACAAAACTACAGATTTAGTACCAATGTATCATAAAACTACAGATTTAAGGTTAAGTATCATAAAAATGCATATTTAATATTGAAGTTATCACAAAACTATAACTTTTGGAGTTTAAATCCATGGCACCATTGTTATGTTGGAGCTATATACATTATTGCGTTGTGACTAAATTGGTTCTAAACCAGTAGTTTTGTAACAGTTTAGTTACTAAACATGTAGTTTTGTGACACTTCATCTTAAATGTATAGTTTTGTGATAAATTTAGTGTTAAATGTGTAGTTTTGTGATAATTTGATCATAGTATTTGTAGTTTTGTGAAATTTATGCTTTCTTTTCCTTAAACACACAGGAGATCCCTGCATCATCATTATATTAAGGAGGACAAGGATGATTCAGAAGCTCACTATCTTGATTGGAATCCATGCAATGGGGCAAGAGCATATTGTGCAAGGCTGCAAGCATAAATTGTGTGGATATATCATCATCGTCATGATCATCTGATTGCTTTAAGGCTGGAGAACCTCAAAGGCTCTGAAAGCACTTGAATTGGAAGAATTGCCATTTTGCACTCCAGCATCAACTTCTGAACTTGACCCTGACTGAATAAACATAACAATTTCTTCTTGTCAATATGTACATCTGATGCAAGAAATCAGAAAAAAAAAATCATGCCACTCTTTTCACTTCACAAGACTCTTTTATTGACAATGGCATCTCAGTTTTTCAGTAGGGCCTTCTTTGCATGTTTATGAACTGGAGTTATAAGTACCTTGTTAAGGGATAATCCATGCTAATTAAAATCACCTGAAACTGTGCATCAGCAGGTGACAGAAACTGAAAGCAGGAAAAAAATGCAGAGGCCATCATCAATCACGGTGTCACATATTGCAGGGGAAAGTTGACACATTAACACCCAAAATTGTTGAAGAGATGCTATGCCATCTGCAATCATCCACATGGTAATAGAGCGCTGAAATCGACTCCACATTGTACAAGCTTAGCATGCAGGAATTCTGTTCCCAGACATGACGGCTTCATAGAGCAATAGTCTCTGTCTGACTAGAAAGTTTCTGAACTTTGAAAAGGCGAAAATATATAAGCTACTACTACCAGGGAGGAACACCTTTCATGTTAGAAAATGAAGGAATATCTTCACCATCTTCCATCATTCTTCACTTCTATATGTTGCTTAGGATGCTACCTGCTGCTTGCGTACTGATTCTTGTTCTTTTCGTTTTCATTTTTATTTGGTTTTCTAAAGCGGGTTCTTTTTTTTTAAAGAACTCATGCCTTTTATTAAACCAAGAGATTATAAACAGACATAAGCGGATCTAGGGGTGGTCCCGGGACCACTCAAAAAATCTAGCCCAATGCATATATACCTATGTGTAAAGATTTTATTTACCAAAATACATATCTTATTAATATATTATGATGCATATTTGATCAATTTATACTTCTAACCTTATTATATTTGCACACAAGCTTCCCGTGCACACTCCGTGCACACCAACTAGCAAATGTCATAAAAAATTGTAAAAAAAAAATTGGACATTTACTCGTAATAGTATTTCACATATCTAAAAAGTCTCATATTCAAATTCATTATATTTTAACCGTAACAAAAAAGTGAAAAAAATTGATAATTTTAAGGGTAAAAATCTGTCAGAAATATGTCTTTTTGGTATGGCTAAAATATAATGAATTTGAAGATAAGATTTCATACGTAGGTGTAATACTATTGGAAGTATGTGCCCAATTTTTTCTAGAATTTCTATGACATTTGCTAGTTTGTGTGCACGGAGTATGCACGGGAAGCTTGTGTGCATAGGATATATTCCCATTTAAAAAAGGTATATAAGTTGGACCACATATATAAACATTCTAGATACGTCACTGGAAACTGAGTACATGAGTTATGCTTGCTTATTCAAGATACAGGTTTGCTAGAGCACAAACAGTTTATATCGGTATCTTTTAGGTGACAACTGTGCATTCTAGAAATCTTATAGGTGCATAAATTGTGCTTCATTATCTTAAAAAAAAAAGATGCTACCTGCTGACATAATATATCCTGGTCATCATCCTGTCACGACGTTTTATCAGTAACAGTGCACATTATCTATGCTCAGCTAAAATGCACAAAAATATATGAATTTATCGAATTTATGGATTTGCCGCTGATTTCTGTTTCTTTGAACGTATGTTAGGGAGTCGCATTCACGGGTCTGTGCATGTGCAGTGGTGTACGAGCATATGCGTATTGCATGGTAACTAAATCCCTGTCTAGTAAGGCCTATAAAGTTTTGGCGTGCAAAAAAATCTAATAATCCAAAAAATATTTGTCTTTCACTTTGACATTTGATCAGCCAGATGCTCCTATGAAACCATAGGGATCATTTTTTTTTCCCTTAGTACCTTAGAGAAATTTACGAGTATCTGATAAACTTGAATTTTGAGTTGGTGGGCTGGCATGGCCTAATAGGCCCTCTATGTACAGCCCGGCCCAATACATTGCAGTCTTTGAGATAACAACGTTTTACATTTAATATGCAAAACCTAAGTAAGATATCAACTAGGGGTATTTGTAGGCAATAATATATCAAAAGATATTAATTCTACTAGAAAATATACGTACACTATATTCCTGAAAGAATATGAGATAAATAAATTGAAAAAACTTTGTACTGCGATATACTCCTACTCAGAAGCAGCAGTTGGGCCGAGCCAAGCCGAAGTCCATCCAACCCAAAATAACTCCACGCTAACTTGGGCCAAATTTGGACCAGATTTAGCTCACTCCCCCTTTTCACATAGACTGTTCACTCTATTTTTCCTTTTTTTTTTCTCTCCTTTGCTAACCAAGCAGCCAGGCTCAAACTAAGAGCATATCTAACAGAGTTGTTACTTTTAACTCTCCAAATACTTATTTGACCAATTTGTAAAAAAAAAATAAGTGGCAAATTTACCTATCACTCTAGTAGACTCGCCACATCCCACTCTATATACCGACGGCCATACATAGAACCCACCTATCATTCTCCTCCCCCCTCTTTCTTCTTCCTCTCACTTTCTCTCCAATTCACTACCATGTGGAGCTCCCTGCCATCAGCCGCTATCTCGTCAATCCGTTCGCCTTCAGCTGGCCACCTCCCTCATCAAGCTCCTAGCGGGGTTCGACTCTATGACACGCAAGCTTGATGACAGCCTCGCCGTTGTCGTTGCCGAGATGCTTCTCATTTTCTCCGTTGTCCACCATCGCGGGCCACATCCTCGCTGATTTGAAGGTTGCGGGGTGGCGGCCCCTCCATTTAATTCTTATCCATGATTTGGGAGATGGCGGTGTGATGACCAATGACAGTGGTATGAGAAGTGGCGGCGTGATGATCAATGACAGGTCCAAATTCTTCTCTGTGTTATAGGAGGCGGTGATGCAGGAGGTGGTGACGCAACAGCTAGCGGTAACCGGTGACGGTGGTGGGCTCACACGGGAGGCGTCGATGCTGTTTGAGAGAGGGATGGGGAGAGGAGAGAGAAGGGGGGTGGTGGGACCCACCATTTGGCCAACGGTTTTGGCTTGCTAGATTTGGCGAGCGAGGTGGGAAATTCGGCCAACGATTTGGCTTGGCCAGTCACATGGAAAATCTTTAAGTAAATTCCTTATGTATCCCTAAAAACTCACTCAATTCCTTTCATACCTCTAAAATTTACCTGATCCCTTCTATACCCCTAAAATTTCAACTTATCCCTTCCATGTCCCTACCGTTACATTTCCTTCATTTCACTATTATGTTTGGTTGCAAATGTATTTTTTTGCCCTTGGTGCTTTATGTTTGAATATAAACTTGAAAAAGATTGAAAATTTTGTTTGAGTGCACAGTATGTGCGTTGTATGAAACTAATGAGACTAAATAATTAGAGCAGAAAATTTTGACATAAATTTTGAAAATAAAAAAATGCAATAAATTAAAATTTTTATTTGAAATTTTAATAGGACAATGAATTTTTTTATAGGGAGCATTCATAAAAAAATTATTTTGAGCATTGGTAGTCCTATTTTTTATGAATGGCCCTCGTTTTTATGACTTTTTAAAAAATAAATACATATTTTTTATTTCATTATCCAAAAATAATTTTTTTATAAATAATGCATCACACAACAAACTCATAATTATAATAGTCTCATGCAACAAACTTTTACATTTTTAGTAATGTAATTCATAAATTTTTATGTTCATCTAAAGGATAAAATGATCATTTTTATAGAAATTAGACGGTCAACTAACGGTCAACTGACGTGAGGGGTATGGAAGGGATCAAAATCAAATTTTTGGGGTATACAAGGAAGTAAGCAAAATTCAGGGGCATAGAAGGGATTAGCTAAATTTTCAGAGGTATATAAGAGATTTTCTCAAAGTCTACTGGAGTGTAGTTTTTCTTCAAGGTTTGCTAAAATTTAGCTTGCCATGTCAGATGGATTCGCTGTTGGAGATGCTCTAATCTCATGCAATCTACAGATACATGAAGAAGGAAAAACGAATCTATAAAAATGACCTGGGTTACGAAGCTACCCGGAAGATCTCAGGGGTGGAGACCTCTGCATTACGAATCTGCACAAACAAAAATATAAAAACATTAACACTAGTCCCTCTCCAGAAAAACGACACCAACAACGTTAGCATATGCTCTGCAATACACGTACTACTAGATTTGACATTTGCAGGTGCAAACTGAAGCAAGCTGCTATGCCATCACTCACTGCTGCTTGCTCCGGGACAAAGGAGGCCGGGAGGCTGAGGACCATCTGCAAGCATGATGCAGATGGGTGGACGCACAGAGAGATTATTTCACGAATCTGCCGTTGAATATTTGGCGTACGTTTGTACTCTAATCCCTGAACATTATATTAGTTGTACAGGATATTTTAGATTTGGGGCTCTAACCTCCGAAGAATTTGGCCCGGTTTAGATTTCAACTTTTTCGTCACATCGAACTTTCCTACACACATAAGCTTTCAACTTTTCCATCACATCATTCCAATTTTTTCAAACTTCTAATTTTAGCTCACATCGTTCTAATTTTTTCAAATTTCTAATTTTAGTGTGGAACTAAACACAGCCTTTGAAGGAGAGTGAATGACATGTGGAGTGTCAAGAGATGATTCTGCGTGGTAACAGAGGACTCAACTCAACTCCTCACTGGTGTCCATTTACAATTTCCGTGGTCATTTTTTATATCGAATATTTCTGTTCACCCATAGAAATACTTTTTTTTGACGATAAAATGTATTTTTACGACGGTTTAGCACCTAGCTAGGCTTATTCCGATGTCTGATAGTGCCTCTGCAGTAGGAATCACTAACGTGTGGACCCTTAAGTAAGTTGGGCCCATATGCTAGCTAGTCATAGTACTGCAGAGGATATTGTTCCATAACAAAGGGAAAGAACCACATTAGTGCATGCCTCTTTGTCAAATGGTTTGGTCCAATTACACGCATATGTGAGAGAAAATCCCTTCTATACCCCTGAAATTTTAGCTAATCTTTTATATGCCTCTAAATTTTGCTTACTTCTTTGTATATCCCCAAATTTAATTTTGATCTCTTCCATACCCCTCCCGTCAGTTGACCGTCTAATTTCTATAAAAATAATCATTTTACCCTTTGGATGAACATAGAAATTCATAAATTACATTATTAAAAAATGTAAAAGTTTGTCACATAAGACTATTATAGTTATGAGTTTGTTGTACGATACATTATTTATCACAAAATTTATTTTTAGATAAATAAATAAAAAAATATGTATTTATTTGTCAAAAGAAAGTCATAAAAATGAGGAGCATTCGTACAAAGATAGGACTACCAATGCTCACAATAATTTTTTTTAAGTGAATTACACTTTGGGCCATGTTTTATTATCAAAGTTTCACTTTGGACCACCTTATACATAATCTTTTCGCTTTGTACTAGGTAACTTTACCTTTGTTGCACAATGGACTACCCTAACTTTTTTCGCTTGTGATGTCTAGCGTCTCTTTCGACAAAAGTATGTCATGCATATAGGTATGAAAGTTTGCTGGCATGCCGTTAACAATTTGCTCGAAGTCATCGAAGAAATGAAAATGTGTTTTGGGGTGGTCCATTGTGCAACAAAGGTAAAGTTACCTAGTCCAAAGTGAAAAAATTAGATAAAGGGTGGTCCAAAGTGAAACTTTGGCAATAAAACATGGCCCAAAGTGAAATTAACTCCTTTTTTTATGAATGCTCCCGATCAAAAATATCCATTGTCCTATTAAAATTTCAAATAAAAAATTTAATTTATTGCATTTATTTTATTTTCAAAATTTATGTAAATTTTTTTTTGCACTAATTATTTAAGTCTCATTAGTTTCATAAAAATGCACATACTGTACACTCAAACAAAATTTTCAATCGTTTTTCAAGCTTATATTCAAACCTAAAGCATCAAGGGAAAAAAAAAAGGCATTTGCAACCAAACATAATAGTGAAATGAAGGAAAAATATAACGGTAGAGATATGAAAGAGATCAAGTTAAAATTTTAGGGTATAAAAGGGATTGAATAAATTTTAAAGATATGAAAGAGATTAAGTGAGTTTTCAAATGTACACACGGAATTTACTCCATATGTAACGACGACCAACTTCACGAAATACCTAGTTACTGGTCGAGACATATAGGATCGATAATGACACCATCGTACGTACCGAAAACACTGGCATTTGGTGACCTTGAAACATGGCATTAAGCATATAACCTCTAGTTTATCCAAATCCTGCGTATCCATAGCTCGGATTAAATATATGTCCTTCGACTATCTTAAGTCATTTTGGATATCCATATGGTCCAACCATCATCCTCTCTACGCTATATTATCATCACTATGGTTACACTAGTGATTCCTTCACCATGAGTCATTCATTGATATAAAACTGTGTTTTGAGTCTGGCACTAACTACTCATTCGGTCCTATCAATTTAGTGGCCCGGAGCAAAGAGAAAGATGGGTCTTTTAATACACCTCTGATAATATAATGATGTTTCAAACAAATATAATGCATAAAAAATATTCTTATATCAAATAAGTTGTATATCTTCCTCTCCTGAACTTTCTAAATCTAAATTCCTATGATCTATGGGCTCCTATATCCATATCATATACATATGAGATTGGGTCCCTTGGCTTTAAGAGCCGAGCCCGGTGCGGTGGCACAGCTCGCCGAGCCTGATAACTCGACCCATGTCGCTGTTACACATAGATTTACAGCTCCAAAGTCACCTGCAGTAACGACGACGCCTATTCCGATATAATCTCCATGCGCGATGTGGACAAGGAATGAAAACCAAACACTGTGCCTGCCAGCATCCTGCAGCCGATGGCGTCAGGATCCACGACGCATCTTTCCCCTTGCTTTTCGATCGGCTTAAAGCTATGCTACCACACACAGCGATATATTCAGATATGAAACGAACGGTCCAAGCAAGCAAGCACAGAGACATACACACATTGAGATCGACAGGGAGACGAGGGTGGTGAGTCCCACGCGGTCTGCATTGCAGCAACGACATGCCCTACAACCAAAGGATGTCGGTATATATCTCCATCTGTATAGTAGTATCTTACGATCCTATACCAAGCCAAAACAATATCGATCCCATATAGTATCCTAATTTTCTTAGTATCTCGATCCCACTATCCGTTACCACATGATCTTACAAAATCTTAGATATTATCCCGATTCTACGGTTCTACAAAATATTATTTAAAATAAGATGGTTTAAAAACAAAGTAAATAAGTATGCTGCACAGGTTTATATAAAAATCAGTTAAATATATCAAAACTAATATGGTTTTTCTTGATAAATATATCTATTTGCATGACATATATTATTACTATAAATTTTTTTATATAGAATGGCTATATGTAATTAATACAAATATTAATTAAACTTAAAAAAAATTAATAGTATCCTGATACTGCGGTACGATACTACTTTGAATAAAACGATACTACTACGATCCCGATCCTAATAACCTTGCAGTCCTTGCCTACAACTGCACACTATAGTGCATTGCAGATGAGCAGAGACGACATTTGCCATCGCCATGCTGTGCGTCGACAGTGTGCGAGTACTGTGTGAGGGAGTGCAAATTCTGCAGAGATGATGCAGCCTTTGGCCGTGTCGCCTTTAGCAGCTAGCTAGTGCCCATATATTCTTCTTCTACCTCGCTCATCATCATGCAGACAACCCAGACCAGCCCAAGCTAATGAAGATATATATATATATTGTGTGTGTGTGTGGACTGTGGAGATGAATATATATATACATGGAGGCATGGTATGATTGTACTGCGTCAGGATCTCAATCAGTGGGCGTAAAGTGAATAGGCAATTTGGATATTTTTGTATGCAACCCCTGATGGTGCTGATGCTACTGGTAAAAGTAAAATTTTAGTCAAGATGAATATAAGGTTATAATGAGGAAAGTCTTTGAAATAAGTTATCATGAGAAAGACAGTAAGGTTAAACTTAAGCTCTGCATATATCATGCATGGGAAAGTAGCTGAGAGTGTCGCTGATTCTAACTGAAGGTCTTATTTATTTGTGTTTTCTGAAAAAAAAAGTGTTTGAGAATGTAAAATATTTTAGTTATCTGAAAAGATATACTAATGCTAAAAAAATGTGGAATTGCTAACCTTCATTTTACATTATTTTTTTAGTATTTACGGGAGGGAATGGGGAGAGATTTTTGGACCATCAGATTCGAGTTAAGATTCTTACCTGGCTCTTTGTCATCCAGCTCCGACGAGCTTCTCGTTTTCTTCGGTACCAGCGACACCCCAACTTCAGTAGAGGTGATGAAGGGAAAGACGGTGCGCCGGACAGGGCACATCACTGCCATCTATCTTGGGTAGGAGGCTGGTCGGGACGGTCTCGTCGGTGCTGGTAGCATGGGGGCTGGTTGCTCTAGCGTATCGATTATGAGTGAGGAGAAGGAGAGGGAGAAGATAAACGAAGGCAGTATAGCTGCACGAATCTCAAAATGATCTGGACTGTTAAAAAAGTGACCGAGATGCGCGAGGTTTTTTTTTTCAAATATAACATAAGCACTCCCTTAAAATTGTTAGAGACGCTAAAGTATTCTCATTGTATTGACATATTTATAGAATTAGTACATTAGTAGATATAGCTAGTGATATGTCGATTTGAACTTAATTTGGTGAACTCTATGCACTACACCTGCACCTTTAGCTCACACAGGTTAGCTTTCCAGCCACCATATTATACATAGTTTTAAATCTCCGGGTATAGCGAGAAGTGTCCTAGGTATTTGCTCTAATGTACAAATTAGTCATTATAGTTTTATTTAGCCCGTTGTAGCTGTTTGAGAAGGTGAACCGCTAAATGTCTTAACATGCTATTTACAACCATAATTATATCTGGTCAACAATCTTATATTTAGCATTAACAGCTAATTATACATTGACAATATAATGGTCATGAAGGCAAAGCGTAGTGCTTTTCGTTGGATGAACAATTATTGAAGTCATATATTATACCATCTGTTTGGACAGACAGTTATCCCAACTAGATAAAATATCCCGTGTATTATAGCAATAATTCGTATAAATAATTTAAGCATATATGTCACCTATCTGGTTTTCCCTGCCATCCATGCATCCTCCCCCACCTAGTAGTGGTTCTGGTGTCCGACGTCACCGAATCTAGCCTGGTAGTCTCTTCTTCCTTAACATCCATGATGCTCAATCTAGCACATATTTTATATGGGCAAAGTGATAGGGTATGGTATATTTCTCCTGTTTCTTCTCTCCATATATCGCATATTCTCTCTTCAAGGCTGATACTACCTTTCTTCCAAATGTTTGATGTTGGTCAGTTCAATTTTAAGCTAACAAATAAAAAAGAGTAAATTACACTCATAGTGTATCAACATGATAGGTAGGTGTAATTTGGTGAAAGAACTTAAGGAATGAGTATCCTAGCACAACAACTTGATAAATGGATGCAATTTAGTGTAACACTTTATAAGTGAATGTATGAGTATAATAACTTGCAAGGTAGATATGATTTTGGTACAATAAATTAAGAAGTGATGCAATAACTTAATTAGTTCAAGAATTTTTTGGTATACATATTTAATATTTATTTTAACAATATACTAACATGGATTAGTGTAGGCATATTTAAATTTTCATTCCAATAACTGAAAGTTAATTAAACTTTATTTTTCAGAAAAATATTATATTTCGATTTAGATTCGAGAAGATAAAAAAAATATCCATACCGGTAGGCAAATTGGAAGCACAATGTAATTCTTAAAAATTAAATTCAATATTATAAGGTAATATCGGTAGGATTCCTATGTGCTGACATATTAACATGGAGAAAAAAAACTCACCTAGCACTCGTTAACCAAGACAACACATGCTTAGCCAAGTTGCTACACCAAAATACTAAATTGTCAATTTCTTATATTAGAATGTACCTAACTGTTATATCGCACCCATGTGCCAGTTATTTAACCATAGATATAATTGACTTAAAAAAAATAAAAAAATTATGCCATGTACTCCTACAAAACACGCCGAAACATTTTTGTCCGCCCTATTTTCTTCTTCTCTCTTGTTCACCATGGCTCAGTTTCGACGGAGCCACCAGCCAAGATGGAGCGTTGTAAAAATAACTCTAACACACCCCAAGGTCAAAAAGGCAAAAAAAAAACGACCATTTTGCCCCCATACAATTTTACATCATGAAACTACGCCTTTAAACCTTTTTACCCTGTATAATCCCCAAAAAAAAAAATCCCTCATCTCAATACTGACACGATAAGTGGAAGGTTAGCTTGAGCGACAATACTGCCTGCAAATCGATCAATTACTGTTTCGAGTTTCGACTGTCAATCTGACGACGATCAACGATAGCTCTTCTTTTTTTCCTCACCGTCGTCAGAAAAAAGGAGAGGACGGGGTGTGGGCCCGGCCGGCCGGTCACATGTGGCCACCAGATCCAATAATAACTTTGGAATGTATTACACCTCCTCTCTCATGAAATTACTAGGGCCACCACTAACAAAGCACACGAACATGTGTACGGCTGACACTACGGATTCAACTAATCAAACCGTTCAACCGTAGTATGGATTAAGAAAATCTACATATATTTTTCAGCTTTGTAAGGTGTACTAGATGGCCGTGACAACGTGCGAGTTAAAGGCAGAAATGGTACAGCAGTTAATATTGTGACGTGCATTCGACCCGTAGCGGATCTAGAAATATTTTGGACCATAAGTAGACTTCATTATAGCTAATATTTACTATAGAAATTTTATTTTCATTTTTTTCTAATTATATTGAATTTTAGTGGATTAGCCGCCGACGAGCCCGGGCAGCTGCCCGGGGTCACCGGGTGGTAGATCTGCCCTTGCATTTATCTGCTCCCTCCGTGCAAAGACGTAGTATTTTTAGTTAGTTTTTACACACAAATATAAGTCATATTTAATACCTCAAATACAAATTAAATGTGTATTGCTCCTTTTATTTGTGCCATATGGCTAAATATTTAAGTTTTAGTGCTTCTTTGAAACACAAGTGTTAAAGTTGGTGTCAAATACATGTACAAAATCGGTTATAGTTTAGGACTTGGATTTGTACTTGGTATTGTGATAGAATTATAATCGGTCTATATCCGCTCCATCTTAAATAAAGAGGATGCAGTTCATGGCTGTTTTAGAAATTCCAAAATTTTCACATGAATTGGTTCACATTCCAAAGGAGTTCCTAAAAAAAACCTCTGAAATTCCTTCATTCCAAAAATATCTCCCCTTTGGGCTGCTGCAATGCAAAATACCAGCATATAGACGCCCTGCATTTGTGGGTGGAGGAAGTTAGAATGTAAAATTTAGCATTTGGCCACTTCATTCCTAGGATGTCCGTAAAATAGAGTTGCATTTTGTCCTAACCATTTTGCCTATCATCATAGTACCACTGGTATAAAGCGATCACTTGAAATTGAAGGCTTCAAAATTTATTGCCACTTGTTGGAAAACTGAAAGTTAGTAATGACAACAATTGGATGCACATGTGAGTGATTGTTGGATATATGGTAACTGAAATCGAAACATCAAACACATGATCCATTCTAACTTTAACTTGTGCCCCTGCTCTATTCCCCTGTTTCATGCCAAAAGAAAAAAATGAAACTGAAATGCTGCCTACAAAAACTGAAATATGCAAGTAATTAAACTTATGATATAATTTGAGGTGCTACTGAACATCAAAATGAGCACTTACATATGCACACCAAAAAATGAAATTAAAACAATGACATGTGCAGCACTATGATGTGTACCACCATAAATAAACACAACTCAAAAATCTATGTATACATAAAAACAATAAGATAAATTCAGGCTTTGAAATACAAATGACTATTCATACAATGCATTGTTTTATTCATCATTTGTATATCAAATTTTGAGGTGTTCTTTTTTTGGTAACACATACAAATACAATTATGTGTTGCGAGACTTAAACTCAACCTAACCTAGGTTGATATAGGTAGTGCACATACCATTTTCTCTCCCATTGTCTAATGGAAAAGAACCAGTTTCTCAGCTTAAAGTAGCTTTCCACACCACAACATCTACAAGGCAAAGCGATTTCCTCAATGGAAAACTGGTACACAAGCATGGCACACACACTCAACTAAGCTTGTCTCTTGCCCCCCCTAAACTCCTATTTTAAACAAAACAAACCCAAAATCATCTGGATAAACAAAAGATCACAAATAATTAAACAAACACCCAAATCTAACTTTACACCATCTTTTGCCTACCTTTTACCTTTACCTTTGCGAAATCATCATCAGAACCCAACCAAATGGAGCTAAGCTCTGCTCTCACTTGAACCCCTGGTCCCATGGATTGCCTATAGCTGATTAATTGATTATAACCCATAATAATAAATTATAGATAAATTTTTCACATATATGCTCTCGGCGACTTAAAAGTTAATATTAAAAAGAATATATCAAAATCTATCAACTTCAAAATTAAAATTTAAAATTTGACATCAGCTTATAAATATAGGGCAAAAGATGAGAGATTGCTTATGCTTATGCTTATCAGTCAAAATTTAAATTTTTAACCTATATTTGGAGCTGATTTTAGGGTTTTTCAGTGAAGTTTATTTTTCAGCATTTGTTTTTAGATCGCTAAGAAGAACTATATAAATTTTTTTTCACAAATTATGAATAAGTGAAACGTTGGGGCTATGTTTGATAAATGGGATAGGGAAATGATTTTCCACCCATCAAAAGACATTTTTAAATCCTATCCATTTATTCTCTCCCTTTCATTTAATCCTAACCCTTCGTTTATTTTACTGGGGCACGAGGCCTGGGATTACCCTGTCCAACCTATTTATTGCCACCTATCCTTATCTCACCTCGCTGCATTCACTCACTCACACTCACACTCGCTCTCTTTCTCTCTCTCTCTCTCTCGACATGAGAGGCGCCATTGCTGCGGCGGTGTGCGCCGTGCTGCTGCTGCTGGTCGGCGGCAATGGCGGCGGGTGGTCGGCAATGGCGGCGGCCACCATGGAGGAGGACAGGATCGTGGCGCTGCCTGGGCAGCCGAACGTGAGCTTCGCGCAGTACTCCGGCTACGTCACGGTGGACGCCGCCAGGAGGCGGGAGCTCTTCTACTACTTCGCCGAGGCCGAGCTGGATCCGGCCACCAAGCCCCTCGTCCTCTGGCTCAATGGAGGTAAAATTAAATTAAGCTAATAAATTTATGTACTGTACATTTTGTGCAGTGTGCATGTAGCTGCATTATTGGGGAGAGGTGAGATTGCTCGAGCAAGAACAGTGCGAAATTGATAATGTAATGTGGGGAAAAGAATGTGAAATCAAGAAATGATAGGGAGATTAATTAGTTTATGTGTGAATGCTCCTAGAGCAAAAGATGTTTAACTTTAGTTAATTGAGTTAAAGCAAAGGAAAGATTTTCTTGTTTTGCTGCAAAAATGGGGGGAGAGAGCTTTGTTTTTTTTTTTGAATTGTATTTGGTAATTAAGCTTGTCAAATGAGGAATTTTGTAACCAGATTCTCAGTCAAAGGGAGAATTCGTTCACACCGGAATTATTGGTGGTTAAGATTAACTTTTTGGTGCCCATATGCACTGTGTAGGGCCTGGCTGTTCATCAGTGGGAGTGGGAGCATTCTCAGAGAATGGGCCATTCAGGCCTAGTGGCAATGTGCTGGTGAGGAATGAGTATAGCTGGAACAAAGGTGAGAACTTGTATGTTGTAAACCACAATAGAGCAAACTTTTTTTTTCTTTTGTGCCCTCTTTTGCTTTCTATTGTTCCTTTTTTTCGCCGCGAAAAGATTGTGAGGAACGAAGAAAATTTGAGGCATCTGTTGGATGGATTTTCAGAGGCCAACATGCTGTATTTGGAGAGCCCTGCAGGAGTGGGCTTCTCCTACTCCACTGACCCTTCCTTCTATGGTGGTGTTGGTGATAGCAGGACAGGTGAGTTCTATATATGCATTTGCCAAATTATGGCTCAATTTTGCGCAGAGTTAGATTTAACATTTTTGAGGGGCTTTTGAATTTCTTAAGCTAGGGACAACTTGAGATTCTTGCAAGGCTGGTTTGCCAAGTTTCCGCAGTACAAGGGCAGGGACCTGTACATTACAGGAGAGAGCTATGCTGGTAATTTAAGGCCACTCCACTGTATTGTCTTGTTGCTTTGATCAATTGTGAATTTTGTTAATTCATTCCCTAACTTGCACTGTAAGTGTTTTTCAGGCCACTATGTTCCGCAATTAGCGCAGCGCATGGTCGAATTCAACAAGAAGGAGAAGCTGTTCAATCTGAAAGGCATTGCTGTAAGCAAATCACCACCCCCACCAAGCTACATTTCACTCAAAACTCATGAGATCTGTCTTGGAATTCCTAATTACAAGATGTTGTCATTTGGTTCATCCTGATCAGCTGGGCAACCCGGTCCTCGAGTTCGCCACCGACTTCAACTCGAGGGCCGAGTTCTTCTGGTCGCACGGCCTCATCTCCGACTCGACCTACCACTCCTTCACGACGGTGTGCAACTACTCGCGCTATGTGAGCGAGTACTACCATGGCTCGCTTAGCTCGGCCTGTGACACTGTGATGACCCAGGTGGCCAGGGAGACTAGCCGGTTTGTCGACAAGTACGACGTCACCCTGGACGTTTGCGTCTCGTCGGTCTTGATGCAATCCAAATCCCTCGCCCCTCAGGTGAGAGTACATGGCATGCATTTTAATTACTGTGCAAACCGATGAGTTGCATGCGCCAACCAGTTCAGCCAAGAGCTTAAGCTGACAAGGAAAAGAGAGGCAGTTAAGGCTTGTTGTTTTACATGTTTTTTTTTAATTTTTTTGGCGTTGTAAGGTTGTCAAAATCGTGATCCTGAATCAGCAATCATAGAATCGTTTACATGAAAATCGTAAAATTGTTGATTCTACCTATATAGAATCGTGGAATCAGGCACCTTAGCTAGGATCGTAAAGTCGTAAAATCGTATGACGGAATTGAGATTCTGACAACCTATTGCGCGTGTTGCGCATTTGCTTTTGCAGCGAGGGAGCAGGGAGCTGGACGTGTGCGTGGAGGACGAGACGATGGGGTACCTGAACCGGAAGGACGTGCAGGAGGCGATGCACGCCCGCCTCGAAGGCGGCGTGCCCAAGTGGACGGTCTGCAGCAGGTGCATTTTTCCTCAAACTTTTATCAGTAATCCGCAATATGCCGCATTGCTGCTGCTGCACTTCAGCAAGCTCACTCAGTAGTCAGTACTGTGTTGCATTGCAAGAGAAATTAAGCTAACATTCAGCTCTGCAATCTGCATTTGCCTCTGCTTCAGCAAGCTCACTCAGTACTATTGCATTGCTAGAGAAAGCTACTCCCTCCGTTACAGGTTATAAGATCAAACTGCTTCAAGTTTGACTAAGCTTATAAACAAATATAGTAATATTTACATCACCAAATTAGTTTTTATTAAATTAATAATTAAATATTTTTTATAATAAATTTATCTTGGGTCGAAAATATTACTTTTTTTCCCTATAAACGTGGTCAAACTTAGAGCAGTTTGACTTTGACCAAAGTTAAAACGTCTTATAACCTGAATTGGAGGGAGTAATTAACATGTTTTTTTTCCTTGAACAACAATGCACGTACGTCGATGCAGTGTTCTGGAGTACAAGCAGCTGGACCTGCAGATCCCGACCATCAACATCGTCGGCGGCCTCGTCAAGTCGGGCGTCCCGGTGCTGGTGTACAGCGGCGACCAGGACTCGGTGATCCCGCTGACGGGGAGCAGGACGGTGGTGCAGCGGCTGGCGGGGCGGCTGCGGCTGGGGACGACGGCGGCGGGGTACAGGGTGTGGTTCGAAGGGCGGCAGGTGGGCGGGTGGACGCAGTCGTTCGGCGGCGGCGCGCTGTCGTTCGCCACGGTGAGGGGGGCGTCGCACGAGGCCCCCTTCTCCCAGCCCGAGCGCTCGCTCGTCCTCTTCGCCGCCTTCCTCGCCGGCCGCCCCCTTCCCGACTCCTTCCAGTGACGTCGTCCCGAACGACGATGATCACGTCTCATGTCAAGCGCGGAGGTGCATTGTTGTTGCGTTGCAAATGCGTACGAGCGATTTCGTGTGCGCCACCGCTATATATAGTACTCCGTATTGTTGCTGGGAATCGAATTGTTTCTTGGAGAAAATCTCATCTGGAAAATGCTGATGTGGGGTGGGGAAGATGACTCCATGCCGGGTTTACCTTGCTCTTTAGTTCAAAATAGAAGTAACTAACGTTTGTTACAGGCAGTTACTCCCTCCGTCCAATAAAAAACCAACCTAGCACTAGATGTGATGCATTCTACTACTATAAATCTAGACATATCTCTGTCCATATTCATTGTACTAGAATATGTCACATCGAATCCTGATTCGTTTTTTTTTTACGGAGAGAGTACGCTATAAGCTCTTGCAGTTTGGGAAGTGTGTGTTTGGCGAATGAGGGAAATTTCTCCCAGTCTGCATCCGCTGAACACAGCCTGAGCAGGAATTCTAATTTTATCCTTTTTTTTTCTCTTTATAATGAAAATCAATCCCCAGCCTCGGCGTCCAGTATGTGTATTCTATCATATACTCCCTCCCTCCATATTTTTTATGACGTTTCGGACATCTTGGTGAAAATTAAGGAAGCAGTGATGTTACCGTTTTACCCTTCCCTTCCATCGCTGCTTTTTTCACGCCGCTGCCGCTTTTCATCCCTACCTCTCGCTCAGGCCGCCGAGGCCCTGCACGGCACAACGCTCCCTCAACGCCGGTTGCTCGTCATCTCCCCCTCACCACTGCATCGGATGGCCCCGGTCGACGGTCGTGGAAGCGGGGCGACCATGGAGGACGGCAGGGTGGGCAAGCGTAGAAAAGTTTGTCACTCTATGGAAGAAGGCTGCACAGAGTGGCGGAGGTAGCGGCGGATGGTCATCTGATGCAGCGGCGCCGTTCCCACAACTGCCTCGGATGAGCCCCCAGTTGTCTTCTCTGTCCCCGAGGTTAGTCTTTCTCTATCCCACATGGGCCTCAGTTGAAATGCGATGAATTTGAAATCTTGGTCTAAGATGGTGTTTGTTGGAGTAGATAATGAGCAGATGACCTCTTCTTTTGAATCTTTCACAATGTCAGCACAATTAGAGTCGAATTTTTCTTTCGAGAAATGTTGTCAAATGACAACTAAGTTCGTCGAAGAACGTGGTTCACACTTGGTTGAAAGTAAAAACAAAGTGTATTAATATTGGATTTTTTTAGATCCCCATTACATGCTCCTTAGGGACAATTTATTGTATTGGTAGTGGTACAAGCTCATGCATCCTAGGATTAATAAATACAGGGAAATTTACATGATACCTTTATGATAGGAACATTTTATAAGGACAACTAAAGTCTATTTGGCCACGGGACCCTTAGTGGGCCCTAACATGGGCCTTACTTGGTGAACATGCCCTTTTAGGCTCTCTGTCCTTTGATTCCGATGGCGAAGATGCCCTGGCTTGGTGGCGAATCCCTCGTGCTTCGCCTAGCGGCTTCGCCCCCAGGGTAATCGCCCTGGTCACCAATCAGCACTTCGCCCCCGGCGTGGTTGTTTCGGCAGTCTCGGTCGAAGGCTCTCGTGGCATGCCTCCAACAAGAACCACTTTGACAAAATAAGGATTCACATGTGTTTAGATTCCCTAATACTGCTGCTTGGTGTTGCTGCTATCTGCTACTAAATGATGTTCCTAGCTGCTGGAAAAGCTGCTAATTGATGTTGTTTGCTGCTGCTATATGTGCCTGCTAAATGCTTTCATATTTGCATTTGTTTTCATATATGCATGATATGATTCAAAATTCAGAAGCAATATATTTACTCCCTGTTTGTAGGTTAGTTATTGTTCGCATTTATTTTACTCTTTTATGCAACATAAATCTTCTAGAATCCTAAATATTGTTGCTCCTGCAGGATTACTATCTGTTAGAGAATTTTATACTATGTGCCACCTATACTCTCCTTCCATCCCTTGCAATTAGATAGCTTTTTGCATGCAAGTTCTAGTTGATGTGTTCATTTTCAGATTAGGAATTCGTTACACCTGATTCCATTTAATTCACACTTTGAAATTGCCATAGTTTAGTCTAAGGTTGCTTACAGCTAAATGATGTATAAATTGGCAAGGAATTAACTAACTGGTTGAGATGGACAGATGGTCTTTATATGTGGAGGTTCTCAGGTGCATTTTATTTGCATACTTGCTCATTAATAGCGTGAATTTCTGCATTTTCAGGGTTTCTTTATGCTTCTGAAATTGAAGACAATCGAAAGTTTTGAGAAACTCCCATATAACAAAAAATTGGAGTACTCCCTGGAGTACTCAAAACGGACTAAATGTTGTTGACACACAAATTAAAGTCAGCATTTCGCTATCGCCCTGGAAATTTGGAAATCGAATCCCTTGGTCAGCTCCAGAGAGCTGAAACTGAAATGGATTCTGATGACACCCCTGAATAATCTTCCTTGCCAACCTACTCCAAGTTACAAAAAGTTACTATCACCGACATAATTCCAAGTTACAAACTCATTTTTCATATCCATGGCTCTCAATCCGTCACTGTTACCCCAATCAACACCACGAGACAGTATCACAACCTGAAGCTTCCTAAATTGAAACCCAACCTTGCATGATTATGAATCTCTAGCCTCTGAAAATGCTATTATAATTCCGAAGTCCAATTCCTGGAAGAAAAAAAAAAGAACTTCTAGCCGCGCTCTTCGGTTCAAGTTCCCAACCTCACTCTCTCGTTTACCGCGCACACGCTTCCCAAAATGCTAAACGGTGCGTGGTTTGTAAAAAAATTCTATAGAAAAGTTGTTTTAAAAAAATCATATTAATCCATTTTCGAAGTTTTTTTAAGCTAATAATTAATTGATCACGTACTAATCCATCGCTCCGTTTTCCGTATCGGAGGTGTCACCTAAGAACACAGCCTTAAGGGCCTGTTTTGCACAGCTCCAGCTCCAGCTCCAGGAGCCAAACAGTTTCAGCTCCATCAAAAAAAAGAGAGCGAAGTTGAATGGAGCTCTCTCATGTTCTGATTCTACACAGTGATTTGCTCTAGCTCTAGACGGTGTCCCTGCAGCTGCAGGTTCAGGTGAGGCAAACCGTGGAACGACTTGGAGAGGCCGATCCTGACGGCCCAGGACGGCTGGACCAGGGCCCAGCGTGACCGGCCCAGCCCATCTCCCCTCTTTGACTCCTCTTCTCCTTCTCCACTCCATCTTTCTCTCTTCGGTATCCTCCACACCTCGTCGCCGATCTCCCACCCCGCGCGGCGCTGGCGCCCGTCCGTCCTCTCCTCTCCTGCCTCCGCCGCATCCTCGCCTCGCCTCGCCGGTGAGGAACCCGTCGCCGCACATCCCTCTCTCTCTCTCTCTCTCTCTCTCTCTCTCTCTCTCTCTCTACCCGCCCGGACCTGTGGAAGATTTTTTTTTTCTTTTCTCTTTGGCGTTAAACCCCTCCTAGATCTGGAGCACTTGAGAGTTCCTGCTGTTTCTTGGATCCGTGGAGGCCACTACTCCTCCTCTCCCGCCTTAGCTTTTGTCTCGTGGATCTGGGATGGGATGGGGGTGGCTTCTTCACAGCGGAGATCCGTGTGCCGGATACGACGGTGATCGACCGGGACGGTCAGATTGCATGGTTCTTGGGTTCAGTTTCTGTAACCAAATTTGCGTGGTTCTCGAACCAAAGCTTGTCGCGGGTGGATTCGCTTCCCGTTCCCACAGAGCGCCAATCAAAACCGACGGGATTTATTTTAAGCTTTTCCCGATTCCGGCTTCGCCCCCGAGTTGTCTCTTGCTCGCGTGGTGTTGTACTACCTCCGCATAGATGTTAATGAATCTAGGCACACATATATGTCTAGATTCATTAACATATATATGAATGTGGGTAGTGTTAGAAAGTTTTATAATATGAAACGGAAGAAGTACTAAATAGCAGTCTGTTTCCAAGACAATTTGTGAGTAAATTTGCATTTCCAAGTTTTTGCGCCAGTGTCCGGCAGATCAGGAGCTGTGTAAATTTGCATCCTCGCGGCTCTTCAATCCGGTAGCTGCCAGCATTTTTCATGCGCCTATACTTGCTGTAATTCTGAATGCTAGAGGAGCCTCACTTGTTATTGTTATAGTGTTGAATTCTGAATGCTAGGGCCTCATTATGTTATTATTGTAGTGCTGAAAAAGGATCTGATTTTGATACCTAGCTACTGAAGATGTAGTAAACTTTACTGGTTACATGAAGCACAGATTCAGATTAATCATAAGTAAAGCACCAGACCTGTTTTAAGAGAATCGTTGGTAATCGTATTTTTGAACTGCTCCATGTAGAACACAGAAGATTTTGAGGATGCCGAGGGCCACGAGTGATGCGAAGCTTCTAATTCAGTCCCTGGGCAAGGCTTATGCTGCCACACCAACAAATCTCAAGGTATTAGTTGGCTTTTTTTTTTTTCTCTATAAGCTGTCATCTTAAACTATTGGCTAATTACTGATCATATTTCTGCAGATCATTGACCTCTATGTGGTCTTTGCAGTCGCCACTGCCCTTATTCAGGTAACTCAATCAATTACCAGGACACCTTGAAACATATATTATCTGCAAAATATTTTCATGCTTTCATGTTGGGGATTTTTTCCTTTTCAAAAGCAAACATGAGATAAAAATTAAGTAGGCAACCAAATGATAGCTTAACACGAGGGCGGTACACAGCAGATGGGCACGATTACCCTGGAAATTTGATGCTTTCCTAATGCTATATACCGTTTTGTTTGATGGAAAACATTCCTATTTGTTGGTGATAGTGATATCGTATCACTTATTGTTGACAAGGATGATTTGTCAACACAGAAATTTCTTCCACTTTTTTATGCAGAGAAATATGTTCTAGTTCATCATCTAGCTTACATTTTTTTTCATATATATATGCAGCTGTCATGGATTACTGTAGTTCGGGTTGATAGACAAGCACATGACCTGTATTTTTTTAATATGATGTTACTGTGTAATAGAGGGTCAGTCAATATTCTTAAAGCTTGGTGCAATTTTTTTTTAAGCTCCTAATTTACTGAGTGAACATAAGTTTCTGTTCAGTTCACAAGTCCCTTCTTCCATCACTGTTGCAAACTAGTTGGTATCAGCCTTGTTATGCTTACAGTTCCATTTGCAAACTATTGAAATGCTCTCCTCTGACAAAACAGGTTGTTTACATGGGAATAGTGGGGTCATTTCCTTTCAACTCTTTCCTTTCTGGCGTCCTCTCATGCATAGGAACTGCAGTCCTCGCTGGTAGGGATTTCTTAACCCCTTCTCAATTCCGGTTACCCTTTTTCAGTTGTACGATACATAACTGTCAATGTTTCGTGCAGTTTGCCTTCGTATTCAAGTTAACAAAGATAACAAGGAATTCAAGGTAACTCTACTTTCACCTTAGTCTGTTGGGGCCATTAATTCTTGAGATTCTGGCGTAACGTCGCATGCCAAAACACTCTCTGCAGGATCTTCCTCCTGAAAGGGCGTTTGCAGATTTCGTTCTGTGCAATCTGGTGCTCCACTTGGTGATCATGAACTTCCTTGGTTGATGTCCTGCCCCTACAACTGTTCAAGGTTTTGTAGCCCCAGTTTATGGTCACTGGTCAGAACACCCTGATGTTTGGGAGTGTCATAGTATGAGATATTCATATGATCTTTCACACTTCACCGATGTAATTCGACAATTTTTCGAGAAACTATAAGTTCTCTACCTGCCGTTCGCTGCGGCTTATCTTTATATCGGTGTATTTAGTGTTTAACAATCTTAGAACATGTGATCCTGTTTTCTTCAAGTGACCGAAGGTTGGCAACATGCTATTCGACCATTGTCCTAGTTTATCTATGCTGTTAACTGTTGTTTGTCCTTTGTTCCAACGTTGCCTACGCATGGATTTTACAGGATTTTATAATCCCTCCATTCCAAAGGAAGAAATTTGATTGCACTACTGCAATTCAAAACATTTCTTGCACTTGCGCAATCCCAGTGACCCACATGTAATCAGAAGAAGTGGAGTATGCATTGTTCTGGTTGTACTCAACGAGTGTTTGCCATCCAAATTATGTCGCTAGTATTAGTAGTAGCATATGTCGTGCACGCTAGGCAGAATACTGAATACTACCATGTGCTGCCTTGGTGAGTTTATAAAAACCACCATTTCATCCAAGAACACAAAGCTATCGTTTCCCTCGCAAAACCAAAACGAAGAAAAAAAAACAGAAAACCTGAAATATCTGGCAGGACCGACTGCCAGGCCACCATGCCTTCAAATGGTAAACGAAATCGAAATGACAAACGAGAACAGTCATTAAAAAACATTCCAATTTTCCACCCTTGGTTGATCTGGCAACAGTCACTAGTAAAGTTGCAACTGACAATTGACAAACCAAACAAAAATCACTCTTATTTCAGATCATTATATATTAATGCTGCTGGGTGGCCAGGATGCCGTAGCATTTACCTACACTTCAAAGTAAGTTACAGCCATGTGTAAAAAGTATTGGAAGCCATCTGGTGCGAAGTAATGTACAGGTACAACAGTGCAGCGTTTATCTTACTGCTACCAAAAGAAGAAATACACGTACTTGAAGGAGTAAAGCTTCTGACATCCTTTTAAAAATAAAAGCAACTCAAGATCTAGCATACAGTTTGTTTGCTAAATGCATCTCTGTTGATTCATTTCCATAACATTCCTACTGCCTCTGTTGGAAAAAAAGAGGAAAAGTGAAAGCACCTAAATGAAGGGAGAATTTATGCCATCTAGTTTTACCATCATGAGCGCCCCAGCTGAGAGAAGAGAAAAGGCCATAATTCCAGAACGACGATATTATCCTTCAATTAGACACTCAGAGCAGGTGCCAGTGGTTCCGGAACACCACTACCACCGTTAAGAACTATCACCTTGCCCTCTGAATCCACATCAACAATAGCAGAGTCACCTTCCTTGACCTCGCCAGCCAACATCTTCTCCGCCAAGCTGTCCTCCAGAAGCCTCATAATAGCACGCCGCAGAGGCCTGGCACCATAGCTTGGGTTGTAACCTTCGTCGACAACTCTATCCCGGAACTTCTCTGTCACCTGGAGGTCGATGTCCTTTGCCTTGAGCCTGTCAAACACTTCTTTGAGCATAATATCAGCAATCTCCTTAACCTCCAGCTTGGTAAGCTGCCGGAACACAATCATCTCGTCCAATCTGTTTAAGAACTCAGGTCGGAAGTACTGCTTCAGCTCTTCAGTCACCAAGCTCTTAATCCTATTGTAGCTGGTGTCTTTCTCATCATAGTCAAGGTCAAATCCAATCTTCCGTCCTCCCTTCTCAATGACACTGCTTCCAACATTTGATGTCATGATTAACAGTGTGTTCTTGAAATCAACAGTCCGACCCTTGCTGTCAGTTAGTCTTCCATCTTCTAAGATCTGAAGCATCATGTTGAAGACATCAGGATGTGCCTTTTCAATCTCATCGAAGAGAACAACAGTGTATGGTCGGCGGCGAACTGCTTCTGTCAGTTGACCACCCTCAGTGTAACCAACATAACCTGGAGGTGATCCAATGAGCTTGGAGACTGTATGCCTCTCCATGAACTCACTCATGTCTAGTCTGATCATGGCCTCTTCTGAGCCAAAGTAGTAGGCTGCAAGAGCCTTTGCTAACTCTGATTTACCGACACCAGTTGGTCCAGAGAAGATGAAGCTAGCAATAGGCCGATTCGGGTTCTTGAGGCCAACACGAGCACGGCGGATGGCACGGCTAATAGCTTTGACAGCCTCATCCTGACCAATGATACGCGTATGGAGTGTCTCCTCCATCTTAAGGAGACGGTCAGACTCATCAGATGAGACTTTCTCCACAGGTATTCCAGTCCAAGAGGACACGATATGCTGAATATCTGCCTCAGTAACAAGGGGACCGACTTCACCGGATTCAGTCTCTGCTTTAACCATTTCCTTGCTCTTGTCAATAATGGCTGTAATTTGGGCCTTCAATTCCATTTCCCGATCTCTTAATTCCCCAGCCTGTCAAGATATAACAATGATGAGATAGCATGAAACAAAATTTGGAAGCAATAGAGTTGATTCAAAATTGATGCTAAGTACCTACATTCTAGTTGCACAAGAATGAAGGAATAAAAGGATGGCTTATAGCTATGATTTAGAGTCACTGGGCAACTTTACAACACAAAGTGCAAAAGGCCAAATCAACTCAATAGGTTTACAAGTAAATAGCAGTGCCAGTAATATTTACTATAAAAGATCATTTAAGAACTTTATATGATTTCTGCAAGAAGTCTATATACCTTTTCAAAATCTTGGCCACGTACAGCCTCGTTCTTGTCTTTGGTTACCTGTCGAAGCTCTTTGTCCAGCTCCTTGGCTTCATCAGGGAGCTGCAACATAAAGGAATCATGTCTTTAGACAGAAATAATACAGTGAACGAGACTGCAACATAGAATAATACAATGTAGTACCTGTGCATGCCTGAGCCTAACACGAGATCCTGCTTCATCAATCAAGTCAATAGCCTTATCAGGCAGGAAGCGATCACTGAAGAAAGAAAGTAAAATAAGTTTATTAGATTGAAAATCAAATGATTATATGTCAACTGCTGAGAATTTAAATCCCATCCAAAAGTTCTGCAAAATTAGGGGCATGTTTGGTGCACACCCTAACATTGCCACACATGCGTGCCAAAGGTGTGGCTAACAAATCAATGGCAACAATTAGGCAAGGTTTTGCAAAAAAAGAGAAAAAAAAGGAGTGCATGATATTTGGATCCTAGGGTTAAAAAATTGTGGCATAGCGCAAATGTGGCAATGAAACAAACAATAGCCTCATGATAGTTTGGCAAAGTGTGGTAGTGAACCAAACACCCACTAGATATTTTTATTTGCAAACTTATAACCATATATCCTTTCTAGTCCAGAAATCTGAAATGGATCCAAGTCAATCTTTATGTTGTTCAGCTTCAAATAGATCACTGATATTTAATTTGCTTCCAGGAAGGGATCCTAAACAGCATCATGCACAGAATATAAAATATATTTTATCTTCCAAGGCATTTTGACAGTCTAACAGATAAAGGGTGAAAGTCAGTAAGTACTATCGTAGTACTCAGAGTTCACAGGACACTACTCCTGGACCATTAAACAATGCGCTTACCTGTGCAAGCACCTAGTTACCATTTCAGAAATAAGTATATGCTTCTCTTCAGAAAAAAAAAAACAGATATGTAAAAGACTAAACATCCCTATGCACAAGAGAAATATAGTACGGTTAAAAATGCTGCCAATTAACAAGAATAGGTATGAATTGATATAGCCACAGTGAAGGCCAAAAATTAATAAAGATGAAACATATTAGCTAAGAATGTGTTGCATAGCAAACCTGATATACTGGTATGACAATTGTGCTGCAGCAATTAAAGAATCATCTGTGTATCGCAGCTTATGATGCAGTTCATATCGCTCACGAAGTCCTCTTAAGATTTGTATTGTTTCATCAACAGTTGGCTCTGGAACCTTAACTGGTTGAAACCGTCGCTCTAAAGCTGGATCTTTCTCAATATGTTTCCTGTACTCATCAAGTGTTGTGGCACCAATGCACTGAAGACAGAAGCATAAGAAATGTGGTGAATTAGGGGCAAAAACAGGTAACAATCATATATTGTTCATGGATAACATGCAAAGTGGACAAATTAATCTCTGGAGTCAAGAGGCTTTGAGGCATTCTCCAGATTAAAACTATAAATATGATAAAAACATAATCATGGAAGCAACAGATTCAAAATTAGGCACATATACCTGCAGTTCACCTCTAGCAAGAGCTGGTTTCAAGATGTTGGCAGCATCAATTGCACCTTCAGCAGCACCTGCTCCAATTAGCGTGTGCACTTCATCAATAAAGAGAATAATGTCATCATTTTGTTTGATTTCCTCCATAAGTTTCTTCAGTCTTTCTTCGAACTCTCCACGGTACTTGGTACCAGCAACAAGGAGCCCCATGTCAAGAGTAATAACCTAACCGAGTAAAATACCAATCAGTATTCTGAAACAATACTATGATAATTAGAAAGAGAAGCTTCACACCACTCAAAATCTTATAAATTCTGCAAGTCTCATTCAAATCAGACGATAGCCTTGAGTCCTCACTGGTCAGGACACAATACCAATGCAACAACATTAGTTGCATCAGTACACGATATCGAGCGAAAAGTTGAATTCACAATTACATCTGGACAATGTACTAGAGAAAGCTATCCAGAAAGCTAGTATTATTCGTAAATGCAAACTTATACTATAATTACTTGTCTAGTTAATGAAATTAGCGAGTTTACCCAAAAGGGTGATAAACCCTGGAAAAAGTGTCAGCATGATGGTACTCATTTGCATGCATATATGCAAAACAATGGTGATGCACAGGTGACAGGATGGTCTAAGCTAACCTTCTTTCCTTCAATTGTTTCTGGAACATCACCATTGGAAATACGTTGTGCAAGCCCCTCAGCAATAGCAGTCTTTCCAACACCAGGTTCTCCAATTAGGCAAGGGTTGTTCTTTGTCCGCCTTCCCAAAATTTGAGTTACACGCTCAATTTGATCCTGCCTGCCAACAACTGGGTCTAGTTTACCCTGTAGATGAAAATGATTAGTTTCTTGTCTTTGCTTATTTATCTACGCAATAGAGAATGCACAAACAAGTCTGATAAAATACCTCTTCTGCCAGCTTAGTCAAATTAGTGCCATACTCTTCGAGTGTAGGCATCTTCTGGCCACTGCTTCCGCCACCAACTCCAGCACCAACAGCTTCTGTGCTTTCACCAACCATTCTTATGACCTGAACATCATATCAAATGTCATTCCCTGCATAATTTTAACTGAAAGTAGATTGGCTAAGATTTAAGGAACATAATAGTAAAGCTATTTACCTGGGTACGAATGTTGTTTGGATCAGCACCAAGACTTTCCAGTACCCGTGCTGCTACACCTTCACCCTCACGAAGTAGCCCCAGAAGTAAGTGCTCAGATCCTATATAGTTATGCCCTGAACAAAAAAAAATGATGAATATTAGACAAAAGACCATGCATATTTTTCTAAATAACTAGTCTCACAAGGCATAGATTCAAAACTCAAATGTGAATACTTTCTTGACCTTAGCATCAAGTCAACAACAATGCCATTGTTACCTTTTCACTTTTTTTGGCATACTTGTTGTACAGTATAAGTGTAATAATATGCATATTAATAATTTAGTAAACAGTGCCAGATCTGATGCATATTAATAAGACCTCTAGCATCATTCTAAACCAGTAATTATTCATAGGAGAAAGAAAGCATATTTGTACATGATTAGCGATTAACCCACCACATGCAGATTCTCAACCAATTTAGCACTATTATTTTGCATACTTAATGTGAAGTACGAAAATTGAGAGCAGGATAATAGCAATATGAAACCAAAGCACATGTGGTTTGATTGGAAACTAGAGGTATATAAGCAATAGTTCAGGACAAAAAATGCTATAAGGAAAGAATTAAAGTGTCCGATTATAACCAAATGAAACTAGCTGAATCTTTGAACAAAGAGATGTTATACCTAGCTGGCGAGCTTCTTCAAGTGACAGTTCCAAGACACGCTTTGCACGAGGCGTGAATGGGATCTCAACAGCCACAAACCCGCTACCACGTCCAATGATCTTCTCAACTTCCACACGGGCATCCTTAAGGTTGATACCCATAGACTTGAGAACCTTTGCCGCGATTCCTGTGCCCTCACCGATAAGGCCCAGCAGAATTTGCTCCGTCCCAACAAAGTTGTGGCCCAGGCGCCTCGCTTCTTCCTGTGCAAGCATGATCACCTTGATTGCCTTCTCCGTGAAGCGCTCAAACATGGCGCGGACCACCCCTCTTGACCCCAACCCTCGGGGGCGTGAAATCTGGCTCGCGACAATAGAGCCGAAGTCACGCTTAATCACCGACCTCGAGTCCAGGAAATTCGTCTGCCGCAGGCCCTGGAAACCCCCCAGGGTGAGGGTCCGTGTTGGCATGGTACGCATCATCGTGGCCCTAGCGCGCACGCGGAACCGCGCGGTGCCGCTCCTCCTGTATATGGTCGGAGCAATCGCGGACTGGACTAGCGACCCCTCCATACCGACCTACCCCAAAAGGAAAACCCCGAGCCACCTGCCCACCAATCCAATCCCTGCAAAATCACCAAAATCGATCAAGGTCAAACACATAACCAAAATGAAACTAAGAGAACAACACTTTCTCCCACGGCCTACATGGCGGTGAGAATGATTCACAAGCCATCCGCGCATCGCCGCAACGAGAAAACCTAACGTTCCCTTCCCCCACAACGGAAGAAGACCTCACGTCCAAAATTCCAAATCATTATATACATAATAAGAAAAAACAAAAATCGGAGCACACGTCGCCTCGAAATGGCTCCGCTGCCATTTCTCCGACGAGACCACAGCTCTCCCCCTCCGCATCACGCGCGGATTCGATTCGAGGCACCTCCCATCCACCCGGCCGTCCGGGCCGGCGGACGCCTCCCGTTACCCACCCCCCTACATCGACCACGCGCCCGCGGCGGCCACCCCATCCCACATGCTCGCCGGAGTCAACCCGAGAAACCACCCACCCCCACCCCACCCAAACAGATAAGGCCGGCACCCACAAGCCCGGACCGCGGCCGGAGGAAGAGAGAGAGAGAGAGAGAGAACGCGAGGGCTCACCTGGCCGGACCTCAACCGCGGCGGCGACGAGGGGGCGGCCACCAACCCTAGCAGCGCGGGGGGAGGGGGGGGGACGGGGACGCGGAGGAGGAGGAGGAGGAGATGGGAGAGGAGGGAGGGGAGACGCACCCACGCGAGGGGAGGAGATAAGAAGAGGAGAGAGAGGAGAGGAGAGAGCCGCCTCGACTGACCTGACCCCTCCCCACCTCTGCACGTTATCTCCAAATATACCGGCTTTCCTTTTTTTTTTTCTTTTCCTCCTTTTATCTTTACCTTTTATTTTTGACTTTTACTTTTGTTTTTTTTTCTTTACTCTATGCGGGCCTACGACCAAGGCCCGTTGGCCCGTTCATTTGTGCGGTGGGCCGGCCCACCTCGTCAACTAACTATTTCAACAAGGAATAAGTTCACCGGAGGTCCCTCAACTTAACAGCGAGATTTTTTTGAGATCCCTTAACCACAAAACCAGAAATCTTCACCCCTAAACTATACAAGACCGTTCACTCAAGGTCCCTAGGCAGTATATATGGGCGGTTTCACTGACGTGGCAACCTAGTCAGCAAAAAAAAATTAAAAGTACGTGGGACCCACATGTTAGCTGTACCTTTTTTTTTCTTCTCTTTTCTTCTCCTTCTCTTCTCTTTTCTATCTTCTCTCCTTCTCTTATTCAGTGAGGGAGGCCGGCGGCAGGCGGAGCAGCGCGCAGATGCGGGTGGAGCAGCAGAGGGCGAGCGCGGCAGCGGAGTGGCGGGTGTGAGCGCGAGCGCGGCGACGGGCGAGAGCGGCCGCAGGCAGAGAAGCAGAGGGCGAGTGCGGCGGTGAAGCGGCGATGGGCGAGCGCGGCGACGGGTGGAGCAGCGGAGCGGTGGTGGGCGAGCGCGGAGGCGCATCCACCCCACCCCAGCCAACCAAAGCACGCCCTTTGCCCTCGGCCGTAAGCCCCACCGCCAAGTCGTTGTCCTCCTCGTTGCCGTTGACCGGCAACGACGACTTCGCGGCGCTCCTCGACGCGGAGCTCGAGCTCACCTCCGTCGCTGACTCGGCCTCCGCCAGAGACCCCTCCGCCACCAGCGACGACTACAAGGAAGATCCCTCCCAGCCTTCCCTTCTTCCTCCTCGAGCTCCCTCGCGCCGGCGCCACCGCCAGGGACGGGAAGCCGACAGTGATGGCCGTCGTAGTCAGCTCGCTTGCCGCGGCAACGCTGGTCCCGGCGTTAACCGGCTGATGTGTCTGCGGATCGATGCCCTGGCTCAAGAGGTTGCGCTTGATGTGCGTGTTCCACCTGCAGAACCAATCAATCAGCACCAAGAACACAAGAAGAGCTAACCGGAGCAGATGACAACACGTTGAAATTTGTTTTGCTTACTTGTTGCCAAGAAGGGCGTGGAGCTTGATGGTGAGCTCGTCGTCGTCGTCGGTGAAGTTGCCACGCTTGAGGTCGGGGCTGAGGTAGTTCATCCAGTGGAGGCAGCAGCTCTTTCGGCAGCGGAGCAGCCCCACCGCCTTGGGGAGGGAGAGAGGGTTGACGGGAAGAGCGCGCCGCTTGTCGGCAGGCGGCGGCGGGGCCCGTGGTCGAGCACCCGGCGCATTAGAACATCTCCGCCACCGAGCTCGCCGTCGCACCGGCCGCCACCTCTCCTCCTCTCCCGCCGCCACTATCGCGCCGACCGTCTCTCTCTCCCTCTCCCGCTGCCGGCCACCTCTCTCCCCCTCTGTCGCCGTGCCTACTCAAGACTCGAGAGAACTCAGAGAGAAGAGAAGAGAAAAGGAAAAAAAAAGAAATGCGGAACCCACACCATTGTCTCACTTACATGTGGACCCCACATATTTATTTTATTTTATTTTATTGCTGACTATGATGCCACGTTAGCAAAACCACCCATATATACTACCTAGGGACCTTGAGTGAACGGTTTCGTATAGTTTAGGGGTGGAGATTTCTGGTTTTGTGGTTAAGGGACCTCAAAAAATCTCGATGTAAAGTTGAGGGACAGCCGGTGAACTTATTCCTTTCAACAAAACTGTACAATCCTGTCCAGCAATGTATCATATCCAATCACAATCCCTCATATTTTAAGATAAAATAATTACTTCTATAAATTAAAGTTATTATTATAGAGAACTGCAACTGATAATCCCTCTATTTCATATCGTTTCATATTGTAAGACTTTCTAGCATTGTCCATATTCATATAAATGTTAATGAATCTCGACAATATCAATATGATATATGAATGTGGACAATGCTAGAAAGTCTTATATTCTGAAATGGAGAAAGTATTATCGGAATATTGCAAGCTTTGGTTGTCTTGTAAAATTAGGCCTAACATGTACTACATATATTTGTAGTACTCATGGTTTGTCAAGTTGGACCCACATGTCATATGTACATAGCGCATAAAAAGTTACAGTTTTCTGATAAATGTTTTTTTTTTTTTGCTATTGTTGCAATTTTGTGAAAAATATAAAGTTAACGTTGTGGTTAAGTGATAGTTTTGTTTAAATAAATTGCAGTTTTCTCTGAAATTTACTGTTGCTTGTTTTAACTCCATGCGGGCCTAGGACCAAAGCCCATGGGCCTGTTCAATTGTGCGGTGGGCCGGCCATATCGTCACCGACTCGGAGGCCCACTCCGAGCGCGAGGCGAACCGCCTCCAACCTGCGCGGCTCAAATACCGACCATCTCCCAACCCAACCCAAACCCTTGTACAAATCCAAACGAGGCGAGGCGAACCTTCGAGAAGCTTCGAGAAGGTTGTGGTTGAGGTCGAGGAGGGGAGGGGGGGAGATGGCGGCGGGAGGTGGTGGGGGAGGAGGAGGAGGAGGAGGGGAGGGGTTCGAGGAGCGGGTGAAGCGGCTGTTCGGGTCGAGGCTGTTCGACGACGTGCCGGGGTCGTCCTTCCCGGCGGCGTCGTGGTCGGTGGCGGCCGGGGACGTGGAGCGGCGGCGGTGGGCGAAGCCGTCGGAGGCCCGCGACGAGGAGGAGGCGAGGGAGGGGGCCGACGCCGCCGACCGCGGGGACACGCCCTGCGCCTCCGCGTTCTACGACGACAACGGGTGCCTCCGCGCGGGGACGCGGCGGCGGCGGCGGAGTAAGCAGGAGGAGTTCGAGGGCGACCTCGATGAAGAAGACGAGGAGGAGGAGGAGGAGGAGGAGGAGGAGGAGGAGAGGGGTGGCGGCGGCGGCAAGCAGCAGCAGGAGGAGGACGAGGAGGGGGTTAGGGTTTCTATCGGCCTCGACCCGACTCTGGATCGAGAGGTGAGAGGGTTAAAAATCACTTTGGCTCTTCTTTTTTATTTGTTTATTTTATTCATTAATCCACACGATTAGTAGTTCAACTTTACCATTTCATTAGTCTAGACTAGATTAGGGCGTGGATTAGGAGGGGATCAACTGCTTGTTTTGTTATGTTCATATAGTCTATGAGTTCACACAATTGAAACATTTCAACTGTAGGTTTGTTCATCGGTTCTCTTAGCCACGTTCATTTCTAATGGAGAATTAGAGATGATTGGGGGGGGGGGGGGTATTGTAGCCATGGCCTGATCTTTTATTCATGCTAAATTTTGCCTGTGCTGTTGTTGCGCTGGGGTTGTGTCAAGTGAAACTCTGCAGCTGAATCTGATATAACAAATAATATAGTCGTCGTTTCAAAGGGAACACCTTTTTATTTTCTTCACTACTTAAGTTCTAATATGAGCTGTAAAGAAAGTTGCTACATCCATACATTTAGTCAGTATGTGGCCTGACTTAATGGAGCGCTAAATTGCTCAAACCAGATTCTGGATGAGAATTTTCTTTTTGCCGGTTACAGCTTGTTATTGTGGAGTGTTATATCTAACAAGATTTTTATCCTTCAGGAAGAAGAGGACAAGTATGACAGAGAGGCATTTGGTAGAGAGGATGCTGCGGACCGTGTATACATGAATGAAATCATGGATGATGGCATTAACATGAGCATCAACACTGTGGTGCCTGACATCCTTGATGATTCCGTTGAGGAGATCCACCGCTTCTCAAGGGATCCCAGAGCAGATATGGGTGCGGCATCCGCAAGACTCAAGGAGTACGATAGTTCAGCTAAAGGTGGCACGTGTTCTCTAGCTCAGCCAAATGAATTCCCAAGTGGCGGGATACAAGCAATGAAAACCGATGATGCTAACGTGAAACCTATACTGAAGCGGAAGGAGGAGCAAGGCGATTCAAAGCCAAGGAAACGTGTCAAGTTTGCCGCTGATGTTAAAGACCAATCGGCAGAGCTGCCTGAACAGGATGAAGATTCTCCCATGGTTCCTCAATCCATGGATTTGGTCATAGGGAAGGACTCATCCACTCCATCTGAGTCTCCTGGGGTTCCTGACTATGTTAAGAACCCTGCAAAGTATACACGTTACACTCTGGACACTCCAGAATGTAACGATGAAACTAACAGGAGAGCTTTTGCCGACCTGCATGATATATTAAGGAGAATGGAACCAGAGCCTGAGGTACCACCAGTTGAGATACCTACTTCAGTTACGTTCATCCCACGGAAGAAGACAGTCGATGCAATGACAGTAGATGAGGGTCCCAAATCCAATGATGCAAACTCATCTCTCATTGGTCTGGCGGCAGGTGCCTCTGATGAAACTGAGCAATGCGAAATGGATGAAGATGATCCTAAAGCATTGTTACCGCCACAGGTCCAAACCAACACGAAGATGAACTCCCGTCGTTACAGATCAAGTAGAATTGATGATGAGTAAAATTGACGGTACCCTTGTCTCTTCAGTTTAATGTTGTAATACAATCTACAAATTTGAGGTTCCAATGTTGGAGTAGTTGCTATGCAAGTTGAGGAGATATGTTGATGTACTTTTGCTTTGATCTTCTGATCTGAGCTAACCAGTTATAATTCTACTGTGGTACTTATTGTTTAATTAATCTTGTACTGGGAGCTACTGTGGTCCTGTGGATGTTGATGTAAACTTTTACTGGTAAGCTGACTTTACTGAATCATCTCTTTCCTTCTCATGTCAAAAATAGTGGTTTCTATCGCTATCAGTTCTTCACTATACATTCAGAAAACTACTTAACAGTTACAGAGAAACCTAATGAGACTGCAGGTATGCACTTGCAGGTGACCTCACTTACTCAGAACCAAGATCCATCTTAAAACACAATGTTAGGTCATCGTATGTACAGATAAAAAAGATCGTTTAAATGCTGTTGGCTCATACATCTCCCAAGAGAAAAAAACAGCTCATTCTCTTCTTCAGAACCAATGGCAAGAGAGAGAAACTGAATTGCAAAAGAACCCTATATCAATCTGTACATTCTGAATATAACCCCATGCATTTTCCTTCTTTTTCTTCTTTCAGGGAGTAATGAATTATTTACCGAGCTCAAGACATCTACAGTGGCGGCTACATCTTATCAGCGATTCTGTATAGGGCATCAGCCACCTTGCCAAGCACACCAAGCAGGCTGCTCACTTGGTCCTTCCTCTGCTCCCTGTCCAGTTGGCAGTTGATGTTCTGCGCCTCCAGCTGGGCTGCAACCATCCGGCTGCTCCGGTCTAGGATTTCGATCAGCTGCCCCTGCAGATCAGGGGCTTCTCCTGAGGCGTCGTCGCTGCGCTGCCGCTTGTGCGCGCCCTGAGCTGGTGAGTCCTCGACAATTTGTTCCGGTTGCTTGGCTCTGGACGTCCCCGCTGTCAAGAAATTTAGATGGTTAGATAAATGCAGTTTTTCTGACTTTGTTGCATGAATGTGCAAAGTTCTAGCATCAAAGGGGCTTTCAATGTTTCAATTCAAGATAAACACAATTTCCCTTTTTATAAAAGAAAAAAAAAGGCTACTATAACTTTTGTTTCTTCTCATGAGGTGATCCTGAAGTTTAATACTCCTGCTGTGTATCCTACTGCTGTTGATTTATGTTTTTGTTGCATATTAGACTATACAAGTATCTCTGAAACACACAAGTAAAAACTAGCGAGGAACAGGTCGCTGATCATGTTTATTCAGTACTGTATCAAGTAGGGAAGATAGCATAATGTAATATGGAAAGGTAAAGTGAACAGGATAAATGCAGTGAAATAATTATACTTCTTCCATTCATTTCTTTATCACAATACTTGAAAAGAAGCTTTCCACCTTGCTGGGCAAAAGTTAATGATGGAATATCCACTGCCCTCATACAATTTCTGAAAAAAGGGTCACTATGCGCTGAATGATACAATCAGTTCGCTGGTACTAATAACAAAAGGCTCCTAGTCTGCATCTTTTGCATTTTGGGCATTTATTCTGAACCAGCACTGCGTGAAACTGAGTGTTTCTCGGAATGTCGCAAACCTGCTAAAATTTGATGCTTCACATGTATGTTAATAAATTCAACAGACAAACTTTACGATCGAATCTGTTGACTGCCAATTTATTCATTTTGTTGTCAAATGAAGACAAGCCACAATTGCTGCCTGTGATTAATTAGTAGAAATATGTTTGTGCTTTCACCCAAGGTCCTTGGGTCCTAGATTGCTTCATATATTCGGGACTGTATTGTAAGCAAAGTCAGATACAGTTCTCTCATAGAACAATTTGACAAGGGCACAACACACGCGTTTAAGGTATAATTTGATTTGATCTTTTAGGGATGATAATTACCATTGAGTTCTCTTTTTGTGTTCAGGCTCCCTACAATTCTGTTATTAGTTAATTTCTAGTTTCATATCTAAACTATACGCAGTGACACAATGTTTAAATATTGCTGCCAAGAATTATCTGATCAAAGCAATGGAACAGTAAAAAATTGTGGAAGATCAGGGGATGCTGAAGCACATGCAAAACGTGAGCGGGGAAAAAAAGGGGAGAACTGCAAGGTAGAAATCCGATTATTTATCAGCACCTTGCTCTGAGGCATCTTGCCTAGGTGGATCACTCTTCTTCTCTGCAACCAACAAACCACAGGAGCAAAAACAGTAATCAGCCAACCAAAAACAAACCTTTGCCAGGTGAAAATAAACATATTGATCACTTTTTTTAAAAAAAAAACAGAAGAAACAGAATGTCCATTAGGTTAGCAACAAAGACCAAAAACACAACTACTTGCAAATTCCAACTCTTCAGAGTTCAGACCACCACAAAGAACTGAACAAGAAATTTTCTGAAAAAGGAAGATGGGCATCAAACCATCAAGTGATTGAACTCACAGGGAAATTCGATGTAACATGAACTGTTACCATAAAAAAAAGAACAGTTGTTTTGCAATCGAAACGTCAATTTTTATAGGCAACTAACCCACCCATCACACACCCCAAATTCAGTTCTTTCAAGTACACAAATTCGCAGCCTTCTTCTTCTTCTTCTTTTTGTCAACCAAGAACACAGGAAAGCCTCAATTTTTACGTGCAAGAATGGAGCAGCCGCGCTCACCGGATGTCAGGACGGGCACCGCCGGCGCCGGAGCCGGAGGTGGGGCCGGGGCAGCGGCCGGGGTGGTCGCCGGCGGGGTCGCCTCGTCGTCGTCCTCCTCTTCCTCCGACGACGAGAAGAGCCCATCATCCCCGCCGCCGCCGCCGCCGCCGGCCGCGGCGCGGCCGCTGTCGAACACCGCCGCCTTCTCCTCCTCCCCCTCCTTCCCCGCCGCCGCCGCCGCCGCCGCATTACCGCCGCCGCGGCCCTCGAGTATGTCGTACACCTCCCGGTCGAAGAACCCCGGCAGCCGCCGCTCCCGCCGCGCGTCGTTGCGCATCGCCCAGAACGACACCTCCTTCCCCATCCCCGCCGCCGACGACGACGACGACGGCGACGACAGCGAGCGCTCCCACTCCCTGATCTTCTTGTAGTCGCCGGCGAGGTTGCTCCACCGCTTCCGGCACTGCACGGGGCCCCGCTCCAGCCCGTGCCGCCGGCAGTACTCCGCCACCGCCGCCCACTTGGTCGGCTCCGCGGCGGCGGCGCCGCCGCCGCCCCGCCCCCTCCCCCTCCCTCGCCCCTCCACCACCCGCTTCCCCTCTATCAGCACCAGTATCTCCTGCCTCGTCCACCTCGGCAGCCGCGGCGCCCTCCCCGACCCCTCGCCGCCGCCAGACATCCCGCCGCCGGGAGACCTCGTCGAGGAGAGAGAGGAAGGAGGGGAGGGGCAGGAAGCAACAGGGATAGGAAGAAGAAGAAGAAGAAGAATAGGAGGAAGAAAGGGTGTGGCTTAACTCTTAAGCTGGGGGATTAGGAGGGAGTGGCCTTAATTATGACTAGAACAACACAAGATTATGCCTTTAGTTAAGCCTTAATTAAGAGGATTAGTGGGTGGTCTCTCTCTCTTTCTCTCTACTTGTCTTTCTCCTCTTCCCAAAGAGGGAGGAAAAGGAAAGAGTGGTTGAGGGGGGATTAACAAGGGGAGGCTTAATTAGTCACTAGGGTGTGTGTGTGTGATTAGAGGAGGACTAAACTAGTTTAGGAGAGAGTATTAACTAACTATTAATATTAAGTAGTGGGTGTGGATGGGGGAGGGGGCTCCAATGAGAGTAGCCACCTACTGTTTTCAGTTCTCAGCAAGAGGAAAGAAGATAGAGCACTGTTGTGATATGATATGCATCACTTTTTCTACCCCCTTGATGTGCTTGTTAATTCTAAATAAGGAGGGGAATAGGAATATTGGCATTTGGTGTGGACTAGGAAAAAACTTTAGTGGTGAGCAAGAGCAAGCACAGTGTGACACTTTTTTGGTGCTTTCTGTCCATGATATCTTTGCAAGGAAAATCCTTTTCTTTTCAAGAAAGAAATAAAAAAAATCTTTTACATGCAAAAGGAGAAGAAAAAAACACTGGAGAATAGCACAGCTGAATCATCTTTCTGTTTATTTTCTTCTGGAAATTCACATTGGCTTTTGCTTGCTGTGTGACAGGGACCTATTAAGGGCAGGCACTGGAGCAGAAAGGAGGGATCTTTGGTCGGCAATGGCCGTATGGGCATGGTGTTTGAGACGCGGAAGGCACTACTGTGTATGAAGGCAACTGGCCATGTAGAGTTTCAGTTAAGGCACTTCGTTTCTTGCACAACTGGGGATTGTGGCCAACCAGGTATGTGTGCATTGCCGCTCCTGGGTCGCATTCCTGTCCAGGTCTGTGTCAGCCACCCCATCCAGGTCCCAACCATGAATTGGATTAACCGGATAAGGCCTCTTTGAAACGCGGGATCTTTTTCTATTTTTCTATGAAATTCATGCACGTGTTGCAAATTAGGTCCTAAAATGTTGTAATTATCGCACCACACGGTTTAGAGTCTAGTTTTTTTTTTTTTTTTGGAAAAAACATAATGATCATTTTGCCAAGTTCTTTTGTAGGATATTTCCCGTATTCTATATCATTTTACACTCAGACTATATTGGTGAGAAATCTAGAAAGACATGTCTCCCTAAATTATCATTATTTGTTTCATGTGAGAAAAATATCTTCTTTTTCTACACTAACATCAAGATGTCCAACTTGGTTCATGGTTTTTGCCAACCTTCCACCATTGAGAGTACATGCATGTAAATTTGATGAATGACACATGAAAAACTTAGGTAGTCACAGACTCACAGTTGTTGCATGGTGGAGCATGATAACTGATAAGACCCTATTTAGGATTATTTATCTTCACCACCGAGGATTGTATAATTCGACCTTCATTGCAAAACATTTAAGTCTAGGAAATCTTCAATACAAAGTATTTCTAGTGAAAAGGTTATGATAATAGAATTCACGCTTTCGCTTTTCTTGTGAAGAACTTCTAATATCTTGTGCTTATGCTCGATGGGAAAATAGAAATCATATCGTATGAGAATCATGAAGGGAACTACTATGATATATTGTTCAAACTTAGATCGGACGAATAGGTTTTTATGCACACGCAGGATCATTTCTTTTTTTCTTTTTTTTTTCAATCAGGGACCTGCCAATATGAACTGACACCGAAAGGCTTAAGGGCAAGGAAATGCTCAACTGGAGGAGATTATTGTTGCTAACTAGTCATCGTTCGAACTTAAACAGAATAATGATAACACAAGCATAATTATCAGTCGATGATGGTATTGCATCATTGGATATGGACAACGGGGAGGGGAGTTTTAATTTCTTTTTGTGTGTTCCTATCAAAAAAATTGGTTTTGCTGAGCTCTCTTGCTTCGATTTTGCCCCATCAAATCGATTTCAAGCCAGGCCCCGGTTTTTGCAGGCAAGATTGTGTGAAGGACACTCTCTCAAAAAAGCAATGATTTAATGAGGATGGGAGGGAGGGGCAAGAAACGTCTATTTCCACCTTTTGGCCCTCCAATATATATTTCAACAAATATATCCTTTGCTTAAGGTACTTTTGACAATTTTTTTTTAGTGATTGGTCTTATAAATTTTGCATGTCTTTTTAGTTTTTAGTGGTTGGTTGTAGGTCAAGATGTGCTACAGTGATGTAAGATACTCCCTCTCTTATTTATTTGATGTTGTTTTATTTTTAGATCCTTGAGTTGGCATTGATAATTCACTCAAGTAATTTCACATCACTTGAATTTATAGCACCCATAGATTTTGATAAGTCATCCATATTCGACTTTCATAGTTTAGGATATTGTTTCACCATACAAACTCTAAAATGTCAAATAGTAGAAAAGAAGTCCCCATGTGGATTGCTTGCTGGTACAACACAAGGTTCACCATATTTAATTTGGTTGCAAATATTCTCTAAAAAGGACCATGAAGTTGATATATTGTCCCATATAAATTTACCTACATGTCCTATTAGATAGGATGGATTGAGATCAGACGGGAGGGAGGAATGTGGTGCGCGGTACCTAGATGATATAGGTCTGACTAGCATGAGGACTCCCAACATTTGTTACTTCTTCTAGTGTAACTTTCATGTCAACCTCTCTGTTGGGACCCTAACTTCTCCTTTGTGGTGGCCAAAGGGGTCACTGCCCTTTCAGCCACAAGAAGAGATTGCAACCCCTGTGGTGTGGATAGGTGGATGGATGCTTACATTTCCCATTGGAAGGACCATGACTGGTGACTGGATAGATGGGGTTGAGATTGGCCTCTCATGCAATGCCCTATAGGATTCTGGTAGGGCCTCAATCTTTGAGAGGATATGTTGTTGATTGGTGGTGCCTCCCTACTCTCCTAGTGTTTTTTTTTTGGCGCTGCTATATATTTTGATAATTCGCTGATGGGTAAGGTTTTTTCAAAGTTGTGGATAGGCCAATGACTTTCTAGTTAGGAGGTTGTTTAACCTCCCTTCCCTACTCATGGCTACTTCAACCACTGTTTGATGGATGCTAGAGATCTTAGCAATTTTCAGAATATATTAGAAAGTGTTAAAGTCAAGCCTACATATTTATTTATCAAATTTTATATAATAGGTATCATACATACATAGATATGTTTTAGCCACATTGGATAACATTGGGTAGTCTTCATTTTCCCCTTATGTATTAGCAGGAAAAAAATATTTTAGCGTTTGGTACAATCTCCAACATGACCCATCACTCCATCACCTTCTGTTGTTGTGGATGTGTAGCTGTGTAAAAAAAAGTATAAATTATTAAGTATTAAAAAATATTTTATGACAAATCTAGCTATACCATTTCCAGGAGACCAAATCTAAACATACACCCTGCATCAAAGGGGCTTTCCTTGATATGTGTACTTGTTCTTGTATTGTCATGATGTGGTGAACTGTCATTTCTCTACAATTTCTTCTTATTCCCTTAGGCATGGCTAGCATTTACTAAAGGCTAGCTAGTTGTAACACAGAAAATTGTATTACCTGCAGAAAGCAATATCACACAAAAGGTTTTGTAGGAAATAAAAACAGTTGGGTGTGTTAGTGCGTACTGTGGTGTGTCCACTGTGGAGGCATTTGATTCCTAGCTCTCCTCCATAATTAGGATATAAATCCTAGGTCATGGGGGGATCACCCTCTCTGTACCCCACAACCCCACAACAAAAGTGCCTTGCATTACCATAGTCATCGACAACATCAGGGAGATTTGGCATATCAATTGTAGGGTCAACTTACACAATCTTCTTTCAATATGTTCTCTCGAATTTTGTACAAAATTGTCAATTAGGAATTTTGCAGATAAGAAGGGATGACGGTGGGTGAGGACGTGTCTAAAGAGCAATTGTAGCCCCCTTTCGAAAAGCTAAATTATTTTGTGGTTCCTAAGAAAATTTTATTGGAGAACGAATTTGGAAACACAAACCAAACAAGCCAGGTATATGAAAAATATTTGTTTTCACAGAAATATATGCAGAACTATTACTTCCTCCACTTCTGGTCATAAAAACATATCGTGGTGGACATCAATGTTTATGTAAAATGGTTCATTGACAACTAATTTATGTAGTACTAATATATATATTTGTAAAAACCCAACAATACTACAAAAGTAGCTTTCGAGACATATATATGCATATATTCTTTATATTTCTGATCCAAAAATATATTTCAAAACAATTAATTCTCATATGCCAAACATAACTAGTACGGCCTTATTCGGATTAGAGGATTTCTAGAGGATTTTTGAAGGAATCCTGTTCAATAGGAATTTTTCCTTTCCTATCATTCGGATAGCAAAAGTGGATCACAGAAAAACCAAGGGAAACTTTCCTCCGCCCTTGATTCCAAGGGAGAAACGCAGGAAAAAATACATGGACTCTGACCTCTTTTTTTCATTTCCTTCACGTAAGACCGAGGAAATCAAGCCCTAATCAGTTGGAGTGACATGATGGGACTAATATTTTATTGCTTAATTAGACTATAATCTATGAGATTACTGTTGATTGGAAAATTCCTATAGTTTATATATTCCTGTATTCCGAACGCTCCACACCATCAAATTCCTATTTTTTTTCAATCCTACGTTTTGCACATGCAATCCTATAGTATTCCTGTGTTTTTCCTATTCCCATGTTTTTCCAATTCTTTAATCCGAACAAGCCCTACATGTTTTGTGACATAGGAATCCCTAGTACATATTTTTGTGACACAGGAATCCCTAGTACAGATGTGGCCACATGACACAGATAGCACATAACTTTTAGTATGTGTCCCAACAACTACCAGAGATGCATGCTCTGCCCATCACCGTGGAAATGACAATCAAAATCCTAATACCACACTAACACATACTTATGTTTTCCATTGCAATTGGTGCACAACTCCCTTTTCTCTAGGCCAAAGAGAAAGAAGAAACAGCATAGGCCAACTAAACAATAACAGTATCCCTTCGTCTTTTTCTTCCTTTCATGGATGGGTATATTGTTGCCTCCCTTTCAAAGTGCAGGAAAGCACAAATCCTATCCATTTGCACTCATATGTGAAATTAAAATAGAAATTGGCACCACTGCTGTGGTGCAAGAAAAAGCCATATACCGGCTCTCTGACGACGACATGACACTGCCCTTGTGTAAGGCTGATGGCTTGCTGATGGTCATATTGCAAGTGTCCTAATAACAATGATTATATGTGTGAAGTTGTTAACCAGTTATTAGTACTAAAACTTGCAAAAGAAGCTGGGTGTACATGATACAAAATTCAGATGGGGCTCACATGATCAAAGACAGACAGCTAGGGAGGAAAGGATTAGAGAAGGTCTTGCACTCTAGGGGCAATCAGGCTGAAATAATAATATGATGTTGATGATGATAGGTACACCTGAGGCCTACAGTTAAAGGGCTTAAATGAAATATATGCTTATGGGTGTGCCCTTATTTCTTTTCCATGATTCTTTCCGAGTGGCTTTCGGTTGCAATGATCCCTTCTTTTCTTATATATGTCTTAAAGAATTGTGTTATTCTCTACCCATAAAAGGAAATTTCCTTGGGGGTTATTTTGACTGATCTTGAAAAAAAAAGTTCATTTATACATAAATCGGCAAAGCGACAAGTGGATATATTGGGAACAAAGTGTAGCAACCAGGGTTTACCAACCCCAAAACCGGCGGTCCAAAACCAGCGGTCGGCAGTTTTCATCCGGTAAAATCTGGTCAAATTTCATAAAAAGATTAATTTCAGTTTGATCTTTTCTCAATTTGATTGAAGAACCGAGTGGGTTGTATTATTAAGCCAGTCTGGGAAATCGATTTTGCGAAGATGGAACTGGTTTTTGTCGGTTTTGTAAACCCTGGTAACGACTAATAACACCATGTTCGGCTTATAATCATCCCTTAATTCCCCACCACTTAATATGAGCCCTCAAAAAACATTCTGGGGCACTTAGAACAAACTTTGGACATTCACTTATGACAAGAACACTTATCATTAGGTTTTTCTTTTTTCTTCCACTGACTGAAGCTAAGAACAAAATCTAAGCACACATGGACAAGCAGCGACCAAAGTTCTGCACGTTGTGACAGGGCTTCACTTTGTTATACTCTATGCTTTTAACCAGAGCATGCTACAATCGCAGTGTGCTTTCTTGTTCGATCGTTAATTTCCTGATGCAGATTTGCAGAGTTCTTGCTGGTCTCACCGTCTCGTTTCTGGCTTCTTTTCACCATTCCCTGTTCATCTTCATCTTCAGGAATCAGGACAGACAGCTAACTACAAAAACTTCTGCAGTGCTTGAAGTTGATGCTTTTTAGCTCTACCAGATTGTTTTTCAGGTAATCATAGATACATGAACTAAATTAAGTAAGCGTCAGCTGATCAGCTTATGGCCTCGTGGAGAAGGCCCTGTTTCTTTCAGCTTGGGATTATTATAATCTAAATTATTAAATCAGATTAATATAAGCTAGATTGTTATAATCTATAGTAGAATAAGCGGTTAGTTGTTTCTTTCCTAGATTATTAGAGCATAGATTATTGGGTTTGTAAGTCTAAAGAGGGAGTGGGGTGGCATGGTGGGTAATTTTTCATCCAATAATCTGGAAAAAGCTCACCTAAATGAGCTTATCAGATTTAATAAGCTGGGCTCTAAATTATAATAAGCTACTTCAATAAGTTGTCTGTTTCTTTCAGCTTTACCAGATTATTTTTCAGGTAATCATAGATACATAAACTAAATTAAGTAAGCGCCAGCTGATCAGCTTATGGCCTCGTGGAGAAGGCCCTGTTTCTTTCAGCTTGGGATTATTATAATCTAAATTATTAAATCAGATTAATATAAGCTAGATTGTTATAATCTATAGTAGAATAAGCGGTTAGTTGTTTCTTTCCTAGATTATTAGAGCATAGATTATTGGGTTTGTAAGTCTAAAGAGGGAGTGGGGTGGCATGGTGGGTAATTTTTCATCCAATAATCTGGAAAAAGCTCACCTAAATGAGCTTATCAGATTTAATAAGCTGGGCTCTAAATTATAATAAGCTACTTCAATAAGTTGTCTGTTTCTTTCAGCTTTACCAGATTATTTTTCAGGTAATCATAGATACATAAACTAAATTAAGTAAGCGTCAGCTGATCAGCTTATGGCCTCGTGGAGAAGTAGAGAAGATTTAGCTGAGTAACAGAGCAAGATACTGGAGTGATACCAGATTCAGAACCGAAACTCTACACCACTAAAAAGTAAAGGATTTTTTTTTAAAAAAAGAAGGAACAACTAAGTGCCAAAGTGATGATGGTTAACTCAAGTACTCCCTCCATACTTACAAAGGAAGTTGTTTAAGACAGCGACACGGTCTCCAAAACATAACTTTGACTTCTTATTTCTATAAAAATATTTATTGAAAAGTGATATATATATACTTTTATGAAAATATTTTTCAAGACAAATCTATACATATAATTTTTACATTTTTAAACTTAATAACTTGAGAGTTATTCATGATTTATATTTCTAAAGTTTGACTTAAACATTGTCCTAAACGGAGGAAGTAGCAGCAAACTGTCAGTTCAAAGCACAAGTAGCAACAGTATTGAAGCTCTGGAATTCAAAGTTTGTTGCTAGCTGCGAGCTGTAACTTTCGACCAGATCACTGTTGCCAAGCCATGCATGGACCCACATATCTATTATACATTAATTTTGACAATTTGATTCTTTGCAAAAACTAATTTTATAAATGAACCGCTGCCAAAACTTATTTCAAAAGTGACATTTTTTTCAACGCCAAATCGTGTGGCGCTGAACGTAGACACCTCAGCGCCACGTCACCTGGCACTGAATGCCGTGCCACCATGGATGAAAGGCTGAGTCAACGTGACAACGTATATTCAGCGCCACGCTATTTAGCGTTGAGGTGTCTAAGTTTAGCGCCATACAATTTAACGCTGAACAAAAGGGTCATTTTTGAAATAAGTTTTAGCGGCGGTTCATTTGTAAAATTAGTTTTTACAAAGGGTCAAATTGTCAAAATTAATGTCTATTATAACGATTGCAGGGTGCTGATCCTAGCATGTTATTGGGCCACGTGGCTTCCTATAAATGAAGCTTCACCTCTCTGTAAATCTGCCACATGTCTCCTTGCTCTCCTCCTGCTATACCTCCCGCATCGTTTCATCGAGAACCTACGCGCAAATGCTGATTAGCACCCGTTATCCTCACGGTTGTGGAGTTTTTATGAGGTCGGGTTCACTTTTAGGAAACTGTGAGATTAGCTTTTCCACGGGGTGAGGCCCACGTCTCTTGGACGATGCATGATGCATGATTTAAAATAATGTTAAAAAAACAAATACTCAATGACTCAATTGGTACAACCACGGTGCACATACATTTCCGTACGCCTTTTTCACAGAAGTTAAAAAATGATAATGTGGAAGTGAAATACATTTCCATGCACAATACTCCCTCCATACCTATAAAGAAAGTCGTTTAGGACCATGCTTAAGTCAAACCTTCAAAATATAAATCATTAATAACTCAAGTTGTTGAGTTTGAAAATGTAAAAATTATATGTATAGATTTGTCTTGAAAAATACTTTCATAAAAGTATACATATATCACTTTTTAATAAATATTTTTATAGAAACAAGAAGTTAAAAGTTGTGTTTTGGAGACTGTGTCACTGTCCTAAACGACTTCCTTTATGAGTTTGGATGGAGTATATATTATACTGATACCAAATGAACTCTCAGATAAATTTATATCACCAAAAAAATAATCATTTAAACATATAGTAGTGCATACAAACATTCAGAAATGTAATACAAATATGATCTTCAAGATAAGTACATTCAAATTCCAGAGTATTGCATAGAAATGATTTCTTCAAGAAAATAAATGGTGTACTTCGTTTCAAAATATGCTCTTAATGCATTTTTTGTTTGAGTTTTGAAATTCGTTGTACCACGAGTACTAGTTGCTTGGATTCAAATTTAGATTTAAATTGCAACACTTATGAATTGCTCAAAAGGCAAATATATGTACGACGTTGCCAGAAAACACAGAATACATTTATCTCTACAGCATCATACATAGATGCATTAAGTGTGTTCTATGTACATTTTGCACAAGGAAAAAATGTTGAATGCACAGTAGTATACACGTGCATTCAAAATGTAATGCGTTATTTCTCACAAGAAAGAAATGCTACTACCAAAATTCATTTGAACTGCACCATAGTATACACCTGCATTAAAAATTAGTACATTATTTTCTCATAGAAGAAAAAAAATGCCCTCATAATACATTTGAACTGCACAACATTTATAGACAGATACATTTGAATTGTGTTATTAAAAAAAATAGATTTTACCAATTTTTATAGACATACGGAGGAAGGGCAGAGCCACCGCCTGACTAGCCCAAGTGGCCGCGGAGGCTCACCGACAAAAACTCTATTAAATTTATAAGTTATTGAATGAATTGATGATGAAATTTATATAACAAATACTAGAAGTGAAGTTTGCTCGGGCTCAAAAATATTTCTCGCTCCGCCATTGTGAGGAGAGATAAAATGGGAATACTAGTTTCATTACTTTGGTTCATTGGAATTTGTGCGTATATATTCGACTTCCAACTTATGTCCATGAATTTAATGTCTTGCCGCTTTGAATAAATATATGAAAAAAGGGTAAAGTTTCACAATTTCAGGCATTAAATAGATAAAAAAATAGGTTTACTTATCAGATCATATCATTTACTCCCTACATTCCATATTAATTATTATATAAATTTTTCACCAAGACCAAGAAAAAGTATTAACTTTCCTATATTTCATTTAGTGTGAGTATGTGGTAGGGAAAAATCAATAAACATGCATACTTTGGGCTTGTTTAGATCTCCTGGCAAAAGTTTTCACCCTGTCACATCGAATGTTTGGACACATACATGAAGTGTTAAATATAAACGAAAAAAATAACTAATTACATAGATTGCATGTAAATTGCGAGACGAATCTTTTAAGCCTAATTGCTCCATGATTTGACAATATGGTGCTACAGTAAACATTTGCTAATGACGGATTAATTAGGCTTAATAAATTCGTCTCGCAGTTTACAGCCGCAATCTGTAATTTGTTTTGTTATTAGTCTACGTTTAATACTTAAAATATGTATCCGTATATCCGATGTGACACGCCAAAACTTTACACCCATGGATCTAAACACCCCCTTTAACTCCTGCTGGGCCCCATACATAATAAATTTTCATGCTTAAATGCAATAATATTACAAGTCAAACGAAGGGGCTATGATTAAATGTAATAATATTACATGTCAAATGAAGGAGCTATAGTTACATGATGATCAATTTGTAAATTTTAATTTGTGTTAAGTGATGATCAATATGAAACGGATGGAGTATTTCATACTGGTTGGTCTATTTTCTAGTGTAAATGAATGTATGAGATTTATTCACGTCACCGTAAGTAAAACATCTATTTTATTTTGTACGGTAATTTCTATGTTTTCACTACATGAAGTTGTGGACGGACATAATTCCTTCGTGGAAAGTTTGCTCTTTTAAGAACGCTAGCTAAGTAGTACTAGTTTCTCTTCAAATAGAGGAATTCGGCTCGATTTGAAGATCCAGTCTTGCAATGCCATCGAGTGGTTTTTCCCAAAAGGTGCAAGGAACAGCCACTGCTTCACATTTTGTCAGAAACTGGTCTTGGTTTATGAACTCAAAAGGGTCTTGAGCGACCAAAACCAGCGAGATGCTCATGAAGAAAAGCCACTGCTTTCATCGAAAGAAGTCTGAGCACACAAGTTTTCAGCATTACAGTGTTTTGAACAAACTAGCAGAGCCAATCCCAACCAGAGAAAAAAATTCTTCAGAAACGGGAAGTAGACCTCTGGACTTTATTCAAGATTCGTCCAAATTGACCGACTCATCGCATATTGTAAGTGATTCGGTGATCTAATAACCCCTTAATTAGCATCAAAATCATGAGTTTAATACTCTTACTATGGACATGGAAGTAGTCACTGAACCCCAGTGTAGAAGCTAAGGCCCTGATCGGAAGTGCTGGCTGCAGCAGTTGCAGCCAGTCAGCCCCAATCCAAACCAAAGAGCGGCAGCTGTGAATGGCTTGCAGCAGCCAGCACAACCGATCAAGCCCTAAATGTTATGTTTGGGAAGCTTCTAGATTCTTCCAGAAGCTCCAACTCCCTCCAAACACTATTGCAGCTTCTTCCAGCAACGCTCGAGCTCTCCTATCCAGAATGAACTAAAAGCTAAGAGCTGGGTTTCTTCTTCATATTCTTAGAAGTTGACTACCAACCAACTGTTTCTCAGAATTGCTCCCCAAACAGAATCAAAGGCTTGCAGCGTGGAGCGAAATTCGAAGGTGGAAAAAAAAATCCAGTGTAAAATCCTCTCAGGGCTAATCACTATGAGCGTCATTCGGTTTGTAGGATAGAAGTGTAGGAAAGGATAGAAGTATAGGAAAAATTAAAGGAAAGTTTTCTTTCCTACAAGATGTATAGAAGAAACATAAGAATTTTTGTCATCTACTCAAACCTCCTCGAAAAATTCCTATAGATTGATGTGTGCAAACATTCATATTCCTCTACTTTTCCTATTCATATGGATTCAAATTCCTCCGAACCGAATAATAAGTCATTATTATGCTTGGCGCCTCTGTTTCGCGCAGAAAAAAAAAAAAGGAAAAATCCAATTCGTCGTGGGCCAGTTGAGCCGGGCCCGGCCCGTTAAGGCCTTGCGGTTCGGAAGCCCATCATCTCATCCGGTTCGTTATTTTTATTTTTCTCAGGGAAAAAAAAATCCGAAAGAAGAGAAAAAAAATCCCAGCTCAGTCCGCCATGGACGCGGAGATGGACCTCCTCGCCGACGAAGACGGCGGCGAGGCCGAGAGGCTGGAGGCCGCGGAGGCGCAGGCCGACCTCCTCCGCGACCGCCTCCGCCTCGCCGTCATCAGCATCGCCACCTCCGAAGGTTAGGCCCGCTTTCTTTGGTTCTTGGGAATGAGGGGGGGATTGGGGAGGGAGGATCTTCGCGAATGCTTCAACTGAATGAAACCATGGCGCCGCCGTGCGATTTCTTGCCAGGAAAGAAGGCGGGGATGGAGGTCTCCGACCCCGTCGTCGCCTGCATCGCCGATCTGGCCTACAAGACCGTAGGTACGTATAAATATGAGTAAATATCTCCCAAAACCCTAGACTTTTTCTTGTGTTCGGCGGCTTGTTCGTGCCAACTGTATCCTGTTTCATGATTTGTTTTCACTCTAAATTGTTTTGTATGTGTGTCTGTACTCCATCTTCAATGATCTGCATTCATGTCCATGTGCATAGGTTTGCTCGGATGTCTCCTGTAAACCATTCCAATTCTATCAACTACAGTGCTTAGGCTGTGTTCGTTTGTGTGAGATAGGGTGAGAAAACACCACGTTTTCCGCGCGCACGCTTCCCAAACTACTAAGCGATGCATTTTTTGCAAAAATTTTCTATAGGAAAGTTGCTTTAAAAAATCATATTAATCCATTTTTGAAATTTAAAATAGTTTATACTCAATTAATCATGTGCTAATGGCTCATCTCGTTTTGCGTATCTTCCCAATCTTCTCAATCCCCTATTTCTCAAACTCACCGTGTAGAGAGTTATTGGTTTTTAACATTTTCAGCTTGTTCTCTTTAACAGTAGTATCAGTTTCTTTTGTTCTTGATAGTTGCGACAGTGGAGCTTTGTTAAATAGGAGTAGGTGCTCGTTGCCGAAATGCATGTGCAGAGAAGATGAAATTAGGGTGAAATGGTGAAATTTATGCGTGATTTGCTCTGAATGACTGGAAATCTGGATCTCCATAGCTAAAGACCTTTATTAGGGCATCTTCATCAATAACCAAAAGGGAATTCCATTGCTTCTGTTGTCTTATCATTCACCTGCTTCTGGACATATTCTACATTCTAAACAACTCCTAATTCGATTAACCTAGAATGTATTCATAGTATTTTCTCTTTGAATATGGGGAAGTTAGGTATTAGTTCAATGCATCCGGAGTCAAATGTGGTTTATATAGATCCAGCTATTTGAGATATATTCTGGATATGTGAGATATGAATAAATTGAGGAGGCCCTTTCCTGCTTGGAGATTGTTTCCTGTCACCGTACGGGGGTATATTTTCTGGGCCTAATATACTTGCCAGCATTAACTTTACCGAAAAGACCTAAAAGCTCTGAAACTCAAGGAAATAAAGTGAACTCTTTAAAGAAACTCTGCAATATGTCGATGAATGCGCTATATTCAGTTGAAGCAGAATAAAACAGATTGTCCTGTTGACATCCATGGCTTTTAATCAGGTAGTTCCAAACTGTTGGCAACATACATAACAGGTAACTCAGTTGCAGCAAGTTTCATTAAAGATCAACCCCATCCTGTCCATAAACATCAGAATCACATCTTTTTAGTGACACCACATGAAGATAGAATTATAGAAAGCAATGGTTAACCACCCAATCTTGTACCCCAGGCCTCTTCAGAAAAGTACATTTCTTGCCAGTTGCCAGAAAAGAGTGATTTTGTGATGACAGTAAAGCAGGGGCAGAAGGTTAATGAAGCAGTAGATTCAAAAGTAACATCTCTGAAAATAAAGCACATATAAGCTCTACTGAACTTCTAGATGATATAAATGGTTATGGGTCTTGTTAGATCTTTGATTTTTTTTAATCATGGTAATTCTAATTAACATCTCTTCCGCAATGTGCAGAGCAGCTGGCTAAGGATGTTGAGTTGTTTGCACAGCATGCTGGTCGTAAATCCATCAAGATGGAAGATGTTATACTCACAGGTACATTACGATACCGTGCTCTTCTGATCCCAAAAGAAAACATTTTTATTTTGCTTCGTAAAATACTTGTTTGCATCTTACTTGCTGTGATTGTTGCGACGTAATTCCAGCACATAGAAATGAGCATCTGATGGGCCTCCTGCGGACATTTTCTCAAGAACTGAAGGGTAAGGAGCCTTCCAGCGAGAGGAAGAGAAAGAAATCTTCAAAGAAGGACGACAACGTGATGCAAATCTGATTTAAGTCATGAGATAAATCTTCTTCCCATAGAACAAAGTGGTAGGTTCAAGCAGGAAACTCTGCAAGTAACTCAGGCTACCCACTGATCCTGTATTTCACACATTTAGATGTGGTATGACACAATGTTGTCTGTGGAAAGTGGAGATCCTTCACACCTGTAAATTCACTGAGGCTGTTGTGTCAAGTAGTAAATGGCAAAATTCAGAGTTTGGTTCTTACACGGGATCATGTGCTGTCACACTTTCTGATAATCCTGTGCCTCCTGCTGATGTTTGCTCAACTGAAATGTGCACAGAAAAGAAAGGATAAATAACAAAAAACTTCCGTGTAAGTTTAGAACTAGTCACTAATCAGTTCTGTGACAATTTGTGATGTTTGGTTAACCAGGGAAAAGAAAAAACTGATGGCCTTGAAGCTGTATAAGATGAACCTGTCAAACTTTGATGCGGTAAAACTCTCACTGAAGGGATTCTACAGATATCGTGGTATTATGTCAGAATAAGTTCACTTAAGGTCCCTTGTCACCGAATCTGAAATTCATCTCTGAACCGCAATACCAGATATAACACTTCCCTCAACTCTCAAAACCAGTGCAAATAAGGTCCCAAGGCGGTTTTCCAGGTGATGTCGTCGGCGCTCCGTGATGACTAAGTCGTTCAGGCTATCCGGGCGGGCCGAGCGGTGGTTCTGGGAGAGCGTCCCCTCCCCATCGCCGCCGTTGTTCGCCGATGGCCTCGACCCCATGTTCGTCACCACATACGTCGTGCACCTAGACAGCTGCACCGTCTTCATGCTGGAGGCAGGAGCGGCGTGCGACGAGAGGGGCGGATGCCGCCGGCAGTAGGCCCGTGGGGGTGGGAGTAGAGGAGGCCGTGCCGTCCTTATCTCCGCCGGCGAGAGGAGGGAGGAGAGGGGAGAGAGATAAAGACAGGAGATGGGGAGAGGAAGGGGTTGAGAATGACAGCTGGGCCCACGTGGGCCCCACCATCAATTATTATTATTTTTATCGAATTGCCACATAAGCGCCACGTCAGTTAAAGGCCAAGCCAAATTAGCCAGTAGGTGCCACGTCAGCTAAAACTGCCATCTAAATCACCATAGGACCTATATTGCACTGGTTTGATAATTGAGGGACCCATTGTATCTTGTTTTTTAGTTAAAGGATGAAAATCGGATTCGTTGACAAGTTGAGGGACCTTAGATGAACTTATTCCTATTGTGTCTGAACCTGAACAGATGGCCCATTGTGAAACCAACACATTGGGTCTAAAGGCCAACATGGAGCCCATAAGCAGCCATCAAGCAGGGCCCATAAGCCCATGACACTGCTCACTTTGAGCCCATATCAGGCCCATTTCTATCATATCTTTCTGACTGTCTTCAGAGTTCAGAATTCCTCAAGCTGCAGCAACAAATGGGCGCGCTACCAGGTTCCTACCAGTCAAAATAACCCTTTTTTTTCTCTGCAAACTTCAGAATTAGCATAAGCATGCAGTGTGCCGGTCTTCTCTATCTATATTAATATAAAAGATGGTATCACCACCACCATCCAACTACCATGCGGAACCCATGAACTGAGGTGTTTGTCTTGTCTCTTACTTTGCACATGCCATAGATCCCGTCGAAAGGAAAACATGATAATAGAATATTATGAACATTTTTATCTTTACGGAATGACAATAAAATTAGCATAAATGTATTAGACAATTGGGAAAAAGAACTGTTGCAACTCACGAGTATTATGCTAGAATAATTATAAGGGAAATTCAGACTGATATTTTCCAGGGAGGGTTTCATTTGAGCAAGCGTTCTTGGTAAGTTATACAGAGAACTAATTCCAGCAATGCAAATTTCAGAACAAAGTTTGTTTGAATACTGCACACATTATTGGACAAAAAAAAAATGCAAAGTCAGGTTGACCATTTGAAATTCGCACAATTTTTTTTTGTGAGGAATCTTGTACTAGTACAAATTATTGGGATGCAAACTGCAAAGTCAGGTTGTCCCTTTGAATAGTGTACACATCAATCCCTTTCAAAATAAATCAATTTTTTATATATTAATCTGAATGGAGGTTATGTCTAGACTCGTGTATAAACCTTAATTTATTTTGAAACATAGGGAGTACACATACTGGATAATTCTGAGAGCACCAACATACACGAATTTGTGCCTGTAACGTCTCTCTGCAGCGGCAAACAGCAAACTACTCTACTCAATTCTGGTCAAAGATTCTGAGTCTTTGATCTGCCAACCTCTCCAACCACACACATAAATACTCTATGATTAAATTAGGCTTTGTGTCACTGTTAACAAGATATCTGGTCGTCTGACCCAACTTGCTAATCAGGTTGATTTTGTCTGTTTTTTCAAGTCTTAGCCACAGTCAGATGGAGAGTTGTCATCGTGCCATCAGTTGATTATTTCATTGGTCTCTTCTGTGTTGTTGGAGGAACGTGATGAAAAGAAAAGAAACCCCAAATTAATATTATGTTTGACCAACACGGTCCCCATATTTAAATTTTAGACGATCCATTCGAATTTGATAATGTTTTAAGCGATGTTGTGTAGAAGGCGACGACCGAATCGGGTGTCACGTAATTTTCATCCTAATTAATTTAGATTCATTTGAATCGAACAGATAGACTAATGACAAAGCTCTCATTATTGTTGCCCCTCCCTCCAAAGTTTGTAAAATATGTGTAAATATATGATAGAGTTAGAGTTAAATTCTGTCCTAAGCTCTCTTAAATAGGGAGGCAGACCTGTTGTAACCGCGTGACAACTAGCATAGGTGAGCGGGAATGGCTACCGGTGACATTCGACCGAAGATTGCTGTATAGCTCTAATACCACTTGTTGTAAAACGAGCTCCAAAATTGACAATGGTAGCTAAATGCGGAATAGCTGATTTAAAATCCCGAGCAACAACAGGTCAAATTCGTTGATGGATTCAATGAGTTGTTTGGCAGTACAAGGTATATCTAGGATATGCGGGTTGGCATGATGGGATATAAGGAAATTTGCATCACTGAAGAGGAAGAGCAAACATTATTATGGTAATTTTTTTCAGGTGATTCGAGGCGATGGTGATTTTCTAATATTATCATGGATTCGGTCTAAAGAAGCTGGAAGCGTGGATGTTGAATTTGTTAGCTCGGTTCATAAGACGAAAGGAAGAAAATGTTCTCTTTGTGTCCGGTGAGTTTAATTTATTTATTTGGTGATGACATCAGTTATTTGGCTATGGATTAGGTCAAGTTAAATTTAAAATGGAAGATAAAGGTTAACATGATATTCAATAGTCTGGGATGTACCAGCTAGGAAGGAATCAATTTTGCTTTGTAAGATGTTTGCGATGATAGAAGAGAAGGTAGAGCACTTTGCAGGTGGAGTCGAGAGAAAAAGGTCATGGGGATAGTGGAGACTCTTGATTACGGTGAGCATAGTGAAGGCTTGTCGTGAGCAATAGAAAGAAACTAACGCAAGTCCAGATACACGGTGGTTCTTCAAGGAACAAATCATGTTGCCGTGGCATATTCGTCAAGATGAAGATTGTTAGAATTTATGTTGAACATGTATACAAAGTCGGCTGCAGTTTAGATATTGGAGTTGTAATAGGCGTAGGAGAGAGTTGGAGTTATACTTTGTCTTAAGCACTCTCTTAAATAGAGAGACAAACATATTGTAATCGTATGACGACTTAGCATAAGCGAGAGAAAATGGCTACCGACAACATCCAACTAAAGGTCGTTATAACTATGATACGCTGTAATTATGTTGGATCAGGAGAAGTATTCATAATCAGTGCTTCAAAGATGTAAATTATGACTGAACTCCATTATTAAATATCGTGTCTCGATGTTGTCGTTAGTTTTGTATATGCTATGATGTTCTTCTGCGTTTAGCCACCGATGTAAGTTGTGAAGCTGGTTTTATAACATATACTACTCGTCTACTCCTTTGGATTACTATATACTTGTCACTGTTAACCAGCCTTGACTGTTAACCAGCCTTGATTTAATTATAATCACTATAAACTTTTAAATTATCGAATTTTTGTTGAGCAAAAGTTGTATGGTTATATTTAACATATATATGTACAACCTACTTCAACGATATTCATACTTTGCAAGCACTTACAAACTTATGAAAAATAAGAACAGTCAAAGTGAACATATATAATAGTCTCTGATGACAAATACTCCCTCCGTTTCACAATGCAAGTTATTCTAGTATTTTTCATATTTATATTGATGTTAATGGATCTAGACATATATATCTATCTAGATTCATTAATATTTATATGAATGTGAGAAATGTTAGAATAACTTATATTGTGAAACGGAGGAAGTATTTAGGAACGAGGGAACTAATATAGCACAGGAGATCAAGACGAACTCCGCATCTTGCACCACAAGGAAGGGAATAACAATGCAATTAATCATACAAATCTTTGTTGCTTTCATCGTCACACACATGCTGACATGCCATCGGCCTTGCACTACGACAGATGAGCTGAGAGGTGTTTGATTGGCATATTCATATTGCTAAAGCTGATCATACTTCTATTAGCTACCATGCCTAACATTAAGTGGTCAACAAAATTAAAACCACATGAAGGAGCGAGCTTGTCACGCTTTTGTATGCCAACAGGATGGATCTACAGTGTAAATGCCGTGTCAGTTGACATTGATGACTTTGGTAAAACCTACGGTTAAATTGTTTGTCTATATATTATAACACTACGATCTAAGTATAACTAGGTGAAACCACGCGCATTGCTGCGGAAATTCAGTATGATAACAATAAAAAGAAAACGTGTAAGATAGCTAGATAACATCAGATTAAGTAAATTAATGTGGTTTATGATAATTTAAATTTAAATAGTAAGTAGAATGGTGATTCAAACACAAAAAGTAAGGTGGTATGACTTTATGGAAGAAGAAAAGTAGGGAGATAGTTTGGACCGTAGATTAATCATCTAAAGGCTAAAAAAAATTAATGTGATATGACTTAATTAGAGGGAAAAAAAAGGAGAAAGATAATTTAGACCATAGATTAATCATTTAAGCACTAACTAAGTGAGGATGAACTATATAAGTATATAGGATATCATAAAACATAATAAAGATATACATTGGAACATTATGTGAATTATGTTGGATGATAATTTAATATGTTTGTATTTGAAAAGCTCTTAAATTATAAAAACTATAAAGATATAGCATGTTTGCATGATGTTTAAATGTGATGATTGTTAGTGGATGATGATGTGGCATCTTGTTAGTGAATGATAATGTGACATCTTTGCATATTAAGCTTAAGAAGTTAGTGGGGGATAACTTTATAGTAAGATAGGATTAGCATATTATGATATCGATAGGCACGTTATGACACCAACGAACCAATTTTTTTTATCCGCCACTGTGCAAATAACAAACACCTAACTTGCATAAAACCTGTTTAACTTAAGTTATGACATGGTTAGGTAAATTGCAAAAAGTGAACCACACAATTTCAAGCTTGCTGAATGAAGAGGGCATGCATACACATAGCATGTATGCGAATGACACGTGGGCCACCCTTCGCCATGAAAACCACCCAATCACAGAGCAACACGTACCCCTGCTGATTCCTAGTACCTGCATAGCCTCTAGAGAGAGAGAGAGAGAGAGAGAGAGAGGACAAAAGATGAGAAGGCAAGTCATAAAAAGCAACGACGAGCTCCTGCTATACTTCTCAGCTGCCTCTGCCTTGTGCTGTGTGCTTCGTGCAGCTAAGCACAAGAAGCAAACAAGCAGCTAGCACAAAGTGTGATTGATCTTTTGCAGTTTGCTACGCTACGTAACGTACCGAGTAGATCAAGGAGAAAGAAAGAAAGAAAAGCTTCTTTAATTTGGTCGTGGATCCCAGTAAAGTTCAGTAGATCGAGAGGTCTGGATAAGGATGTCGGAAAAGATAAGAGATGAACTACTCCTATATACAACTACCAAGTGTCACTGGTTAATTGTATAGCTGGCAGTAGATTGCATTGCATTGGCTGCAATCTCCAGGTCAGCCAGAGCATGCATATCTCTCTCAAGATTGAATAGCCAGCAATTAGTCCACGCTCTAATTTGCATATATCACTACTACAAAAGTGATTTTTCTATACGAGACCCTTTGATTCTTGCAAACGGACCATAACTAGTGGCGTCTGTAAAAATCGAGGGTCATTTTTGCATGCGGCCCCTTAAGTGGCCCATATGGAAAAATCGATTTTCCCATACGGACCTCTTTAAGACGGCCGCATGCAAAAATAAGCTCATTTTTGCATGCGGCTCACTTAAGCGCCCGTATGGAAAAATCGATTTTTCCATACAGGCCACTTAAGGAGGTGTATGCAAAAATAAAATTTGAAAAATTTGAAACTAGTGTATCTCACTCTTATGAACTACAAATTAGATGATTCTTTTTTCTAAATGTTTCTAAAATCATGCTCTATCATTGTGTTCTTACTGCTATTATTTTGGCTATTTTTTTCTTGTGACTTTATTTTATCAATTAAAATTTTGAATTTCAAAACTTCAAATAATATTTTGAAGCAGTAATTGATTTCAGCTGAAAAAGTCATCAACAACAAAGTTGTATAACTCATCAAGATATATAACTTCTATTTTGGTCATTTCTTCATCCGACAAAGATATTTGTAAGATTATTCGCAAAATGTATATAAACTATATCTCTTATAGTTTTATAAACTATATAAGAGATATGTACATTTTGTAAACAATCTTATAAATATCTTTGTCGGATGAAAAAATGACCAAAATAAAAGTTATAGATCTTGATTTATACAACTTTGTTATTGATGAATTTTTCAGTTGAAATCAATTAGTATTTGGAAAATGCTGTTTGAAGTTGTTATAATTTGAAATTCAAATTCAAACTGTTCAAACAAAGTCATATAGAAAAATGACCAAAACAAAAGTTATAGATCTTGATAAGTTATACAACTTTTTTGTTCACAACTTTTCCATTTGAAATCATTTATTGCTTCAAAATATTATTTGAATTTCTTATATTTTAAAATTCAAATTTTATATAGCTCAATCAAACTTGGATGGAGAAATGACCAAAAGAAAATCGGTAGATCTCAATGATCTCTACAACTTTGTTTTTGACAACTTTTTCACATGAGTTCATTTAATACCACAAAATTAGATTTAATGTTCATTTTTATCTAAAAAGTCTGATTTGCCTCCTCTCCCTCTCCACCCCTTCAAAATTTCAGCAACCTTATCTCCAACCTTATCTTCTCTCCACCATTATTTCTCCTCAACTCCCCCTCTCTCTCTCTCACACACAGAGCAAGGTCGCGGCGGGCGTCGGCGACACCGAGGAGGCACACGGTGGCGGCGGCCGAGGGCGGCGCGGTGCGAGGCGGGCGGCGGGGGTGACGAATCTAGCACCGTGCGGCGGTAGGCTAGGGTTTGGGATATTTTGGATTTTTATTATTTTTATTTTTTTTGCTGAATTTATTTTCGCATGCGGCCGGTATAAGCAACCGCATGCGGTTGGGCCGGCCGCATGCGAAAAGGGTGATTTTTGCAGACCTTCTCCCCCATGCGGTTGCCCCAACCACATACAAATATGCCTTTTGCCCGTATGCAAATAGCCTTTCTGTACTAGTGTATCCAGAACCAGATGGAGCTAGCACAAGGTAGTAAGGGTGTGTTTAGTTCACGCTAAAATTAAAAGTTTGATTGAAATTGGAACGATGTGACGGAAAAGTTGAAAGTTTGGCCGAGTTTAGGCCCTGTTTAGTTCCAAAGTTTTTTTTCCAAACTTCCAACTTTCCATCACATCAAACCTTTCATACATACACAACTTTTCAATCACATTGTTTCCAATTTCAATCAAATTCCAAACTTTGGGCTGAACTAAAGACAGCCTTAGTTCCAAATTTTTTCTTCAAACTTCCAACTTTTTTTATCACATCAAAACTTTTATACACATATAAACTTCCAACTTTTCCGTCACATCGTTCTAATTTCAACCAAACTTTCAATTCTGGCGTGCACTAAACGCACCCTTTATGTGTGTAAGAAGGTTTCGATGTGATGGAAAAATTAAAAGTTTGAAGAAAAAGTTAGGATCTAAACCAGACCTACCTAAATAGTGGCCATCATTCTGTACATCGCCGTCTACACGTCTAGTTGCATTGTGATCAAGTCAACTAGCCGGTCATATATGATACAAGAGCTTCTACGAAAGCAGTAAGCTAGGTATTATTATAGGCTAATAGCTGTGGATAACCCTTACGGCGGCGTGCAAAGTAAGGTGGTCAGGTCAAGCTTCTCGCCTGGTCAGGTCTCCATGCATGCATGCCTGACATACAAAATACATCATGTGTACTATCCTAGTCATGTCCATGTCGTATTTATACGTATGTGTTCATTTCAGTATATATATCCAAAACTAGCTAGCTAGTTGTGTGTATATATATCGATCAGCTTCCAACAAAGGCCTACATGATGATACGATGCCTCTTCCGGTCATAAATTCAAGTATGTTTTACAACAAGATTTAATCATATACTCCCTCCGTCCCTAAATATTTAACTCCATTGATTTTTTAAAATATGTTTAACCGTTCATCTTATTAAAAAATTTAAGTAATTATTAATTCTTTTCCTATCATTTGATTCATTATTAAATATACTTTTATGTATATATAGTTTTACATATTTCACAAAAATTCTTGAATAAGACGAACAGTCAAACATGTTTAAAAAAGTCAACGGCGTCAAATATTTAGGGAACGAGGGAGTACACTTTTGATATTTTGATCCGGCATTAACTTCTTAAATGCTTGCGCATATATTTTCTTTAAAAGTGTTATCATAGCATCGTAAATTTAATATATAGAATTTTTAACTTATATCAAATATATAATGTTGATGGTTAAACTTTTAAAAGTTTAACTAATTAAGTCTTGTCTTAAACATCGAATATTTGTGATTAGAGGGAGCACATATTTGGGAGCAAATGTGTCTATTCCAAGTAATGGTTTTACAAAAGAAAATTAGCAAGATAGCTGCCTATGCGATCAAAATGAGAATACAAACTCCACATTAATTGTCTATGTCTATCTATATCTATAGGATAATTTTACCATCCTTGAAAAGATACCTAGAGGTTTCATATTTTTTTAATGTAAAATTTGGTACCTCTAGATACTAAGTACCTTAATGTACTTAAAAAGTTTGGTGTAAAATTTAGATATCTGATAGTATTTTTTAAGGACTATAAAATTCCTCCTATCTATATATAAACTTACACACATGTCCACAGTTGTTCGATGATGTAAACTTGCATGTATCCTAAATAAGCCCTGTGTTTTTTTATCTCTATTAAGCTAAATTAAGCCACACAATACAATTAAATTATCTCTCTGCTAAACTGACAATCAAGTTGGTTGTTCAGTACCTAGCTTGTCGCTTGGGAGACCGATTGATCTGAATATATCGAACAAATTAAGCTACAGTCAGTCAGTCGACAGGTTCTTGTCGTTCCAAGTCATGATCGATCAGTTGCTAGCTTTTGGCGAGTCTGAAAGAAATAAATCCTGGTCTTCTGGTTGTAGTACAAACTTTGACACTGCAAACTCTGATGCGTACAGCTAACTAATGCTATCTATATAGAGAGCTAATTTAGTCTATTTACTCCGATTAATGCTAATATGCCGTGTCAACAAAACAAGAGATACTACCTCCCATTCAAAACAAGCCCGTACTTATATAAAGCTTTCAGGTGCAATAATGTCGATTAGTTCAATATCTTACGAAATTTCAGCGATTCAGAGTAGTTGATGTCTCGCCGGTCAAGATGCTTTTGCGTACATAATATGCTGATCTAGATCAGTTACGTTAGTCAATTTGGCATCAGCTTTGAAAAGAAATTAAACATGTAGTTTCATGACTTGAGTAAGCTAGCATTCATTTATTTATTATTATACTATAGTTATGTAAGGAGAAGCCACAAAATTTAATGTGCAAGTCATTGCAACCACAGAGTCGTCCAAAAACCATCAGATGTTGGTCACAGTAAATAACTTGTGGTACTAATATTGGGTGCTTTTGATTCAAAGGATTAGAATTGACAAACCATGGCAATTGGCAAACAAATACCACTAAGGTGATTTTCATGAACACTCTTTCTAGATATATACGGTTTTGGTTCTGTTGTAGCAGGAGGTATACTCCAATGACCACTTTGCAGGAGATCTAGATATGTGCAAATTGAAATTTGTCATTTCTTTAACTTTTTAGGAATCTGTTGTTTTATTTATCTCTCAGCTCCATTATTGCGAAACATGAGTTTTTTTTACGAACGTGCAAAAGAATTACATGTCAATATATTAGAAGAAGAAAGCAAAGTTTAGTTACACAATGCAAAAGGTTATGAGGACATAGCCAGGGGACAAGGAAAAAAAAACCCAAAAAAGTGCAAACAAAAAGGTTAGCTATTGAGAAGGAAAAAACTTCTATTGCGAGGGAGGGTGAGGTGGGGAAACCTCAATGCCAGCAGTGCTAGCAGCAGATAATCGCAGACGGTCTTTTTGGAGGATGGACTCTAGAACTACTAACCGAAGAGAGAGACGTCGAATACCGTGGAACATGTATAATAATGTACCTTTGATCCAACGGCCAGTTTATCCATTATCTGAAAAATACCGCTAAAAGAGGCCAATACGAACAGGTAACCTGATAATGGTGCTCCATAAATCAACTAGCTTTTGAGTCATAGAAAGTCACTAGAAATAGTGGCGCGCTACGCTGCGCCGGTCGATAATGTCATTGAACAATTAATATATAATTGCTCTATGGTCCAAGAGAACTACAAACTAAACATTGAATTAAGCATAACAGCCACAACACGTCACAGAGGCTTACTAATTACCATCAACCTGTATACAAAACAGAAGGTTGTAAATTTGCTTTATTAGTTACGAAATAATTTCAGCACATTTTACACCGGTACACTCCAGCATGAAATGCACTCACCCAACATCTAAACTACTCTTCCCCACTGATGGAAAGTATATTGGATATACTTTGTGTTGCATATATTACTGCTGAAAACTCCCTCCCAAGTAGTCCTACAACAGTAAAAGAAAGAAGATTAGTCTATGCTTCCTGATGACAATGGTTTGAAGGTTGACAAATTAAGCAATGAATTTTACAATCCCATAGGAAAGTATACTACAGTTATCCTACATTCAGTCAAAATTACAACACCTTTTGGGAGCTCTGTTATCTCTCTGTCATATCAAGTTATCAATAGTAGGGTGAAAGGAACAACCACGTAGTTGCGATGCCAAAATAACTTTTTCTTGCTCAAATTTTGAGGTGCTAGTGCTAGTAAAAGTGTTTTCCGCATTTAAGAGAAGAAAATGGATGGGCATATGGTTGGACTGGAAAACTTTAGCTATGGGGTAATTTACTCTACATATTTGAGAAAACTAATTAAGTAACAAATTTTTATTTCGATGCTGAATTTGAAAAATAGAACATATCAGTCGGCTAGTTCGTACAATTGCTTCCATGTAGGAAAATACAATATGTCAAACAATAGTGAAGTATTATCAAAACAGCTTTAAGTTCAGTTAACCAATAAATTTGAAAGCAGCAACAGAACCAAAACACATATGTCCTGACAGTATAAGTTGGCGATCTGCCTTAGTATGGATTTGTGCCCTCACACGTGCTCTTTGCAAACACCTAGAACATTGTCCCTCTTTAAAAAGCACATTATGCATATCCTCCCTGCAGCCAAGTTTAGAAAATAAATTGCTGATTCAATATTAAGATGCAAAATTGGGATCAGGGGATATTCATAGATCGATCCAGATTTTTATTTAATGATGGATAAAAATGGTACCAGTCAGTAGCTGCATGATGTAGGAGACGGTGATGGCCCCAGCAGCTGAGTTGATGAACTCGGCAAACTGTTTGTCGAAGTAATGAATGACGACTTGAACTATGTAACTGAACAAAATGGTATTCATGCAAATGGGGAATGATGGAGTGAGGGTGAAGTAGAAGAAACGGGGTTGGAAGGGAAGAGTGGGCATAGGTGTTCACCTTGAAAGGAGAGACGGTAGATCAGCTTGTCTAAACAACAGCAGCGCCTGACGATGGAGACGGATACGCCTTGGACGGTTCAGGAGTTGGGATCCGGAAGGCTCAAATGATTCGCATGAGATGGGGAAACACCACATCTCAAGCTCGTAGACCGTCGAGATGATGCTATGTACTCCCTCCGTTTCACATCTATCTAGATTCATTAACATTAATATAAATGTGGGAAATGCTAGAATGACTTACATTGTGAAACGGAGGAAGTATTGATGATGCCCCTATGGCAATCGATGTGGGACGAACTGCCATCGATGGGCCGACGACGATGGAGGGAAAAACCTGCGAGGGCGCGAGAAGAGTGGGAAGAAGAGAAGGGGAGGGAAAGAAAGGGCACGCACGCCATGCCCTCACTCCGTTGCACGAGGCGGAGAGCCGGCGGCGTGCGCCGATGCGTCGCCATCCGCCCGCGAGAGGGCTACGGCAGCGTGGCGGCGGATGAGGCCATATGCAAGCGGGCCGCAACCGCTGCTAGGGTTTTGGTTGTGTGGGGATATGTTGGGAAGATCTTGACCGTCTGTTGTCCTCTCGTCGATCTGATGGTGGTGGAAGAGCCGGCACCGTAGGCCAGGTGGACGACTGGATCGATCCCAATGCAGCATCGAACGGCGCCATGGTAGGTGAAACTCGGATGTGATTAACCGGAAGAACGGGGTTCGAACGCGATTAGCCGGAATAACGGGGTGTTTTTTTGGAAAAAAACCGATGATGTGGCGCCCTAATTTTCCAGCACTCCCACGACGTTTAGAGAGATTAATATGTGTTAGGCTCTGTTTGGATATTTTGGCTTATTGATAAATTATTTTCCTAACGTTGCAAATGATAATATCGTTGTGTTCTAAAACTCTGGAATAATTAGTACATGAACGATAGTCATATAAAATTATATGATATATAATGATATAATCCTTTTTTATTTTTAAATTGTGTTCGCACACATCAAAACCTCTTAGATTTTAGCAATGACCTCCATGAAAGCTATCACACTCTGGGTGTGTTTAGTTCACGCTAAAATTAAAAGTTTGGTTGAAATTGGAACAATGTGACGGAAAAGTTAAAAGTTTATGTGTGTAGAAAAGTTTTGATGTGATGTAAAAGTTAAAAGTTTGAAGAAACAGTTTGAAACTAAAGACCTGTGTACGTAGCATATCTAGCAAGAAAGAGTATGTTGGTGCTAGCAGTCAATGCTAGAGCTAGCAAGGCCCAATAATCGTTTGAAACACACACGAATAATCTTGACCCAATGAACACGCTGCGTTAATGATCCACACGGAACGATCGCAATCGGGGTTTACAGGGACGCAATGTATATAGTACGTTTGACTAGAAAAAATATGCTACTCCCCCCGTTTTATAATATAAGGGATTTTGATTTTTTATTTGTATTGTTTGACCATTCGTTTTATTAAAAAAAATTTAAAATTATTATTTATTTTTTAACTTATTTTATTATCCAAAGTATTTTAAGCACAATTTTTCGTTTTTCATATTTGCATAAATTTTTTAAATAAGATAAGTGGTCAAACAGTATAAATAAAAATTCAAAATTCCTTATATTATGAGATAGATGGAGTACTACTCCTGTACGTTCATGAGAGGTTAACACACATGCTCCCTCGAATCGAAGCTAGTAATATCCCAGCAGAGAAAGTGATTGTGATTGACGGCGATGCTTGATTTCTGCTGACCTTGTAGCTGGTCGATCAGCCTCTAAATTTGACTGGCCGCCGGCGTGCACACGGTGATGTGCCTGTCGCCGGCGGCGTCTGATATGCGTTTGTTTTCCTGTGTCTGTCTGTGGCCGAGTTTAGTTTCAATTTTTTTTTAAACTTTTAACTTTTTCATCATATCAAAACTTTTCTATACACATAAACTTTTAATTTTTCTATTATATCGTTTCAATTTTAACTAAACTTCTAATTTTAGTGTGAACTAAACATAGCCTATGTCAGTTTTGGGCGCAGACTGTTGACACACAAAAACTGAGCTATACCAACACTGGGCAGTTCAACTGCTCACTAATTCGTCTGCATTTTTTTTTTGGGGGGGGGGGGGGGGGGGGGCGGGGGGGTTATAGGGGGGGTGGGGGTTATAGGACGAGTACAGGGCAAATTAAACAGAGTGCATGGGGTCATAAGTCCATAACTTTTTCCTAGCAGATGTCACTACAGTTCACATTGGAGTACAGAGCTCTTCTATCATAATAAAAGAAAATGGAGAAATACGAATGCATTTACACATTAATCGATAGAGTTTTCCTCCAAGAGATTTGAAGGCTTGTCCGGATCGAAGGGTTTACGTGAATTTTTTCTACGACTCATGATTCCTTTGGATTATCTATTGTTCATGAGTTTGGTTTGTAGGAATCACCCAAAAGGAATTTTCAAGGAATATTGTAGCATTCCAATAAAAACACAGGAGTTTCAAAGAATTCCAAACATCCACTCTAACCACTTTTTTTTTCATTATTAGCTGCCACAGGATGGAATCATATATTCTAATCCTCTATTTTCTATTCTTGCGTCCTAATATCCAATCCTAAAAAAAAAATCCTCTGTTTTCTAATTCTCATTTCTCACGTGCAACCCTATCATGTTTCTACTTTTTTTTTCTTTTCTGTTCCTGTGTTTTTTCTAACCTGTGCTCTGAATGAGCCCTGAGTGGACAAGTAATTTTCTTTGTTTTCTCTTGGCAACTTGTATGAAAGGAAATTTTTCTTTAGTTTTCCTGTACCTTATTCTTACAAATTGAATGACACTTATAAGAATTAATCCTTATAAATCCAAATCATTTGCTTTTCCCTTAGACCGAAGAAGCTCCAAGTTGTGAGTTGCAGAGGAGGATAGCTTAGAAAGAAGGTGGCTTGGATTATTTGCCAACTGAGTGTACTAAATTATTTCTGTTTTGCCATTTTAACTAGCCAAGTCAGCAATATGGATGAGAAATGATCTTTCTGTTCTCATCTTGCCCTGTTCTTTTCTCCAACAAAAGTTGGATAAACTTTTGGATACTCATAGCACGCTTTTCAAACTAATAAACAGTGCGTTTCGTGCGAAAACACTTTCTATGTGAAAGTTGTTCTAAAATATACAATTAATCGATTTTTCAAGTTTATAATAATTAAAACTCAATTAATCACACATTATTACCACCTCGTTTTACGTAAAATATTTAATCTTTATATTCAGGAGATTCAAACACCACCACGTTTAGTGCATAATTAATTAAGTATTAGTTAAAATAATTTTTAAAGTAACTTTCATATAATTTTTTTTATAAAAAATGCACCGTTTAGCAGTTTGAAAAACGTGTCGTGGAAAACGAGAGAGGTTGGTTGAGAAAGTAGAGATAAAGAACTCAGGCATAGAAGAGGAAATAGGCGCAACGTACGACATCATCTTTAACCGGTTGCCACGTCGAGCTGGCAAATAAAAATAGCAAAATACAAACCAATTAGTGGACCCGGACGATAAATAAACAATTAATTGAAATCTTCCGGGAGAGTAGTATTTGAGGATACGCCATTTGGGAATGGAGAGATATGCGCCGTTGGATGAAGGCAAAGGAATTTGACCAAGATTTGCCTGCTGCATGCGGGGTGTCGCCCTCTATATATACTCCCTCCTTTCCTAAATATTTAACACCGTTGATTTTTTTAAACATGTTTGACCGTTCGTCTTATTTAAAAATTTTTATGAAATATGTAAAACTATATGTATAGTATATTTAACAATAAATCAAATGATACGAAAAGAATTAACAATTACTTAAATGAACGGTTAAATATTTTTAAAAAAGTCAAAACGTCAAATATTTTGGGATGGAGGAAGTATATCGGTACCGGATGGGAGACAACCGTATATAGCTGTGAGGGACACATATATACGGTTTACCTCCATCTCCGGCGGCGTCTCGATCATCGACCACCGGCCGGGATGGATGGAATCGACAGAGAGATCGACCCGGTTTTTCAACGGCGAATACGGCCGACGACGACTTGTTCCCATCCATCCATCGGGATACGGCGGACGCGTTGAATTCCGGGGCCGATTGTTTGACCCTCAAACTCGATCGCCCCCACACACACCACATGCACACTCTCGTATTAGGTAGTGTTTGGATCAGGGACTTGCTATCTCCGTCTCAAAATAAGTGCAGCCGTGAATATCCGTGCCCAATATTTGACCGTCCGTCTTATTTAAAAAATTTATAAAAAATTTAAAAATATTTAGTCACACATGAATTACTATTCAGGTTTTATCATCTAATAGCAATAAAAATACTAATCATAAAAAATTTTCTAGTAAGACGAACGATCAAACGTTGAACGTGAATAGTGTAAAACTGCACTTATTTTGGGACGGAGGGAGTAACTTTAGTATATGTATTTAGACACTAATTTAGAATATTAAATATAAATTGCTTACAAAACTAATTACATAAATGAAAGCTAATTTGCGAGATAACTTTTTTAAGCCTAATTAATCCATAAATAGAGAATGTTTACTGTAGCATCACATAGGCTAATTGTGGATTAATTAGACTCAATAGATTCGTCTCACGAATTAGTCCAAGATTATGGATGGGTTTTATTAATAGTCTACGTTTAATATTTATAATTAGTGTTCAAATATCCGATGCGGTAGAGACTTAAAAATTTTAGTCCTATCTAAATAGGGTATTAGTTCTTTCAGCTTAATTAATTACTGGTTTGGACTTTCTCTGCGAGCTTGATTAATTAGTGTGTCCGTGGACATCGATCATATGTGAGTTAAAATTAACTTGGTCGTCGTACTTTGGATCAAAGATGATCGGGGATAATTACGGTCCAATCAACGCGTGTTTCTTTCGTTTATTTAACGTTGGGTTACGTACCAAGGAGGAGATCACGTCAGTAAATCGATATACTACTTATCATGCATGGTCTGGATGTGGTTAATTATTCAAACCACTTTTAACTTATCCTCTTGATGAAGCTCTAGCTAGCTAGCACTAGCTACGATGCTTAATTAATCCCATCCTCTCTCACTAGCTTGGCGAACATTTGAGATAAAGGAGAGTGAGATGTGGACACACGCACACAACAAAATACTTACGGTATCCGTCTCAAAATAAATACAATTATACATTTAAATTTTAGAGTAAATTGCATCGTCGGTACACGAACTTATCAGGTGTGTGCAATCTAGTGCACAAACTTTTAAAATACTCGTTTTGGTGCACAAACTTGTGTGGTGCGTGCGGGGAAGTCAAAAAGACACTATATGACTAATCCTATTGATTTAGGGGCTGATTAGGATGCTATGTAAATATATATATATGAGAAGGTTGCCACTAGACATACACATATTCAATAAAATATAGAATAGGATTTAGTAATAGTAGAAAAAGATTAAAAATATCAAGCACTGATATAAGGGTTAGAAACATATAAAATTCATCATCTCAATGATGAAGGATAAAGTAGAGACTAAATTTATAAATATTGCATGTCTTATGCATACTCGCTACAGGTATACACGTCGCATCCTAATCAACATCAACTTCATAAAATTGACATTGCCAAGTTATTTTGATCCTCGTTCGCACGAACTAGACAAGTTCGTGTACTGAAACGAGCATTTTACAAGTTTATATACTAAATTAAACCCACCTAACAAGTTTGTGTACCATCAATACAATTTTATCTCATCAATAACATCTGAGTCCTCATATTACTCTCAATCAGCCTTATAACTTCCTACCATCCTCATTTAATATGGGACACCTAAGCTGTAACTATTTTTCTCTCCCACTCCTAAAATTACACTTATATTGCAATTTTTTTTACTAACAGTTTTTTTAAAAAAGTTAATAAGCTTAGTACTAGCTAGCTTACACAGAGTTAAGCTTTACTATATCATGAACTACATATCTATATACCATATATATGCCCCTACAAAGAGACCATAGAAAAGTAAACAAAATCGATCAAAAACCGATGGCCGGCCGGCAAGCACGTCAGGGTATATTAGGACCATGCATGCTTCGTACGTACGTATAAGTGCGTGCCTCGAGATCTAGCGCATACTAGTAGTACATGCCTACATGGTAGTAATATATATGCACGATTCACTGGTGGAGAAACCATTTATACTCCCAGTTAGTAACTTCTTTTAGTCCCGGTTTTTCAACTGGGACTATGAATCCGGGACTAAAGACCGGTTGAAATAACCGGGACTAAAGATCTATCTTTAGTCCCGGTTGGTGCCGGGACTAAAGGTCTCTTTTTTTTCATTGTTTTTTAGCTAGAGTTTAATCCCTGTATTTTCTCCCAAATCAAGTGGGATACATATCCCCAAATCAAACCTCAAATCAAAGTAACATCCCAAAACATTCACATCACAAATCTTAAAAAAATTACACACAAACCAAATACATCACAGATTATACATCTCAGATCATGCAACAAATCACAAAATTATACATCTTAGTGAATCACAAATTGTAAAAAAAAAAAAGATGCCGGCAGCGGCTGCCGCCTGCCGCTGCTCGCCACTGGGCCCGTGCGCGGCCCAGCCGGCCGCCTGCTGCATGGGAAGGGAGGAGGGGGAGGAGGCGGAGGAGGAGGAGGAGAGAGATCGATCTGAGAGGGAGGAGGGGAGGAGGAGAGGGAGATCGATCTGAGCGGATGGGAAGGGAGGAGGGGAGGAGGAGAGGGAGATCGATCTGAGCGGATGGGAAGGGAGGAGGGGAGGAGGAGAGGGAGATCGATCTAAGCGGATGGGAAGGGAGGACGGAGGGAGGAGAGGGCTGGGGATGGGAGGAGGAAGGGGAGGAGGCGGAGGGGGAGGAGGAGAGGGAGATCGATCTGAGAGGATAAGTGCGAGGCGGTTGTGGAGGAGAGGATAGGGAAGAAGGATTATATATTAAGCGTTGAATTTTAGTCCTGGTTGGTGGTATCAACCGGGACTAAAGATCTTATAACACCAACCGGGAGTAAAGTTAGGATCTTAACCAATCGGGACTAAAGATCCCGGAGGACCTGACAAGGCCTGACAGGTTTAGAACCAACCGGAACTCAAGATCAAATATGCCCACTATAGCCACCAACCGGGACTAAAGATCATTTTTAATCCTGGTTTTTAGTGGAACCGGGACTATTGTGGATTTCGGCCAACTGACCAAAGATGGTTTCTCCACCAGTGATCCATCGATATATACAAATTTTCGGCTATCGATCGAGACGGAACAAATTAAGAGTATAAATCCCATAACAGCTATTTGAATTACTTCTTTCATTTTAAAATATAGCAACGGCCCAGTGACAGAGAAAAAAATATGAATTTCTCTAATTTCCACCTGATTGTATTGATCTCTAAATCCTACTATATATTGTTCTTAATTACAATCTAGGGAGAGAGTATAGTGTTTTGAGAGAAGGGGCCTTAATTATATCCAGTTTGGCTAGCTGGTTACATTGGCTCATGGAATCTTGTGTGTATGGCATATATTTTTCATGTTTGGCAGTGATCATTCACACTCTAATATAGGTTCACCTGGACGCCACAAGATTTTGTACTACTCTATCACTATTACATAAAACATTTTTCTATAGAAAGGTCCCTATAGATTGCTGTTGGACCAAACTAATCATGCCTGAAAAAAATCGACCTTGATTTTTGTACACAACTCTTTGAGAGGCCTGCATGCAAAAATCTATTTTCATATAAGAACCTCTTAAGAAGCAACAGTATGCGAAAATAAATATATTTTCTAATATAGACCTCTTAAAAGTCTGTCTAGAATTCTGACTTACCTCATCTTTTTTCCAACTCATCATCCTTATCTCCTCTCCTCTTCTCTCACCTCCTCTCATATTAATTCTTCCTCTCCTCCACTCCTCTCTCTCTCAATGGTCGGCGGCGGGTGGCTACGACAAACTCGAGCGGTAGCGGCTAGTGGCGGCGCCCGGCCACCCTGGCCGTTGACACACGAGGGACGGCCCTCCTCCGCCCGGTGGAGGAGGCGAGGGGCAACAGCGGTAGTGGCGAGGCTGTCCCCTACCCGGATCCACACGGATCCGTCAGTGGCGGTGAGAGGAGCCCAACGGTGGACTGGATTTTTATTTTTGCGTGCGGACGACATATGCATCTGCACGCGTATGCAAGTACGTCACCCGCATGGAAAGATAGATATTTTTGCAGATATTTTCGGACAGACAGGCGGCTCAACCGCACACAAAAATAGTTTTTGGCCGTTTGGAAAAATGGTTTTTTAAGTAGTGTGTACTTCAATATATATTTTAATATGGTAGGATATCTAGTCCAATAATAATATATTACAAGAAAAATTATAGTCAAATTTTAATTCAAAAGAACATGACAAAGTCAAACACTGTATACATAAAAATAGGCAAGGAAATATATATTTCCCACCCAATAAAAACCAAACAATACAATCCATAACAACCGCTGCGTTTTTAGACTTAAGCACGCTCCCTGAAATGCTAGCCTGCTAATTCTTGTAAGGAAGAAAAAAGGCACGCAGATGTTGAAGCTAAGCTATAGCTATAGCCTGTTAATCATAATTAAACTTGAGTTGCTATCCTCCGAAAAAAAATATTAGAGTTGCTGAATGCCTCTAGCATAGTTAAGAATATATAGTGGCCTAAATTAATGGTTGGAGTGTCCAACTTGAACTGTTTGATACCTGAGCCGAAAAACTATAGCTCTTTCCATATTAGGCACATGCTTAGTTAAAGCCTTCGAGTTGTGTGCATTATGTCACATGCAAACAATGCAGGCCAATTAATTGCACGTGAAAATTCGACCGAATGAATCGTGCAACGTTGAAATCCTATTCTCAAGCATACACAAAAGAACTTCAATCTCTACGAACCGACGGTACTTTAGTTGATAAGGTTTCTTGGCAGAATTTGTTCATTGGCAGCTCAAGTTCTAGAGTGAGTACAAGTACTCATATTTATAATTATTTATTTTTTTAGTAATGAGCGATGTACTAATCAGCTACAAGACACAAGTAATTTTATCAATTTTAAGTTATATCGATTATTTGTATAAGTACATATAAGCCCCTACTCACGAGCCAAATGATGAGTGGTTTGCAGGTCAGCTCGGGCTCGGTTCGTTTCACAAACGAGCTACGAAAGAGGCTTGAGCTTAGCTCATTTGGCTTTCAAGCTGAGCTGAGCCGAGTTGGTCAAACGGGCCTAAGCTTTTTATCCACCTACATTCGTGTGTAACTTTTAGTACTAGTATATTTATGTTACCGCTATTCATTCCATCACAGATCTAATGGTTGAAAATGGTTACACCACATGTCAAGTCACAAGTAGGGAGATAAAACATTTTGGGTAGTAAAATAGGATCCCATCTCGCTCATGACGATTAGCCCTTTTACTTAGTCATATAGCCCATTGCCCCACATGTCCTTGGTTTTGCTCTCGCGGGGATGAGAAGACATTGAAGTAGGTTAGGCGGCGAAGAAAATCTATGGAAGGAGACTCCTACCAAGAAGTCTCCTTGCTGGTAGTCTCAAGAGGTGAACACGGAGCTTAAAAAAAACATTGCTACAGGCATTATAAGGGAGATGATGGTTCTTAGAGTTGAAGAATCAAGGAAAGAAACGAGATATAGGAAAAGGCTAACCAATGGAGAAATATGATATAGAGTTAGCGATAGAGAAGGCTATGAAAGGGAGGCACCGATACACCAGCCACTAGAAACGAACAAGGAAAGGGGAGAGTATTGGAGAAGGTGTTATCACAAAAGTAGAATTGAGATCCCTCTACCTTCTGTCTTCAAACGCACTGTGTTTTCATCACTGACATATGGGTCAGTGATTTATTAGGCTTACACGTCAGTGACAAAATTAAAGTCACGTGACTTCAAAACTAGAGGAGCTTGATCCTCATAGAGTGATACCTTGGAAATACCCAGAGCTACCTCCTCCAAAAGCAAAACCCCAAAAAGATTTTTTTAAAAATACACATATACAGCCAAAATACGTTACACGGTGGCCTAGCCAAAACACATATGCAACTGGTTAGACTTTTTTTTCCCTTGGCCCATAATAAAGCCATCTCTCATAAAGCCATCGACCTCATCTCCTCCTCCTCCTCTCTCTGTCTCTCTCTGGCTGTTCTTATCAGTTTACATTGTCCTCATCGTCGCCGGCGCCGCCCTCCAAAGCTTCATAGATAGCTCGATCGATCGATCCCGTCGTCGTCGACGCAGCATCCTCGCCGGCGGCCGGAGACTGGGGAGATCGATCGAGAGGGAGGGAGGTTGAGTAAGGTGGATCCACGGGTCAGGCATGGCAAGAGGCCCCTACCGGCCGGCGAGGAGGAGGAAGAAGACCAGCCACCGCCTCCGCCACCACCAGCAAAGCAGGAGCAGCAGGACGAGGAGGAGCTCGCCGCGGTCGTCGTCAGCGGCGGCGGAGCAGGAGCAGCTCCGGCGCCGGAGACGTACGCGCAGTACTACTACGCGGCGCGCGCCGACCACGACGCCTCCGCCATGGTCACCGCGCTAGCCCACGTCATCCGCGCCGCCCCCGACCTGCACCTCCCCCACCACCCATCCTCCTCCGCCTCCGCCGCCGCCCACCCGCAGCAGGCTTCTTCCTTCTACCCGACCGCCGCCGCCGCCGCCTCCTCGCCGTCCGACCAGCTCGCCGCCGCCGCCGCCGCTGCCGAAGAGCAAGGTACCAGCTGATCCATTCACCGCACAAGTAAATTCCTCTCTCTCACCGCGCCGCGTGCCACGCCCCGATTGCGAAAGCATGGCACGCGCGAGCGCGCCATAATTTGGAAGCTTCGCATCCGCCAACGCCAACGCCCACGCCGCCGTCGTCCTCGTCCTACGTTAATCCCCATGGCTCTAGCTAGCTAATTACCGGGTTAAGTAGCTTCGAAGCTTGCAATGCATGCTTAATTAGCGGTAATTGATCCATAATTAATTAATTAGTTGAACCAAACGAGGGTTAATAAGTTAATTAACTCCCAAATCGTTGCCTATTTCGTGCCGGAAGATACGCTAAATTAATAGCGCCATGTGAGTATTTTATGCACACACCGTATTACGTTATCCCTGACGATCGAAGGGGGAGTCCGAATTAGTCACGGATTAATTAGCAAGTTGCAGTATTATTATTATTATTATGGGATTAATTAGTGGGAATTAATTAGCTTAGTGTGTTTTGGTGGGTGCAGGGAGGAGGCGGCACTACAGAGGTGTTCGACAGCGGCCATGGGGGAAGTGGGCGGCGGAGATAAGGGACCCGAAGAAGGCGGCGAGGGTGTGGCTGGGGACGTTCGACACGGCGGAGGACGCCGCCATCGCCTACGACGAGGCGGCGCTCCGGTTCAAGGGGACCAAGGCCAAGCTCAACTTCCCCGAGCGCGTCCAGGGCCGCACCGACCTCGGCTTCCTCGTCACCCGTGGCATCCCCCCCGCCGCCACCCACGGTGGCGGCTACTACCCCTCGTCGTCGCCGGCGGCGGGGGCATGCCCCCCGCCGCGGCAGCAGCAGACGGTCGTGCCGTACCCGGACCTCATGCGGTACGCGCAGCTGCTGCAGGGCGGCGTCGGCGGCAGTTACATGCCGTTCGGCGGCGCCGCGACGATGTCGTCGTCGACGGTGTCGTCCTCGTCGGCGCCGCAGATACTCGACTTCTCGACGCAGCAGCTCATCCGGGCCGGCCCGCCGTCGCCAATGCCATCGTCGGGCTCCGGCTCGGCGACCGCGGCGGCGTCGTCGCCCGGTGCATGGCCGTACGGCGGCTCGGAGCGCAAGAAGAAGGATTCGTCGTCGTGACGTCACTGGATGGATCGATCGATGCATGAATATGCCATGCATTTGAGAGGAAGAGGTCAAGTTATTTTTTTTAAGCAATGGAAATGGATTACATCTTCGGCCTCGGCGCGTGGACAGAAAGAGATCAAGTGATATGGATCGAGAAGAATGTTTAGCTGATCTGCTCTTTACTCTGCACGATCAAGGAGATGAAAATGCATGCAATATGCATGGAGGGGTAAGTGCTAAGTGGTTAATTGGTGATTTTTGCGGGTTAATTAATTACATGGACATTAATTTTTCTTTTGATCACCTTTTGTTTATTTTTTCTCTGAAAATTATCTTCTTTTGTTCATTTTTATTTTCTTGGAGGTACTTAATTAATTAGCTAGGTTAATTAGCTGGTGATTTTTAGTTTGTTGTTTCCCTCCTTTTGTTCAAGTGTGAACTAATTGTGCAAAATTAGTCCAAGTAAAGCAAAGAGAGAGGATTCTTATTTAATTATTGGTTAAACATTACCCTTCTTTAAGATGAAACATGATGTCTTTTTTTTAAAAAAAAATCTGAATGATTACCACCTCTTTGTCTACATCTTTGGATTGTAGTGGAAGCTTCTTCTTCACTGATGATCTCTTTGGCAGACATTGGAAATGTCCAAAGGATACCATAAATGGATTTCAGTATACCTTTAGGAATAACATTTTGTTGTTTGGTAGCATGCATGATGGGTATCAATCAAATTTAACAACCTTTGGAAAAAAATAAGGGGGAATCTTCTCCATCAGCTTCTCTTCTTATTAAAAGATTTGACTTTTTTGTTTAGATACTTTTATCATGGTTGCAATATTGGCATCTGTTCTATCGATTTATCATCTACTTAATCCTCCAATCTCATTCTCCACTGTAATGATATTTAAGCATGTGTCATAGTGGTATGGATGCCTTTAATGCATGTAGCATATTTCAAACTCAGAACAAGATGTACTTTTAGAAAAATTAAAGTTGGAACCGTAACAAGAATCTAGAGAAAACCAGAAAAAAGCTGCAGTTTGGTGAGGACATTTTACTTTTGCAATGATGCTTTGAGGTGATGAAGATTATCCACATACCTAATAATTATTCAGTTGTAAGAAATTAAAATAGCATGAAGTCATCCATTTCTTTTTTTTTTTTCAAACGCTTTTGTACATAAGCAACATACATATTCCATCCCCAAAGCACTATAGCCACATATATATATCTACATATGTCTTATATCATAAAAATGCTTATAGCTAGCTTCAGGTTTTTAATGACATGAACATGCATATGCCACGTAGATCTTGAGTTAATTATAGTCAGAGGTGTGGCGTAATGATCTCAAAGTTTCTAGTGTAAATCATAAAATATGTAGATTTGTGATTTGGTGCCATGTGTCGAGATTTATTCGATCAACTTGCCGGCATGTGATGATACGAAATAAGGAGAGAACCTCTATCATGCAAGTATCATCCCCATCCCGTGCATCTAGAAGCTAATATATATGGGCGATGCATGCACCAATTCAATGCCAAATCAAATGCATTCAACTGCATTTTTTTGTATTTACGCATTTTTATATACCAGTACATCTGTCCACCCATCTATCCAGCTACATATATGAGTGACAAAAATTACAACCACACTAGCATTTGTAGATACATGTGTGTCTTTTTCTCTATAGCTAGCTTGTGATGAGAACCAAAGAGACAGATCCATGTACAAGTGTCTTGATGTAACAGAGATCATCATTATACATGATTTGTTTCCATTAGGTACGTATCTCTTTCTTAATTTTCTCTACCATTGGTTGCATGAAACTTATTATATATATAACTATTCCAATTAACTAGGTTTATTTAATTTATTACCTGTCTTTTAGTTTGTTCACACTGGGTGTGATTGATGGTGCTGTGGTGTGTTTGCCCTTTTTCTCTCCTTTACTTTCATGATGGGAACAAGTATCAAAATTTGACACGCACATTTTTTTTTCTTTTTGCCAAATGCTACTGCTACCTGGCAGCTAGCGGCCGATCGAACTCGAGCAGAAAGTGCCAGCAGCAAGCAAGCTAGCTTTCGTGTTAGGCATGACTCATGCCTGTTTTGATTTTCAACACATATCATTTATCGAAACAGAGAAAAAAAATTAAAGAAAACGAGTCCCATGCATGCCTAATTATCTCTAGTACTAGCTTTTTAGGCGCACTATTGTATATTGTGTACTATGAAAGTATCGTGTTGTTGAGATGGATGGTCTTACACGTGTGCGCTATGCTTGATTACTTGTGTGTGATTGGCACCTAACTTGTGTGTGATCGATCGTGTCATCGTCCTTTGATAGAGAGGATAAGACGCTTCTCTCATCATCATCTCAGCTGGTCTAGCTCTCTGCCTAACTAGCCAAGAGTACCTAACTTAATTGGAGAATGTTCTCTCTTAATTGTATTGGCATGTTTCAAAGTCACTTGAGAATTAGGTTAGAGTGATTTTCAAGTGAAATTTAGAAACATATCGAAGTATATATGTATGCAACATTAGTTAATATAAGAAGTTTCAAGTGTAATTTAATTGGATACAATTTAGTGCTCCCTCCACTTTGAATTTATGATGCTCTTAATTTTTTAACCATACATTTTATCATTTATCATTTATTTTGATATAAAGCATAACCATATTTTTATATTTACATACAACTTTTCTTTTTAAATAAAACGAATGGTGAAATATATGTAAAAAGTAACAATGTTATATATTTAAAAGTAGGGGTAATATATGTACATAACGTTCCGGGTCAGAATAATATGAAGTTTTTGGGTGCTCTAGGCACAAATTTTGACAATTTAACCCTTTGCAAAAACTATTTTTACAAATGAACCGCTGTCAAAACTTATTTCAAATCTGACCCTTTTGCTCAACGCCAAATCATGTGGCGCTGAATTTAGACACCTCAACACCAAATAGTATGGCGCTGAATGTACGTTGGCACACTGATTTAGTCTCCCATCCGTCGTGGCACAACATTCAGCGCCAGCTGACGTGGCGCTGAGGTGTCTAAGTTCAGCGCCACATGATTTGGCGTTGAGCAAAAGGGTCAGATTTGAAATAAGTTTTGGCAGTGATTCATTTGTAAAAATAGTTTTTGCAAAGGGTTAAATTGTCAAAATTTGTGTGCTCTAGGCCTCTGGTTTCATACAAGCTAAATGAGATTGCAATTCAATATATGGGTTTGCAGCCATGCACAACTTAGTAACTGATCTTTAACGGATAACTCATTTATTCTAGTATTTTTAGAGTTTGCTATTTTACTACTCACATTCTTATAATTACATATTAGAGGCAAACGATCGCGAGTACACTCACGTACACATTTACCCATGGATATATATATGTCCTATATAAATTATAAACAGACACACACACACACACACAAAATCTTCACCACCAAATCCACTCACCTGATATGTACCACATCATATGGATTTAAATTATTTAATTATAAGATAAATTTAAATATCCATGCTAAGCCTGTGACTGTGTGACTCAACTAAAATGAACGGATTTTACCACAAACAACTCAAAAGGACGAAGCTATTATCCTCGATTAACTTTGGTGCTAACTGCTAATTAACGTTAGTTCTGATCAAGCACGTACGCCAAATATTAATTGGCAGAAATATATGCATGTGTTTGATTTAATAGACACGGTATATATACAACTGTCACTTTTTTCGTCCTGTCATTTTCTTTCGAGGAACCACATATTTTGACCTCTACCGATCTTTTTTCCCTTGGCATGCATGTGTCGATCTCGCTTCGCTTTTTTGACAGAATATGCATATATGCATAGAATTTTAATAGGAGAGATATCTCGTCTCGCTTTGCCACTACACCTTTTTCTTTTTTTCATTATTGTCCGATCCGTGTGCCTCTTAATTTCTGATCTTTTTTTTCCTCGAAATGCAGTACATACACATATACTAGTATAAACGTGTGCATCCTTATTTATATGAACACACATACATCCTACCTCTGTACGAACGTAGATATCTACTCGCATGAAAAATAATTACAAGGGCTACTATGTGTATTGCGTAAAATTATATATCTAGTATTGGAGAAATTAATATTATATTTCTAGAGTTCTACTATACTTTCTTCGTTAAAAAAAAAAGTCAAACTAGAAAGGGACGTGAAAAACCATTGAGACGGAGGGGGTATGTGTGCACGGGGAAAAAAGATATACACGTACTTATGGAGTTTGTAATCGGTGACCGGTAATTAGATCTAGATTTCTTTCATTTCTTTAATTAATTCCCAGGAACACACATGCAGGCTGCGTAGACGTACACTACTTTTTCCTTGAGAGTATAGATACGTTAGCTTCTCCAGTAGTGGAATATATTTGTACTAACTTGTATAACACTACTATACGTAACCATTAGTACTAGTAATACGTAGTACTCCCTTCCCTCCGTTTCTAGATATTTAACATCATTGATCTTTTAACACATGTTTTAAAACTTTTGTAAAATATATAAAACTACATGTATACATATAAGTATATTTAATAATAAATTAAATGATAAAAAAATTAATAATTACTTAAAATTTTTAAATAAAATAAACGGTTAAATATTTAAAAAAATTAACGGTATAAAATATTTAGAAATGAGGGAGTATTAATTATACTTGTATGTATACGCAGGAATTGTATACAGTGTGGACGCATGCAGCCGACTACTACTACATACGTATCCGAGCGAGTGACAGACGGACACCTAGCTTCGAGGTGGGCCAAGCTATATGCACGGGCCCACCGGCCAAGCAGGCCTGCGGATACGTGGAGCCCGTTTATCC